>NC_081411.1:717774239-718974239 GCF_030272615.1 Cryptomeria japonica | reverse complement strand
GATGGAATCTTCATCACTCAGTCCAAATATGTCAAAGAGGTGTTGAAGACTTTTGGCATGGAAGATAGCAAACCGGTTGGCACACTAATGGTGACCAATTGCAAATTGACAAAGGAGGATGATTCTGCACCAGTTGATGAGAAGGAATACCAGTCAATGATTGGTAAGTTGCATTATGTAGTGCATAGCAGACCGGATATTGCACATGTAGTTGGCATCATTGCAAGGTTCTAGAATAGTCCAAGAGAATCTCACTTTAGTGCAGTCAAGCAGATTCTTAGGTATCTAAAGGGAATAAGTGACTATGGATTGTGGTACCCATACAGCAATAAATTCAATCTGAAAGTATTCACAAATGTTGATTGGGTTAGTAATGTGGATGACTAAAAGAGCACAACTGGTGGTGCATTCTTTCTTGGTGGTAGACTGGTCTCATGGATGAGTAAAAAGTAGAGTTGCATCTCTCAGTGTATAGCAGAAGCAAAGTATGTTGCAGCTTTCATGAATTGCACTCAGACAATCTAGATGAAGCATGTACTGGAAGGCTTCAAGATCTTTGTATCTAAACCGGTAAGTATATTTTGTGATAACACAAGTTCTATCAATATATCAAGGAATCCAGTTTTACATTCTAGAACCAAGCATTTTGAGCTTAAGTATCATTTCTTAAGGGAAAAGGTTCAAAACAAAGAGATTGCACTAGGGCATGTGTCCAGTAAGTAGCAATTAGCAAACATATTCACCAAGCCTCTCCCAAATACAACATTTGTGCACTTGAGATTTGAATTAGGGGTATTGCCCCTTCAGGAGGTGAACTAAAAGTGATTATTCCACATCAGTAAGGTACTGCAAAGTCAAATATTATGTTGATTGGTGTGTTTATGGATGCTACTCCTCAGGGGGAGCAACATGATGAAACAGTGATGACTGTACCTCCATTTTGGCATTGTTGTCAAAGGGGGAGGAGGAGTGAGAGTGAAGCAAAAGATATCTGCAGCAAATGGGGAGAAGAGGTGGAGTAGAGAAGATATTTTTTGTATATTGCCATCAATGCCAAAGGGGGAGATTGTTGGCATTATGTGAATTGGCATGAGCCCTATGTAAACTAGCATGAAGACATAATGATATTGTATGTTGTCATTGATGTCAATATGAGACATGGTAAGAACTGACACATGTGATAGGTGAAGAGAGAGGAACCAACATATGTATGAACTGGTTTATATGCCAAAGTGAAGCGGCACATTTGTTCAAGGTGAACCAGCATGTAGTAATGTGAACTGGCACATGGAAGCACTGTATGGTTACTGGGTTGTAGGTAGCTTCCACTTCAGGGTTTCCAATTGGAGCAACTCAAGTGACTCAATCGGTAATCTTCATGTGATGAGTTAGCAGTATGATGGAGGATAGATCATGTTGCCACATAAGCTCTATGCGCGTGAAGGATCTTGCATGAAGAAGACTATTCCTATCCACCTTGGGAAAGTGCGAAGTCTGTCAAATGGTGATAATGCACAATGGGTTATCAGCCACCATGAAAATGGTGGATAATGGATGATGGAGAATGTCTTGAGATAGATTCAAGTTTGTTGCATTTAATGCAGTATGATCCAACGGTCAGGATCGAACCATTTGAATTGCTTAACCTAATAGGTTTAGGGTTTAGGGTTTTTGCTACCAACCTGTATGTTTCCTATAAGGTTGATGTTGGGCTTCTAGCTGAGGTTGTTGGAAAAAGTTGTGAGTGTGTATCCAAGGAAAGTGATATGAGATTCTTGCAAGACCATAGGAGAGAAGAGATACCTACAAAGTGAATGTGCAAAAGGAAAAGAGGAGCCTAAACAGATCTGCATTAGCATTAAGTGTTGTAAATAGATTAATGTAATACCTATTGATTTCTAACCACTTCAATAGCTATAAAATCCCCTAACAAGGTAGCCTTAACTGGCTTGATTCAAAATCCCTTAAATCGGGTGGTCTTAACTGGCTTGTTTCAAATCCCTTAACTGGGTAACTCGAGGCTAATGAGTTCTAAGAAGCTTGAGAAGCTTAGGACATCCTTTCAGCTATTGAGTTCTTGAAATCCTCTAACAAGGTGACCCTAGCAGGTTTAACCCTTAACCGGGTGATCCCTAATAGGATCGATTCCTACCAGAACCTATTGTAATGTCCTTAACTAGACAAGGCTCCTAACAGAGTGGACTTCTAAAGAGTTTAAAAAGTATCTTGTGGGTATTCATCCCCACCATGGTTTTTCCCAGTTGGGTTTCCACATGAAAAATATGTGTGTCATGTGAAATGCTTTTGTCTTGTGATGCTTTGTCTTACTTGTTAAGCATATGAAGGTTCTATGTTTTATGCCTATCTATAAAACACATTGAACTCACTGTTGTGAAGATTTGATGGTTAAGTTTACTTATTTATGCATGAGAATATAATGATACTGTGGTATTGAGCCAAGAGAAAAGCTTATTGAGTGACTGGTTCATGACTGTTTGAGCTATACTGGATGTTGCCAGTTGCACTCTGTTTTACCGGTATCCCTATTTGTTAGTCTTTTGGAGTATTTGTTGTCAAACCGATTTTGGATGACATTGGTGTTTTTACTGATTCACTCCCCCCCCTCTCAGTACTGGTTTGGTACTAGTGGTTCATCATTGAGTTATCAAATTCTCCCAGTTGATGACAAACATCAGCTGTCGAAGTCTCTACCAGTGGGGGTAGGACTCCAAGTTGCTCCCTGATATACCCAAAAGTTTCCTTGGGAAAAAGTTTTGTAGAAATATCTACAATCTGCTCTTTAGTACTCACATAAACCAATTTCACTTATTTTGCTTCAATATTCTCCTTTAGAAAATTGAATTTGATAGAAACATGTTTATTCTTAGAGTGAAATATTGGGTTCTTTGATATATCAATTATTGCCATATTATCACAGTAAATAGTTATAGGTTCCTTGCATTTTACCTTTATGTCCTTCAACATTTTCTTGATCCATAATACCTATGTACAATTAGTTGCTAGTACAACATATTATGATTCTATTGTTGATAGACTTGTACAACTCTATTTCTTGTTCAACCATGAAATTAGTCTGCTACCAAGAAAAAATGCTCCACCAGTGGTGCTTTTTCTGTCATCCACATCTCCTGCCCAATTAGCATCTGTGTATGCACATAAATCAAAATTTTCATCTCTAGGATACCATAAACCAAGATTTGTAGTGCCTTGTAAGTATTGAAAAATCCTTTTCGCTACTGATTCATGATTTTCTTTAGGATTACTTTGAAATATTGAAACAATACATATTGCATTCATAATATCAAGTCTTGTTTGTGTCAAATATAGTAAACCTTCTATCATAGACTTGAATCTAGTTGGATTAACAAGTTTTGATTCATCCTTCAAAGATAGTTTATCAGTTGTAGTCATAGGTGTCCTTACCAGTTTATAGTCTTCCATGCCAAATTTCTTTAGTAATTCCTTCAAGTACTTAGATTGACATAGGAATATACCTTTATTAGTCTATGAAATCTACAATCTTAAAATGAATTTTATCTCTCCAATCATAGACATTTCAAATTCTTGCTGCATTTTGCTAGAAAATTCTTTACACAATCCAACTTCTCCTCCAAAGATTATATCATCAACAAAAACTTCAATAACCAATATGTCATCATTAGTCACTTTGTAGTATAGATTGTTGTTAGTATTACCTTTAGTGTATCCAAGATTTAAAAGATACTTGTCCAATCTAGCATACCAAGCTCTAGGAGCTTGCTTTAGACCATATAAAGCTTTCCTTAACTTGCAAACCACATCCTTGTTATTTATCGAAGAAAATCAATTAGGTTGTTCAATATAAACTTCTTCTTCAAGATCTACATTCAAAAATGCACATTTAACATCCATTTGATATACTTTGTAGTTCTTGTGTGCTGCAAAAGCCAATAAAAATCTGACTGCCTCAATTCTAGCTATCGGTGCAAAGGTTTCATTGTAATCAATTCCTTCCTTCTGTGAATATCCCTTACACACTAATCTTGATTTGTTTCTGATCACCATACCATCTTCATTAAGTTTATTTATGAAAACCCATTTAGTTCCAATTACATTTTTATCTTTAGGCCAGGGAACTAATGAACTAGTGTTATTCCTTTCAATTTGTTTTAATTCATCTTCCATGGCTTTAATCCAATAGTTATCTTCACATGCCTCATTAATTGATGTAGGTTCAATTTGAGAAATAATACATACCTCTTCATTTTCCAATCTTCCTCTAGTCATAACTCCTTGAAATTTGTTTCCAATTATTTGATCTTTAGAATGATTCAATCTTACATACCAGTGTGTTTTTACTTGTTGTTGTTCTTCAGTGACTATTGAATCTCTAGATGATACCTGTATCACTGGATCACCATTTTGTATTGGTGTATTCATAATAGGTTCATTTGTGATTATCTCTATTGTTGGTTCATAGTTTGTGTACCTTGAATTTCCTCTAAACTATTCATCAATCTTCACATTTGCACTCTCAACAATTTTCTGTAATCTTTTGTTAAAACATATATATGCCTTTCTCTTAGAAGAATAACCAAGAAATATTCCTTCATCACTTCTAGGATCAAATTTGCCAATATACTCATCTCTTCTAATATAACATTTACTTCCAAATATTCTGAAATATTTAAGAGTATGAGTATTACCAAACCATAGTTCATGAGGGGTCTTACCGGTTTCACCTCTGATGTGAACTCTGTTGAATGTATAAACTATTGTATTGACTGCTTCTCTCTAGTATAAAGGAGGTAGATTTGCTTTTGATATCATACTTTTGGCTCCATCCAAGATAGTTCTATTTTTCCTTTCCAAAACTCCATTCTACTGGGGTGTCAGGGGTCCTGATAACTATCTTCTGATCCCATTCACTTCACAGGATGTATTAAATTCCTTAGATGTGAATTCACCTCCTTGATCTAATCTCAAATATTTGATTTTCTTACTGGTTTCATTTTCTACCATCACCTTGAATAGTTTGAATTTCCCAAATGCTTTAGATTTTTCTCTGAGAAAAGTAACCAAACACATTCTAGAATAGTTATCAATGATTAGCATAAAATACCTATCTCCTTGTATACTTCTAGTTCTTGCTGGACCACATAAATCAATATGAATTAAATCAAGAACATTGTTAGACTTCTCTAGAATACTTTTGAAAGTTGCTCTAACTTGCTTTCTTAATTGACACTCCTTACATGCCTGGTTGTGAGGTTTAACAATCTTAGGTAAATCTCTAACTACCTTAGTTGTACTGATTTTCACAATATGTGCAGTCAAACATGCTTTCTCATTGTTGTTCAAATGAAAGATAATACCTCTAGTCTGATTACTGGTTGCAATTTCCAAACCAGTTCTGTTTAAGATTTTGCATTTACCATTATTGAATTGTAACTGAAATCCTTTCTCAATTAATTGACGAACACTCAAAAGATTATGCTTCAAACCTTCAACATAGTAAACATTATCAGTATTGTTGTTACCATCAAAAGATATAGTGCCTTTTCCTTTAATCAAACAAGCTTTATCATCTCCAAATCTTACTAGACCTCCATTGTAATCCTGAAAGGCTAATAATTTACTCTTATCACTAGTCATATGATGTGAACATCCTGAATCAATAATCCATTCATCCTTATCTTCAACTTTAGCTGTCAGGGCCTGCTCTACCGGTTGAACAGTAGGTGCCTGTTGATCTTCTATTATAGCAACAAAAGCCCATCCATTGTCTATCGGATCCTCATCAGAACAGTCAGTAACTCCTTCATCAGCATAATAACAAGATTTATCTCTATTCTTCTTGAACTTATATTTGTGATAGTCAGGGTTAGCCTTATATATTCTTTTAGCTTCTTCTCTTAATCTTGCATGTCTATCAGGATATTTAGAAGCCATATGACCAATCTTATTCTATTTAAAACATTTAAAGGGTTCTTTACCTTCATACTTACTTCTAATTGGACCTTTAGGCATTTTACTTACAAATAGTGCTTCAAGTTTTACAAGTTCTTCATTTTCTCTCCTGCTTTCTTCAAGTTCTCTTGTATAGAAGGCTTTCCAATCAGATTTATTAGATAATGATGATTATGCTGTAGTTGATGATGATGCCTTAAAAGATAGATTTGTCTTGATAGTAGTAACAGAACCAAATTCCTCAAGTTCAAAAGCTGAAAGCTTTCCAACCAAAGTGTCTCTAGATACTGATGCATTAGGCATTGTTCTCAGTTCATTTATAGCAGTAACTTTAATTTTATATGCCCATGGAAAAGCTCTTAAAACTTTAGAAACAATCTCATCTTCACTTTGTTAGGAATCTCACAGATACTGAGAGTGGGGTGGGGGGGGTGAATCAGTATCTAACTGGTAATTAGAATTTCTCAACTAGAAACATGCAGAACATATTATAATAGTGTACCGGTATGCAAGAAATAATGTAATAAACAGAATTAAAAACATCCACATGAAAAGAACACCATGACACAAGGATTTAACAAGGAAACCTGGTGTGGGAAAAACCTCTATGGGATTTCTGACCCACAATATCCACTTACTGGCCAATAAGAGAATATTACTTACAAAAGGGGGCCTGCACATGCAGGAAGGCCAATTGTCTAGAGCTCACTGCTCAATGGAAGTCTCACTGACTTACAATGTGGATTATACAAATCCAATATCTTGTACTACTTTACAATAGCATCTATAATGCCTAATCCAGTACCGGTTTCTACTATGTTCTTTACATAAAACCTTTAACCTATATTTCGCATAATAGGTCTACCTAATATCTTCCTTTTTCGCTTACATCCCTTACAAAATGTCTACAATGATCTCTTTTATATATAAGAGTCATTTTACAACTTGCCAAGTTGTCTTACAAGGTTTTTACAATAATAAACAAAGTATAATATAACAAAAATCATGTCGACCTCTGTGCCGATGTAGAGTGTGATTTGTTGATGCCAGTGAACTATCTTGCTAGTGTAACACCTTGTCGGTGCCATAGGATTGTAAGGTTGCCATCAATGACAAAACCTTCAATCCCATACAATGTCTCATTGGAGTGTGCATATGCCAACAATCTCCCCCTTTGGCATTGATGGCAACACTCATGAGAAATTTCAAAAGTGTATCCAAAAAGGTTACCAAAAATGTGTACTCCCCTTGAGCATATGATTCCTCTGATATTGAATTTTCTCATACCATTACTCCCCCTTTGGCATCAATGACAAAAGTTGTCAAGATGTTAGTAGAGTTTGTAGTTTCAACTTTGTAACTGATTAGTTAGAATTTGAAATAGATCTCCATAAACTTTTTACTATCTCTTATTGTTGTCTCTATTCTTTTAATTATATCGGTGAGGTGCTGCATATGCTCTTTTGGTGTTTTCTATCCTTGTATCAGTGCCTCAGATATTTCCTTCCACAATGATGCTAGATAGTCCAATCTTGGACTTAGTTTTAATCTCAGATGCTTTGCCTTATTCACTGTTCTCTCCTTTTCTCTTTCTAATTTAAGTAACTCTTCCTCAAAATTTGTTATCCTTTGCTCAAAAACTGATAATGTATTAGGTGAGTTAACAAAATTATTAGCAAGTTTATTGATTTCATCCTGTACCTTGCTTGTTTTCTTATCTATGTCTATTGTCAAAAAGTTTGTTGTGTAGGTGTCTTTGTAAAGAGTTTTGTATTCCTTTAATAAGTTACACAGTCCTAGTAGAAGTGTGTCAAATTCTCTAGTACACTGCTTTATCTAATCTTCAAAGAATTTTTTCTTTTCAATTTCTACTTTGTCCTTCAATGTCTCTTCCTTTATTTTCTCAATGTTCTATGTGATATATTTACACAAAATATCAAGTTGTCCTAAAGAATATTTATTGTCTATATTACAGTTAGGAGCAATTACCTTCAAAATTGGGATTGTGTCATCTATAGATTTGTAAGCCTGTGAACTACAATCTGTTATCCTTTTGATTGAATCCAAAAGTACTTCAGTTACATTTGTTGGTTTGTGGCATGCTAAGGAGGAACCAACATTCTAAATTCCAATAGTAGAAGAAGTAACCAAGCTTGTTGTGACCTCTCATAGGTCTGTTTGTGTTTGCATTTCTTTAAGGAATGGTTTGTGTACTTCTCTAGTTGCCGGTGGCACTGTTTCCTCATGAGCCTGTTCCTGTTTCTATTTTGGAGCCTATTCCTATTGCTGTTGCTCTTCTTGTTGCATTGTCTTAGTCTAAGTTCTTGCCTATTGTTCTTTGTCATCTACTGGTTTCTCTTGTGTTTTAATAGTTTGCTCAGCTACCGGTGGCTTACTAGCCATTTTAGTCTTACCAGTTGTATCTTTGTCTACCACAATGTTGATATTTTGTGTATCAACATCTACTGTGTATAAGACTTCAGGATTAGGATTGACATCCTCTCCATCCATACTTTCAACTGTCAGTTGATCTTCTGTAGTTGTTGTTACCAGTGATGTAAAAAATGGTGGGGGTAAGTTGTCTTTTACTTTAATGCTCGGAGGTCTACCAACCTTTCCTTTTCCTTTGTCTCTTTCTTTCTGATATATCTTTATTGGTTTGGGGTTCCTGTATTCTTCCTGTTTTTCTTTTTCAACTAGGATATATCCCATCCATTTTTTGTTTCTTCAATCACCTCATTGACTCTTCCAACCATTAATGTAATGTGCTGGTGTGCTGTAGAGAATACTGACTGGTTGGCTTCGACAATTTAATCATCAATTTCGTTAGGTGAGTTCACTGGGTACACAACAAGTAGCTTTTCTATCTTGATTTTCTTGTCAAGTTCTATTACTGCTTGTCTCCTTGCTTCCAGTCTTTTGACCAGTTCATCTGGTACTTCATCTACAACTTCCATCAAAAATTTCTTATACATGTCCATATACAATATAACACTATTTTCTACTTGATCTTTTTCATCTGCAGTTAGAGTGTCATACAATTTCTCTATATTCTTTAGTTTCCCTTCCTCTGTAATTTCATTCAATAGTATGTCAAGAGGAGCCAGGTTTTGTTTTGTTCTCTTCTTCTTCTTAGGTGTCAGTTTCTTCTTTGGTGTAGTCTTCTTAACTAGTGATCTCATTGCTTGTTGTTTCTATCTTGTCCTCATAGGTGAGGGTGTGGTTTTCGGTGAGGGATCTCTTTTCCTTACAACTCTTTTGAAAGCTACAGGCATGTCACTCTCCGAAGAAGTGCCTAGCGGTGATAGATGAGTCTCAGGCTGTAGAGTTCCTAGCTCATCCTTAGTGATACCAGTTTGTTTTAACACATGTTTTTTAATAGCCTTTGCCTATCTAGAGCCTCTTCTCACAACTGCCTCAACCTTTTTCACTCTCTTCTTAGATTTTATTTGTTTTTCTATAGTCTCAACACTACCAAATACTTCTTCCTTTGGTTTGTTTGGTGCTTCCAAAAGTGCTTTAGCATAAGTCTCAATTATATGATCATCTATCTCATAGCCCATCTCTGTTACCCAGATTGTTCTTGGAATGACTGCTTCCATCTAGATTTCATCCTTTTTTGTTACAAAACATATTTCATCCTTATATTTGTCAACAATATTTTGTGATAATCTGATTCTCTTATTCATTTTGGTCTTAAGTGCTTGAAATAAATCATGGATATTGTTTTCCTTATCTTCTCCCATATTGTTGAATAGTTTTGTTAGCTATTTACCTACCAGTATATCAAATCCAAGTTCTTTGTATCCTATACCAGGAACTTGTTTGGTTATATGTAGCATCAAACATACTAGTAGATTTCTAAACCTAAAAGTTCCTTTCTTATCCTTCTTAATCTTGCCTAGGTTGTCAATTAACTCATCCTTCAACCACTCACATATATCAATCTTTACATTATCTGTGATCATGTCATAAGCACTTTTAATGTATAAACTTGAAACTAAATTGAGTCTATTTGCATGAGTTGCCTTATACCCTAATATCATGTTGATAAACCTTACATTGATATCAGTTACATCATTGACTCTTAGGGACCTTTTATCAGATGTAGCACCAGTTAGCTTAGTAACTAGGTCATTGGAGACCTTCTTAGTTTTGTTTGGCCTTTTACCGGTGGTCGGTAATCCTATGATAGCTTTCACAGCTTCCTTGGTGATTTTGTGAATTGCATCTAGCCAGAAAAATTCACCATGTACCTTGCTTAAGACTATTCTAATCACATCCTTGGGAAATTTAGGAATGGAGAGGATTCTAGTAAATCCTAGGGTTTTGATGATTTTATGTTCCGGTTTCACATTTTTGGAATTATCACCTATGACAGTTTTATACATAGTTTTGATCTCTTCATCTCCCAATTCCTCTATGTTGTAGTGAATGTAAATTTTGGGGCCTTCAACATAAACAACTCCTTTTGGTATATGTGAGAGAGCATCTATATTGTCATCTTTCTTTGCTACTTCAAGAACTAGTTGAAATACAGGCCTAGGGCATTTTATGACCTCGAATACAATAGGGTTTGCTATATATTCAAGTGCAGAGGTGGATGCCATGATGATAAATACCTTTTTCTATCTTGGATGGATTGATTGCTTCAAGTGCTTCGCCTCTTTGCTTGAAATTCCTTAGCTCTGCAAATTTTGCGCTCTACGAATGTTTGAAATCATGGTGAAATGAAATGGAGCCAAAACCACAAATTTATAGTGTTAATTTGCCATCTACCACATTAAATGCATACCGGTTATGTATTCACTTAATATTGTTTGTCGGTAATGAAGTAATTTCCAACTTCTCATCTCTAACCGAGGGAATAATAGCACGTGTCATTAGATTGCCAAACCCTTAAGGAAACTTTCTTCAATTTTTTCTTTACCTTTCAAGCTAGAACTTTTGTTGTCTGCCAGTGATCCTTTACTTCTATATAATTTTGCAATATGCCCAATCTTGTTACATGCATAACAAGTCACATTGTTCTTCTGAATAGATTTCCCATAACCTATGTCAGTTTGTGTTCTGCATTGATTAGATAAATGTCCAAATCTTCCACAAACATAACATCTCACATTTATTCTGCAATTTTCAGAATTGTGACCAACTTTGTTGCATTTTGAAAATTGACCGGTGGGTGTGTTGATATTCTGATAATTTCTAGATCTACATTCATTTGCTCTGTGACCATACTTATTACAGTTAAAGCATTTTCCATTGAATTTATAAGCATTAGGTTGCCTTACTAGTTTGTTGTGATCCTGTGTGTTTGCAGTACCAAAGCTTTCATCAACTTCAAAGCCAATTCAAGAAGTGTCACCTTTAGGTTTTTTATTCTTCAATAAGTTACCAAGTTCCTCTGAGCTTTTCTTGAATTTTTCTTTATGTTGATTTGCAGTTTCTAGTTCTCTTTCTAAGACTTCTTTCTGTCTCATCAGTTCATTGGAGTCATTCTGAGTGTGCATCAGATCTGTCTTTAATAAATCATTTTCATAGCTAAGTCTTGTGTTGTCATTTGCTGCATCACTTAGTCTTCTGGTCAATTCTTCTCCATTAGTCTTCCTATCTTCAATCTCTTTACAAAATCTCATAGTCATTTCCTACATCTCATTCTTTGTAGTTATGTTCTCCAATTTCAACTTACTTAACATATCATTAAGTGATTCCTTTTCATCATTCTCATTTTGCATCTTTTCACAAAGTTCTCTTCTCTTATTTCTTGCAATAGTAAGATTCTCTTGAAGTGCCTAAATGATATCTTGAACTGCTTTTAGATCATCTTCTAGTTTGATATTTTTCATTTTTTTTGTATCATAGTCTGAGAGAGTTGCTTCAAGTTGCTTCATCAGGGTTTCCATATCTACCGATGTCAAGATCTTCCTCAAGTTGTTAGGTTTCTGAAAATAGAGGACAAGGCTCTTATACTAGTTGTTAGGAATCTCATAGATATTGAGAGGGGGGGGGGGGTGAATCAGTATCTAACCGGTAATTAGAATTTCTCAACTTGAAACATGCAGAACATATTATAATAGTGTACCGGTATGCAAGAAATAATGTAATAAATAGAATTAAAAACATCCACATGAAAAGTACACCATGACACAAGGATTTAACGAGGAAACCCGATGTGGGAAAAACCTAGGTGGGATTTGTGACGCACAATATCCACTTACTGGCCAATAAGAGAATATTACTTACAAAAGGGGGCCTGCACATGCAGGAAGGCCAATTGCCTAGAGCTCACTACTCAATGGGAAGTCTCACTGACTTACAATGTGGATTATACAAATCCAATATCTTGTACTTCTTTACAATAGCATCTATAATGCCTAATCTAGTACCAGTTTCTGCTTTGTTCTTTACATAAAACCTTTAACCTATATTTCGCATAATAAGTCTGCCTAATATCTTCCTTTTTCACTTACATCCCTTACAAAATGTCTACAATTATATCTTTATATATAAGAGACATTTTACAACTTGCCAAGTTGGCTTACAAGGTTTTTACAATAATAAACAAAATACAATATAACAAAACTCCTATTGGCCTCTGTGCCAGTATGCTTCCTTTCTCTGTGCCAGTGTCGGTGGTCTAAGTGCTGGTGTAGAGTGTGATCTATTGATGCCAGTGAACTATCTTGCTGGTGTAATGCCTTGTTGGTGTAATGGCTTGCCGGTGCCATAGGATTGTAAGGTTGCCATCAATGACAAAACCTTCAATCACATACAATGTCTCATTGGAGTGTTCATATGCCAACACACTTAAGGTTCCTCGACAACATTGTATACCTAAAACAATTTCATTTACTCTTTCCATAAAAGTAGAAATTATTTCATTTTCTTCCATTTTCAAACTTTTATACCTGACCCGGAAGCATTCAAGTTTTGCAATTTTGACTATGCAATCTCCTTCATTCAATGTTTCTATTTTGTCCCAAATAGCTTTAGCAGTAGATCTGTCTAACAATCGTGTGATTTGTTGATTTGACAATGCGCTCAAAAGTGCTTCTCTTGCTTTGCAATCATTTTCCTCATCTTTAGCCAATGTTGGTGGATTAGGTTGACCTTGAGTAGGAGCAATATAGCCATTATTTCTAATATCCTCTATATACTTTCCAATGTAGTTCAAATGTGTCTCCATCCTGATCTTCCATATACCATAGTTAGTTCCATCAAGTTTTAGATTGTCCTTCCTGAAATAGTTAGAAGACATTGGATCTCCTCAAGTTGTTAAACTTATACAAAAAGAGAACTAGGCTTTGATACCAATTGTTAGGTCCTAGAGAAAATTGAGAGGGGGGGTTGAATCAGTTGTCCAATAAATTCAACCAAAATTAACTTGACCAAAACTTAATGCTTAATACCGGTGTACCAAACTTTTTGTTGGTAGATAGTTTTAATAGTTAATTGCAGTACCGATATAGATTAATGCATGTAACAAAAAGATAATAACATCCACAACACATAACACAAATATTTGTAGGTGGAAACCCTATAAGGAGAAAAACCATGGTGGGAAGCCTTACCCATAATCAAATGATACTACTGAAGATAGTATGTGTGTACAATATGGATTCTACACATGTAGAAAGGCCAGCTTCCTAGAGCTCACTGCTCAATCACAAGATGAGAGTCACACTGACTACAATTGGATGGTTAGATCCAATGATAATGTACTACACAAAATAACATCTTCATATGATGGATGCAGTATCGGTTTATTTCTGATTGCCTTCACATAAACCTTCCTTAACCTTCAAATGATGTCTGCGTGTATAGCTCTACTTATTTTTGCATATACCTTATTGCAATCCTTTCTGCATTCCCATTTTTGTCTCACAAATGACATCTTACATTTATATCATAACCTAAGACCAATTTGAATAGGTTGGCTCACTAAAAGATATTACAATAAAATCAATTACAAATAAATCAATATCCGATGCATGATGTTGGCTCAATGCATTTACAATAATAATAAATCATCTCCATAATGTGTTGTGCTGATGTGGAATAGATATGCTTGCCGGTGCATATTCTGGACCTATTTACCGATAACAGCAAATATGCCAAACCCGAATAAACAAATAACCAAATCACCAAAACCAAGTGATTGAATAATGTCTTCGACATAACCAAGTAGTCTCCAAGTCATTCCAAGTTTCAGTGAACCAAATAATGGTGACTGTGTATAAGTATGTGACTTGTCAGTAAACATAATCAAAATCTCCAAGTGCTAATAAGTGTTGACAAGTGATGACAGGTGTTGAGATCAATGACAAAACCATATCAACATATCCAAAATACCAACACTCATTACTCAACAGGTTGATGTTAGGTCCCAGAGACAACTGAGAGAGGGGGGGTGTGAATCAGTTGTCTAATAAATTCAAACCAAAAACCAATTAACCAACTTGATGCTTAATATCAGTAAACCAATTAAGTATGTTGATAGATAGTGTTAACAGTAAATTGCTATAACGGTAAAGATTAATGCATGAAACATAAAAATAAAGTCATCCACAACACATAACACCAATATTTGTAGGTGGAAACCCTGTAAGGGGAAAAACCATGGTGGGAAACCTTACCCACAATCAGATGATACTACTGCAGATAATAAGTGTACATAAATGGGGTCTGCACATGCAGAAAGGCCAATAGCCTAGTGCTCACTGCTCAATCACAAAATGAGAGTCACACTGACTATAGTTGGATGGTTAAATCCAATAAGAATGTACTGCACAAAATAGCATCTTCATATGCTGGATTCAGTATTGGTGTAATGCTAATATGCTTATACAAAAACCTAGCTTCACCTTCAAATGATGTCTTCATGTATTCCTCTACTTAATCTCACATATACCTTCACTCAATTCTTTTTCGCATTCCACAATTGATCTTACAAATAAGATATTACATTTATACCATACCCTAAGACCAATTTTAGTAGGCCAGCTCTACAAGATATTATAATAAAAAAAATTTACATACAATATAATATCTGATGCAATTAACTGATTAAACATGTCAACTTAATGCATTTACATCAATAATAAATCGTCTCCATAGCGTGCCATGTTGATCTGAAAAAGATAAACCTATCGGTGTAACCCTAGATAACCTAGACCTATTTGCTAGTAAAAGAAAATATGCAAATATGAATATACCAATGATTAATTCTTCAAATCAAAGTGTCCACATGATGTCTTCAACATTATCAAGTGTCTTCCATATCATTCCAAGTACTGGTGAACATTATATCCTGTCGGTGAACCATATACCAATAACTGTTGCAATAGTTACTTGCTTGCTGGTGAATGTTGTTGGATCTCCAAAGTGCTTGTTTTCAGTAGGTGTTGACATCAATGACAAAACCATACCAAAATACCAACAATCTCCCCCTTTGGCATTGATGGCAACACAAGATGGAAAAACCATCAAAGTGCCAAAATAGAAATGCCAAATACCAAAAACCAACAATCTCCTAAACAACAATCTGTCCCCCTAGGAGCAACATGAGTTTATCCAAAGATTTATTTTCAATACCAATCTCTCCTCAAAAAGATAATGTGTTTTTCCATAGATATCTCTCCCCCTTTGACATCAAATGCCAAAGTTACAAAAATCAAGTTCATACAAAATACCAACTACTCCCCCTGAGAAGTAGCTTCCTCATTAAAGACCGAAATAAAAGATTTTTCTTTTAATTCTGCCAGTTGATGACAATCATCAACTGTCTAAGTCTCTACCGGTGGTGGTATGACTCCAAGTTGATCTCTGAGATATTCAAAAGTCTCCTTAGGCAAAGGTTTTGTGAAAATATCTGCAAGCTGTTCTTTAGTATTCACATAAACCAGTTTTATCTCTTTTTCTTCAACTTTTTCCCTTAGAAAATTCAGTTTGATAGAAACATGTTTTGTTTTAGAATGTAATACCAAATTTTTAGATATATCAATTGCTACAGTGTTATCACAATATATAGTAATGGGTTCCTTGGATTTTACCTTTATGTCTTTCAACATTTGCTTAAGCCATAATACTTGTGTACAGTTAGTTGCTATTGCAACATATTCTGATTCAGCTGTTGATAAAGATGTACAACTCTGTTTCTTACTCAACCAAGAAACTAATCTCTTTCCAAGAAAGAATGCTCCTCTAGTGGTGCTTTTTCTATCATCTACATCTCTTGCCCAAATCTGTGTATGCACATAGATCAAAATTTTCATCTCTAAGATACCATAATCCAAGATTTGTTGTGCCTTGTAAGTACCGGAAAATCCTTTTCACTGTTGATTCATGATTTTCCCTAGGATTACTCTGAAATATAGAACAATACATACTGCATTCATAATATCAGGTCTGGTTTGTGTCAAATACAGTGAACCTCCTATCATAGATTTGTATCTAGTTGGATTAATAGGTGTAGATTCATCCCTTTGAGATAATTTGTCATTTGTAGTCATAGGTGTGCTTACCGGTTTAGAGTTCTCCATCCCAAATTTCTTTAGTAATTCTTTCAAGTACTTGGATTGACTAAAAAATATACCTTTATCAATCTGTGAAATCTGCAATCCTAAAAAGAATTTTATCACTCCAATCATAGACATTTCAAATTCTTGCTGCATTTTAATAGAAAATTCCTTACATAATCCATCTTCTCCTCCAAAGATTATATCATCAACAAATACATCAATAATCAAGATTTCATCATTAGTTATTTTATAATATAAATTGATATCTGCATTTCCTTTAGTAAAACCAATCTTTAAAAGATACTTATCAACCTTGCATATCAAGCTCTTGGGGCTTGTTTTAATCCATACAGAGCTTTTCTTAACCTGCAAACCATATCATTGTCATCTGTCAAGGAAAATCCATCAGTTTGTTCAATATATACTTCCTCTTCAAGATCTCCATTCAAAAATGCACATTTAATATCCATTTGATAAACTTTGTAGTCCTTGTGAGTTGCAAAAGCCAAGAATAATTTGACTACCTCAATTCTGGCTACTGGTGCAAAGGTTTCATTATAATCAACTCCTTCTTTTTGAGAATATCCCTTACATGCTAGTCTTGCTTTATTTCTGACAACCTTACCATCTTCATTAAGTTTCTTTCTAAATACCCATTTGGTTCCAATTATATTTTTATCTTGAGGCCGGAGAACTAATGTCCAAGTATTATTTTTCTCAATTTGTCCTAATTCTTCTTCCATAGCTTTAATCCAAAATTTATCTTCACATGCCTCATTGATAGATGATGGTTCAATTTGAGAAATAAGACATACCTCTTCATGTCCCAATCTTCCTCTTGTCATAACTCCTTTAAATTTGTTTCCAATTATCTGATCTTCAAAATGATTCAATCTTACATACCGGGGTGTCTTAGTTTGTTGTTGTTCTTCAATTACTATGGAATCCTCTGATGATACTGAGGTAACTGGATCTTCATTATGTACTGGTGGATTCAATGTAGATTCATTTGTCATAATTTCTATTGCCGGATCAAAGTCTATATACCTTGAAGTTCCTTTGAATTGTTCATCAATCTTTACATTTTTACTCTCAACAATTTTCTGCAATCTCTTATTGAAAGATCTATATGCCTTGCTTTTAGATGAATAACCAGGAAATATTCCTTCATCACTTCTAGGATCAAATTTCCCAATATACTCATCTCTTCTAATATAACATTTACTTCCAAAATTTTTGAAATACTTAAGAGTAGGAGTATTACCAAACCATAGTTCATGAGGGGTCTTACTAGTTTCACCTTTGATGTGAACTTTGTTGAATGTATAGACAACAGTGCTAACTGCTTCTCTCCAATACACATGTGGTAGATTTGCTTTTGATAACATACTTCTTGTTGCATCCAAGATAGTTCTATTTTTCCTTTCAACAACTCCATTTTGCTGTGGTGTCCAGGGTGCTGATAACTATCTTCTAATTCCATTCACTTCACAGATTGTATTAAAGTCCTTAGATGTGAATTCTCCTCCTTGATCTGATCTTAAACATTTGATTTTCTTACCAGTTTCATTCTCAACCATTGCTTTGAATAATTTGAACTTCCCAAGTGCTTCTGATTTTTCTCTGAGAAAAGTAACCCAACACATTCTAGAATAATCATAAATAATTAGCATGAAATATCTATCACCTTGTAAGCTTTTAGTTCTAGCTGGACCACATAAATCAGTGTGAATTAAATCAAGAGAATTATTGGATTTATCTGGAATACTTTTGAAACTAGCTCTAGCTTGTTTTCCAAATTGACATTCCTTACAAATTGTATTCTGAGGTTTCACAATTTTAGGTAGATCTCTAGTTGCCTTAGAAGTACTGATTTTTACCATGCAATCAAAGTTTACATGACACAGTCTCTTATGCCATAACTAACTTTCATCTATATGTGCAATTAAGCATGCCTTTTCACTATTATTCAAATGAAAGATATTACCTCTATTATGATTACCGGTTGCAATTTCCAAACCAGTTCTATTCATGATTTTGCATTTTCCATTTTTAAATTTTAACTGAAATCTTTTCTCAACTAATTGACCAACACTTAAAAGATTATGCTTTAATCCTTTAACATAGTAGACATTGTCAGTGTTATGCTTACCATCAAGAGATATTGAACCCTTACCTTTGATTGAACAGGCTTTGTCATCTTCAAATCTTACTAAACCTCCATTGCAGTTTTGAAAGTTCAAGAATTTACCTTTGTCTCCAGTCATGTGATGTGAGCATCCTGAGTCAATGATCCATTCATCATTTGTTTCAACTTTAGCTGCTAGGGCTTGTTCTATCGGTTGAGTAGTAGGTGCCGGTTGATCCTCTATTATAGCAACAAAAACCCATCCATTGTCTGTTGGATCCTCATTAGAATCATCAGTCACACCTTCATCAGCAATGTAGCAGGATTTGTCTTTGTTCTTAAATCTATATCTCTGATATTCAAGATTAGGCTTGTATGTTCTTCTAGCTTCTTCTCTTAGTCTAGCATGTCTATCAAGGCATCTTGAAGCCATATGAACAATCTTATTGTAGTTAAAACATTTAAAGGGTTCCTTACCTTCATACTTACTTCCAATTGGACCTTTTGGCACTTTTCTTGCAAATAGTGCTTCAAGTTCTTCAAGCTCTTCATTCTCCTTCCTGGTTTCTTCAAGTTATCTTACATAAAAGGCTCTCCAATCTGATTTGTCAAATGATGGAGTAGATGATGTTGATGCTTTAAAGGCCAAATCAGTTTTTATAGTAGCAACAGGACCAAATTCTTCAATTTCAAAGGCTGAAAGTTTTCCAATCAATGTATCCCTAGTTACTGATCTATTAGGCATTGTCCTCAACTCTTCATTTTATATGCCGGTGGCAATCCTCTTAAGATTTTTGAAACAATTTCATCCTCACTTAAGGTTCCTCCACAATATTTAATACCCAAAACAATTTCATTTACTCTTTCCATAAAAGCAGAAATCCTTTCATCTTCTTCCATTTTCAGATGTTCATACCTGACTCGAAAGATTTCAAGTTTTGCAATCTTGACTATGGAATCTCCTTCATTTAGTGTTTCCAAATGACCCCAAATAGCTTTAGCAGTAGACCTATCTAATAATCCCATGATTTGTTGATCTAATAATGCGCTCAAAAGTGCTTCTCTTGCTTTGCAATCATTCTCTTCATCTTTAGCTAAGGTACTTGGAGTAGTTTGACCAGCTATAGCAGCAGTATAACCATTCTTTGTAACTTCCTAGATGTCTTTACCAATGCAATTCAGATGTGTCTCCATTATGATCTTCCATATCCCATAGTTGGTTCCATCAAGTTTAGGACTATCCTTCCTAAAGTAATTAGTAGAAATTGGATCTCCTCAAGTTGTTAAACTTCTGCAAAAGAGGACTAGGCTTTGATAACAATTGTTAGGTCCCAGAGACAAATGAGAGGGGGGGGGGTGAATTAGTTGTCTAATAAATTCAAACCAAAAACCAATTAACCAACTTGATGCTTAATACCGGTAAACCAATTAAGTATGCCGGTAGATAGTGTTAACTTTAAATTGCTATACCAGTAAAGATTAATGCATGAAACATAAACATAAAGTCATCCACAACACATAACACCAATATTTGTAGGTGGAAACCCTGTAAGGGGAAAAACTACTATGGGAAACCTTACCCACAATCAGATGATACTACTATAGATAGTAAGTGTACATAAATGGGGTCTGCACATGCAAAAAGGCCAACAGCCTAGAGCTCACTGCTCAATCATAAAATGGGAGTCACACTGACTACAGTTGGATGGTTAAATCCAATAAGAATGTATTGCACAAAATAGCATCTTCATATGCTGGATTCAATACTGGTGTAATGCTGATATGCTTATACAAAAAACCTAACTTCACCTTAAAATGATGTCTTCATGTATTCCTCTACTTAATCTTACATATAACTTCACTCAATTCTTTTTCGCATTCCACAATTGATCTTACAAATAAGATTTTACATTTATACCATACCTTAAGACCAATTTTAGTAGGTCGGCTCTACAAGATATTACAATAAAAACATTTTACATACAATTTAATATCCGATACAATTAACCAATTAAACATGTCGGCTTAATGCATTTACATCAATAATAAATCATCTCCATAGCATGCCATGCTGATCTAGAAAAGATAAACCTGTCGGTGTAACCCTAGATAACCTGGACCTATTTGTCGATAAAAGCAAATATGCAAATATGAATATACCAATGATTAATTCTTCAAATAAAAGTGTCCACATGATGTCTTCGACATTATCAAGTGTCTTCCATATCATTCCAGGTACCGATGAACATTATATCCTGTCGGTGAACCATATACCAGTAACTATTGCAATAGTTACTTGCTTGCCGGTTAATGTTATTGTATCTCCAAAGTGATTTTTTTCAGTAGGTGTTGACATGATGACAAAACCATACCAAAATACCAACAGTTGAGCTATCAAAGGAAATAGTTCAAGGACAATGATCACTGGAGTAGAAAATGCACTATCTAACCGGCATGATCTAGCAGACTGAGACCATTCTCTCTGACAGCAACAAATTCATGCATAGCCTAAATCTAGTTTTGGTAGACATTTTTCAGATTGTAACCGACCAGTTACAAGCAATGAGGTAGCATTTTCTTTTGTATTCTTTGATTCTTTTTGACATCCTTTGTCATTGATGTCAAAGGGGGAGTAATAGTATGGAGAACAATAATTGGACAGAGGAGATCACTTGCTCAGAGGGAGCACACAATTTTTATCAGATTTTGGACTGCACTTTTGGATAACAATTTTTTGGATTTTTCTCATGAGTGTTTCCATCAATGCCAAATGGGGAGATTGTTGGCATTCTACATTCTAATGAGAATAGTTGATGTTGTCATTGATGGAAACCAACTGGCAACCAAATGGCAATAGGTTTCTCCACATGCACCGACATCATAGACATCATGCACCAACATGCACCAACATGCACCGGCACCGGCAAGCATATTCACCGACATCTAGATTACATTGGAAAATGAAGTATACCGGCACCTAGGCCAATATGTGACAAGTTTTGTTTATGCAAATTGTATTGTAAATATAATTATCTTTGGTAAAGCCAACTTGGTATATTGTAAAGACTCATATATGTAGGATATCTTATAGGTTATTTTATATATGGTTGAATGTAATAGGAAATAATTGTATGAGGTGATATAGTGGACAATGAAGGTTTTGACTGACCTTAAACCGGTACTGAACCAAGCATTTTGAGATGCTATTTTGAGTAGTAAATTGTATTGGATTTAATTATCCATATTGTAGTTAGTGAGAGTCTTTTGAGCAGTGCGCTCTAGGCAGTTGGCCTTTTTGCATGTGCAGGCCCTTATTGTAAGTAGTATTTCTGCATATCACAACTTACAATTTCCTTCAAACCACGTAAACCACCTTATCATCATAATATCCTATTACCCAATTACGGTATAACATAAGGGTGTCCCATAATTACCAATGTCTTAAGACTCCCATAATTTCCAAGTTCTCCCTTGGCTAACCACCTAATTCGACTCCTTATCCATGTTCTCATAAAATATCTTATACTACCAACTAATCATCATTAAAACCTTTATAATACTGTTATACTATCGTTCCATAAGCCATTTCCATCTGCATGTTGTTTCATCCATACTTAATGTTTTCACATACCTTCACACTTGAGTGCCATAAATTTACAAATCTACTTCGATTGTGTCAAGTAGTTAGATTGTGTTACATATTGTCTTGTAACTAGCGACTAGCCATGATTGGGTTGCACTTTTCTCCTTAGGTTCTGAACAAATATTAGTTACTCATTCCAAGAGTATAAGATCCTAATACTTTTACACTCCTTGCACTTCAATAGGGATTTTTGTACGATTCCCAAATTGTCCCTACTCTCCTTGCCATTAATTTCTCCAAGATTTTCTTCCCATAAGGGAACTAGTTGCGGCTTTAATTTTCTTGTTTCCCCATTTATATAACTACGGATGAACTTAGGGTTAATTGCAATTACGTGCTTTAACCCAAGAAGTTCATGTATCCTTTCTCCTTAGTTAATTCATCTATAATATTACTAGGGTCCACTTATCAAGGAGATTGTCATTCATCATTTTAGTCCTTATCTTTAGGATTATACAACTCTAGCTTCTCTGTGTTGCTACAAGGATTGTCTAATGAATGCTCTTAATAAGCAACCTAGCCTGACCTCATGCTTAAAGCACCTATTTATTAGGATAGGTTGATGCTTCTTTCTAATATTCATAAGAGTACCTCTTAACTCTTCTTCATTGTTGTCTCAAATGGTGGTCGTGGTCCTCGAACCACCAAAATTTTCGCATAGCTTAAGAAAAATTAACTTGAGTTGTTGCTATTTCAATTATCTTGTTTATTGCACCTTCATCTTATGTCTAACTAGCTTGCTTGACTTGCTAAGTCAAGAACATACCTCGATGGATGGTATTCTCTTAGTTACCATCAAAGGTAATTTATTGTATAATTAACTCCTCATACTTGATTTGATTAGGGCCATAATTGCATTTGGGTTCCAATTGAATGGTAACCTTATAAGTACTAATGATCTAAATTTCATTTATTAAATCCCGAGAATATTTATAATTTTAAATTTTTTGTAGCCTTTGGGTCTTATTATGCCATAAATATTATGACTAATTAGCTTCAAATTTCAGGGCTTTTAGCGACTCTTGGAACTCCTTGAATTGATATATGTTGATCTGTTGATTTAGAAGAATTTTCACTTATGTTTCACTTTGTTATTTCACAAGTTTCCACCTAGGTGTTATACTTCAAAGCCATAGTTTAGTTCAACTAAGTTATGAATGTAGCCCATGTTCACCAGTGTATGAACCTAGGGCTCTGATACCAAAATGTCATGCCCAAACTTTTGGGCAAAAACCCAAACAACAATTTGTTTTTTTAAACGCTTAATTATATGCAACCTATGCTTAATTAGATGTGACAACTTAATAGGTTGTTCCAAGTGGAAACTTAAATTATAATAAAATGTTTTTCTAACGTGAGCGATGAATAGAACAATTTTATCTAGAAGCCTTAGGTTTCTATAAACTCCTAGATGACAAAAATAGGATATTCCTAACATAACAAATTACGATAACTCCAATAATCAAACGGAACAAAATGATTTTATAAGGACAATAATAAGTTCACATCGAATGTCCCTTTTATTACAATTGCAAATTATAATTCTTAATTAGATTGACTTCTACTAAATAGGCATTAATATAATTACTTGATTCAATAATAATTATTTTTCTCCTAACAAGTTTCCTCCATCCGTGATAATACATCCTTCCTTTCTAACTTGATTATATCTTGCATCTATAAATTAATTATTAATATGATTTTAATGTAATAATATTAATTAATCGAGCAATTGAAAATTGAAGTTGCAAACGTTAAAATGTTAATTTCTTTATTTAGTATGAGATTCCATCTATGCTAAATGAATTCACAAGATCAAGGTCTTAGACTTATTTTTGAATATATATAATTCCACCACGATATCCTCTTCCAAAGAAATTATTATTATCTCACCATTTAATAAATAAGTAAATTTATTTACGCAAAAATCTCTAAATTTATTGAGAAGGGATATTATTAATCTCAATTATTCTTTTTTAATTATTGTACGCATTAATTAAATTAACTCTAGCAATTGGATTTTTAAAGCCCATGATTTATTTTAACAATAATTATAATATGTCAAAAATTCGACTAAGGGCCAAATAATTCCATAATGAAAATTGTCCTATAAAGTTTAATCTCACAAACCTATATCTAGGTGGACTAAAAATAATTTCCCCATAGCCAAAATAACTTACAAAATTTGTTATAAAATTTTCTAAAAGATTAAACTTCATAAGTATTTTAAATTTTAAATCATCTTATTTAACGGTTTATATAATCGTAAATAAAATATGAATGTACAAATAAAATAATTAAACTAATGTTAGATTTATACATTCCTATATTTATCTATATATACATATATTTATAAATATATATATATACATATATATATATATACACACACACACACACATATATATATATACATATATATTTTACACATATTTATATGTGAGGATATTTATTTTCCAACATACATCATTATAAAAATCCCCCATTTAACCTAATTAAAATTTAATAAATACTAACAACAAAACAAAACCCTAAACGAAAATGATATTATAAGACAAAAAACTACAACCTAATTTTTTTTTATTTACAAATCTAGCTACCCTAACCCGAACTGGGTTAGGGTTTGTTCTTATTTGCTTGCAGGGCTCGATTTTATCATGGCGACCTTTATTTGTTTGCAGGGCCAAGGGTTTATTGGGGGCCGCGGGGCGCATAGAGGGCAGCAGAGAGGGCACGGCTACCGCAGCGACGTTGTCGGTGCCACTGTGGGTTGCGGTCTGCAAAGACGTCGCAGCGTCCTTGCGAGACGCGGCCCATAGCGGTGACCACGGTCGCCTCTACGAGGCGTGACCCGCAGTGGTGTTGTGGCGTCTCTGTGGACCACAGCCCACAGTGGTGCCCGCAACGTCTTTGTGGGTCACGGCCCACAGAGGGCCTGCACCGCCCAGGGGGGTAAGGTTGGGTTTCGCCCACCCGATTTTTTTTTTTTAAATTCTTTTTATTTTAAAATTATATATATTTAAATATGTATATATATATAAATTTAATCATTCATTTTTTTTTATTTATATATATATTTGATATATATATATAATCATGATAGCTTAGGGGTAGATTTAATTCAGATTTACCTTAAAATGGATTTATTTTCTTAACCTCCTAAGCTATGCAAAAATAATAAAATATTGGCAGTAGAGAAATAGAGGTATATTATTTTTATTTACTTTAAACAATCTGTTTATTTTTATTTTTCCAAAAAAATCACATAAAGCAGTTTAACAATATTTAACAGGTTTAAATAATGCTTTCTTTTTCTTTGGGACAATCTAGTTGCTAATTTTAGAGATAGATTATTAATTTTAGATTTACTTTCTACAATAAATCAAGGAAAAATAGCAGAATTAATTAAACTACCGCATGCAACATTAGTGCTCATACTAAATGGCTAATTAACTATATTTGGATTTAGAACTTCCATAAATAGGACTAAATGTTTTATTTCCAACTTACTAACATACATGCTTTTCTATTTCATTATTTTCCAATATTTCAAATGCATAAGGGGATAAAATGAATTCCTTGATTTTCAAAATAACATATACACAACAAATATTATTTTTAGAACTATAGGGACTTAATCCAGAAATACACATTTCATTTTTTTTTGCAATAATCACTTAATAGAATAATGCATTTCTTTAAGACATATTAAGAATACAATATAGTCAACATTTCAAATGGGTGAGATACCCAACTAGTCTCTCATTTCTATTAAATGAGGACTTTAAATACAATAGATACATTTTCTTTTTTTCAAAGTAAATACAACATATAGCTTCTTTTTTTTTCATTGCTGCAACTAAATCTAGTATCCCTTTCCCTAATCTTTTTCTGCAAATCAAGAAAAACTAGCAACTCCTAGCTTGTCTTTTTCTTTTCTTTCCAAGCAATCCTGCAAATAAATCATAAGGTTTTGACCATGGAGTGCTCACCTCCCAGCCTAGGCTTACTAGAAGCCACCCCCAAGCTTAGAGAACCAAGCCCTAGACAGGTTACACACATGTAAACACAACAAGTAAGGGGAAAACATACAACAAACACTTTTCCAACCAAGGCTACACTTCATCACATAATGTGATGTTTTTACACAGGTGGTAGTGGACCAAATACCCTAAGGAGACTGCAAAAAATGGTAGATCATAAAGCCCCCTCATGGAAAACAAAGATATATTAAATGTTCATTAACCCCACATCCTTATGCCCCCCAAGGCATTCATGCCATACTTTCTCCCCTTATAACCCACAAATGCATAAACCAAGCCATGCAGCAAGGGTCACATATACACCCCTTGAGTTCACTCTCATAATGAGAGCCTCTCACTCGAGGGCTGTCAAACTCCTACCACTCGCAAGACCATCCTAGTCTCCCAAGAGTAGAGGGCCTTGCTTACTCCCAAATCAAAGGAAATGCATAAAAGAAATAACAGATAGGTCACATAATAATTTTCACAAAGGAAAATACAAGAAACCAACTTTTACATACAAGCAATCTTTCCAACATAAACATGCAACGTAAAAAGAAACAAAAGGAGAAGATGAACGAACCTTCAACCTAACCAAAGGTTTGCTAGAACTAATTTGAGGATGAGGAGCCCAATTCCACAATTCTTCCTTCTACACTTAGCCAAAATTTTATCCCAAAACTATTCTTTTCAAAATTGCATGATCTCCAAAAATGGAGAGTGGGTGATTACCCACAAAATCTCTAATCCTTGCCTAAAAAGACCTCAGTGAGAGTTCTCACAGGTTTCTAAAACTAAATAAGGAAAAAGTAAGAGAAAGTGGGAAAAAGGATCTCACATCAAAAGGGAAGGTTATCTAACCTAGATGGCACCTTCTAATTTGAATTTTCGCTCACCTTAGGAAACCCACTTTTTGAGGTGACTAAACAGTCACATGGGAGTAGACACATGCCTAAAAATACTCCTAACCCATAGGTATACCTTATGGACTTTAGGAAACACCTTTAAACTACCCCTAGGAGTCCATTTGA
The DNA here is from genome assembly GCF_030272615.1 of Cryptomeria japonica. NCBI lineage: Eukaryota > Viridiplantae > Streptophyta > Pinopsida > Cupressales > Cupressaceae > Cryptomeria > Cryptomeria japonica. Next base: position 718,946,925 of record NC_081411.1, on the reverse strand, counting down.
CCCCTTATAAACCCATCTGAAGTTAACTTTCGGGTCAAACCTAAGTTGACCACTCCAAAGACTCTCTACCCAAAGAAAATTTAGAACCACATTCAAATGTTTGAAAAAGATATGGTTGAAACAACTCCCTCTAAGAGAAAAGTAAAAAATCAAGACATAAATCAACACGTGTCAAGTGACACAATAAAATACATTACAAAATTACACATGAAATTTGTCTCTTGTTGGATTTATACAATTAATAAATTTAATTTAACACACACGCAACATTTACTTTCACAAATAAAATACAATACATACGGGGTGTTGTCTCTCCAAATAGACAACCCCTTGCTTTACGAACGTACATAGGTCTAGGTTTGGTTCTCCATAATGTTTCCATGGTCACATGGATCATTTTCCTGTGCATCTTAATTACACATTAGTAATTCCAAATAACCTCATATAATATTAAACACATGAATAAGAATACACATCAAACACTCTGCATACAATTTACATTTAAACAAAATGATATATCTTATATCCAAATAAATCCACATAAGAAATTATCATAATCCTCATAATTTTGATCCATACATAAGACATGCATCCTATTTCTATCATCATAGTAAAGTCCTGCAAATCCAATAATAACATACATCATCTCAAAGTTATCCTATTCTAGAATCATATAAAGTTATGTATCCATAACACATAAAAATGTACATCTCAAGGTGAAATGATTACGTAACCTAGTTCAATTACTTTTCTCACCAATCTATCCATCTAACATAGCCCATCCTATTGAATTATAGCATTTATTAGTAAGGTCAACCATGGTCAACTAAGTTAACCAGAGCTTTATCGAGGAGGGGCTCTATAGACCTTGAGAAAGAAAAATCAATTGTTGAATGTCCTACACCAAAAAACATTGGAGAGGTAAGATTATTTCATGGATTGGCTAGTTTCTACCAGAAGTTTATCAAGAATTTGAGTTCATTTTGTAACCCTATGACTAATACAGTGAGGGGAGATAAGAAGGAGTTCAAGTGGACCACCAGAGAAAATAAAAGTTTTGAATTGTTGAAGCAAAACGTGACTAAACATATTGTGTTAGCTTTACTAGATTTCAATAAAGTATTTCAAGTGGACTATGATGCAAGTGGGAATGCAATTAGAGCCATGTTAAGTCAAGAAGGGAGAGAAATAACTTATTTAAGTGATAAATCAAATGATGTTAGGAGGAGATATTTAGTGTATGATTAGGAATTTTATACCATAGTTCAAGCCTTGAAGAAGTGGAGACATTACCTATTTCCTAAGGAATTTGTCTTGTATACCGATCCTCAAGCCTGCATTATTTGAATAGCCAGAGTAAGTTGAATCAAAAACACATGAGATGGGTAGAATTTTTGCAGAGTTATACCTTTGTGTTGAAGCATAGGAGTGGGAAGTCAAACAAAGTTTCTGATGCATTAAGTAGAAGAAGGAATTTGCTGACAGAGATGAGAGTGACAATATTAGGTTTTGAAGAGTTGAAGACCTTGTATGATGATGACGTGGATTTTGTAGAACCTTGGAAATCATGTAGAGTACTGATTATGGTAGATAGAAGAAAATGTATGGATTATTTGATTTAGGATGGGATGTTATTTAGAGGAGTTCAGTTGTGTATACCTAAAATTTCTATGAGGGACAATCTGATAAAGAAAAAACATAGTGGAGGATTAGTAGGAGACCTTGGTATTTAGAAAACAATAGCATTGGTGAGTGGACACTACTTTTGGCCTTAGATTCATAAGGATGTTAGGAAATTTGTGTAGGGTTGTAGAGTTTGTCAGATTGCAAAAAGTAGTAGTTAGAATGTGGGATTGTATACACTTTTGACAGTACCAAAGAGACCTTGGGAAGACATAAGCATGTATTTCATACTTGGATTGCCTAAGAAAAAAAGAGGAAATGATTCTATAATCGTGGTGGTGGATAGATTCTCGAAGATGGCTCATTTCATACCTTGTAAGAAAACATCAGATGCAGTGCATGTAGTTGACTTATTTTTCAAGGAAGTGGTGAGATTGCATGGATTACCTAAGAGCATAGTTTCAGACAGAGACACTAAGTTTATTGGTTATTTCTAGAGAACACTTTGGAAGAAGATGAAGATAGATTTGAAATTCAGTTCTACTTTTCACCCACAGACTGATGAATAGACAAAGGTAGTAAACTAGAGAAAACTAGAAGTTGGGATTTGATTCTTGCACAAGAAGAGTTTGCCTACAATAATTCAGTAAAAAAGAGTACTAGAAGAATACCTTTTGAGATTGTTACTAGAGCACAACCTAGAGGTATATTAGAATTGAGAGATATTAGTAATGAAGACAAGTGGAGTGTAGAGGTAGAAAAATTTGCAGATCACATGAAGGCCTTGCATATTCATGTTAAGCAACATTTGGAGGATATGAACAAGAAGTATAAGGATAAAGTAGATGAGAAGAGAAAACATAAGGAATTTGAAGTTGGTGATGAAGTGATGGTGCATTTAAGAAAATAAATATTTCTAGTTGGAACCTACAATAAGTTGAGGATGAGGAAGTTTGGACCTTGCAAGATCTTGAAGAAGTTTAGTTCCAGAAATGCATATGAAGTGGAGCTACCATATAGTTTGAGTATTTTACCTATATTCAATATTACAGATCTACATCCATATCATGAATCAAAATTCAGTAAAGACATTATTGCAGACTTGGAGAAATAGTTGCCCCAAAAGGAAAATGAGCAGATTGAAGACATTCTAGACAACATGATTGGGCATGGTACCCAGAGCAATCTATACAAAGAGTATCTTGTGAAATGGAAGAATAGACCAGTTGAATATTCATCTTGGATTTCTCAGGTAGAGATGGACCACCTTGGTTTTCCTCTGACCCCAACAAAGTGAGAGACTCACTTTTTCAACAACCCTGGATGTTTGATGTAGAAGCATCCCTGGTTCTTGGCAATCTTGCATCAACCAAAATTATTTCCTTTTTAGTTTATTTTTTGTTTTGTGGTTTCAATATTTCTTTGTGTATTTTATTGCACTGGCTCACTAGATCTTGTAGAGCTACATTTTGCTTGAGGACATGATCATCTTACTTATTCCTAAACTGCAGAGTATTTGGATCATTTTTTCGTAAGTTATCGACTTTGTATTTTGAGATAGTTTTTTGGCTTTGATACTGGAACCGCTTGGACCTTATTTTTTGAATCTTGTGGATCTTTTATGTAGCTTGTAGGACCCCTATTCATGGGTTCCAATGTTCCTTGGCCTGTGGTCGACCTTCCCTTTGATGTGCATTTCATCCTTTGGATTTTCTAGAGGAATCTCTTTGGTGGAGGCCGACCTATTGGTTTTACATTTTTGATCGTGTTCTTCAGCATTTGATCCCTTTTGGGTGGAACATATCTTATTGGATCATATAAATCATTGCAAATAAGCATTAGAGATCAGTGATATAGAACATAGAAGATAGATCTACCTTGTGATCTAGATTCATGACTGGAGGCTTCTACTTAGGGGGAGTAGTCAGTGAGTTAGTTTTGTGGTTTGATAGAAAATATATACCTTTTCCATTGATGTCAAAGGGCGAGAAAGTCATGTGAAAAACTGTGAAGATTTTTTGAGGAGAGAGTTATAAGTGATTTGGGAGAGATTTCTTTGTCCTTGATTGTTTTTCATATCATATGTTACCATCAGTACCAATGGGGGAGATTGTTGGATATTGTTGGAAGAATGATGCAAATATTTTCTTGAGAGATATTTGAGATATGTGTTGTCATTGATGTCAACATATTTCTCTGTTTGTGATAGTGATGTAGTAAAGTTCAGTGAGTTAGTTTGTTCAGCATGGTGAAGATCAGAGTTTGCAGATTAAAGGGTTTTCAGATGGTTGTCTATAGATGATTTAGTTTAATTTTTATAGGTCCGCATGATGATTTGAGTGAGCTATGAGTATCTGTGTTGTGGCTAATTTTTTAGTTGTTCAGTGGTGACAGTGTTCAGTATTTTAATCTATATAGCTCTGCATTGTAATATCTTATTCTTTGGATTTAGAGTTATGCTTGGGACATTGATGTGTGTCCTCAATTCAAGTGGTTCATGGTTTGGAGGTTTGCAAGTGATTTTTTTAGGTTGACAGTCATTAAAATTAGTGTTCTTGAGGTTCATGTTGGAAACAACAATGAAGGGAAACTGAGAGTGGGGGATGAATCAATTTTCACCGGATTAAGAAATTTAAGCACAAACTCAAATCTCATCAATTGCAACAAGAATAAAGATAAGCACAATAACAACAACACACATAACACCAAGATTTTTTACATGGAAAAACAGGTTAAGGGAAAAACCATGGTGGGAACCTACCCACAATAAGATGATACTTTATAATAGTATATGTAAATATTACAATGGGGAATACACATGCATTCAAGAACACTACCCAGATCTCACTGCTCAAAATATAATGACCAAGAAGGCTACAACCCTTATGGAAGGTTCACTACCTTACAATAACATTCAAACTACAATCTAGTTTATATGAACTAAAAAGAATAACATCTTCAAATGCCTGATGACATTTCTAGTTAAGCTCATTTGTCTGCCCTACAACAATCTCTACTCACCACTTCACACTGAAAGATGAATTTTCATATTCACACATACACCACTCTGATAATGCAGACAACCACCATACACCAATTACATGAGTATAACACCCATTTATACAAATCATCAATGTTGACTACAAGGTCGGCTTAACCCTTAACACCTAATTACAAAATTACATCACGCGATAAATAAATCAACCACCACACCAATACAATGACATAGACGACATAGCATGGACCCAAATCAAATTCTTGAACACACAACACCACAAGAAATCCCTCCAAGGTCAACTGCAACACGCTACACCACTAAAAAATACTACATAACACAAAAAACATCACCAAACCCATAAGATATTCAATAATTTGCACAAAGATTAATGTGTACCACCCAAAAAAAATAGAATGTTATTAGGAAACACCAAAAATAATTTTAGAACCATCTATAATAGCTGCACCAACACCACTCAATCAAATCTCCATCGATCAACATATTGATACTCAATAGAACATAACAACAACAACTGGGACTAGAAAGATAACTTGCAGAGAACCAAATCATGAACCATCTAAATTTAAGATACACACAAACATCCCAAACAGGCTCCCAAATCCACAACCAAAGATATAATCATACCGAAGCACAATTAATAATGTAGACACCTAAAATTAATATTTAATCAATTTAAGCCTATCAACATAATTAATTAACTTAATTGTGTTATCCTTGTTCCTCTCAGAATCAATTAAATCTAATTTAATTAATCTTGTCACTATAGTCCAATAATTAATTTATCAAATAAATTAATTATTCCCCTATTCTTCTAAAGTCCTCTCAATAATCATTTCCTCTAAACCCACTCAGTTAATTAATTCTAATTAATTAACCTAGTCATGTGATTCCTACAAATTACTTTTCCTAATCCCACTTAGCCTAATTAATTCTTCTAGAATCTCTCATAATCATGCTTATCATTATTCTCCTATTTTTAATTCCCACTCATGTCACATCAACTTTGAATCTCTCAAAGAAATTAAAATTTATTTGAATCCCTCAATGCATCCTTAATTTGGAATTTTTAATTCCTCAAGTTTGAAATTCAAATGTGTCCCCCCTTTTTCCAAAGGAATTTTATATTCTTTTTTATTTTCCCAAGGCACCCTTGATCCATGCCTTCTATCCAAAATCAATCTCAACTCTTCATAATCAAATCAATCTTGGCCCTCCATTGGCCTTCTCCAATCTATAAATTGGAGCCAATTATCCTCACAAAAGATCCAACTTCTCATGCATCCTCATGCTTCTCTATTCCCCTCTCATCCTCTTCTAATCCTCTCTCAAACCTATCAAATTCATAATCCATCACTCAAATCCAATAATCCAATAATCCATCAATCTATCTTGTTGAGCATGAGGAGAGCAATCAACATTCACTCCATCTCTCTCCAACTCTCCATTTGTCAAAATTTGGAGCTAGCAAAGTTCGTGGAGGCAAGGAGGACAAGGAAGAGCTACTTGCAATGGGATCTTCATGAGTATATTTATGTTTTATTTTGTTTTCATGATGTTCTTATTCAAATCTTTCTTGATATTTCATTTAAATGGTTTTTGTGTTTATTGAATACTAATCATGCATCCAACCATTTCATTGTGAGACATATAAAATACCAACTAACTCTCTACAATTATCTGAATACCAAAAAATAGGAATACGTTGACATCAATGACAACAACATATCCTAGCAACAACAATATCCAACAATATTCCCCTTTGGCATTTATGCTAACATATGAATGTGAAAAACAATCAATGCATAGAAATAAATTAATACAAGAAATCTCCAACAATCTCCCTCTAAGATCATGCACACAAAGCTTCAGAGATAAGGCATTTTTTCACATGCTTCTCTCCCCCTTTGACAACAATGCCAAGGACAGAATACAAATTATTATTCTCTCCCCCTTACTAGATAATATCTCCCCCTTAGAATAAACTCACAAATATGAACATCTGAACTATACGTTGACTACTCTAGCTGAGTAGCAACACCAACTCATCAATCTAGATAAGAAGATAAGACTATGAAGTCCATTGGATTGATGCATCTCAATGAATCTAGTTCTCATCAAGAGGGGCAAAGACCCCTAACTTATCTCTCAAATATAAAAAACTATCTGCAGGCAAAGGTTTAGTAAAAATATATGCAATATGATCCTTTGTAGTTATATTGTCCAATTTGACTTCTTCATCATTGACTTTATCCCTCAAGAAATGATAATTGATATATGTTTTGTTTTAGAGTGTAGTACAAGACTCTTGGACATATTTATAGCACTTGAATTGTCACAATATGTAATAGTAGGATCACCATACACAACTTTAATGTCCTTCAACATTTGTTTCATCCAAACTACCTGAGTACAGTTGCTAGCAAAGCAATGTATTTAGCTTATGCAATAAATAGAGATATAGTATCTTGCTTCTTATTGGACCATAAAACCAACTATTTACCTAAAAAGAAAGTTCCACCAATAGTGTTCTTCATGTCATCAACATTACCAATCCAATCAACATAGTATAAGGACATAACATGAAATCATCATTCTTTAGATACCGCAAACCATAGTCAACTATCCCCTTTAAGTATTTGAAAATCCTCTTCACAATAGTAATATGACTTTCTTTAGGATCAGCTTGAAATCTTTCACAAAGACAAACACCATGAATAATATCTGGTCTAGTCTGAATCAAGTATAACAACCCACCAACTATAGATCTATACAAGGTCTGATTAACTTTATGAGATTAATCATTCTTAGACAACTTGCATCTAGTCCCCATAGGAGTTCCAACAAGTTTAGAGTCATCTATGTTGGCAATTGACACTCAATTGGTTGGTTTCACTATGTTGTTATTGATGGAAACATGGTATTTTTCTTTGGCTTCATGTTTTGGTTTAGTTGTATACCGACAAATACTTCATAGAAACTACATCGGCACCTACACCGACATGAGAGAAGGATTTCTTTGGTTACCATCAATGCAAGACAACATGGTAAAGAATAAGGTTATCGATATTGGAGGCTGACATCTCTTAGATATGGCATTGGCAATTGTTTCTCATGTTCATGAATTTATGTTATCTAGCTAACATGCAATTTGATATTGTAATTATCTTTGTAAGCCGACATAAGGCATTATAAGTTGTAAATGATATATAGGTCAGTTGGATTAGATCATTTTGATATAGAAATGGTGATGGCTATGTGAATGTGATATAATATGAAATATATCAAAGAGATTATATATGTGAGGATATTTATGTAAGGGTTATTCTAGTATAGGGTTTAGGGTTTCAGACTGAAATAGACAGAGCTTAAACTAGAACTGTATTCTGGCATAGAAGATGATATCTTAGCAGTTCAACACTTCTCCTCATTGTAGTCTGGATATATATGTAGTCAGTGAGGCTCCATTTGTGATTGAGCAGTGTGCTCTAGGCTGTAAGCCTTCCTACAAGTGTAGGCCCCTTATATTTTGTAATATCTCTTCAAATGGCCAGTGAATTGATATTTTGAGTCACAAATCCCACCATGATTTTTCCTCTTTGAGCTTTTCCATGTATAATTATCTATGTTATATTTCTCATTTATGTGATTGGCTTATTGGTTGCTTTACTTCTTTCAATTCTATAAGTACCAGTACATTGGTTGGTATATGCATGTTTTAATAAGGCTAAAATTAATTCATCTAGTATAACATTGACTCAACCCCCCCTCTCAGTACTATTGGATTCCAACAATTAGTATCAGATCCTTATGCCTCAGAGGAAGTTTAACAGCTTGAGGAGGATCCTGAATCTGGAACCCATGGACATGGGTCTGGAGAAGCAACTTGAGATGGCACTTGAAGATTATGATGCTGAAAGGTTGAAGAACTTAAAGCTACAAGATGAATTGAATTATGGTAAGGAATTCATTCTTGTCCTACAAGAGAGGCTATCATCTATTCAAGATAGCAAGAAGGAACTTTTGCAAAGTTAGGATGATGAAGAGAAAGATGCATTTAAGAAACAATGTCAAAAATTGAGTCAGGAGAACATGGTTATGAGAAAAGAAATGCAAGCTATAACTATGAGAATGTCTAAAGAGATTGAGGACCAAAAAAAAAAGGAAGAAAATCTTGTTGTATCCTTGAAGAACAAATTTGAAGAATGTGGTAGGTTGGTTCATAAGAATGATATGTTGAGAACTGATCTAGTACAATCCTAGAGTAATGGACAAGAGCTTGAGAGACAAATGATAATTTTGAGAGAAGATCTAGCTACTGCACGTGAGTATAAAGAAAAATTCAAGATTAGCTCAGCATAGCTAGATGAGTTATTGAAGAGAAAAAGGTAGATTGGAGATTCCACTGGACTTGGATTTGAGCAAGGACAGAGTTCCGATACTGCCAAAGAAGATCAAAATTATAAGGCACCGGTAAGGTGATTTAATGCTTATTAATTTAATGGTAGATGTTTTGTTTGCAATAGATTTGGTCACATAGCTAGACAATGTAGAAACAGAGAAAACTAGAACCTTGATTAAGCTCCCAGTAAATGTTCTCAATGCAATAAGTATGTCATAAGACATAAGATTGCAGAATGAATGTTAAATGCTATGCATATGTAAAGTTTGGACATATGGCTAGTTAGTGCAGGTCAAGCAATTTCACTAGTTTTAGCAAAGAAATTCAAAGAAACAATGTTACATGTTATGCATTTAATGAGGTTGGATATATTGCTAAATTCTGTAGAAGCAAAAATCTACCAGTTGGTAATGGATGATCTAATGAGGAAGGGAAAGAGAAGTTTAGTGAAATCCAGCAAGATCATACTCAGAGATGGGTTAGGAAGACTAAAGAACAATCATTAGATGGAAATGCACTAGTTAATTATCTAGAGGTTGCTCCTACACCGGTAGGTAGCTCATCCAGTAACTGAGGCAGATGCCTTAGGGGTAGGAAAAATTCATGAAGATGTTGCATATGCCCCGGGAAGAGGTTTTATTCAAGATCTGATATCTTTCATCGGTAGTCATTAATGTCAATAGAAGATTAGGTTTTTTCTCAGAGGTTAAAAGGTCAAATTCACTTCATTATTGATCACCTTGCATTCAGAGTGATTTCAGAGTGATTAAGAGAGACTAAGAGCGATCAAATGCATTTCAGAGCGATCAGATTTATTTTTGAGCTATTTTACTGGCAACTGGAAGAATTTGTTAAGGGTTTTCATTAGAAGCGATCAATAGGTATTTATCTTTAAAATATGGAAGCGACATCATCATCTATTCCTATATTTGTTACAAATCCGACTATTGTAGAGGTCAAGGACCTCCCCAGACCAATTTTCAAGCGGTATCCACATGTGGCTACCCTAGAAGATTCGGTTGGAGCATTTTCCCATGTTCTAGGGGGAGTTATCTATGTTGAACATGTTACAACATAGATACATAGTCACATTGAGAACTTGGGAACATCTGAAATAAAGGGCATGTACATGAACAAGCTAATAGGAGAATCTTGAAACATCAAACTGACATATAAGAACATTCAATACTTAGGGTTTACTGTCATTCTAGACATCCCAGAATTCAAAGATGAGATAATTAGGTATGTTTTTAGCAAAATACATATGGAGTTTATCTAGTTAAATAGACCTTACAAGATCACCAAGGAAGCCATCAGGGCTATCACTGGTTTACCATCAGTTGGGAAACATCTAGATAAGATGGTTTCAAATGATTATATCAACAAAATCACTAGTGTAACATCTGATGAATAATGATGAATAGTAAATACCCAATAGGTACTGAGAGGGGGGGGGTAAATCAGTACACACAAAAACTTCCTTAAATAACTTAAACTGCAAAGACTGCACTAACTGGCAAACAGTATCACCGATCTAAAACAAGGCACTACCGATAACACATAGTATGACTATGAAAGACATCAACTGGTTCACCTAGATCATCTTCAAACCTAACATCTCATCTCAACTTAGTCGATATGCTTAAGAAAGTAAAACATCAGAAATACAAGGACCATTGGATCAACATGCTTTACTGCTTAACACAAAACACTAAAACATCACATCAAAAAGCATCACACAAAACACACTGATTTTTCACGTGGAAACCCAACTAGGAAAAACCACGGTGGGGATGAATACCCACAACTTGTTCTTGAACTCTTCTGAAGTTCGCTATGTTAGGAGCCTAGTCTGGCTAAAGATTTTACAAAAGGTTCTGCTAGGAACTGATCCTGCTAGGGATCACCCGGTTAAGGGATGGCTAAATACTCAGTTAGAGGTTAAAACCCTGTCAAAGGTTACCTTGTCAAAGGATTTAAAGAACTCAATGATTTTGAGTCACCCTATTAAAGCCACCAAGTAAAGGGATTTTCCAACTGCTGAAATATTTAGAAGTCAACAGGTAATACAATGATCTGATAACAACATTCAATGCCAAGATAGATCCACTTTAGCTCCTTTACATCTATAATCACACTCTACAGATATCTACTCACTGCACTGGTCTAGCAAGAATCAAGTATCTCTTCACTTGGATACACACACAACATTCACCAACAACTTCAAATGAAAATCACCATCAACCTTATAGACAACAATTAGGTCAGTAACCCAAAACCTAAAACCCTAAGCATCTAGGTTAACAATACAGTCGGTCCAATCCTCACCATTCAATCATATTACATAGGGTAAAACAATCTTTAACAAATCTCAAGATGTTCTCCATCATTTGCTCTTCACCACTTTTGGAAGCTGATAACCCATCACATGCTCTCCACCATTTATTGAGACTTCGCACATTCCTGAAGTAGATAAAATCAATCTTCTTCATGCAATATCCTCAAGGAAATTCTTCACACACACAAGGCTGACATGGCAACATGATCTGATCTTCATTTCACTGCTAACTCATCACAAGCTGTCATCAGTCAAATCACATAGACTTGAAATGCATCAATTGGAAACCCTAAAGCTGAAACTACCAACCGATAGTCATATCAAATGAAACCCTGATATAAATTATGCATATACTAGTTGACATTCAAACATATCGGTTCACCTTTTTGCATATACTAGTTCAAATCATCATACCGGTTCACTTCGTTCCATCATACCAATTCTCTTGCCAGTTTACTTTCTTCAATATACCAATTCATACTTTATCTTATTGACATCAATGACAACACACAATATCATCATGTCATCCAACTCTACACATATGCCAACAATCTCCCCCTTTGACATTGATGGTAATATACAAAGATATCTCTCTACTTCACATCTTCTCACCCAATCTCTTCCTTATTATATCTTCAATATTGCAGATATCTTCTCTACTTCACATCTTCTCCCCCTTTGACAACAATGCCAAAGTGTAGGCACAAACATCCATGTTCCACTATGCTACTCCCCCTAAGGAGCAACATCCTTCAACACACCAATCCTGAAAAAAGATTTGGCAATGCAATACTTGACTGATATGGAGCACATACCTTTAGTTCACCTCTTGAAGGGGTAGCACCCCTAATTCACCTCTTAAATAGATAAATGTAGCCTTAGGTAGAGGCTTGGTGAATGTATCTACTAGCTTCTCTTTACTGGAAACATGTTCCAATACAACCTCTTTGTTCTGAACTTTCTCCCTCAAGAAATGATACTTGAGCTCGAAGTTCTTGGTTCTAGCATGTAATACTGGATTCTTGGAAATATTAATTGCACTTGTGCTATCACAAAATATACTCACTGATTCAGATACAAGGACTTTGAAACCACTTAATACATGCTTCATCCAAATCGTTTGAGTGCAGTTCATAAATGCCGCTACATATGTTGCTTCTGTTGTAGACTAAGAGATACAACTCTTCTACCTACTCATCCACGAGACTAGTCCACCACCAAGAAATAATGCACCACTAGTTGTGCTCTTCTGGTCATCCACATTACCAGCCCAATCAGTATATGTGAATACTTTGAGATTGAAATCATTACTGTATGGATACCACAATCCATAATCTATAGTTCCCTTCAGATATCTAAGAATCTACTTGACTGCTACCAAGTGGCATTCTCTTGGACTGTTCTGAAAACTTGAAGCAATGCCCACTACATGTGCTATGTCCGGTCTATTGTGTACTACATAGTACAACTTACCAATAATTGACCGATATTCCTTCTCATTCACCAATGCTGAGTCATCTTCTTTTGACAATTTACAATTGGTCATCATCGGTGTACTAACCAGTTTGCTATCTTCCATGCCAAAGGTCTTCAACACCTCTTTGACATACTTGGATTGAGTGATAAAAATATGATCTTTCATTTGTTGAATCTATAGTCCAATGAAGAACTTAATCTCTCTGATTAGTGACATCTCAAATTCCTTCTTCATTTCATCTATAAACCCATGTCTCATCTTGTCATCTCCACAAAAAATTATGTCATCAACAAACACTTCACAGATCTAAATCTAATCTCCTTCTGATTTTAGATAGATATTTCTATCTTCATTTGTTCTTTCAAATCCAATATTCATAAGATGGGAGTGTAAGCATTCATACCATTCTCTAGGTGCTTACTTCAATCCATACAAGGCTTTATGTATCCTGCACACCATATCACTGTCTTCTGATAGAGCAAACCCATCTGGTTGCTCTATATACACTTCCTCTTCAAGTATTCCATTCAAGAATGTAGATTTTACATCCATTTGATACACTTTGAATCACTTAAAGGCTACATATGCAAGTAGCATTCAAACTCCTTCTAATCTAGCTACTAGAGAAAAGGTTTCTCCATAGTCCTCTCCTTCTTCTTGAGCATATCCCTTACATACCAATCTTGCTTTGTTTCTTATCACTGTGCCATCTTCATTCAACTTGTTTATAAAAACCCATTTGGTGCCAATAACATTTTTATGCTCAGGTCTAGGTACCAAAGACCATGTACCATTCTTTTCTATCTGGTCAAGTTCCTCTTCCATAGCCTTCATCCAATCTTCATCTTTGTGTGCCTATTAAAATGTTTTGGGCTCAAATTCAAAGATCATGCAAGAATTTTCTTTGACCTTTCTTCTTGTAAGTATTCTTGCATTCTTATCCCCTATGATTTGCTTTGGATCATGATGTAGCTTTACATACCTAGGAATGATCTTGGTTGATTCATCTTGCTTTTCCTCTTCATCCTCATCTTCATCTTCATCTACATCGTCATCTACCGATGTAGGAGCACTATTACTTGTACTTGGTTGTTTTGCAACCGGTTCCTAGAAGGTTACATCTGGTTCATCTACCGCTTGCTTGCTATTGGTTTCCTTAGGTTTCTCAGAGGTTTCATCAACTCTAACATTGATACTTTCAACAATTCTCTGAGTCCTATTGTTAAAACACTTGAGATCTTTTCTCTTGGTGGAATACCCTAGGAATATTCCCTCATCACATTTTGCATCAAACTTGCTTTGGTGCTCACTCCTTTTGATATAACACTTGCTAAAAAACACTCTAAAGTAGCTTACTATAGGAGTCTTACTGGTCCAATACTCATAAGGAGTTTTATCTTCACCTTTCTTGATGAGTACTCAGTTCATAGTGTAGACTGCAGTGCTCACTGCTTCTCTCCAAAAAGTGTGAGCAACCTTCCCTTTAATCAGCATTATTCTGGCTACTTCAACTATAGACCAGTTGTTCCTTTCTGCTAGGCCATTCTGCTATGGAATCCGGGGGGCAGACAATTGCCTCTTGATTCCATTCTCTTCATAGTACTTATTGAACTCACTAGAAGTGAACTCACCTCCTTGGTCAGTTCTAAGGCATTTGTTTCTCTTACCAGTTTCCTTTTCAACTAGTGCTCTGAAGGCTTTGAACTTTCCAAAAGCTTTAGACTTGTCTTTCAAGAATGTGACCCACATCATTCTTGAACAATCATCAGTAAGAATAATAAAGTACCTATCTCCCTAAACACTCCTAGTTTCCATAGGACCACACAAATCAGTATGCACAAGATCAAGTAAATTATCCGCTCTGAAAGATTTACCTTTGAAGGTTGAGGAAGACATTTTCCCCAGTTGACATTCTCTGCACAAAGGATTCTCTAGTTTGTTTAGCATAGGCAATCCTCTAACTTCCTTGATCTTACTGACTTTCACAATATTATCAAAATTTACATGGCAGTCTCTTATGCCACATCCAACTATCATCAAACTTAGCCATTAGACATTGACCGATATTAGTATTTAACTGAAATAAGTTACCTTTGGTTTTCATATTGGTGGCCATTAGTTCACGACTCTTTCCTTTTATTTTGCATACTCCATGTTTGAATTCTAGAGTGAGTCCTTTATCATTTAGCTTGGCAACACTCAGAAAGTTATGCCTGAGACCTTCTACCCAATACACATTATCAGCACTACTTTTTCCATTTAAAGAGATGGACCCTTTTCCTTTTACCATACATGGTGCATCATTACAAAATCGGACTACACCTCCATCATACTTTTCTAATAATATAAACTTTCTCTGGTCACCAGTCATGTGGTGAGAACATCCACTATCAATAATCCACTCATTAGAATTATCAGAGTAGGAGACAAGAGCCTTCTTGTCTGACACATCTTCCTTAACGGATACAAACACTATGTCTTCACTTTCTTCATCTTCTGATTCATCATCAGTGACACCTTCATCGACCGTAACAAGATAGTTTCTCCTATTTCCTCCTTTGAACTTTTTAAACTTCTTTGGTTTGTCCTTATTATCACTATTAGGATAGTTGACAACAATGTGTCCTATCCTATTGCAAGAAAATCATTTCAAAGGGAGCTTACCTCTGTATTTTCCAGTTCCCTTAGGAAGTCTCTTGGCCAGAAGAGCTTCATATTCCATTAGGATCTCCTCATCATCCATATCTTTGCTTTGTCTTGGTTCATAGCTGGTACTATCTTCTTTTCCCTTTCTAGATAGTGCAACAGATGCTCTAAAGGCTGAATTAGTCTTCTGAATACTACCATCATAATTGTTTAGCTCATATCCGATCAACTTAGCAATGATAGAATCAAGGGATACCTTTGTCTTGTCAATAGATCTCAACTCCTGAATAGCGTTAACCCTTATTGCGTAGACCGGTAATAAGGATCTCAAAACTTTGCTAACAATGGTGGAATCATCCATTGTACCTCCTACACTCTTGATATCTCCAACAACAATTTTAATTTTCATCCCATTGTTGAATGGTCTCTCCTTCAACCATCCGTGTGTCTTCAAAATTTCCTCTAAGGCTTTCTTCCTTAGCCTAGAGATGCTCATCACCACCATAGATAGACTCCAAAGTATTCCATACATCTTTGGGATTGTCTTGCTCATCACCACCATAAATAGACTCCAAAGTATTCCATACATCTTTGGGATTGTCTCTATCCTGAAAATCTATAAACTCAATATCAAATAGACTATTGATAAGAGCTTCCATGACTTGCCCATTCTCCTGAATTTCTCTTCTTTGATCATCGGTGAGAGTACCGGTAGGGACAACATAAGTATTCTCAACATAGTTCTAGTGTTGAGAACCCATGCTTTTAATGTATATCTTCATTCTGTCCTTCCATATCTTAAAGTTATCTCTGTTGAACTTAGGACTTTCCCTCTTCATCATTAGAATAGGATCTTTTCCTCAAGTGGTTAAGCTTATAACATAGATGACCTCGAGGAGGCTCTAATACCAATTGATGAATAATGATGAATAGTAAATACCCAACAGGTACTGAGAGGGGGGGTGAATCAGTACACACAAAAACTTCCTTACACAACTTAAACTGCAAAGACTGCACTAACTGGCAAGTAGTATCACCAATCTAAAACAAGGCACTACTGGTAACAGATAATATGACTATGAAAGACATCATACGGTTCATCTAGATCATCTTAAGACCTAACATCTCATCTCAACTTCACCCATATGATTAAGAAAATAAAACATTAGAAATACAATAACCATTGGATCAGCATACTTTTCCGCTTAACAGAAAACACTAAAACATCACATGAAAAAGCATCACACATAACACACTGATTTTTCATGTGGAAACCCAACTGGGAAAAGCCACGGTGGGGATGAATACCCATAAGTTGTTCTTGAACTCTTCTGAAGTTTTGTTAGGAGCCTAGTCCAGTTAAAGACTTTACAATAGGTTTTGCTAGGAACCGATCTTTCTAGGGATCACCCGATTAAGGGATGGCTAAATACCGAGTTAGAGGTTAAAACCCTGTCAAAGGTTACCTTGTCAAAGGATTTAAAGAACTCAATGATTTTGAGTCACCTTGTTAAAGGATTTACAAAAATCTTGTTAAAGCTACACTATAAAGGGATTTTCCAACTACTGAAATGGTTAGAAGTCAATAGGTAATACACTGATCTGATAACAACACTCAATGCTAAGATAGATCCACTTCAGTTCCTTTACATCTACAATCACACTCTACAGATCTCTACTCACTACACCAGTCTAGCTAGAATCAAGTATCTCTTCACTTGGATACACACACAACATTTTCCAATAAATTCAAATGAAAATCACCATTGACCTTATAGACAACAATTAGGTCGGTAGCCAAAACCTAAAATCCTAAGCATCTAGGTTAACAATACACGCAGTCCAATCCTCACTGTTCAATCACATTACATAGGGTAAAACAATCTTGAACAAATCTCAAGACGTTCTCCATCATTCATTCTTCACTGCTTCTGGAAGCTGATAACCCATCACGCACTCTCCACTATTTACTAAGAATTCGCACATTCCTGAGGTAGATAGAATCAATCTTCTTCATGCAAGATCCTCAAGGAAATTCTTCACATGCACAAGGCTTACGTGGAAACATGATCTAATCTTCATTTCAATGCTAACTCATCATAGGATGTCGTCGATCGAATCGCATAGACTTGAAATGCATCAACTGGAAACCTTGAAGCTGAGACTACCAACTAGTAGTCATATCAAATGAAACCCCAATACAAAATTTTCATATATTGGTTCACCTTTTCACATATACCGATTCACATCATCATACCGGTTCACTTCATTCCATCATATTGATTCTCTTGCTGGTTTGCTTTCTTAGATATACTAGTTCATACTTCAGCATATTGACATCAATGACAACATACAATATCATCATGTCATCCAACTTTGCAAATATGCCAACAACATCTGACAAGAGATCTATGAGAATAAGCACTATTACCGACACGAACAACAGATTCGGCAGCATGATCATCGGGTATAAGGTAACTTAGTCAAACTGATTGAATTCTGTTTCTAGTTCCTGCATTTTTTATGCATACAAAATTATGAGAGAGAATGTGAAATTGGATCTATGTTGTTGGATGGTAGATGAGTTATTAATAAACCTAGAAAAGATTAAGGGAGAAAAGAAAGGAACCTTCTGGTATGGCAACTTAATTGTCTATTTAATGCTATTTTTCATCAATGACACTCCCAATTTTGGGAAGAGGCAATGGGAATTTGATATCTCATTAGGGAGACAATTGAAATAGTCAATTTCTACTTTAGGTAGTCAGAGAGATGATAAAGTATGGGGATATTTTAAGGGGTTCCAAAAATCTATGAAGTCTAGGGAAAGGGTTCCTAACCATATTGTAGAAAAATATTCAACTGACATATGCTTCATAGTGAAGAAGGATGAAACACTTATGGAAGTGGTTAAGCCCCAAAATATTTGGATTGAGGAAATGGGATATGAAGTGGATGCACAGATCCTTGAGGCTTATGCAAAAAATTTGATTGATGCACCTATTAATGAGGAAGATAAGCCCTGTAGTACTGCAAAACAAAAATCACAAGAGGTTGAAACAAAGCTCAACCGAAAGAAGAGAGAGAAGCAGGAAGAAAAGGCTAGAAAATTTGTTGAGAAGGTCTCAAAGGACATTAAAGCATTAATTGATGCTATCCCAGAGAAAGGCATGAAGAGGAAGAATCCAGAAGTACACATTGAGCCTTTTACAATAGAGTCTAAATCTGAGGATGATACACCCTTGGCATTCAAGAGGGTTGTAAGGAAGAAAATAGAGGAAACAAAGGTAGAAGCTAAAAAGAAACCAGTGAGGAAGGTTACATTCAAAATATAGGCACAGAACCAAGCACCAAAAGAAACACCTTCAACTGCATATGGTACTGCAAAGAGGAAGAAGAAGAATGACATCAGTATGGCTATTCAATCTAGTAATGTTCCATCAAAAACTTTTGCAGAATTAATAGATGAAATAATTAAGGATGGCATGTTAAAGAATATATAATTTTATTATGAACATTCAGAGGATGATGAACAAATAGAGGTAGAGGAAGCAATATTATTATATTTGGATATTTATCAGAAAACCTTGATAGAAATTGAAAACTAAATACTGACAAATTTGTATAATATGTTAGATCCTAGAAGACTATTAGCTATGGAAGAAGACAAACACACATAAAATTTAAGAATTGTTTTTTGTTTGGGTTTCTATTACTCTAGAGGAATTGGATATGACACTTGAGGTGATAGATAGAAAAGTCTTTAATAGCAAACATAGAATAACCAGTCTGATGCTAGGAAGGGTAAATGAGATAATAAAAGAGACTCAAAAGGTATGGGTTAAGTTCTTTGAAGTGAAAAAAGGTTTCTTTACTTCACCAAAATCAAAGAAGGATACTGCAGACATCCCTAGTTGAAGGAAAAAGAAAGGGTATTATGGGTACTTCACCCTCAATTTTGAAAAATATTAAGATAGTATAAATGAAGCCTCTGGTAGATACACATGTATAGATAGATGTTGAGACATTGATTAACACAAAAAGTATAAAGGTTGAGGTTATAGTTCCTTTATATAAAGTATAAAGGTTGATATTGTATACAAATGTACAGGTTGTATATAAAAGGAGGATAATAGTCCTCTGGATACAAATGTACAGGTTGAGGTTACAGTTCCTATAGAGGAACCGATAGTTACAGAGACTACACCAAGTGGCAAAGCCACTGGTTCAAGTGAGGAAGCTATAAAGGATAAATCATTAGAGGAGAAGAAATGAGAATCTGACAGAAAACTAGTAGTTGGTCCATCATTATTGTTAATTAACACCTCACAAGTTGTAAAGAAAAACGTAACCAAGATGAGTCCTGATGAACTCATGATGATGGCAGCACAAAAATTAATGAAGGAGGGATCTACAGATAAAGGGATTATTTATTAGTCAATCACTATTTTACACAGACTAGTCCTAGAGTGCAAGATTGACAATGAAGCGATCCCATCCAGCAAGCTTAAGACAATTACTAAGAACATTTCAAAGTATTTTCAATCCTTACAACAAATTTCAAACTGGAAAGCACTAGAGAGGTTCACTCAGGATAACGGAGCTACATTTGATCAAGTGACTGAATCTAAAAAGAAGAAGATTGATGAAAAGATGAAACTGATAGGTAATTCTTTGAAGCAATGTACAAATATTTATAGGGTATTTTGTAACACAGATATACTTACAGTTAATGTGGATAAGAAGATAAAAGAATTTCAGGAAAAAATTGCAAATATACCTTTCTTTTGATGGATTGACTTTATTAACTACATCCATTGATGCTCAAATTTTGATTTTGGAAGAACAAATTTTTGTTCTTGAAAAGGAAAGAGAAAATTATAAGAAGAGCCAAAAGTATGAGATACTTGGTGAGTCCCTGGTTGGATTCACTTAGTGTACATAAGAAATAATGTATGGATATGGTTGGGAAGACCACACCAACAGAGGTAAGTGAGAAAGAGTCATTTGCACATATATGAAGTGGACTTGTATCTATTTCTAACACTCTCAAAACTAGTTGGGATACTTATCTTGAGCTATTGGAAAAGGCTTATCTAGAAATTTTGAAATTTGTTAAGCTCCAGTAAGATATTTTTGGGATATTCATTGTACATTTTCTTTTGGATCTTTAACATTCTTTCTAGAATTTTTGATGGCATTGATGTCAAAAGGGGAGTGATATAGATCTGAAAAACAATAGGAGTTGTATACATTAGGAGGAGATATGAAGATATGCGAGTATGGATTATTTTTTTTTAATAAATATTTAGCTCAGGGGGACCAGGTAGGATGAAACAGGCATGATGGAACCGACAAATGAAACCTTGACCAGTTTTCACATGAGTTTTGCCATCAATGCCAAAGGGGGAGATTGTTGGCAATTGATACTCAATTGGTTGGTTTCACTATGTTGTCATTGATGACAACATGGTATTTTTCTCCGACTTCATGTTTTGGTTCAGTTGTGTACCGACAGGCACTTCATGGAAACTACACTGGCATGGACACCGATAGTACAAAAGGATTTATTTGGTTCCCGATAATGCATGCCAACATGGTTAAGAATAAGGTTATTGGTATTGGAGGCCGACATCTCTTGGATCTAGCATCGACAATTATTTTTGACATTCATGAATTTATGTTATCTAGCCAACATATAATTTGATATTGTAATTATCTTTGTAAGCCAACATAAGGCATGATAAGTTGTATAAGATATATAGGTCAGTTGGATTAGATCATTTTGATATAGAGATGGTGATTGATATGTGAATGTGATATAATGTGAAATATATCAAAGAGATTATGTATGTGAGGATATTTATGTAAAGATTATTCCGGTAAAGGGTTTAGGGTTTCAGACTAGAACAAATAGAGCTTAAAAAGAAACTGTATTCTCACATAGAAGATGCTATCTTAGTAGTTCAACACTTCTTCAGATTGTAGTATGGATTTATATGTATTCAGTGAGACTCCATTTGTGGTTGAGTAGTGTGCTCTAGGCTATAAGTCTTCCTCCAAGTGTAGGCCCCTTATATTTTATAATATCTCTTCATATGGCCAGTGAATTGATATTGTGGGTCACAAATCCCACCATGGTTTTTCCTCTTTGAGGTTTTTCACATATAATTTTGTGTGTTATGATTCTCATTTATGTGATTGGATTATTGGTTGCTTTACTTCTTTTAATTTTGTATGTACCAGTACACTAGTTGGTGTATGCATGTTTTAATAAGGCTAAAATTAATTCATCTGGTATAACACTGATTCACCCCCCCTCTTAGTGTTATTGGATTCCAACATTATAACCCAAAATTTTTCAACAATCCCTTCACATAATTAGATTGAGAGATGAAAATGCCTTTGTTAGTCTGAGTAATCTGCAATCCTAAGAAGAATTTCATCTCAAGTATCATAGAAATCTCAAACTCCTTTTGCATATCATCAATAAAATTCATACTCAAATAATCATCTCCAAAAATAATGTCATCAACAAAAACTTCAATAATCAAAATGTTATCATTATCAATCTTAAAGTATAAATTACTATCAGTAGTACTTTTATAGAATCCCAACTTCATCAAATACCTATCCAATCTAGAATATCATGCTCTAGGGGTTTGCTTCAGTCCATACAATGCCTTCTTCAATTTGCATACCATGTCTCCTTTATCTGATAATGAAAACCCACCTGGTTGCTCAACATAGACATTCATTTCCAAATCACCATTCAAAAAGGCTGACTTAACATCCATTTGATATACCTTGAAATTCTTGTAAGTAGTATATGCAAGAAGTAATATAACAACTTCAATTATAGCTACTAGAGAAAAGATTTTCTCATAATAAATTCCTTCCATTTGTGAGCATCCATTACATACCAATATTGCTTTGTTTCTAACCACTTCACCAACATTATTCAATTTATTCTAGAACACCCATTTAGTACCAATCACATTCTTGTCTTTAGGTCTCAGAAAAAGATCCCATGTGTTATTATTCTGAATCTAATTCAACTCTTCTTCTATAGCTTTTATCCAATTCTAATATTTACATGCTCCTGCAACATCTTTAGGTTAAATCTTGGAAATCAAACATATCTCTTCAGGAATAATCCTTCTCCTAGTCATCACACCTTTATTTTTGTCACCAATAATATGCTTTTCTAAATGATTCAATTTCACATATCCCAAAGTCTTCTGATTGTTTTGATTCTCTAGTTCTTGAACTTCTTCACTGACAACAATAATATTCAGATTAATTGTCTCTACTAAATCATTTTTCTTAAGGATCTTAGTCTGCATAGGCTTTGAAATAACATCTTGATCATCAAACTCATATCTGCATGCTCTGATCTCCTTTCCATGACATTCATCAACCTTCACATTTGCACTTTCTACTATCTTCTTCAATCTCTTATTGTAACACTAGTAGGCCTTGGTCTTAGTAGAATAACCCAAGAAGATTCCTTCATCACATCTTCCATCAAACTTTCCTATATCCTCATCTCTTTTGATATAATATTTTCTTCCAAAAACTTTGAAATATCTAACTGTAGGAACATGATCAAACCATAACTCATAACGAGTCTTATCAGAATCATCTTTTATATGCACCCAGTTGAATGTGTATACAGTAGTGCTAACAACTTCTCTCCAAAAGGTATGCAAAAAATTTCCTTCAATCAACATAGTCCTAGCAGCATCCAAAATAGTTTTGTTCTTCCTTTAAACAACTCCATTCTACTGAGGGGTTCTAGGAGCAAATAACTATCTTCTAATTCCATTCCTCTCACAAAATGAATTAAACTCACCGGATGTGGATTATCCTTCTCTATCAGATATAAGTCACTTCATCTTCAACCATGTCTTTGTGTCTACCTTAGCTTTGAATATCTTGAATTTCTCCAATGCTTCTAATTTCTCTCTTAGAAAGGTAACATACATAATTCTAGAGAAGTCATCAATCAACAACATGAAATATTTGTCACCCTGAATGCTTCTCCATCTTGGAGGACCACACAAGTTAGTATGCACACGATCTAGTAAACCATGTTAGATGTGTATAGATTACTTTTGAATGAAATTCTTGTTTTCTTTCGCAGCTAACATTCTTTACATACCAGATTAGAAGGCTTCACATTTTTAGGAAAATCTCAAAGAACTTGAGTAGAAGTTATCTTAATCATGTAGTCAAAATTAACATGACACATCCTTCTATACCACAACCAAATTTCATCTATCTGAGCAATCAAACAACTTTTTTCACTGGTATTCAAGTGAAATATATTACCTTTAGTCTTAGTCCCTGATACAATCTCTATACTGGAGGCATTTAGAATATTTCATTTACCATTCTTTTGAATTGCAAATCATATCCCTTGTCAACCATCCATGCAACACTCAAAAGACTATGATTCAAACATTTAACATATAAGACATCATCAATATTATGCTTACCATAAAAAGAAATAGAACCTCTACTACGAATCACACAAGCTTTATCATCTCCAAGTATTACTATAGCACCATCATACCTTTCCATATTCACAAATTTGTTTTTATCACCTATCATATGATGTGAATAACTATAGCCAATTACCCATTCATCTTTCTCTTAAATCTTAGTAGCCAAAGATTTCTCCTCAATAATGCAGCCTATAGAATTCATTGGTACTTGATCATCTTCCTTGATAGAAATAAATTAAAATTCATCTTCTGAATTCCCATTTTGAGACTCTTCATCTGTCACACCTTCATCAACTAGATAATAACATATTTTCTAATATTTGTACTTTTGGTTAGGCTTATAAGGATTATCGTACTTATCATAATTCTCATATCTATCATGCTTATCGGATCTATCAAGCCTTTAAAATTTATCATGCTTATCATACCTTGACATTCTTTCAAGACACCTAGAAGAAAAATGTCATATCTTATTGCAAGAGATACACTTCAAAGGTAACTTTCCATCATACTTACTGGCTCCCTTAGGCAATCTCTGAGTAATAAGTGCTTCAAGATCATCCAAATCTCTTTCATGTTCTTCCATCTCTCTCATTTCTCTTTCATACCTAGATGCCCTAAATGAACTTTCTCCCAGATCATACTTATGATTTCCAGATACAATGGATTTGAATGCAGTCTCAGGTTTACCATGTGATTCTCCAAATTCACTCAATTCAAAAGAAGCAAGCTTACCAACCAACATGTCTCTTGTCACAATAGTCACAGTATGGATTTCATTAATAGAAACAACTTGTTAGCATTGTGTTGTCATTGATGTCAATTGGTATAGGATGGCTACCAATATAAGAGATGTATGTGTAGAACTATCCTAGAGGCATAGAGGATGTGATATCTTTGATGTCACTTAGTTTTACAGTTCATCGGTACACAATTTAGTGTTTGAGTTGTGTTGCAGATATGGACAAGAGACTGGTATGATATAACAACTAGTAAATGATGACATCTAAGAGTAGGAATGTTGATTGTGATGAAGAGGTAGAATGTTATCAAGAATCGCATCAACACAGGTAGAGAAGAATGGACAGGTTACCGATACAGTCTATCATCAGTAAGGAAAAGGCATCAACTGATAAGTGTTGTGTTGATAGTGAGTAGTTTCCAACTGGAAAGCTTATGATCAGTGTACAAGCAGAGTAAGCAAGGTGCTTGGATGTTATTTGTGATGAAGAGATAGACTGTAACTAAGAATCACATCAACACTAGAGGAGAAGGATGTATAGGTCACCGATATTCTATGTGGATACAAAATAGTAGGACTCCCATTGGATAAAGATACAATCACTATGTGAAGAGATGACTAACAATGAATGTGCCCACACTAGATCACATGTGCTTGTTTAAAGATATGTTGTACAAATATAGAAGTCACCTTAGTGCATTACATGATGTAGATGACAAGGATTCACTACCACCGGTACGTGGAGCTTATCTCCTATTATGCATAGTGTGCATCATATTTCTATGAGATAAGGAAGAAAAGGTAAAGGTAGGTGTTTCAAGGCTCACACCGAATCTACTAGTGAATCAAACGAATGCCTCAAGTACATAAAATCAGGGATATACACTGGATCGATAGAGAAGGCATGTTGAGTTGTTGGGACAAATGAAGAGTGATGGGTTTGTCACTTTGACAAATCAGTTGAGATATGGTCTAGGCTGATGAAGAATAAAGCAAGACTGAGCAGCTACATGTAGAGGACAATGGCTAGATTGAACATAGAATCAATTGAAGGTTGATGACATGGTGTCATCAAAAGTGTTTATCAATATGTATCTCCATCGGTAATATGGCCAAAGTGCAGATACATAAGACTTTCGTTTGATGAATATTTGCATAAGGAAGGTTTGCAAGAGTGTTGATCAATTGAGTGTTCCATTGGAAGAGAAGTAGAGTGCAAGGTTGAAAGCTGACCGGTTAAGGGTTTAATAGGAAGGGATAGTAACATGGTAGAGGAACAAGGTAATGGAGTTGGTTGGTGATCAAATCCATACCGACATAGATGGTCAAGAAAATGTGGATGTCGACACTGTTGTCACGTGGAGATGAAGTGACATGCATGTACAGGTCGATGTGTTGAGTTAGTGAAGTGTCAGATAGCGAGGTAGATGGTGATAGGTTGACATTTATATCGACTGCAAGATTCACGGGATGAAAAGAAGAGATTTGCAGCTCAAGGTCAATGGACAATAGAGATCTAGCACAAACTATTTGAGTAGATCGAGGAAGGTGAAGGAAACCACAAAACCAATCTTGGTGATCAACCAAGAAATCTGTTCACAGGTTAAAAGCAGATTGCTAAAAATAAAAGGCCTAATCAGGAAGGCATGATAATGGTGGGTTTGATTGATGAGTTACAGTTCATCAATCCAATCAATTAGATCAGATGAGATATAATTAGATTTGGTATTCCTCAAGGTCGATGAGGAAATCCTAAACCCCTAAAATTTGAACTGGCTTTTGGCAAGAAAACCAAGTTATAAATATGCAAGCTAAAATCATTTAAGGGTGCCACTGAATGAAAGTGTATTTCTGCATGTAAGAAGAAATCAATCAAGTGCTCACCAAGAAGAAGAAGAAGAGACTGAATGTGAGGAAGAATAGGGTTGAATTGTTCAACTGGCAATAGAAGTGCAGAACCAACAGTGACCATATCGACAAAAAAGAAGTGCAGACATAGATCTGACATACTGTAGTACTGGTGGAGAGTAGTGGTGTAGAAAAGAGAAGAGAGAATGGGTCAAGTGTAGAATGCGTAGGGAGGAGAACCTACAGAGAAGGAGAAGAGGCTGAACTATCAAGAGTGCAGTAGTGAGTAAGGTTGCAACTATGTGATGATTAACATAGAACCGGTAGTGAACTGGATAGAAGATCTAGTAGATACATTCACAAAAGAGTTACAAAATCTATTTGTAATAATACTATTACTTTTGTATTTGAATATAATTATTGTAGATCACTAAGTTGGAGCTTGGTGCAGGAGTTGTATCTCCTTAGGTTGGTGCCCTAAATTAGGGGTTGTAGCTCCTTGGGTTGGTGCTCCTTGGGTTGATACCCTAACCATTGTAATCAAAGATTCATTGTGAGGTTGGATTAGAGTAGTAGACTCCAACAACATTTCTCACTGAGTTTTTTCCCAGCTTGGGTTTTCCTCATACATGTTGGTGTTATGTGATGTCCCCTTGTGTGTGATTGCATTTGTGTGTTGGAATTCTACAGTCTTATGAGAATAGTTGATGTTGTCATTGATGGAAACCAATTGGCAACCAACTGGCAAACATCTATCAACCCACCAGTAGTTACTGACACCAACAATAGACTTCTATATACACCGGCAAGCACTTCACCAATAGCGGCAACAATGCATACCGACACTCAAGCTGACATGGAACAAACTTTGTTTATTGTTTAATATTGTAATTATCTTTTGTAAAAGCCGACATGGCATATTGTAAAAGACTCATATGTATGCATGAGATCTTATAGGTCATTTTGTAAGAGAGAGAGGATAGTGCAGAGGTTAAGGATGACAATGTTGACTATGGCAACATGGCTATGAAACTTGTAGAGACTATTGAGGTTGAGATCCCAACCCAAATAGAGCAACCATTAGATACTGAGAAACCTACTAAAGGAAAATATGCTAGTATAGGGCCACTAGAGACTGAGATACCAACAAAACTTACTGAGAAACCTACTAAGGTGGAGGTACATACTGAGATAGAGAAATAGGCAATAATTGAGACATAAAAATAGTCTGAGAAACCCTTGCTAGTTGAGATGCAAACAAAGACTAATCCACCTTCTCCTGCAAAAAATGAGAAGGTTCCATCAAAGAGAAGGTTTTTACCATCTTGGGTTTTCATCGTACATGTTGGTGTTATGTGATGTACCCTTGTGTGTGATTGCATTTTTGTTAGTCTCTCCTCTAACTAGTAGATTAGCTTTCAGTTAGATTAGATAACCAGTATACACACATAGGATAGTTAAAGGGAAAAAGTTTGGAAACCACTGATTCACCCTCCTTGTAGTGGCACATTGTGTCTAACAATTGGTATCAGAGCCCTAGGTTCCCAGTTGATAAGCTTTCTCTAGCTTGGGTAGATTTTGCCTTAAGGACACAATGGTTTGTTTAGTGTCAATCCCTACTCTAGTTTTTGATGGTTTAAACTATTCCATTTGGAGTTGTAGAATGGAAGTCTACCTATCCTCCCTAGGGTTTGATATGTGGATGTCTGTTGTAAATGGCTACCCTAGTAAAGTCATCCCTCCCACCAATTTAGATGAAGAAAGAAGAAACTAGTGCAATGATTCAACAATGAAGGCTATACTTTGTGGGTTATCAGATGATATCTCCTCATAGGTGGATACATGCAGATCAACAAAAATTTTATGGGATAGACTGAAGAAGCTCTATGGAAATGAGCCTACCACTACAAAACTGGTCTATGAAGATAGGATTAGAAATACATCTCATGTATCTGCAAATGATGAAGGCAGATATGCTAGCAGCCGCAACAAAGATGGAGAAGGAACCCACCTCTTCATGGATCAAGAATCAGAAGATGAGAGACACACATCTGAGAATGATAATGTAGATCACTCCTACTAGCAAGATGTGTTTGGCAGTGATAGTGAAGGAGAAGAAGAAGATGAAGAAGAAGATGATCTTGAAGGTGAACTTGTAAATGCACTTGAAGAACTTAGTAGAGTGAAAAATGAATACAAGTTATTCAAGAATGTTGTTGTAGTGGATTAGAACTGGTTGATAAAATGCCTTGAAGAATCTAAGAAATGTATCTCAGAGTTGAAGACTTAAGAAGAAGACACCAAGGAGTGTCGGTGTAAAGATCTATCATATGAACTAGAAGTAAAAGATAAATAATACCAACAAATAGTTGGAGAAATGGAGATTCTCTTAAATGACCTTGATAAATGTCAGGATGAGCTCAAGGTAAGAATCTAGTTTGATGGCAACAGTGATGCCTTGGACAAAATATTGAAAAAGAAAAGGCATGCCAAGGAAACCGAAGGATTAGGAAGTGGTGTCAGTGAATTCTCGACCACCAAGAATGTCCCTCACAATGGCATTCTATTTGTCTCCTCAAATGGAGAGAACAAGGGCCAAACCTTCAAAGTTATAGATGGTCTTTGAAAGAAGGTTGATCTAACTTCAACTAGTGAAGACAAGTAGACAAGGATGACGACTAGTGCTACAAGAAGAAGGAACATTGTAGATCCCAAAGGAAAAGGGAAGATATGAGAAGAAAACTTCATCGGAAGCAGGAACATGAGAAGACATCAAAGAAGACCTCCTATTGGTAGAGGATAAAGGAATGCTACTGCCCATAAAAAAGAGAAAGTGTGGGAGAAGAAGAGATTAGATGGAAGAGTTGGAGAGAATGGACAACCTAGGATCCATCCCTGGAGAAGTAGAAATAGAGATGCTAAGCTGGTAAGATCCTCCCATGCATGGTAGAATAAATTTGTAAGTCATATGCCATCCTTTACTAGTTATTTCTTTGCATGTAATGGCTATGGCCATAGGGTAGAACAATGTAGAAATAGATCTAGAAGGAACAATCTAGGATCTCATAGATATCATGCATATGAGCAAAATGTATCCAAGAGTAGATATGTAGATATCCCCTCTCCCTATTATGCAAATAGTGTCTATCATAACTGCAATAGATCTGGCCATAGAAGCTATGAATGCAGGAATAAGAAATTACAACTCTGTGGAAACTAGTGGAACAATAATGCTCAGTATAGTAGTAGTTATAGAATATATTAGCAGAAAAGACCTACATGGAACCAAAGGAGAAATTTCCCTGCAGGATCAAGAGGTCCACCGGTTTTGGTTGCCAATCACAACAACATGACTAGAAGAAGATGGTCAAACCGATATGTCAGAAGGTTCCCCAATCATAAAGTTGGGATGGATTTTGTCTGCTACTATAACACTTCTTTCGGTTATGATGCAAAATATAGAAATGTAAGGACCTATTTAGAGAAGATGGTAATAGCTGCTCTCAAGACTAAAAATGTGAAGAAGAATGTGACCAAGTAGATATGGAGGGAAAAGAAAGAAGATGCAACCTTGGACTGACACTGTGCATTCAATGTATAGGTGATATCTCCTAAGGCTTAAAGGAGAGGCATGACCTTAGGGGGAGTATTACACTAACCTTATCATTCACCCCCTCAGTAAAGAAGGACACATGGAGGAATGATCTACTATCGGTAAGAAAGAAGAAAATGAGATGATAAGTGTGTGTAGTGGTTGCCTTGGCTACACACCTACACATCAGAGTGGGATCACTACTGCATGTGTTTATAGATGGAGATTAACAATTAGAATCAGATGTAAAGTGACACATAATGTCAAGAGCTACAGGAAGGTGCTCCGGTAGTGATAATGGACCAATACAAGAAACCGGTATGTGCAGGATGTTACTAGTAGATTGCTAACACGTTCTGTAGGCTATGTAAGACAATGATGCTAGAGATCATTGCATTAGCCCCAGCACCATGAAATGAGGAGTTTATGTCTTATATGGTATTGGAAAAGACTTGAAAGACATACGTTGGCCAAGTTGTTGATCATGTAGGAATGCATGTTTTTGGGATAACCGGTTCAATTTGTGGCATGATGATGACATTGCATGGCATTGTGTACATCTAGGATCATGTTATATGTTATGGTGGATATAATGGAGTTGAAAGATCATTAGATGATCACATTTACACAAATCAACCAGCACATGGAGATGATTGGTGACCCAGTATTGGACCTGACTAAAAATAAGGACCTGAGATTTAGGGCTCAGGTGAAGTTCAAGTTCTTATGAAGCTGAGCCAATATGCTTGAACTTGTTAGTGTACTGACTACCTAAACTTCAGATGATGGAAATTGTTGTAGGATTACCCTGGATATTTTATGGTCAAGGGTATCTACATTTCATTTGGTTGGTTGTATTCATAGTACAATCACACTTGATTCTAAATAAATTTTGGATCAAACGGGAGGTGATGCAGTTTGATGGTTAGTCCTCCATCTAAAGAGCTATAACTTGAGAAAGTGTACCAATCGGTATCAAAAGAGGAGATGCATATGGTAAAGAAAAAGGGGAGGAAAATTTATGTCAATGCCCAGTAGATACGAGGAGTGAAACCCTGAAAGTTCCCTTTGCCATTGTTGTCAAAAGGGGAGAAAGATTTTGTAGTATACCTCATACTACATGTGTGAGAATCCATGGATTATACAAAGAAGATTTGGATCACACAAAGGAGAAGAAAGATTATGTAGTATGCTAGATACTACATATGTTTACATCAATGCCAAAGGGGGAGATTGTTGGCATTGTGTTGTCATTGATGTCAATCTATATAGGATGGTTACTGATATAAAAGATGTATGTGCAGCACTATCCTAGAGGTATAGAGGATGTGATATCTTTAATGTCAATGGTACACAAGTTAGTTTTTGACTTGTGTTGCAGATATAGATAGGAGACCGGTATGATATAACAACCGGTAAATGATGACATTTGAGAGTTAGGTTGTTGACTGTGATGAAGAGGTAGAATGTTATCAAGAATCACATCAGTACTAGTAGAGTAGAATGGATAGGTTACTGGTATAGTCTATCACCGACAAGGAAAGGGTGTCAACTAATAAGTGTTGTGTTGATAGTGAGTAGTTGCCAATCAGCAAGATTATGACCAGTGTACAAGTAGAGTAAGAAAGGTGCTTGGATGTTGTTTGTGATAAAGAGATGGACTGTTACCAAGAATCACATCAACACTAAAGGAGAAGGATGTATAGGTCATTGGTATGCTGTGTGGATGCAAAACAACAGGACTCCCACCAGACAAAGATGCAGTCACCATGTGAAGAGATGACTAAAAATGAATGTGCCCACACCTGATCATGTATGCTTGATTTAAGATATATTTCACAAACAAAGAAGTCACACAAGTGCATTACAGGATGCAGATGACAAGGATTCACTACCATCGATAAGTGGAGCTTATCTCCTATTATGCATAAAGTGCATCATAGTTCTATGAGATAAGGAAGAAGAGGTAAAGGTGGGTGTTTGAAGTCTCACACTAGATCTATCAGTGAATCAAAGGAATGCCTCAAGTGCACAAAATTAGGGATATGCATTGGACCAAAAAAGAGGGCATATTGAGTTTCCAGGATAGATGAAGAGTGATGGGTTTGTTACTTTGACAAACCGGTTGATATATGGTCTGAACTGATGAAGAAGAAAGCAAGGTTGAGCAGCTGCAGATAGAGGACAATGGCCAAATTAAAGATATAGTACTTAGTTGAAGGTTGATGACATAGTGTCATCAAGAGTATTTATTGATATGTATGTCCATTGATAATATGGAAAAAGTGCAGATGGAGAAGACTTTTGTCTGATGAAGATGTGCATAAGAAAGGTCAGCAAGAGTGCTAACCGGTTGAGTGTTCCACTTGAAGAGAAACAAAGTTCAAGATTGAAAGATGACTAGTTAAGGGTTTAATCAATAGGCCTAGTAACCTGGTAGAGGAACTTGGTAATGGAGTTGGTTGGTGATCCAATCCATACCAACATAGATGGTCAAGCAAAGGTGGATGCTAACACAATTTCCACATGGAGATGAAGTGGTATGCATGCACAGGTCAGTGTGTTGAGTCAGTGAAGTGTCAGGCAGTGAGGTAGATGGTGACAAGTTAGCATTTATATCGACTACAAGATTCATGGGATGCAAAGCAGAGGTTTGTGGCTCAAGGTCAATGGATAGCAGAGATCCAACACATGATGTTTGAGTAGATCAAGGAAGATGAAGGAAATTGCAAAACCACTTTTGGTGATTGACCAAGAAATCCACTGACAAGTTAAAAGGAGATTGATAAAAATAGAAGGCATAATCGGGAAGGCACAATAATGGTGATTTTGGTTGATGAGTTATAGCTCATCAATCTAGGTGATCAGATTGGATAAGATCTGATTGGATTTGGTTTGCCTTGAGGTCGATGAAGAAATCCTAACCACCTAAAATTTGAATTGCCTTTTGGCGGGAAAACCAGGTTATTAATATGAAAGCTAATCATTGAAGGGTGTCATTGAATGAAAGAGTATTTTTGCATGTAAGAAGAAATCAGTCAAGTGCTCACCAAGAAGAAGAAGAAGAAGAGACTAAGTGGGAGGAAGAAAAGGTTTGAAGTGTTCAATCAAGAACAAAAGTGCAGAATCGGCAGTGACCATACCAATAGAAAAGAAGTGCAGAAGACTACAAAGAAGGAAGGCATAGAACTGATAGAGTGTAGTACTGGTGTAGTAAAGAGAAGAGAGAACTGGTAAAGTATAGAACTGACAGGGAGAAGAACCTGCAGAGAAGAAGAAGCTGAATCGACAAGAGTGCAGTAGAGAGTAAGGTTGCAATTGTGTGAGGATTAACAAAGAACCGATAGTGAATTGGATAGAATTTCTAGCAGATACATTCATAGAAGAGTTACACAATCCATTTGTAACAAGACTATTACTTTTTTATTTGAATATGCTTATTGTAGATCACTGAGTTGGAGCTTGGTGTAGGGGTTGTAGCTCCTTGGGTTGGTTTCCTAAATCAGGGGTTGTAGCTCCTTAGGTTGGTACCCTAAATCAAGGGTTGGTTCTCCTGGGTTGGTTCCCTAAACATTGTAATTGAAGATTCATTGTGAGGCTGGATTAGAGCAGTAGACTCCAACAACATTTCTCACTGAGGTTTTTCCCATCTTGGGTTTTCCTCGTACATGATGGTGTTATGTGATGTCCCCTTGTGTGTGATTGCATTTTTGTTAGTCTCTCCTCTAACCAATAAGTTAGCTTTTAGTTAGATCTAATAACTGGTATACACACATAGGATAGTTAAAGGGAAAAAGTCTGGAAACCATTGATCCACCCCCCTCTCAGTGGCACCTTGTGTCTAAAAAAACTTTAGATTTGTAAGTAGGAGGCAAAGATCTCAACACTTTAGTGACAATCTCATCTTCTCCAAGAGTTCCACCGACACATCTAATGTTCATAACAAGTTTAGTCACCTTAGCGATAAAGGATGATATGTTCTCATCCTCTCCCATCTTCAACATCTCATACTTTCCTTTCAAACTTTGTCGCTTAGCAACTTTAAAATGTTTATCTCCTTCATACAAGGTCTCTACACTAACTCATTTGACTACAAAATCCAATAAAACTTTTAGACAAAAGTCCAATAATTAATTGTATCATCGAGTACCTATGTATTTAATGTGCAATTTTCATTTTTTTTTAAATTTCTGCCCAACGTTCGTTGAAATTGTGACGCTCCTTGATTTTCATGGCTATTTCGACATAGACTTAAATTTATGGGTTGACAGGTATATGGTTAGCATTCGTCGGGGTTCTAAGCCAATTTTTTTTGCTATACTTGTGAATTTTCTATACTTACAATGGTTTGTTATAGGCTGAATTTTTTTGGTGCAAAATATCAAAATTATTAGATTTTGTTACCTGTCTATGATTAAAAATTATTGGAGTGTGAGTTTCATATTTTTTGAAGATATAAATATTCAAGCTTGGTAAAGAAAAATCACGTAAGATAATATTCTTACAGAATAAAATGAAGAGACAATTGTTAGATTGTGGGCTAAGATTGAAAAGAAAGGGTGATGGGAAATGTTATTGTCCTTGAAATAATTGCAAGGGCTTAAAGATGAGAAGAATTTTAATCACAATAGTTGAGAAACATTGTGGGCAGCATGTTCATGTTGAAGGGGGGCATGATTAGCGTCCATTGGTAAGTTGTTCTTTACATGTCTTTATATTGATTGAATTTGTAAATGTTTATGTTTTTTCAGAATTTTTTTATATATATTTAAAATCACTTGATCATGATCATGGTTTATTTATGTTGATCATTATTATAAAGGTGGGGTTCCCTAGGGCACATGATATGGATTATCGAAGCCCGAAGAATGTGGTTTTTCAAGTGAAGGAACATGGAGTTATGAATATCAAAGATGAAGTTAATGATCCTGTAGAATAAGATGATCATGTGCCAGAAAACATATTTAAAGATGATGGTATAAATACATTGATAAATGACACATTTAGTGGTGTAGTTGATCATGATGATCAAGATCACTTTGATGATGTTCATGATTTACCTATACTTGAGAAGGCATGCAAGCCCCTTTATGAAGTCTCCCAAACAACTCTTCTCTTTGTTGTATTGTTGTTGGTAAACTTGAAGGTTATGAAAGGTTTATCCAACATAGAAATCTCACAGATGTTAAGGTATGTCATATACATATATTTCATCTTTTTTCATCTATTTTTGTTGTTAGTTCATCACTCGTAAATAAAGGATAAAATATGTACCATTAATATTTTTTATATTAACAAATTATTTTTTTGTTGTAGATTGATAGGTGAATTCTTGTTACCACCATCAAATATATTACCTTTCTCATACCGAGATTTATCTGCCATTATGAAAGAAATTGGAATGAAATATCAAGCAATAGATAAATGTCCCAATGATAATATTATATATCATTAAAAACATGAATTTACAATAGAATGCCAAGAATGTCATACTAGTAGATATCAAACATATCAACTAACAAAAAGGTGCCTTGCAAGGTTCTTCATTAGATTCTCATTATTCCACATATGCAACGATTATTTAGGTGTGAAAAATTAGCACAATTTATGGATTACCATGCACAAAATATAAGTGGAGAATACATTCTTTGAATTCTTGTGGATGGTTCTTCATTTACGGACATGGAGGAAAAATGGATACACTTTAAAGAAGAACCTCGTAATCTCAGGCTTTCATTGGTAGTAGACGGTGTCAATCCATTTGGAGAGCTGAGATATATTTACTCAGTGTGGCCTATTTTTGTTATCAACAATAACATTCCTCCATGGATGTCAATAAAGAGGGAGCACCTAATGTTGACAATGATTGGTCTAGGCATTTGTTTACATCAATTTTGTTTAACATAGTAAAATCTCATTTGTCTTATTTGTTGCATAATGACATATTGATTTTATTTAATTGTAATGTACATTAATTTATTTATATTGCAATAAAATGGTTATAATAATTATGTAATGTTTATGTTCATTCAACTAGGTAAGTACCAAGTTAAAGATATGAATGTATATATCGAGCCTCTTATCGATGAGTTACTAAAGTTATAGAATGGTGTCACTATGTATGATGTCCCTAGACCAATAGGACAAAGACAATTTCAATTCCATGCAATGCTTGTATGGAGAATTCAAGATGCCCCAGGGCTAACACTTTTTTGTGGTATGTTATAATGTTCTACTGCATTTTAATGATAATTAATTTTATGAAGTAGATATCATACATGTTTTCTAAATAATCTATTCATTATATATAATTATTAAAATTGACATATTTAATCCAATTATATATGATCTTGCAAGTCTTCAAACAAAGGAAAAATTTGCATCTCCAGTTTGTGGTCCAAAGATGAAATATTGTCATTCAACAAGTTTAGGAAAGTAGGTAGTTGATGATTATAGGCACTTCCTCCACAAAAATCATAACTATCAAACTCCAAAAAAATATATTTTCAATGGGAAAGAAGAGACTACATCAAAGCCACTAAGAATGACACTTCACCTATGGAAGTTGGAATATAATAAAATTAATGTCAAGGTTATACATCAGATCAAATTGTTTATCTATCATATATGATATGTTTGGAAATTTATTTTTATATTATGTTTTGTTTACTCATGTTGTAATTGACAATGATTGTCTTTGTTAATTTGTTTAACTTATATGCTTCATGAAGGTCATCAAGGCATTAATGGCTGGCTTCCACATGGACTGAAAAGTTATCCCAGACAATTTAGTAGGTTGCCCTACTATGAGAAACTACAAATTGTGCATTTTTTTGATACAATGCATATTAGAAAGAATATAAGAGAAACACTATGGAAAATATTGGATGGAAGGTATGAAAAAGAAAAAAATGTCAAAATTTGTCGTGACATTTAGGAAGCCAATCATGCAATAAAAAATGTTATTCAATTAAATGGCGATTGAGACCAAATTAATATAAGCGTCCTTCCTTAGTTATTAACGGAGCAACAAAGAAATTCTATAAAAGAAGTCATATGAAAAATTTGATTTCTCATAGAATTTGCTGCGAACATAAATAATATCATAACAAAGAAAGGTAAATTTGGGTCAAGGATGAAAATGCTTGATTGGCATACCTTCATTAAGGTAATTATTCTAGTATATATATATATATGTATATATGTATGTATATATGTATCTATGTATGTATATATATGTATGTATATGTATATATAAAATATATATATATGTATGTATATGTATATATAAAATATATATATACATATAAATACATATATATCCATACATAGATACATACATACATACATACATACATACATATATACATATACATATAAATACATATATATATATATATTGTATGTACTTTTCAGTGTATTATGCGTAGACTGCAGACCCATCATATTAGTCATCTCTAAATCAGTCAAGATACTCATCAATGCTTCTTTAGCTCTTATGTTATGTTCAACATCCTTGATCTCAGTTGTAGTAACTGGACCATTCTTAGGAACATTGTAGGTATCCTTTGTAATCTTCCAATAATCATCTCTAAGACACTTAAAATGACACTCCATCTGGTCCTTCCATACAATGTAATTGTTTCCTTCAAATCTTGGACTCTCTTTCTTAAACATATAGGTTGCCATCTTGAATCTCCTCAATCAATTAATCTTCTTCCGAAGGATCTATCTCTGATACGAATTGTTGGCAACAACAATGAAGGAAAACTCAGTTAAACGAAGAAGGGGGGGGGGTGAATCTACTTTCATTGAATTAAACAATTTAAGCACAAAATCATATCTGATCAACTGCAGTAAGAATGAAGATAAGAACAATAACAACAACACACATAACAACAATATTTTTGACATGGAAAACTCAGTTAAGGGAAAAGCCACGATGGGAACCTACCCACAATAAGATGTTACTCTGTAGTAGTATGTGTAAATATTTTAATAGGCAATGCACATGCATTCAGGCACACTACCTAGAGCTCATTGCTCAAAATATATTGAGCCGGAAGGATACAACCCTCAAGGAAGGTTCAATTCCTTACAATAATATTCAAACTACAATCTGGTTTAGATGAACTGAAAAAAAATAGCATCTCCAAATGCTTGATGACAGTTCTGGTTAAGTTCCTTTGTCTATCCTATAATAATCTCTTCTCAACACTTCACACCAAAATATGAATTCTCTAATTTGCACATACACCATTCTTTGGTAATGTAGACACAACCATTGTACACCAATTACATGAATATAACACCCATTTATACAAATTATCAACCTTGACTACAAGGTCAACTCAACTGTTAACACCTAATTACAAAATTACATCATATGATACACAAATCAACCACCACACCAATATAATGCCATATACAACATAACATTAGCCCAAATAAAATCCTCAAATATGAAACACCACCAGAAATCTTGCCAAGATCAACCGCAACATGCTACACCACCGAAAAATACTGCATAACACAAAAAACATCACCAGACCCATAAGATCTTTAATAAATCACACAAAGATCAATGCATACCACCAAAAAAAATAGGACACAATTAGAAAATACCAACAAGCACATTAGAACCATCTGCAATAGCTGCACCAACACCACTTAATCAAATCTCCATCACTCAACACATCGATACTCAATAGCACCTAACAACAACAACTAGGACTAGAAATATAACTTGTGGAGCACCAAATCATGAACCATTTGAGTTGAAGATACACATGAACATCCCAAATAATTTCTCAAATCCTTAACCAAAGATATAATCATACCGGAGCACAATGGATCAAATACTAAATTAACTCTCTGCAATCATTGGAATACCAAAACATAGGAATATGTTGACATCAATGACAACAACATATCCTAGTAGCAATAATATCCAATAGTTCGGTATACTGATGTTGATGATTCTAGTAAGTGTTGTGGAAATGTTGTTGTGGCAATTCATGATGCTTGTGGATGTTTCTAGATCATGTACCTTCTATGTTGATGGTCCACATGTTAAAAATTTGGAGGAATTGATTATGTGTTGCATTGATGTTTGTCATTGATGTAAACACTAGCTATTTAGCTGTCTACTGGCTTTTGATAGAGTGGTTGTTCTTTGATGTTGATCTGGAGATTTGTCTCTAATTCTAGTTTGGCTATTGGAATTCATTTGGAATTGTTATTCATGTGTTCCTAATGTGTATCACATTCAGTTGGTTCGGGATTTGATGATCTAGATGCTATCATTTGTTCTAGTAAGCCTTTTGGTCATCGGTAAGGGTTTTATCGATAGAGCTTTGATGAAGATATTTTGATGAATTTGATAAGTGGTTTTGGTGCGGCTTCTAGAAGGTTATCAGGATGTTGATGGTTATCATGTTCATGTTCCAATTGTTCATGGTGCTTCATTTGGCTTATGGTGACCTATTTTGGGCCTGGTATTATTCTCCTAGGTTATGGACTAGTTTATGTAACGCGTTGGTTGATGCGTTACTGGTTGGATTTATTGTTTGGTTTATGTTTTTTTGGTCTTAGGTCGACTTGGTTTATCATTGATTTGCAGGATTATGTAGCAGATTTATTGTATTATCTTTTAGGTTTCCGACATAATTGTTTAGCTCTTAGGTTGCTATAAATATGATGTAAGATCATTTTGTAGATTGTAGGTCAAGGTTATGGGATTATCTGTGTGTGAATAAAGTTGTAATAATATGCATAAGTTTTGGTCGATCATAGGTGATCGGATTGGGTTTGTGTAAGAGGTTTAAGACCTCCTGTATTGAGTTTAACTGGAACTGTACTTAGGCATAAAAGATGTTATTCTTGTAGTTCATTCATCTATCTAGATTGTAATCTAGATTTATTTTGTAGTTAGTGAGGCTCATTTTTTATGAGCAATGTGCTCTAGGCTATTGGCCTTCCTGCTTTTCAGGCCTCTCTTGTTGTAATCAAATACTTGCTTCAAAAGTATTATCTGACTATGGGTAGGCTTCCCACCATGGTTTTTCCCTTTACCGGGTTTTCCATGTACAAATATTGGTGTTATGTGTTATGGAAGGTTGGTAATTGTTCTGTGATCTATGTTTGTGCTTAATTATTATATCTTCTATTCTAATATTTGGTTTATGTATTCTGGTAAAAGGTTTTTATGTGCCTAATTTTTTATAATCTATTGACAACTAATTCACCCCCCCCTCTCAGTTGTCACCAATTATCCTAACAATTGGTATCAGAGCTTGGTCCTCTCTACAGAAGCTTAACTACTAGAGAAAGATCCTATGGCAACTAATATGTCAACTGCATATTTTTTTGGAGAGAAACCCGTAACCTTGATTTGATAAATTATAGGGTATGGAAGATTCAAATGGAGACTCATTTGAGATATATTGGGAAAGAGATTTGGGAAATCATGGAGAAATGTTATACTCCTCATAATCCAACATCTAGCAATCCTCATTCAGTAACCTTGGATAGGAACATTGAAAATGCCTGTAGAGATAGAGAAGCACTCTTGAGCACACTTTTGGATCAGGAAATTATGGGATTAACTGACCAATCATCTATGAAGGCTATATGGGATAAGTTGGAGGCTCTGAATGAAGGTGACCCTATTGTTAAAATTTCTAAACTTGATGGTTATTGGGTGACATATGAGAATCTGAAGATGGAATAAGATGAAAGGATTACTGATTTTATGGAAAGAGTTAATGAAATTGTTATGGGAATTCAATGTTGTGGTGGATCTCTAAGTAAAGAGGAGATTGTTTCTAAAGTACTGAGAGCTTTGACACTGGCTTACAAGATGAAGGCTACTACAATTAATGGGCTGAGAATAATGGCTAACACTTCTATTAACAAGGATACTTTGGTTGGAAAATTATCTTCTTTTGAGCTTGAAGAATTTGGTCCTCAAGGAGCTGCAAAGATTGAATTTTCTTTTCACACATCTGCATCATCAACCAGCAAGAGTGATTGGAAATATTTATATGTAAAGGAACTCTAGGAAATGAGGAAAGAAGATGATGAGTTTGAGAAACTTGAAGCCCTATTTACTAGAACAGTGCCTAAAGGTCCAAGATGAAGTAAGTATGAAGGAAAATCACCTTTTAAATGTTTTGCATGTAATAAGATAGGTCATTTTTCATTTAGATGTCCTGAGAGGAATTCAAGATTTGAAGAGAGAGATAGAAGATATTTTAATTATAACCATGATTATTAGAGAAAGCATAAGTACAGGAGAAACAAAGACAAATCATGTTACTATGCGGATGAGGAAGGTTTGACTGATTCTAATAATGAACCGGCACAAGATTCAGCTAGTGGATCTAGCAGTGTGTTATCAGTATTTTAAATGTGTTGGAAATATTGCCTTTTAGTTATTGGAGTCTGTCAAAATTCAGAAATTTGACCTTTGTCTGCGAGTTTATGGTTCTAAGGGTTTAGGGTTTTTGGCATTTCAAAACCATTTGAAAAAATAAACCTTTGTGTCACTTTTTCTCCAAATCTTCTATTTCCCCATTACTTTTTCCACTTAAGTGGAAGGGTCACTACATCATCGAAAGGGGGGCACTTTATGTTTTAGGCTTAGGCGGGTTCCTTTATTTTTGAAATATTTTGCATTTTTTCCTAAGTCCTATGTCTTTTCCTATGTATGTGTCAGGTCCTTAAAGATCGAGCAATTTCCCGTTAGATCTAATGGTGGTCACTATACTGCAACATAAAATTGCCTGATGTTTATTCGTTGTGACAAGGCAACCAAGTGGTGGGGCTTGTGAGAAGAGAACCACTCAGGAAAGGTAAAAGTTGGCAAGTCCAAGGAAAATCAAATGGTCAGGAGGAAGATCTGATGGCTGTTGTGATACCGTGATCGGAAGTTGCACGGTGTTTTTTTGTTGCAGCATAGCGACCAAGAAGTGCGGTCAAAGCTCAAGGTGGGTCTGGCGATGCTGACATGGCGGGTGAGTTGGCATATAGGGGGATCTGCTAGCCAAAGCCTAAGGTGACACATGGTGGAGTAGAGGGTATAAAACCAAGGTCAAGTGGCGGGCCCAGCTATTTAGAGCAGTCCTAGTGAGTTAAAGACCGAGCACATTAGATGTTGATCCAATGGCTTTCACAATACTGCAATGGAAAGATACATGTTTTTTTATCAATCTTGGGTTAGTGACAAAGAAGGCCCAAGGTAAAAAGGTGGGTTTGGCTGAAGGTGAGGTGGCAGATAAGTGGCGCCCAAGTAAAATTCTAGGACAAATCAAGAAGTGACACATGGCAGGGATCTATAGATGAGTGAATAATGGGCTCACTTTGAAGGTTAAAATGGTTAACGAGCGAACAAATCCGATGCAGATCAATGACTGTCACTATACCACAGTTTGTAAGTGCTCGAATGTTATTCCTTACGACCTAGCGATAGACTGCCGATAGTCTCGGCAGTTAATTTTAATCTGTCATGTGTAGGCAGTTAAGGCAAATGGTCAAGTAACTAGAGAATCTTAAAGATTGAGTGGTTGATTTGT
This sequence comes from Cryptomeria japonica, assembly GCF_030272615.1. Classification (NCBI taxonomy): domain Eukaryota; kingdom Viridiplantae; phylum Streptophyta; class Pinopsida; order Cupressales; family Cupressaceae; genus Cryptomeria; species Cryptomeria japonica. The sequence continues at coordinate 718,904,156 of NC_081411.1, read as the reverse complement.
GATCCAACGACTGTCGCTAGACCGCAATTGAAAAGTGCTCATTTTGTAACCTCTGTAGATCAGCAACTAAAGGGAAAATGTTTAGAGGGAGCCCTTTTGGGCTGTTGGACCCAAAATTTTGAAATATCAAAAGGTTTAATTGTAGAAGTGTACAACTTTATGAATTGGTAATCAATGCTCAATTATTGTTAAGGCTCATTGATAAGACAATGTTCAAAATTTCACATAGCAAAAGGGCATTTGAAGAGATTTTTTAGAGAATAGGTGCGTTGTCTGAATTCTCTCAAGCTACAACTAAGTTTTTCTATGATCTGCTCTATATCTCTTTCTCTTGTGATGCTCAAAATTCATAAGGAATTATTAGAAATAGTGATTGAGGTAGAGATAATTTTTAAGATGGTACCGCAAAAGGAACCTAGAGGAAAGGTGGATTACCAAGAATGAGCTATCTATGCTGATTTCTTGGAGCAATTGGCTCAATCCACAAATAGTGTAGCCAAAATGAAAGAACTTGTGCCTAAAGCTCCCCGTCTAAAAATTGGTGATAGGCTATATGATAAAGGTTGTTGGTTGAGGGATTCTCAGATAGGCATGACCGGTTTAGGACTATTCAGAGTAGCTTTTCGTCAGCAAAACTAACCTGCTCCGGTTAACAATATATGGGAATTAGATGTTGGAAAGCTTGTAGTGCCTAGAGTATTCATGGATGACGATCTATTAACCCAAATTGCAGAAAATTATGACCCCATTACTAAGACTGTGAGAAATATAAATGGAGTTTTAATTGAAATCAAGGATGATGAATTTAGAAGAGCTTTCCGACTTAGTGAGGTCTCAAATTACTTAGAGCCTATTGATTTTAACATGCTTAAAGAAGTCTATGATGCACATAAGGATCACCTTAGGAGAGGGCCATTGAAAGAATTCTTTGCAAAAATAGGAGGATTGACATTAGTAGGCCCAAGTACAATGGAGCGTTTCCCTTTGAATTTCTTTACTTTGAGGGCTAAGGGAATATACTGGTCTTTATGTTAGATTCTTGGGGAAGATGCAGAAAGCACCATGCCAACCCACTACATGCTTATGATGGCACAGATTCCGAATCCATTTCTTGCGGTGACTTATGATTTTGCACCCTTTCTTACTGATGCCATTCATGAAGGCCTGATTGGAATAAAAAATGCTAAAGTAGATAGACCTTTTGGATGGTATTCCCTTCTTATGCACATGTTCTTATTTAAAGGTGTTGAATACTTTGCAAGTGAGATGGATTTGTTAAGGGAAAAAGATGGAGAAGAAATGCCTGTTCAGTTATGGTGTACAATTGTCTTGGGATAGGGAGGATGCAAGTTATTTGAAATTTGATAGATACTTTTATTACTACTTATCAAGTTTCCATTAGTTTTACATCCAAAGTCATTCTATATACTCTAGTTGGTTACTACTACCGAAATATTCAATTGTTATGCATAAAACAGTCGATTAAAGAAGAAAGTATTCACAAAACCCAGTATACACCAAGCTATCTACTGAGTATCATTCCATGTCTACTGAGTAGAAATAATGATACACCGAGTTGACATACACCGAATGAAACATGTTACTAGATTTATTGAATCTAGACACACATGGGAAAACGTGTTACAAGATTGAGGAACATAGAACCATTATCACATTGGAAATTGCACCTAAAGATTGTGTATGATTTTGAGGTCATCTAATCAATGAAATATTTTATATAGTTATTCATTCGATAAATCATATTTGTAAGATCAAATCAATGAATCAGATGACCGACATAAGAGATCTATTTATACAACATGGATTAAGGATAAAAGGGTGATAGATAGAGATATATAGAGGTGTATGAAGCAAGACTTGTGTGATACATAAGAGAGCATTAAGTGTTATGACTGTTATAGAGACACAAAGGTCATTGAGAAGGATTTTAGAGAACAGTCAAAGAATAGAGTAAACAGAAGGGTTTACCGAGTTACTTTATGCATTACTAAGGTATGCTATAAGAAAGGTAATCTTATTTTGAGCACATAGAATCTACTATAACATTCCAGATGTAAAGTTGTAGATATTTGTAAAGATTTTATTGAAATATTTTGAAGTCGTAAGAGAAACCTTTAACAGGGTAAAAGACTCTAACCAAGTCTATAAATTGTAAATCCTCTAACTAGGTGTAGCATTTAGTTTAAGTGTTGTAAAATCCTTTAGCAAGGTAGATCTAATAGATCTTGATACTCCTAATATGGTAAGCTATCAAAAATAGCCAAACATGTAGCTCTAATCGAGCACTCTTTATTATTCCTGTAGTGATGTTGTAGGGGCCATCCCCACCATAGTTTTTCTCTCTAACCAAGAGTTTCTGCATAACCAAAATATATGTGTTATGGTGTGAATCATGTATGATTGTTATTTATTTGTTTTAGCTTTATGTTATGTTGCAACAGTTTTTCATTTATGCATAACAGGAAAGTTATTGTTGTTAAAAGGTTTTGAAGTACTGATTCACCCCTCCCCTCTTAGTAGATTAGCTTTCCATATTGGGCCTAACAATTGGTATCAGAGCTTGAATCTTGAAAAAAGGTTTAACAACCTAAAGAGAAAGATCCTATCAATGGAAGGCTATAAACAATCTCAGAGAATTGTGTATCTACAAGAAGAGTTGGATCATGCTAATCAAGTGATTGCAGACATGTAAAGACAAATGCAAAAATCATTGAAAGTGAGAAGAAGATTAACTGATGATTTGCAAGACTCTCAAGATTTAGTGGAAAAAATTGAAACATCATCTAAGAACAGTATATCTGAAGAGACTGAAGAAATGATTGGACTATTGAAAGAAAAGAATAAATCACTGGCTGATCAGCTAAAAGTAATGAAAAGAGGACATGAACATTTCAGCACACAAATGACTAAGAATCTTGATGCATTGAGGACAACTGAGGATAAAGTAAGAGATCTAGAAAGAGAAAAACAACAGCTTGAAGCATTAGTATCTGAAAAGAATGATGAAATCATAAGGTTTATTGGGATTCAACAAAATCTATTAGATCAATTAGGTTATGCACATCATGAAGCAAATCTGAAAGATGATGAGAATCAAGCATTGAAATTTGAAATATCAAGGTTGACCAATGAACTTGAAACAGAAAAGAAATCCAAGGAAACACTAAAGAAGAGCTATGAGGCATTTAAGATTTTGGATGAGTAGCTGAATACAAGAAGACCCAACAAAGAAGCAAGACTCAGTTACAAAGGAAAAGACTCTACTAAGAAGGGAATTCATACAACCAAATGAGGAGAATCATCAAAGCAAGATGGAAACAAGAAGCACATCAAAAGAAAGAAGCCTATTTGAAACTATTGTGGAAAACAATGTCATACTGCTAACATGGGCCAAATCAGAAAAGGTAAGCAACCGAATGTCACTAAGTCTAATGGTTATTGTTACAATTGCAATAAATATGGTCACACATTTAACCAATGTAGGGTAAAGTCTGTTAACAATTATCAGAAGGCAAAATTCAAAGGGTTTTGTAAAAACTGCAATAGATATGGACATAGTACCGAGAAGTGTTGGCTTAAGAAGAAAAACTATATGTGGTCCGCACACCGAGCAAATATTGGAGGTTACCAAACTCACATAGATCCTTATCGATAATATTCTGCAGTACCATGGGATTACAATACAAGGATATGGTGTGAATGTTGTGGAAGATATGGACATATAAGTGCCAATTGCTTTATAAGGTTTGGAATGAACAACCGAAGATCATGGAGAAATCCTGGTATGGCATGTTTTCATTATCACAAAATTGGACACTTGGCTAGAGATTATAGAGATCAACCTAGAGGAGAAATTGAGGAAATAAAAGAAAAATTACAGATGATTTGGAAAAAGAAGGAAATTGTGTCAAATGAAGAAAGAACCTTACGTACCAAGTTAGGTACACCTATTCCAAATTAATCGGTAAAGGTATGAAGGGACTGCATTCTCTCAAAGGTCAAATCTTAATAGTTCCTATTTTATTGTGTACTTAATTCAAAATCTGCATAACTAAGATGTATTAGTAAGTTTGAAATTCTATCAAAGTCTTTTGGAGCACTATACAGGAAGATTGTCAAGTCGGTGAATATAGGAAGCCTGTCAAGTAGGTAAATGAAGAAAGTCTGGTTACTTGGTTAAAGCGCAAAAAGGAAAGAAAGTTTAGTGTAACCGAGTGCATTTAATGTTTTTGACCTAACTTGCATGGAGCCCAATAAGGTATATTGTGTACTTAAAGCATTTACGCAGTCATTTTTCACTCACCAAGTTTTCAAGAGAGCAGAGCAAAGCGAATCAAAGGCGATCAAAACTCCTCCAAAGCAAGATTCAAGGTATTTACATCAATCTCAATGCATTGTTAAGTTGGTTTACCGATCATATCAATTTGTTATTATCTGCTAAGTGTGAAGCATCTGATGTTTGAAAATCTTCAAACCCTAAGGATCTTTTGTTAATTCTTATCTGAAATCTGCAATGGCACCTAAGATCTAAGATCCCGTTGTTGTTGAGAACATTGAAAAACCCTCACTGAAATACTCTTTAACTCCCAAAATTGCATCTGAACCAAATGACAAAACCACATTTTACTCATCCCAGATAGAGTTTTATTAGTCAAGGATGTGAGATTCTTGACCAAATGTCGAGTTGAAGAACTAGGTCACGTTGAAATCACAGACACATATGATGAACTATGCACCGATGGTAAAATGGATAGCAAGTATGAGCACATTAAGATCAAGGGATTGACTAAAGCCCTAACCTATCCCCGTATATTCAAACCCTAGTGGGCCAAGTTTGTTCTCAGCAGAGTTCATGATGACTTCATGTGGCTAGAAGAGCAACCATTTAAGATCACCAAGGAAATCATTCATTTGATCACCGGTTACCCTATTTATGATCATGCCCGAGCTTAGAAAATGATATCACAGAAGGAATTGATCAATTTAACCAAAGTAGAATCAGATTGCAAAGGACTGAAATTGAACAATGTCACTAATGGAGAACTAAAGTTTGCCATTAGAGTAATAGGTTACTGTTTCTTCCAATCGGCAAGGGAAAACAATGTACCCTGTATAGCAGCAGACTTAGCATATAAAATTGTGAAGAAAGGTATGAAAATTGATTTATGTGAGGTATTACTAAAAAACCTGTTTGAGAATCTGAACACCATAAGGAAGCCAAAGAAGAATAATTCGGCCATTACACTAAAGTTTGGATCAGTGTTAATATACATCTTTTTCTATTTTGAAAAATTCTTTCCATCAGTCAGTAAAGTTGTTTGGGAACTACACCGACCAATCACCCATTAGATCAGTGACTTCATCAAGAAGCTAGGTGATAATTTTAATGATATTATGGATGGTTATTTCAGCAAGTTTCAGGAAAGGATGCATAATGGGTACCAGATTCCACCCAAGCTAGTGGAGAAATACAAAGATGACATATGTTTTGAAGTGGACACTGATTATTGTTATGTGAATGTTGTGGAACCAAGAACTCAATCTTTGCCACCTATGGGTTACAAGATTGATTTTGACATCACACAATGGCAAATAGATGCATTTCTTACATTACCAAGGCATGCTACTGAGCTGAGGTATGGAACATATGAAGAAGGGAAGGAAAAAGTAAAAATGAGCATTGTAGTACCCAAAGCTACAAGGAAGGCAACAAAGATGATAAAGGCATTAATGGAGAAATTAGGAGAAGATTCTTCCTCCACACCTGTCAAAGGCACTATAGCCATTACCGAAGAGGAATATGAAGCCCAAGAGGCAACTATAACACTGAGCACCGAATTGCCTAAGGGAAAAGTGTTGAAAAGAAAGAAACAGGATACATCAAAGGTCTCACCAACTCCTCCAGCAAAGTGACCTAACACAAGAGCATCTGTAGCTTCACCAAGTAAGAAAACAAAGAGTGTTGTCGCACCCAAGGTAACAAAAACTTACAAGAAATCTACTCAAAGACTCATTTTGACAAAAGAGTCTAGTGACACTGAATCTGAAGATGCAAGTAAATTTCAGATTGTCAAGAGCAAGAAGGTAAATGTACATAGTGTTGAAAATTTTTGTGCTAATCTAAAGAAATATGGTGGATTTGGATTATTCAAATATGTAAAATATGAATCTAGATCTGATGATGAAAAGAGACAAATAGAAGAAGCGGTCATCTGCACACTATTGAAATTCTGATTGGTCCCATTGGAAGTATGTAAATCTCTTCCAAATGAATTATATTTGCATATTGACAATAGGTGGAAGTATGCAATGGACTCAAAAAAGTAACTTAGAGAAAGAAGTCTGGTACATCTTTTCCTAGACATGTCAGTAGATGAGATCACTGAACATCTGACAAACTGCCACACAAAATTCCTAGTCAAGCAAAGAACTTTGAAATTGATGAATGGCCTTTACTTGGATGTAGAGAATGAGACCAAGGAAAAATGGCAAGAAATCTTTAGAATCAAGAATGCTAGTGAGCAAGATGAAGTTGAAATAGTTGATGTCACCGAGCAAGATCCTAATCTCATCGAGTAGGACCTTGCTGACACCATACAAGTAGATGAAGATATCATGGATACAGAGGCACCGGAATAGGAAATGATAGAAGGGAATGCTTATGCCCAACTTGTATCTAGTGAATTAGTTTTAGAGAAAGTCCAACCGTATCCTCCGGTCAATCAGCCTATTTCAACCGAGGCCCCTAAGGATATGAAACAAGGCACAAAAGGTCACAAGTCAATAGCAGGAGAAGGTACTTCTCAAGAATAGACCTCTCAAGCTCCTTCTAGCACTGAAAATGTTGCAACCGAGACACCAAGCTCAAAGACACCAAAGGACACTACAAAGGCTAAAGAAACTGACCAAAGTGTTGCCTCTACCGAACAACCTACTGAGGGTCAACAAGCCTCACAAGCCATTGTTTTAGTCCAACTAATGAAAGGTAAAGAAAAGAAGATGAAAAAGTATAGTTTCAAATTAGATTTGTCAAAACCAATAGTGTTGCCCAATGTTGATATATCCAAATTAAAGGGGCAAGCACTCATTGAATTCGGTGAACTATGCAAAGCCAAAGCTGAACAGGAGAAGCAAATGGCTATTCAAAAGAAAAATAAAGTACTTTAGAAGGTAAAAGCACTCTTAACCAATATGCTACCCAAAGCTACAGTAACCAAAGATGCAACCATCCACATTCAATTGTATGAACTCCTAACCAAGATAGAGACATCTAGAGTAGATGCATCTGAATATTTGAGCAAGCTAAAAGACAAGGAGCTCACTACAAAAATGATTGAAGAGGTACAAAAAGCTATTGCCATTGGCAAAGTTAAACTTGTCAAATTTATTGTTGAGTTGACCCCTTAACTCAAGCATATTCTTTATTTATTTCAAAAACTCTTTACATTTTCTCTATTCATTAAGGACATAAAAAATAAAATAGAAGTAATTGAGAAAGAGATCAGCGATCTCTCAAATAAGTTGACCACTGAGCCTAATTCCATTCAAAAAATTTATACCAAGCTACAATGGCTCATGGCTCAACAATTGGAACTTAGAAATGAAGAACACAAGATAAGGATGGACATAATGACACTTCAAACATTATTCCTTCCTCATCTTTCCTCTGTCCAAGAACAGATCAGCAAAGCTACATCCCTATCCACTCAACAAGAGGGAAGCACCTTAGATGGACTCATTTCACTGTTAGCTGACATTCAAGGGCAAAATTATCTCATGGATAGTGTTAAGGATGCCCTCTCTACTGCTCTCACCGATGCAAGGACAAAGTATAAATCCATTTTTGACCAGTTGCCACCACCAAATGGTAACTAAGTTTTGATGTTTGTCAAAAAGGGGGAGTGAGTGTCTTATCAAAGTATATAGGGGAATCTAGTATACAGGGGGAGTATATACCGAACAAAATAGAGTATTCAAATACAGAGTCAATTTTGACGGAGAACAGAGAATAGAGAATAAATCAGTGAACCGAGCATGCAAAATCAGAGTTTTGTATAGTATATTGATAAGGGGAGTATATCAAAATATACTATTTCATTGACTAATGTATAGACTGTTTGTTTAGCAAAATTTTGTAAGTATATAGATTTTTGAGTTTTGACTTTGAAAGTAGTTTTGTCAAACATCTCAACTAATGTCAAAAGGGGAGATTGTTACTACTTATCAAGTTGCCATTAGTTTTATATCCAAAGTCATTCTATATACTCTAGTCAGTTACTACTACCAAAATATTCAGTCGGTATGCATAGAATAGTCGGTTAAAGAAGAAAGTATTCACAGAACCCAGTATACACCGAGCTGTCTACCAAGTATCATTCCATGTCTACTAAACATAAATAATGATACACCAAGTTGATATACACTGAGTGAAACATGTTACTAGATTCATTGAATCTAGACACACATGGGAAAATATGTTACAAGATTGAGGAACATAGAACCGTTATCACATTGGAAATTGCACATAAAGATTGTGTATGATTTTGAGGTCATCTAACCAATGAAATATTTTATATAGTTATGCATTCGATAAATCATGTTTGTAAGATCAAAGAAATGAATCAAATCACTGACATAACAGATCTATTTATACAACATGGATTAAGGATAAAAGGGTGATAGAAAGAGATATACAGAGGTGTATGAAGCAAGACTTGTGTGATACATAAGAAAACACTAAGTGTTATGACTATTATAGAGACACAGAGGTCACTGAGAAGTATTTTAGAGAATAGTCAAAGAACAGAGTAAACAAAAGGGTTTACTGAGTTACTTCATGGGTTACCGAGGTATGCTATAAGCAAGGTAACCTTATTTTGAGCACATAGAATCTGCTATAACATTCTAGATGTAAAGCTGCAGATATTTGTAAAGATTTTATTGAAATATTTTGATGTTGTAAGAGAAACCTTTAACAGGGTAAAAGACTCTAACCAAGTCTATAAATTGTAAAGTCTCTAACCAGGTGTAGGATTTAGTTTAAGTGTTGTAAAATCCTTTAGCAAGGTAGATCTAACAGATCTTGATACTCCTAACAGGGTAAGCTATCAGAAATAGCTGAACATGTAGCTCTAATCGAGCACTCTTTATTATTGTAGAAGTGAAGTTGTGGGTGCCATCCCCACCACAGTTTTTCTCTCTAACCAAGAGTTTCTATGTAACCAAAATATATGTGTTATGTAGTGAATCATGTATGATTGTTATTTATTTGTTTTAGCTTTATGTTATGTTGCAGTAGTTTTTGGTTTATGCATAAGACTAAAGTTATTGTTGACAAAAGGTTTTGAAGCACTGATTCACCCCTCCCCTCTCAGTACATTAGCTTTCCATATTGGGCCTAACAACTTTCTATCCAGGCTCAGAATTATTTTATGCCAAGAAAACCCTAGGATTCCTAAGGCTCTCTTGGAATTCATTAGACCCAAAGAGTTTGTTGAAGGTATTAAAATTGTGCACAACTGGGGTGACATAATCTTGTACCTAGTTTCTACTATTTTTAGAGTATAGGGTTTTAGAGGAGCTCCAAATTTTCTCCCCTACCAAGTCCCTTTGAAGATAGGCATTGCTGAAATCTTGAGGCAAATTGGGGACCTACAAGAATCAGAGTTAACAAACAAAGGAAGGGGGACCATTTTCCCAACAATCACTATGGCACATCAGTTTGTGATCACCAAGGGTGGCTAGGTACATTTTGAAAATTTTCTCTAGCCATATAGGTTACCCACTGCAGTTGCTAGGTTTGTTGATCCAGCGGACTTCTTCAATAGTATGTTTAAGAAGAAAGTCAGGTGTGGGGGTAGAGCTCATCAGTTTTATTTTCCTGAACACCTAATAAGGAATGAATTTAATATGGATGAATAAGAAGGAAGGAGAAATGGATTTCTTTCAAGAAAACTCTAGATTTTATTCAACAATTTGATAGAAATTATGATCCCTTGGCTAGTTTTAATCCTTTTGAAGAAAAGATTAAGTTTTTGGTGGTCTACTTTGAGGATCTAATGCAGACTTTAAAGAGAAAAAGGAGGTTGTAATAGGAGTTGATCCTGAGAAAGTTAAAATTGTTTTAGCTAAGCCTACTTATGCCAAGGTGTTCCCCCGGGTGAGTATGTGATGTACAAAAGATAAGGGTATAACATAGTATTGCCCAAAAGGGATGAGCCCTCCACTTCAAAGGGAAATAGGTCAATAGAAGATGTCACTAAATTGCAAGCTTCCCCAAAGAGGCAAAGGTTAGGGAAAGAAGTGCAGTCAAATGAGCCCTTGTATTCTCCTTCCCAATCCCCAATACACATAGGAGATGAGCATGCAGTAGCTAAGCAGTTGTTGCAATTAGGGAGTCTTGGAGAAATTGCATGCACCTATGGAGAGTTGCAAAAGGGAATGCCAAAAGAGCCAGCAAGTGCCAAAATGGATTTTACTATTGAAGAGTTTGCAGGCAAAGAACTGGACCCTGTCATTAAGCAGGCTAGTGAGGAATTTTTGGCAGACAACAATTTTGTGAAAACATGAGCATTTTTACAATTTTTTTGGAGGAAACATATAGGGAAATTCAAGGAGAGGTGCAAAAAAGGGAAGATTGAACATCCCCATAAAGATGCATCTATTATTGAGGCAAAAGTAAAGCGTGAGATGTTAGCAAAATTTTAGGCAATTACCCCTGAGCAGGGGAGGAAAATGATTACAAAAGCTGGATTTTTTTATTCTCCCTGAGTGGGATATGGCTGATGCATTGATTCTTGATGCAGTTATAAAAGAGACTAGGCCTCTAGCAGGGGTAACTTACAACAATGACCATGCGGCCTTAGTTATGTGGTCATGAAGAAGAGAAGAAAGCAAAAAGAAGAAAGACTCCTCAGAATCTAGTTATTCAGGAGGCTGCCAGTACAACTTTAGAATCTGCAAAGTTCAGTATGGTTGTGGCTAAGAAAGAAGCCAAGGAGAAAGATAATCTTCAGGTGAAGTTAGAAGTAGTCCTAAAAGCCTACAATGAAGCTAAACTTGAGATAGCTCATAAGGACAACACGATTGCCAAGCTGAAGAGCCAGATGGTAGGATAACAACAAAAAGGTGAATCTTCTAGTTTGATGATTGCCTCTTCTTTGGCCAGACCTCCTCCTACTAGCCCAATTATTGAATTCCCTCCTCCTGAGACTCCTATTTTTCAATCTACTGAAAGTATCCAAGATGAGATAGAAAGATTGAAGCAAGCTCAGGAAATTTTTGCAAGTAAATATGAAGAGAAGATCAGGGGCACAATTTTGAAATTTCTTGATACAGATGGGGCTTCAATTATGTATATCTATATGAACAAAATTGTGAACCTTTTGAATTCTTTGAAAGAGGATAAGGCTATTTTGGAGCCAATTTTGGATAAATGGATGGCTAAGGAGGCTGATTTAGAACTTATATACTTATCCCAAGAGGAGGCGAATGTTGATGCCACTATTAAGGCCACTTATGAGTAGGTAAAAGATATGTCCAGGTTAGTAGAAGGCAGGGTCCATATAGAAAGAAAGGCAAACTTATATAGAAAATAATATGTAGACCAAAAGCTTGAACTGTTCCCTAGAGGTTTTGTTAATAATGATAAATTGAAAGATAAAGAGGAATGGCTTGGTGAGTTAGGCCATAAATTGTCACAACAGGTAAACAACATCATAAATGCAGATGATACTTCCTTGTTTATTCAAACTATTGAGGATATTGAAAAAATAAAGTCACATTATGGTTTTTGGAAAAGGAAGTTAAGCAGCTAAAGAAGATGTCAAAATATTTAGACAAGTTGAAAAAGAAAATTGTTAGCTTTTCCTAGCCTATTGATGACACTTTTAAAGAATGGGAAGATAAGTACATGATGAAAGGAGTAGAGGCACAAATAGAATCAACTAACATTCCAATAGTTGGTGATCCTGAGGCAACTGGAAGTGGTTAGCTATTCTAAAAGGCATTTTCAAGGATTATTAGTTTTGAAGAATCAAAGATACGAGGCATCCAATTTGCAACACATTGAGAAAGTCAGTTGGCTTGTTTCTAGCTAGCTACCTTGTCTGTTAGGCTCTTTCTTCATTTGTGACCAATGTAAGTTTTGGGGGGAATTACGGTTAGGATCATAATATTTGTTTTTTAGGGAAGTCCAAAGCTTGTCACATCCATATCTCTATAAATGCATACCAGGACTACTTAGAAAAGGGACACAAAATTTTGTAGCTAAACTCTGGAAAAATTAATACAGGCCATTTTCTAAGCAACTTTTGAGTCAAATATGTTGTACTTGTAATCTTTAGATGGAGAAATAAAATATACAGTCCAGAGAATTTGAACTCAGACTTGTATTGTCTCTATGTCATTGTATTGATGTTCATTCCATTTAAGTAATCAAGAATTGTTTAATTGAATGATTTGCTAGGCATTTAATGAAGTTGTTTTAAGTCTTTTTCTCAAGGAGGAAATATAAACGTACTTTGAACAAAGTCATTGATATTAGTATTTTGGTGTGGATCTGATGATGAAGTCTGGTATAGATTAGGACTCTATATATGTCAAACATATACAGAGTTGATAGATCATTAACTTGTGACTTGTGTACGAGTTTCTTTTGTTAGGTTGTAGTCTATTGTAGATGACTCTATTGCCCGGATAAGGCACTGGTTCACCTATTGGTTTTTTGATGCATTTTGTGGTCCTTTTAAAAAGTCAAAATCAAGTTTCCATTTATGTTTAGTTGTACTAGTCAATAAGGAAAGTGTACAGGAATTTACACTGGTTTTTTGTAAACCTTTTACTACTTTTGTAAGAAAATAGTAATAAAAGGGTCCACCCACCCAAGCTTTTTTAAAGGCTTAAAGTGTAGGAGGTTTCCTAATTTGGAACCTCATCTTGTTGTCTTTATTTCAATTGTTCTCTTCCATTTGAGCACAGAGGTAGTAACTTTCACTTTTAAAAGAGAGGGAACAAAAGTTTTCAAAATGGAGAAAAACACAGTGGAAAGGAATGGGTATTTTTGACTATCAAGGAAGATGCTCTAGCACCTGTTATTCAAAATGAGGAAAAGGCCTTTGCTACTAAAATTGAAAACAAGGATGAATGGGTGATAGACAATGTATGTTCACATCATATGATTGGAAATAAAATGAATTTTCTATCTTTGCAAGAATTTGATGGTGGTTTGGTTAGATTTGGATATTACCAAGCATGTATGATCAAAGGAAGAGGAACTATATCTGTTATCACTATTTTGATTATTGGGTGATTTTTGTTCTTCGATCCGCTAAAAGTTACAAAATTGTGATTTGTTTCTTCATTCTGCCTCTGAGGGTTATCGGTCTAAGGGTTTAGGGTTTTGCAATTCACCTTTTCCATCTTGAAATCCCTGTGTTCTATTTTCATGTTACTTTTTCCACTTAAGTGGAAGGGTCGGTTTGTCATGAGAAGAGGTCCCCCCTTTAAGTTTTACCTTAGGCGGGTCATTAATAATTTTTTTAATTTTTTGCATTCTCCTAAATTTTAATTTCTTTGTCGGGCTTTGTAAAGATCATGCATGTTCTAGTTGATCCAACGATGTGCGCGATCTCGCAAAGGGAAGTAACCTAGCATTTACCTTTCGCAAAGCAATGAAAGTTTGATGGACGTGGTAGGTAAACTAAGGAATAAGTAAAGGATCATGCATCTTGTTCATGATCCAATGGTTGTCATTGTCACAAATGGAAGATGCATAAAGTTTATCCTTTGCGAAGCAGCGAAAGGATGGTGGGCCCCAAAAGTAAGTGGATCCCTTGGTTAAAGACTGAATATTTTTTACAAGATCTAGTGGTCGGCGTTATTTCACATGGTAAAGATGTGAAAAGTTTACCTTTCACGAAGTAGCGAAAAGGTAGTGGGCCTAGCAAAAGGGTGGCTTGCAAGTTGAAGAAAAGGCATCTCCAAATAGATCCAATAGTGTGCGTTGTTTCGCAGCCCAAAGTAACACAAAATTTACTCTTTGTGAAGTAGCAAAAAGGAGCTGGTGGTTACATGGCGGATGAGGTGACACTATAGCTAGGTGTCTAGCTAAGGCAAAAGGTGATCTGTCAGTAGGACACGTGGCTTTGAAATGATCATGAGTTACTAGTTTGATTAAGCGGCAATATTGATGAAATTCATGGCTAAACAAGACAAGTGTTGGTTTAGATGTGGAGTCTGATAGAGTTCTTGAGCGAATGAATGGTCAACACGTGGAGGACATTTTCTAGAAATCTATAGGACAAGTGGTTTCCACTTAGAGGGCCCACTTTGAAGGTTAAAGGAGTTAAAAGCTGTGCATCTCAAAATTGATCCAATGACACGTGTTGTTTCATGGCCCAATATATGGGAGTTAGATGTTGGAAGGCTCATAGTCCCTAGGGTTTTCACGGATGTGAACCTATTAACATAGATTGCAAGTAACTATGACCCTGTTGCTAGATGTGTGAGAAATGTAAATGGATGGTCATTAATTGTAATAAATGATGATGAGTTCAAGAGATTTTTCTAGCTTAGTGAAGTATAAAATTACTTAAAGCCCATTAATTTTGAAACATTATCAAAGGTCTATGAGGCTCAGAGAGATCACCTCAGAAGTGGCCCTCTGAAAGAATTTTTTGTCAAAATAGGAGGGTTGACTATTGTAGGCCCTAGCACCATGCAACCCTTCTCTCTAAATATATTTACTTTGAGGGCTAAAGGGATGTATTGTTCCTTATGTCAGATTCTTGGGGAAGATGCTGAAACAGCTATGCCAACCCACTATATGCTCATGATAGCACAAATTTTGAATCCATCTCTAGTGGTAACTTTTGATTTTGCACCTTATCTCACTGATGTCATTCATGAAGGATTGATGGGGATAAAAAATGCTAAGGTGGACAGACCTTTTGGATGGTATTCTCTTCTTATGCACATGTTTTTATTCAAAGGTGTTGATTTATTTGCTAATGAAATGGACCTAATTAAGGAAAAGGATGGTGAGGAGATGTCCATTCAATTGTGGAGCACAATTTTGTCTTGGGATAGAGAAGATGCGAGTTACTTGAAGTTTGATAGATGTTTTGCATCTAGGCTTTGAATCCTCTTATACCCATAGAACCCTAGGGTCCCTAAATCTCTCTTAGAGTTCCATAGGCCTAAGGAATTTGCTCAAGATATTAAGATTGTGCATAATTGGGGTGACATATATTTGTACCCTGTCTCTAGTATGTTCAAAATTTATGGTTTCAGAGGAACTCCATATTTGCTTCCCTATCAAGTTCCATTGAAGATAGGAATTACACAGGTCCTGAGGTAAATTGGAGGTTTGCAATAAGCGGAATCAGCAAATAGGGGGAAGGGAACAATTTTCCCAACTATCACCATTGCACATCAGTTTGTAATCACCAAGGGTGGTTGGATACATTTTGATAATTTCTTTAAACCCTACAGATTGTCTACTGCAGTGGCTAGATTTTCTTATGCGGAGGATTTCTTTAATGGCATGTTCAAGAAGAGACCTATATGTAAAGGTAGAGTACACCAGTTCCATTTTCCTAAGGATTTGATCAGAAATGAATTCAATCTAGATGAACAGGAATTGAGAAAGGAAAAATGGATAGCATATAAAAGGGCTCTGGCTTTATCCACCAATTTATAGTGGTTGTGATCCTTTGTCTAGTTTTACTCCCTTTGAGGAAAAGGCTAAATTATTGATACTTTATTTTGAAGATTTAATGCAAACCTTAAAGGAGAAGAGGGAAGCTATATTGAAAAATTACCCTAAAAAGGCTAAGCTGGTTCTAGCCAAACCTGCCTTTGCTAAGGCCATCCCTCCAGGTGAATATGTGATGCACAAGAGGATAAAATATAGTGTGCTAGTTCTAGTCAGGGGTGAGCCTTATACCTTAAAAGGTAAAAGAGTAATAGAAGATGTAGTGGAAATCCAAGATTCCCCTAAAAGGAAAAGGGTGGGAAAAGAGGTACAAACAGGTGAGCCTTTATATTCTCCATCCCAATCCCTAATCCATGTGGGAGATATACATGTAGTGGCTGAGCAATTATTGCAGCTAGGAAGTCTTAGGGAGATTGCCTGTACTTATGAAGAAGTAAAAGAAGGAATGCCTGAAGAACCACCCAATGCTGAAATGGACTTGACTACAGAAGAGTTTAAAGGCAAAGAGCTAGACCCTGTCACAAAACAGGCCAGTGAGGAATTTCTTGCTGATAATAATTTTGTTACAACAAGATCTTTCATGTAATTTGTTTAGAGGAAAAATATAGAACAATTTAAAGAAAAGTGTGAGAAGAAGAAAAGTGAACATCCCCATAAAGATACATTTGTAGTGGAGGAAGAGGTAAAAAAGAGATGATGACAGAATTTAAAGCCATTACTTCTAATTAGGGGAGAGAAATGGTAGCAAAAGTTGGTGTATTAATTCTTCCTGAGTGGGATATAGTAGATTCTTTACTGCTTCAAGTAGTAAGGAAAGAAACAAAACCCTTGGAAAGAGTGACATTTAGCAAGGACCATGTTGCTTTGGTTATGTGGTCTCTAAGGAGGGATGAGAGTAGAAAGAGGAAGAACACCTTAGAGTCTAGCTATCTTGGAGGTATGATTATGAAGAGAGTGCTAGACATAGGGGTAGTAGAGGTTGCTAGCATAGTTTTGGAATCAGCAAAATTTAGTGTGGCAGTAGCCCACAAGGATATTACCATTGCCAAATTGAAGAATTAATTAGCAAGACAATACCAGAGGTGAATCCTCTACTTTAATGATTTCCTCTTCTCCAGAGAAACCTCCATCCACTAGTCCAATCATTGAATTTCCCCCTTCTCCTATGACTTCTAGTTTTCAATCAATTAGACCATACAAGATGAAATTGAAAAATTGAAGCAGGCTTAGGCCCTGTTTGCAAGTAAGTATGAGGAAAAAGTCAGAGGCACAATTTTGAAGTTTTCCGACACAATAGGGGCCTCTATTGTGTACATATATGAAAAGATTTTTAAGCATGTTGAATGATCTAAAGGAAGACAAGGCTACTCTGGAGCCAATTTTGAATAAGTGGATGGCAAGGTAAGCAAATTTGGAACTTATTTGTGATAACTCAATGATGAACTGATAGTAATAACTCGGTACTAAGAGGGGGGGGGTGAATCAGTACAGACAAAAATATAGTCCTAAACTGGTCTGATAGAAGACACTTCAAATGAATGGTAAACAGTGACACCGATTTGAAACAGAGTGCAACCAGTAAAGCTAAGATTGACTAAGATAAGCATTAACCGGTTACTCACTTAGCTTTTCACTCAACTCGGGACTACCTTACCATTTATCCCTTATGCATAAATAGGTAATCTACCATCAGATCATAATAATAGCTAGCTCAACATGTTTTATTAATAGGCATAAAACATAGAACCATTATATGCTTGACAGACAATAACAAAGCATCACAGGATAAAAGCATCACACATGACACACATATTTTTTACGTGGAAACCCAACTAGGAAAAACCATGGTGGGTATGAATACCCACAAGCTATTTTGAACTCTTTAGAAGTTTGCTCTATTAGGAGCCTTGTTCGGTTAGAGACATTACAGTAGGTTCTGCTAGGAACTGATCCTGTTAAAGATCACCCGGTTAAGGGATGGCTGCAATACCCAGTTAAGGGTTAAACCCTGTTAAAGGTTACCTTGTTAGAGGATTTCAAGAACTCAATAGCTAAAGGATTTTGAACTCAATAGCTTTAAATTACCCTGTTAAAGGATTTACAGCAAGCCGGTTAAGGTTACCCTGTTAAGGGATTTCCAACTATTGAGGTGGTTAGAGATCAACAGGTATTACAATGATCTGGTAACAACACTTAATGCCAATGCAGACCTACTTAAGCTCCTCTTCACCTTTTACACTTACTCTCTATAGGTATCACTTCTCTCCTTTTGGTCTGGCAAGAATCACATATCCCTTCTCTTGGATACACACACACAACTTTTGCCAATAACCTCAGAAAGAGACACAACATCAACCTTATAGGAAAATAGATAGGTCGGTAGCATAAACCCTAAACCCTAAACCTGTTAGGTTAAGGAATTCAAACAATTAAATCCTGACCATTGAGATCACTCCATTAATTGTAATAGTCTTGATCCAATCTCAAGATATTCTCCATCATTCATTTTTACCAATTTCATGGCGGTTGATAACCCATCACACGTTATCACTATTTTATAGACTTCGCACACTCTCAAGGTAGATAGGAACAATCTCCTTCATGCAAGATCCTTCACACGCACAAGAGTGACATGGAAACATGATTTGTTCTTCATTACAATGCTAACTCATCACACAATGTCACCAGTTGAGCCACACGGGCTTGTAGCACTTAAACCAGAAACCCTAAAGTTGAGACTACCAACTAGTAGTCATACAATGCTTCCATGTACCAGTTCCCATAACCATATGTCAGTTCACCTTGAACAAGCACACCACTTCACTTTGGCACTAATGCCCGTTCACAATGTTCTACCGGTTCTCTCATATGCTGGTTCTCACTTCTTCAGCATATTGACATCAATGACAACATACAATATCATTAAGTCCACATACCGGTTCACATAATGCCAACAATCTCCCCCTTTGGCATTGATGGCAATAAACAAAGATATCTTATCCACTTCACATCTTCTCCCCATTTTCTGTAGATATCTTCTCCACTTCACATCTTCTCCCCCTTTGACAACAATGCCAAAGTTGAGGCACAAGCTTCCCTATTCCATTATGCTACTCCCCCTGAGGAGTAGCATCCTTCAACACATCAATCCAAAATAAATTTGACTATGCACTACTCAACTGATGTGGAGCATATGCTTTTAGTTTACCTCCTAAAGGGGAAACACCCCTAATTCACCCCTTAAGTGCATAAATGTAGTCTTTGGGAGGGGCTTGGTGAATATGTATGCTAACCGCTCCTTACTAGAAACATGTTCCAGTGCAATCTCTTTGTTTTGATCCTTTTCCCTTAAGAAATGATACTTAAGCTCAAAGTGCTTGGTTCTAGAATGTAAAACCGGATTCTTGGAGATATTCATTGCACTAGTATTGTCACAAAATATACTTACCGATTTAGATACAGGAACTTTGAAGCCATTTAATACATGTTTCATCCAAATTGTCTGAGTGCAGTTAATGAAAGCTACAACATACTCTACTTCCACTATAGATGGAGAGATACAACTCTACTTCTTACTCATCCATGAGACCAGTCTATCATGAAGAAAGAATGCACCACTGGTTGTTCTTTTTTGATTATGTATATTGCCTGCCCAATCAGCATATGTGTATACTTTCAAGTTGAAATCCTTGCTATAAGGATACCACAATCCATAGTCAATAGTTCCCTTTAGATACCTAAGAATCTTCTTGACTACAACCAAGTGAGATTCTCTTGGGCTTTTCTAGAATCTTGCAGTAATTCTAACTGCATGTGCAATATCCGGTCTGCTATGCACTACATAATGCAACTTACCAATCATTGATTGGTATTCCTTCTCATCAACCAATTCTAAGTCATTTTCTTTAGATAGTTTACAACTGGTCACCATTGGAGTACCAACTGGTTTGCTATCTTCCATGCCAAAGGTCTTCAACACCTCTTTGACATACTTGGACTGAGTGATAAAGATTCCATCCTTCATCTGCTAGATTTGTAGTCCAATGAAGAATTTAATCTCCCCTATGGGTGACATTTCAAACTCTTTCTTCATCTCATCTGCAAACTCATGACTCATCTTGTCATCTCCACCAAAGATAATGTCATCAACAAATACCTCACAGATCAGGATCTGATCTCCTTCAAACTTCAAGTAGTTATTACTATCTTCACTTGTTCTCTCAAATCCAATCTTCACAAGATGAGAATGCAGACATTCATACCATGCCCTAGGTGCCTGTTTTAATCCATATAAGGCTTTATGTAGCCTACATACCATGTCACTATCTTCAGATAGGGCAAACCCATCTAGTTGCTCAATATACACCCCCTCTTCAAGTACACCATTTAGGAATGCAGATTTCACATCCATTTGATATACTTTGAAACCTTTTAAAGCTGCATTTGCAAGAAGCATACGAACTCCTTCCAATCTAGCTATAGGAGAAAAGGTTTCTCCATAGTCTTCTCCTTCTTATTGAGCATATCCTTTGCATACCAATCTGGCTTTGTTTCTTATCACTATGCCATCCTCATTTAGCTTATTTCTGAAGACCCATTTGGTACCAATGACATTTTTATGCTCTGATCTAGGTACCAAAGACAATGTACCATTTTTCTCTATCTGGTCAAGTTCCTCTTCCATTGCCTTGATCTAGTCTTCATCTTTATGTGCCTCTTTGAATGTTTTAGGCTCGAATTCAGAGATCATACATGAGTTTTCTCTGACCTTTCTTCTTGCAAGGATTCCCACATTCTTATCTCCTATGATCTG
This sequence comes from Cryptomeria japonica, assembly GCF_030272615.1. Classification (NCBI taxonomy): domain Eukaryota; kingdom Viridiplantae; phylum Streptophyta; class Pinopsida; order Cupressales; family Cupressaceae; genus Cryptomeria; species Cryptomeria japonica. Next base: position 718,883,607 of record NC_081411.1, on the reverse strand, counting down.
CTTAGGATCATGATTCAGCTTGACATACCGAGGAATGGTCTTGATAGATTCCTCTTGCTTTTCTTCTTCATCTTCATCTCCATCAGTATCAACATCTACATTTGCCGGTGTAGGAACATTGTTATTGGTACTTGGTTGACTGACAACCAGTTCCCAGAAGGTTGCAACCAGTTCATTTACCACTTTGTCACTGCTAGTTTCCTCAGTTTTCTCAAAGGTTTCATCAACTCTTACATTGATGCTTTCCATAATTCTCTAAGTCCTATTGTTGAAACACTTGAGAGCTTTGCTCTTGGTGGAATATCCTAGGAACATTCCCTCATCACATTTCACATCAAATTTTCTCTGGTGTTCACTCCTCTTGATGTAACATTTGCTACCAATCACTCTAAAGTAGCTAACCACAGGTGTCTTACCAGTCCAATACTCATACAGAGTTTTATCCTTACCTTTCTTAATGAGTACCCGGTTAATTGTGTAGACTATAGTGCTCACTGCTTCTCTCCAAAAGGTGTGAGCTACCTTTCCTTGAATTAACATGGTTCTAGCTAATTCAACCATAGTCTGGTTATTCCTCTCTACTAGGCCAATTTGCTATGGAGTCCGGGGGGCAGACAATTGCCTCTTGATGCCATGTTCTTCACAGTACTTGTTGAATTCACTAGAAGTGAATTCCCCTCCTTGATTAGTTCTCAAGCACTTGATCCTTTTACCACTTTCCTTCTCCACTAAAGATCTGAAAGCTTTGAACTTTACAAAGGCTTCAGACTTGTCTTTCAAGAATGTGACCCACATCATTCTTGAGTAATCATTAGTGAGAATCATGAAGTACCTATCACCCTGCACACTTCTAGTTTTCACAAGACCACACAAATCAATATGCACAAGATCAAGCAAGTTGTCAGCAGTGAAAGATTTACCTTTAAAGGTTGAGGAAGACATTTTCCCCAATTGACACTCTCTACACAAGGTATTATCTAGTTTTATTAGCACCGGAAACCCTCTAACTTCCTTGATCTTACTAGCCTTCACAATGTTATCAAAGTTTACATGGCAAAGTCTCCTATGCCATATCCAACTATCATCAAATTTAGCCATAAGACATGTACTTATATTTGCATTCAGATGAAATATGTTACCTTTGGTCTACATGTCAGTGGCCACCAATTCACCATCCTTTCCTTTGATTCTACAAACTCCATTCTTGAATTCTAGAGTAAGGCTACTGGCATTCAGCTGGGCAACACTCAGAAGGTTGTGTCTAAGACCATCAACACAATACACATTGTCAGCACTACTCTTTCCATTTAGAGAGATGGACCCTCTGCCTTTGACCATGCATGGTGCATCATTGTCAAAGCAAACCACACCACCACCATACTCCTCTAATGATAGAAACTTGCTCTAGTCACCAGTCATATGGTGAGAATAGCCATTGTCAATGATCCACTCATTGGAATTATCAAACTGGGAGACAAGAGCCTTCTTGTTTGACACATCTTTCTTGACAGCAACAAACACAATATCTTCATTTTCTTCATCCTCTGATTCTTCATCTGTGACACCTTAATCAACTGCCACAAAACACTTTCTCCAGTTTCCTCCTTTGAATTTCTTGAACCTTTCTGGTTTGTCCGTGTTGTTGCCATTAGGATAGTTTATAGCAATATGTCCTATCCGGTTACAAGAGAAGCATTTCAAAGGTAGTTTACCTCTATATTTGTTGGTTCCTTTTGGAATTTTCCTGGAAAGGAGAGCTTCAAATGCCATCAGTATCTCCTCATCATCCATTTCTCTACCCTATCTTGGTTCACCACTAGTGCTAGCTTCTTTTCCTTTTCTGGATGGTACTGTAGAAGCTTTAAAAGTTGATTCAGTCTTTTGAACACTGCCATCAAAACTATTTAGCTCATAGGCTATCAACTTTGCAATGATGGAGTCTAGGGATACCTTAGTCTTGTCTATTGATCTTAGCTCTTGAATAGCAACAACCCTTATTGCATAGACTAGCAATAGGGATCTCAGGACTTTTCTTACCATAGTGGCATCTTCTATTTTACCACCTGCACTCTTCATATCTCCAACAACAGTTTTGATTCTTATTCCATACTGTTGAATGGTCTCACCTTCAACCATCCGCATATCTTCAAACTTCCCTCTAAGGCTTTCTTCCTTAGCCTGTTTTACATGTTCATCACCGTGATAGATATTTTCAAGAGTATCCCATACCTCTTTGGGATTTACCTTATCCTGAACATCAAAGAACTCAATGTCAAATAAACTACTAATTCGGGCTTCCATGACTTGCCCATTCTCCTGCATCTCTCTCTTTTGGTCATCGGTAAGGGTACCGGTAGGAGCAACATAGACAATCTCAACATAGCTCCAGTGTTGAGCACCCATGCTTCTGATGGATATCTTCATTTTGTCTTTCCATATACTAAAATTTTCTCTATTAAACTTTGGACCTTCCCTCTTCATCATTAGACTGGGATCTTTACCTCAAGTGGTTAAGCTTATAACACAAAGGACTTGGAGGACGCTCTGATAGCAATTGATAACTCAATGATGAACAGATAGTACTAACTCAGTACTGAGAGGGGGGGTGAATTAGTACAGACAAAAATATAGTCCTAAATCGGTCTGACAGTAGACACTTCAAATGATTAGCAAATAGTGAGACCGGTTTGAAACAGAGTGCAATCGATAAAGCTAAGACTGACTAAGACAAGCATTAACCGATTACTCACTTAGCTTTTCACTCAACTCAAGACTACCTTACCAATTCTCACTTATGCATAAATAGGTAATCTACCATCAGATCATAATAACAGCTAGTTCAACATGTTTTATTGATAGGCATAAAACACAGAACCATTATATGCTTGACAGACAATAGCAAAGCATCACAAGATAAAAGCATTACACATGACACACATATTTTTCACATGGAAACCCAACTGGGAAAAACCACGGTGGGGATGAATACCCACAAGCTATTTTGAACACTTTAGAAGTCGGCTTGGTTAGGAGCCTTGTCCGGTTAGAGACATTACAATAGGTTCTGCTAGGAACCGATCCTCTTAAAGATCACCTGGTTAAGGGATGGCTACATTACCCGGTTAAGGGTTAAACCCTATTAAAGGTTACCTTGTTAGAGGATTTTAAGAACTCAATAGCTAAAGGATTTCAAACTCAATAGCTTTGAATTGCCTTGTTAAAGGATTTATAGCAAGCCGGTTAAGGCTACCCTGCTAAGGGATTTTCCAACTGTTGTGGTGGTTAGAGTTTAATAGGTATTACAATGATCTGGTAACAGCACACAATGCCAATGCAGATCCGCTTAAGCTCCTCTTCACCTTTTGCACTTACTCTCTGCAGGTATCACTTCTCTCCTTTTGGTCTGGCAAGAATCACGTATCCCTTCTCTTGGATACTCACACACAACTTTTGCCAATAACCTCAGAAAGAGACACAACATTGACCTTATAGGAAAACAAATAGGTTGGTAGCATAAACCCTAAACCCTAAACCTGTTAGGTTAAGGAATTCAAACGGTTCAATCCTTACTGTTGAGAACAATCCATTAATTGCAACAGTCTTGATCCAATCTCAAGACATTCTCCATCATCCATTTTCACCGATTTCATGGCGGTTGATAACCCATCACACGTTATCACCATTTTACAGACTTCTCACATTCCCAAGGTAGATATGAACAATATCCTTCACACACACAAGGCTGACGTGGCAACATGATTTGTTCTTCATTACAATGCTAACTCATCATACAATGTCACTAGTTGAGCCACACAGGTTTGAAGCACTTAAATCGGAAACCCTGAAGTTGAGACTACCAACCGATAGTCATACAACACTTCCATGTGCCAGTTCCCATAGCCATATGCCGGTTCACCTTGAACAAGCACACCGCTTCACTTTGGCACTAATGCCGGTTCACAGTGTTCTACTGGTTCTCTCATATGTCGGTTCTCACTTCTTCAGCATATTGACATCAATGACAACATACAATATCATTAAGTCCACATACCGGTTCACATAATGCCAACAATGTATTCATCTTATGAAGAGGCTCAGGCTGATGCCAATTTTAAATACACATGTGAGTTGCTTAAAGGTATGTCTAGGTTAGTAGAAGGAAGAGATGGTTTAGTGAGAAAGGCCAACTTGTGCAAAAAAGAATATGCTAACCAAAAGTTTGAACTGTTTCCTGGAGGCTTTGTTAGTTCAAGTCAGTTGAAAGATGAAAAAGTATGGCTAGATGAGCTAGGATATAACTTGTCTCACCGGATAAATGAAGCCATCAATACATATGACACATCTTTATTTATTCAAATAATTGAAGAAATTGAGAAGCTGAAGTCACATTATGGTTTTCTGGAGATAGAGGTTAAGCAATTAAGAAATACATGGAAAATATTGAATAAATTAAAGAAGAAAATTGTTAAATTCTCCTGGCCTGGTGATGATGTGTTCCAACAGTGTAAAAACAAGTATGCGGTGCAAGAAGAGGAGGTTCAAGAACAGTTAGCTGATGTTGTAGTGGTATAACAAATGTCAAAGCCGTTAGGAATGAAAATGGTTGTAACAAAATTTTCCTAGGAAAGTCCAAAGCTTGTTTTACATCCATATCATTATAAATGGATACCAGGACTTTAGAAATGGACATCACAAGAAATTGTAAAGAAACTCTGCTAAAATATATCTAAGGTTTTCTGGTTCTTTTAGAAATCACCTTGAGTTATGTAAGATTTTCAAAATGAATATTAATATACAGATCAAAGCTTTCTGAGCCTAAATTTTTGTTTTCTTCTTGTGTGCATTCATTGATTTACTGGTTCCATTTAAATAATCTAGGGTTATTTGATTGAATAGGGTTTGCAAGGCAATCTTACAGACATGTTTTAGGTTTTTCTCTCAAGGAGGGGAATTAAATATACATGAGACCTTTCTGTTAGTAAATCAATTGTTTTTTGCTTGAATTTGATGAGTGGGTTTAGAATAGAGAAAATACCTATATATATATGTCAGGCATATATTATGTTGATAAAGCCAAAGCAATGAATGTATGTGAATGCTCAAATTTGGAATTCTTGTTTAGTTTGGGTGACTCTGTAGCCCAAAATAGGCACTGATATTATTTATGGAGTTCTTCTATCTTCCTTGGGGTCAAGACTGAAAATGAATACATGCTTTCTCTTTAGTTTTCAGTGTTATTGAGATGATGAGGTTCACAGGTTTCCAACACTGGTTTACTGTGGATCTTATATTGAAATTGTGAAAGTATTCACAAGAGGTATACCCACCTAATCTTAGGATCAGCTTAAAGTGTAGAAGGTTTTGTAGAAACCTTGTTATATGTTATTCTAGAGTTCTATTTTCTTATTCTTCTCTCCATATGCAACAAAGGCTTTGAATTTTCTTACAGTGGGGATTTGGGAAATCAAAATTTGAGAACAACAAAAGTGGTGACTCTGCTGGGGAGAGTTATATTGTGTGTGTAGTCACATAAATCTGTCCATTTTTATTAAATGAATATTTATTATTTATTTGATTAAAAATCCACTAGCCAATAGTTAATTAAATTAACATTTAATTAATTCATCTTCAAATCATTTTTCTATTAATTAAGTAAATTATTCAATTTATTTTAATTCATTCATTAAACCAAAATTCACAATCAATTAAATGAATAAATCCTATTTATTCAATTTACTCCCCTTTCCTCTTTTAAATTAAATAAAACATTTATTTAAATCATTAAATCCCCTCCACTTGCATTTTCCTAAAAATGCAACTTGCACCTATTTATTGAAATAAATGAATTTTATTTTAAATAAATCCCATTTTCCCTCACCCACCAAACTCACTTGCAATCCTAGCCCCCTTCTAGATTCTTCTAAGCCCTTCCTAATTAGCCTAATCCATCCCCTAATTATTGTCACATTCCTAAGCAACTTAGAGTCACTTCTCAAAGACTTCAAAGTCTTTGAAAATCATTAAATGCTTTGTGTGTTCAACAAATTAACCCCTAAAGTCTTCCAAACCACTAATGGCTCTTACATGACCATTTATGGTTAATTCCACTTGCACACATGGTTAGGGACTTTGACCCCTAAACTTAACCCTCATGTGATCCATGTGTCTCCTCAAGCATTTATTGATTTGACCATGGTTATCCATTTTACCTTTGTACAAGAGTTTATCCATTGGATAAAAATATTATTCTTTGAATAAAAAATTTATTCACTCAGCCCAATCTTGACCTTAACTCCCAAGTTAATTCTCAGGTCATGTCAAGCATTTAATGCTTATTCCCTCTCCTCTCAACCTATCTCATGTTGACACTTGTCATTTTGGGATTGGGTTGAAAGTCCTCACATGGATTGAATATCATTCAATCCTGACCTTTGTTGAGATTACTCAATCTCAACCATCCATTGCTCCATTTTTCCTATAAATAGAGCCCATTTCTTCATAATCCAGATCCTAAAAACTTGTATGCATTTAATCTATAGTCACTTTTAGAGAGCATTTTAGCATAAAATCACTAATATATTGTCATTTTGGACTAAAATAAATCTTATTTCATTTCATAGCATCTCATATTTAGCTTATTTTACACTTGCATAGCATAAGTTTATAAGCATTTTCAATCTTGAATCTCCATAAGACATCCATAGTGCAAAAAGATGTTGAGAGCTACACTAATTTGGAACTTGGAGAGGAGAGGAATAAAAGAGAAGGAGCTAAGAGCATGTTAGAAGGAATTTGGAGATGCCTTGTTGTATTTGCTTCCATAGTTAAATATTTTATCATGTTTTTAGAGTCTCTTTTGATATGCCTGCTTAGACTAGTTTTTGGTTGATTGACACTAACATTTGTTTTTGCTTCTTGTGTTTGTGTGTTATACAACCACAAGATTTTGTCTAACATTGTCCATTTTGCAGAGCATCATTTGGTGAACCCAACATGAATCCAACAAGAATTTTTTTAAACAAACTAACTTTTTGGCTATTTAGCTTGACACATAGGTCGCGCTTTGGCACTTTTGTTTTCGCTTCAGCGCTATTGCAATTTGATCTTATTGTTTTTACAATAGCGCTATTGTATCAAATTTAGTGCTATTGTCCATATATTAGTGCTTTTGACTCTTAAGTGCTATTGTCCATATATTAGTGTTTGTCCATATTTTAGCACACTTTTATTGTTGTTTAAATATTTTACTTTAGCGTTTTTGTCTATACTTTAGTGCTTTTGTCTATACTTTAGCGCATTTGTGTTAAATAGCGCTTTTGTTGTCACACAAAGTAGCACTATTGTAACAAAACATTGTAAAAAAAGGCCTTGTAACCAATAATATTACTTTTTTAGGCTTGTGGAAGCCCACCATATTTTCAGATTTGACTAACTTTTCGTTTCGTGTGCAGGTTTTAAACTAACCCTTTTCGTTACTTAACAATCAAAAACACTTCATTTGGTGCTCTAAAAATCACAACACAATTTTTTTTACTTGCAAGTTAGGAAACAAACTTTCATTTGGTGCTCTAAAAATCACAACACAATTTCATTTACTTGCAAGTTAGGAAGCAAATCTTCACTTGGTGCTCTAAAATTCACAACACAAATTTCTTGCAAGTTAGGATTCATTTTCTTTTGTGCTTAAAATCAACAACACAAAATTTGATTTTCTTACATCAATCTAGAATTAAAAATTCACACTCAACACTTTGATTTTGTTCAAGTAAAAAGAACAATCAACTTGTCTCATTTTTGCAAAACGATTTTACTTCATGCATACGTGTTTCAATTTCAGTTGACCAGGATTTCAAAATTCCTAGTTTACTCAAACATATTGCCTTTAAAGTTAAAAAGAACATCATGGTTGTTGGAGCAACATCTCCAAATAGATAGAACATCATTGCAATGACAAGTTAAAAAGAACAAGTGTATTTTTTGTTTGGCACACTTGTGCAAAAGAGTTTGTCGAGTGGTTCTACTTCTAACACACACTATCCTCTCCCTTGGCTTTTGTGGTCCTAGGTGCAAGAGAAAAGTGTTAGTAACACTCAAAATTTCTTTTTAAGAGAGGCCTACCAAGAGACACATCACTCTTAGGAACAAACTCGCATGGTAAATCCTTCGAGCCACTATAGAAATCAGGTGAGAGCGAAAGTTGTAGCCTTGGGTATAGTTGTTCCTACAGTGTAACTTGTCAAAAGGAAAAATGGGCCCCACCACAAGTTACAAGGCTCTTAAGTGAGTCACTGTAGAATGAATTTATGTCCAAAGACATCAAAAATTACTAAACACCTTTATGTAGTAGCTCACCCATTCTATTGATTGAGGATATTTGTGATAAATTTAGTGCAAGAGGATAGATGGTTTTGCTCCCAAGATACTCACCATACATATTTCCTTGAGTAGAAACATAGCTTTTTAAAAGGTTACTTGTAGCCCAATAAAGTGGTGACTCCCCCATTATAGGGATCATCTATTTTTTATGCTCACGCAAGACTTAGTATATCATATCCTTACCTGCAATGGTGGGATTCATAAGGTATGTATTACCAAAGTCAAAGAAATATCAAGGTGTGGGCTGAAATTATCACAACTAGCCATTTGACCTTAGGAATAAAGAGTGTTTGAAGTGTTTTTCATTGTGATTCAAGACCAGTGCAAATTGAGCCAACTTCAAGCTTAGGGAAACACCTAAAATACATTTGAAGGAAAGGGTCATAAAAAGTTCAAAAGATTGGGCTAATCTAGACCCATACTTACTTGTGCCTTTTGAGGCAACATTCGTGTGTTTGTGTGCTTTCTTTATTTTCTTGTCAAAGAAACATCATAAATCCAAAATCCAAAACAAGTATTCATCCAACACAAACATTTTCAAAAACAAAAGATCAAAAACAAAGAGCAACAAAAAAAGTGTCAAATTATATGACCATTCTTCACATCTTGAGAAAGAAGAATCTTCATCAACACATCAACTTGAAGAAAAGACCATTGAGCTCAAAGGCTCTTATCAAAAGGAGGAGATTCTTCTATCTTAATAGACAAATATTTTTCTCTCATAGAACCTTCCTACGTCGCATGCATCTATATCTTCAAGGGAAATCAAACAAATTTGATCAAGAGTCATTAAACCACAGAGCTTTTATGCAATATCAAGCTTTGAGTTATCACAAGAACAAAGGAGGCAAAATTAATACTGACTTCTTTCCTGACATTTGCATCATATATAACGTAGCTTGGGAAGAACCACCAACTCTTGAAAGAGAAGAGGAAGAATTTGTCCCATATGTGACACAAAGCTTTTATTGAAGTTCACATTTCATCCATTATCATATTCATATCTCATCAAATCCACTTCCAACTCTCAAAACATCAAGAGGTTTTTGTCCTAAGTTTTATTTTCAATATTTCTTGAATCGAACACAAACACATCACTTTTAGAGTGTCTCTATATCTAGGATAAATTCATCCTAAGAGGCATAACTACGTAGGTTAAAACTAGTCTATGAGTGAATCCTCTCATTACTAGGTAGTTGAGTCTGTAACACATCTCAAATCTCTCTAAACCTTATCACATCAAACTTTATCAAATCAAACACAACAAGCAATTCAAAGAAAAACTTTGGTAACATCTACCTTTAGTGCTAGGGATCTGTATGCAAAACATTTCACCAAACATTAATCTTTCATTCCATCACCAACTCATCATCATTTTCATCAAACTTCAACAAAAACTTGTAAACAAAATGGCTCATACCAAAACAAGATCTAGACAACAAGAAATTGAAGAGAAAGAGGAAGAAAATATCAATGAGTTCCAAGAAGCCCTTGGAGGAAATGTAAATGATGAAAATCCAGGCACTCTTACTCCAGTGGCAATAGAAAGGGAACAACACAACCCTCTCTTTAATAGACTTTTTGATGAAATACTTAGGAGAAATGTTGATGCTCACCATTTAAGACTTGCTCAAGAAGGGGCTAAACTACCCTTTGACTTTGATGTTGCACAGCTAAGACAAGCATCAGAATGCCAAAGTCATAATGAGGATGAAAGAGGTTGAGAACACATTAGATACAACCTTTGTCAAGGTAATCCCCCACCTCCTCCTCCTCTGAATGAAATAGAAACATTGTAGCAACAAGTTGAAAATCTTGCCCAACAACTTCATAGTGGTGTGAAAACTAATCAGTTTTCACTCAATGACATTTGTCCCTATCCCTTTGATATGAATCTTCATATGCCACCTTTTCCACAAGGGTTTGAAACACCCAAGTTCAAAAACTACCAAGGAAAAGGAGATCCTCGCGATCATGTTAGAGAATTCCATTCAGCTTGCCTTGAAGTGGCATACAAGGACACATACCTAATGTGAGTTTTTCCCAAAAGTTGGGAGGAACAACCACATCATGGTTTTCCCAACTACCAGGTGGCATTAGGACCTTCGAAGAACTAGTCTAGAAGTTTTTGGCACATTACTCACACAACATTGAATGTGATATCACAATGGCTGATCTATGTAACACTAAACAAAAACAAGGTGAGCTATTTTTAGTCTTTCTGCAACGATGGCATCAAATGTCTAGAAAATATTCCCTTCAATTACCTGAACAAGAACTAGTAGAAATATTTATTTCCAACTTAAATGATGAAATGGAATTTCACCTAGACATAAAAGACACAGATTCTTTCAATGACATGATCACCAAAGGTCTAAAATGTGAGCGGGCTCTCAACAAGAAAGGGCTTATCAAGATATATAATGAGCCAAAGGATGGCCCTCGCCCATGCTTCAGTAGTGACAAGCCTAACTTTTGGAACAAAAACAAAAACATCATCAATGATGGGGTTGTGGATGCAAGAACTATCAAAAGTGCACAACCTGTGGTCCAAATTGCAGGATAGAACCCCACACCCAAGAATAACATGGTTGCTCCTCCAAATCAAGGATGCAATGTACCTCAAGAGGAACACAAATAGCATCAGCAAAATTTTAAACCAAAACAAACATACACTCCCTTAGGGGAACCCATTGAAACAATGTTATGCTAGTTGGTTTCTCAAAATCAAGTGACCCTCCCCAAAACATCAAACTACGAACCTCAAGTTAAACCTTCATGGTGGAGGGATACTGAACATTGCAATTTCCATCAAGGTAAAGGGCGTAAGACAAGCAATTGTCATAGATTGAAAGATCTTATTCAGGATCTTATTGACCGAGGTGAAATCAAAATTGAAGGACATGACCCTAAAACAACAAACAATGATCATCTCATGTTCAAAAATCCACTTCCATCACAAGATCAAAGGGATCCTTCCACTTCAGGGAGAAACACAGACACTACTGATTATACACAACTTGCATATAATTACACTGTGAATCATTTATACAATGTCAATGAACAAATTACAACCATTACCATAAAAAATCCCAGCTCCACTTGCAATGTTGTTACATGTCATGGAAAAATCACTATAAAAGTAGCTTTGCAAGGCACCACATCTATCCCAAAGTAGTATAACCTTGTGGACCAATTCGATAAAACACCCGCATTGATATCTATCTTAGAGCTATTGTGCTTATCTCCATCTCATAAAACAATCTTGGATCAAGCTCTCCAAGAGGCGTCAGTTCCTGCAAACCTAAATATAGATCAATTCCAAGCCATGGTTGGAAATCTGAGGTCATCACCTTGTCTCACTTTCTCTGAAACTGACAACAAATCCTTCTAGCAACCTCATAACACCTCACTCCACATTGAAGGGTTTATCAATCAACATAGGATCAAGTGAGTCTTGATCGACAATAGAGCAGGCCTGAATATTTATACACTACAATTGGTCATGACATTGGGATATGCAATTGAATCAGTGGATCCCCACAAGAAGATAACAATCAAAGCCTATGATGATGCTGAGCATTCATCCAAAGGAGTTGTTGTGCTACCAATCTAAGTAGGTCCAGTGGTAAACACATCATTTGTCAATTTTTGGACCTTCCTCTACCATATAATTTGTTGTTATGGAGACCTTGGATACACACCATACAAGACGTTCCATCCACTTACCATCAGTGTATCAAGTTCCCGCATAATGGTGTAGAAATCATAATCTTGGGAGATGCAAATCCCTTTACATATTGTCATAATATAAATCATCAACCAGAGATTATCATTCCCAACAATAGAGAAGCCATCTCCTCCACATCATACGTAAGTCTAGCCTCTCTTTCTAGTTCAAAAACCACTATACCCAAGCAAGAGAAGCTCAAAATGAAAATAGTAGAGGAAGGTCATGGGGAGTACAATTTGAGCCAACTCTTTTGTTTTGGACAAATGCCTACTTCTCCTAGAACTCATGGTAAACCTCAATGATTACTTCAACACCCACTGATCAAGCCAGCATGTACTTTGACGATGTTCATCCTTGGAAAGAGTCAAGAGGAAGAGACCAGAGATGAGGACTTAGCATAATGGATCTATAAAGATCAACCACATAAATCCCACAAGCTAAGCTTCCCACAGATCAATATGGAAAAGGCCTTCTCATTATGCAAAGAATGGGTTATGATGGTCAAAGTGCTTTGGGACCTTGCAAGCAAGGAAGACATGAACCGTTACAGTTGGAATTAAATCCCAAAGATAACACTGGCTTGGGATTTCAAAAGGAGATCCTTCCTAAGCTTGAATTTAAAGGGAAACCCAACAAACCTCTATATCAACCTACTACAAAGAGGCCACCTTTGATTATAAAAGCAGCATCAAACACCATAGCAACTGCCCCATCAAGGCTAAAAATCCCAGCAAAACCATCCACAACACCAATCATCCCATCAATCAAACTAGCAACCCTATCAGCAGTGGCAATAACATCAATAGCACCCTTAGTAGTGACAACTATATCTGAATTCCTAGCAGTATCGAAAACACTGGCAATTCTAGTAGAAGCAACAGATTCAACACTACTAATAATCCCTATATCAGATTCTTTGACTCCCATAATTCTTCCTCCATCACCAAACATTTCATCTAAAATGCTACATAAGCCGATCACACCTGCAGTGTTTAACTCAAAGGATATCCCAGTATGGTACAATAATCAGCTACTGGAAAGTGACTCAGAGACTGAGTCACATGAGTGGGAATTTGATTCTGTACAACTTAATACTTCAAATGAGGAAGATGCATCACTACCTCCACCTCGCAAAGACATCCCTATTTATGGAGAAGCACTAATAAAGACCTCCTAGGTTCCTGAACTAGAAATATCTTCCATAGACCATACGTCACATCCTATGCCTGATTCTGACAGGGAGAGTACCATTAACGACCTTCACCACAATGTCTTAACCCTCACTAACACATCTAATGAACTTAACCTAATCGATGAAGTAATGCCCATTATCCATCTTGAACTCATCAAATGGAACCAGCCTAATCCCCCATGCCTTGACCACTTCCAAAATGATGAGGTGATCATTGACTTTTTGGAACTACAGGATAACATACCAAGCAGGGATCACAAAGCTGGATTTGCCATTGAACTTAATAGTGCAACATACCTTGGGGCAGATGCCAAACCTTTTAGCTGCAAAAATATAACAATAAAACATGGATCTTCTAGTGAAAACCACACCGTGGCACTATTTGATCTCACAAAAGTAAAAAGAAAGAGCGTATCCAACGGTGAAAACCTCTCTGAGGCACCTGAGGATGAAAGGTTTGACATTCTCCCCTCTAGTACACAATAGGAACGGTCAACAATCCTTATGGAGGAAACAAAAGAATACAATGTGGGGACTCTTGAAACTCCTCACCACATACATCTGGCATCTCTTTTAACTCCAGAGGAAGAACCTAAGTTTGTCAAATTCTTCAAACAATGCCAGATCAACTTCACATGGTCCTATGCAGACATGCCTAGTCTTGATCCTAATTTAGTCATGCATCATCTTGTCGTAGCAGAAGGAGCTAAGCCTATCAAGTACATGCTTCGTAAGATGCATCCTCAGATCATGGTACTAGTCAAAGCAGAACTTAAGAAACTCCTAGATGTTGGTTTCATTCAACCAATTGATTATGTAGACTAGATATCCAACATTGTGCCTATCGGCAAACCAAATGGGGGCACCCATATCTATACTGACTTTAGAGATCTGAAAAAGGCATGTCCTAAAGATGACTTCCCCCTACCAAAAATCAACATAATAGTGGAACTAACATTAGGACATGCAATGCTTTCACTCATGGATGGCTTTTCAAGGTAAAACCAGATAAAGATCGCACTAGAGGATCAACATAAGATGACCTTCACATGTCCATGGGGAACATACTGCTGGAATGTAATGCCTTTTGGTTTAAAGAATGCAAGAGTGACCTATCAAAGAGAAATGACCACCATCTTCCATGATATGATGCATACTATAATGGAAGATTATGTTGATGAATTACTGGAAAAATCACTCACAAGAGAAGACCATCTGGACAAATTAGAGAAAATATTTGACAGACTGGAACAATATCATGTTCGACTCAACCCAAAGAAATTTGTCTTTGGAGTAACCTCGAGGAAGCTTCTAGGATACATTGTCTCAAGCAAAGGCATTGAGGTCAATCCTACCAAAGTCAAAGCAATCATGGGCATGCCACCTCTGAAGAACATCAGTCAGCTAAGGACATTACAAGGGTGCCTACAATCCACCCGAAGATCCATTACACAACTGGCAGATAAGTGTCACCCCTTTACACACCTGTTACACAAGAACATACACTTTCAATGGGATGCCAGATGCCAACAAGCATTCGAGATGCTTAAAGACTATCTCATGAATATACCATTACTGATCCCACCAAATTTGAGAAGACCTCTATTACTCTATATTTCAACAAGTATAGCATTGGGTGTACTACTGGCACAACATAATGCAGAAGGGAAAAAGTGTGTTGTTTACTACATCTCTTGCACACTGGTTGGCTATGAACTCAATTACACCCCTATTGAGTGAGCTTGCCTAGCAGTAATCTTGGCAGCCACTAAACTGAGGCACTATCTATTGACACATAAAGTACAACTAATTGAAAAGATTGATGCACTTAAATACTTACTCAGCAAAGTAGCATTGACGGGCCACTTGGCCAAATGGGTGATGATTCTAAGTGAATTTGACATTGATTATGTGGACCGTAAGGCTATGAAAGGACATGTTATTGCAAATCAGTTGGTCGATGCACCACTCATAGGTGATCATCCTCTCATTTCCAATTTTCTAGATGAAGAGATATTCATGATCTCAACAGCACAACCATGGACACTATACTTTGATGGTTCCTACACTAGGCATGACTCTAGGGTAGGCATTCTTGTTATCACACCTCAAGGTGACAACATCTCGAAGTCTTACAGGCTTACATTTCCATGCAAAAACAACATAGTTGAATATGAGGCACTAATAATAGGACTCAGACTAGCCATACAATGAAAGTTACAAGAACAAGTATATGGCGACTCCCAACTGGTCATTCGATAAGCAATAGATGAATATCAGACCAAGGATGACAAACTCATGTCATACAAACAAATGGTGGACAAATTAAAGGCATCATTCACTACTATAACCTTCAAGCAGATACCTAGAGATCAGAATTGAGCTACTGACGCTATGGCTACCATTGCAGCTCTCTTATATCTTCAACAAAATTCAACTCGCTATGAGTTCTTGGTAGAACAACTTTGGATTCTCACTTATGATATCCCTAAATTTGAGATGATATGTGGCCTTGTTGGTTTTGAATCCCCATGGTACAATGAGTTCTACACCTACCTCTATGATCACACACTTCCTCCTAACCAATCGAATAACCAATATAAAACTTTCATTCGCCAAACCGCTCGATATACCATTATTGTTGAAACCCTATATCGACACAGTCTTGTTGGTACTCTCCTTCAATGTCTAGAATAGGATGAGATAACAAAGGCCTTGGAAGAGGTACATGATGGAATTTGTGTAACTCATGCAAGCAGTCCGTCACTAGCCAAGAAACTCATGCGCACTGGATACTATTGGCCATCCATGGAAAAAGACTCTTGCTACTTTGTCAGAAAGTGAAAAAAATGTCAAGTTCATGGAGATTTGATACCTGCACTAGCATAGGAATTGCAACCAATCATGACACCATGGCCCTTTTGTCAATGGGGACTTGACCTTATGGGTAAAATCCATCCATCTTCATCCAACAGTCATAAGTTTATCATTACTGCCACTGAATACTTCACAATGTGGATCGAAGTTGTTCCACTTACTCAAGTCACCAGCAAGAAGATCGCCTCATTCATCCTTAATTACATCATCTTCCGGTATGGTGGACCCATGTCCACCATCATAGATAACGGTCTTCCTTTCAAAAATTAGGATGTCCGTGAGCTCTGTGAGAAGTTTCACATACAACATTGCTTTTCCACGCCCTATTACCCACAAGGAAATGGTCAAGTTGAAGCATAAAACAAGAACATATTAAGAATCCTCAAGAAGACAGTCAATGATGCCGGCTATGATTGGCATGTTCAATTAAATCCAGCACTATGGGCATATCGAACTAGTATTCGAACCCCTACATGTTCAACTCCCTACTCATTGGTCTATGGTGCAGAAGTTATCCTTCCTATTGAGGTCGAGATACCATCTCTACAGGTTTCCTTGCACAATCTTATAGATGAAAAATCCTACAGAGTATCACATCTTAAGGACTTAGAGCTACTTGATGAGAAATGACAAGCTGCATACAATCACCTCAAGGCTTATCAACAGCGTATGAGCATAAGCTATAATCATTGAGTTAGACCTTGCACATTCGAGGTATGTCATGCCCAAAACTTAGGGCAAAAATGGAATGATTTTTTTTTTTAAATACTAATTAATTAACAAAGTTCGCTAACCCGACATGCATTAACATCTTTGCCATATCTATATTCGAGCAAACTCTAATACTAAACTAAGTAATGAAATTAATTAAAATTTATTTGCGGAAAACTAAATGATTTAATTTATATTCTCATCAAACATAGTCAATAGTTTCATTAAATCAAACTCATTAAAAATAGTAGATGAAGATATATTTAATCTCCAATAAGACTATATAGTCTAAAATCCATTTTTAAATCAATAATTAAAATAATCGATTAAAGTGTCATTTAGTTTAGATATTTAATTTACACGGGCAAAATTAATTACGGGTAGCTATTAATCGACTTTAAAAGGCTAATTAAAAATTATTTTTCTAGCATCCATTCTAACCTCAAAATGAAAGGTGCTTAAATTAATCCCTTTTAAATCCAAACTTAAAAGTAAATACTCTAATTAGATTAACTAGGCACAATTAAGTATTTACCATACTAAACAAATTTTAAAATATAAGGTTAGGCTTTATTCTTTAAATTTTCCCCAACTTCCTATTAAATATCATATATGGGTATTTAAATATTTGTATCTACATAAAAATACTTACCCAAATATAAATATATATATATATATTAGCCTTCATAAAAGATTTCCCAACTTAATAGCAATTAAGCCCTTCAAACCCTAATTAGGGATTTTCAATTATAAAATGGCCCTAATCTAAATAAGTTACCATTTTATTTGATTTATTTATTACCCTAGCCCTACCCGGGCTAGGGTTTAATATATATATATTTTTTATCAACACTTTGATGCAGGGCCGAAACCCATCGAGCGGCAACCATGGTAAATTTCGTAGGTTAAAGGGGGCGACGAGGGTGCCATTGTGTGTCCACACAGTGGCGGAGCGGAACCACTGTGTGTCCACATAGTGGAAGCCGCAGCGGCCCACACCACTATGCGTCCACACAGTGGCAGCCGCGGCCAACACTGTGTGTCCACACAGTGGGATCCGCAGCAGCCCACACTGTGTGACCACATAGTGGAAGCCGCAGCAGCCCACACTGTGTGACCACACAGTGGAAGCCACGGCCCACACTGTGTGTTCACACAGTGGAAGCCACGAGGCCGACCACTATGTGTACACAATGGGGTCTGCGGCAATACAAAAAAAACCCTTTTTTAAAAAAAAGTTATAACTATTTTTACTTTTATGTATTTTTTTATAAAATAGATATATTTTATATATATATATAAATATATATATGTATATATATATTTATATATATATATATATATATATATTGATATACATCTCTTTATATATATATATATATATATATATATATATATATATATATATATATATATATATATATATATATATATATATATATATATATATATATATATATATATATATATATATATATATATATATATATATATATATATTCAACGCATTTTATTTTATTTTATTTTTTTAAAACATAGTTATAATGATATACATGCAAACTGCCTTAATACTATATTTGTATGAATTTATAAATTTCATGAGGCATCCAATTAAAATAAATAGGCTCTAGTATTTTGATTTAGATGAAGAGGATATAGATGGGCTAATGATTTTCAAACTTCACTCTACTATATTGCTTTTATAGAAAACATAAATAAATAATTTATTTTTCAATATACAATATGCATGCAAATCTAACTTATGCCTTTTCTATTTAATTCTATTTTGAATGCCTAAGAATGGAATAAATTTCCTGCTAAACTATTTATCATAGCACATTGGATAAACTTTATTTCTAAACTTAGGGAATAATAATTTAGGAATACATTATTTCTTTCTGCAATTAATACATTTACTCATTCTGCAATTCCTATAGCAACTGACTAGATATTTTTATTAAAATCTAACAACAAGTACAACTCATATTTTCTGCAATTAAATTGAAGACAAATTCACAGATAAAAGAAAAGCACAAAATTAAATAAAACTGATTTTCATAATACAAGGACTTTTGCATGCAATTCTAAAGTAATTCTTTTCGAATAGAAAGTAGGAATATATCTAGCTTTTTACAATATTAAAGATATTCTACAAAGTTTACAAGATGTTTCTTTATTTAAATACAATAACTAATCTCATGTCTATATTTCGAATTTACAATTAGCCTCTCATTCCAATTTATGAGGGTGTATTCCTCCTTTTAAAACTAGTAAATACAATTGCAATTAAATTTCTGCAACAATAATCTCCTGCAACTTTTCACTTGTCCTATTCCTTTCTCTCGACAATCTTGCATAATAAATCACAAATATGACCATGGAGTGCTCACCTCCCAGCCTAGGCTAACTGGTAGCCACCCCCAAGCTTGGAGAACCAAGCCCTAGATGGATAACAAACATGCAAACACATAGAAGATAGAAAACACACAGACTTCAAACACACTCCCAACTTGGCTACACTGCACCACACTTTGGTGATGACTTTTTCAAGGGTGCTAGTGGACCAATACCCTGAGGAGAATTGCAAGTATGGAAAACATGTAGCCACCTCATGGCACAACAAATACATCAAGAATTTGAACCCCTTATTCCTTATGCCCCACAAGGCATTCTAGCCTTATATCCCTCCTTATGACCCCCTTTGCACAAACAGGCCATGCAGCAAGGGTCACACAAAAATCCCTTGTGATCACTCTCAAAACAAGAGTCTCTCACTCAAGGGTTGTCACTACTACCACCCACAAGATCCTCCTCTTTCTCAAGAGTAAGAGTTCTTGAAAAACTCCCAAAACACATACAAAACATAATGCAAAATACCAAATGAAATTCCCAAAATGGACATACAAGAAAACATAGTTCTTACACCAACCTACCTTCAAAACACATGCAAATAGAAGTCATTTAAAGAAGAATGTAACCAACCTTAATCTACCCAAAGGTAGGATAGTATTTGAGGAAGAGTTGCCCAATTCCATGGATCTTCTTCTTCTACCCTTAGCCAAATTTTACTATTCAAATCTATTCTATTATTTTTTCAAAAATTCTCTTGTCTCCAAAAATGGAGAGTGGGTGATTACCCTCAAATTTTCAAATTCTTGCTTAAGAAGCTCATTCTCCCAGTTCTCACAAGTTTCTACAAACTAAAGAGGAAGGTAAGACAGAATGGGAAAGAGAACTCTCCTCCGAATAGGAAAGTTTACAACTAGGTTCAAACTTCTAATTTCAATTTTCGCACAACTCAGAAAAGTCAAATTTTAGAATATCAAAAAGGTCACTTAGGAGTAGAAACTTGCCTAAAATTACCCCTAACCCTTAGGTATACCTTATGGACTTTAGGAAACCCTATTAAACTACCCCTAGGTGTTCATTTAACCCATTTTAAACCCCTCTGAAGTTTATTTTCGGGTCAAACATATGTTGACCTCTCCAAAGATTCTTTTCCCAAGGTATTTATGACATCATGTTATATTAATTGAAAAAGCTATAGTTGAACACTTTCCCACCAAGAGACAAAAATAAAACATTTAAACTTAAATCCACACATGTGTCAAGTGACACAAATAAAACACTTTTACAATTTAAAACATGAAATCGTCTCTTGTGGATTTTACACAATAAATTTAAATAACACTTAACACACATGCAACATATACTGTTATGAATAAAATACACACAAACGAGATGTTGTCTCTCCAAATAGACAACCCTTGGCTTACAAACATACATAAGTCTAGGTTTGGTTCTCCGTAAATTTCCATGGTCACATGGATAACTTCCTGCGCATCTCAATTTACACATTAGTACTTTCAAATATCCACATATAATATAATTCAAAGGAATAACAATACACATCATCACTTGCATACAATTTGCATCTGAACAGATTAAATACATCTTTTATCAAGCAATTTCACATAAGCAATATCATCCTAATTCACATAATCTTAACTATACATCATAGTTCTATTATCATAGTAAAGTCCTGCAAATTTAATAATGACATCTATCATCGCAATATCATCTTATCTAACAATAATGTAGTGTTCTATCTTATATAGCATATAAGTAAATCATCAAAATATAGCAATGTTATCCAAATCCTGAAATCATATAAGTTCTAAATTCCAAAATGCATGAAAATAAAGTATCCATAATAGTCAGTATATAAAAATCACTGAAATGTCAGACTAAGTCAAGGTGAGGCCTCACACCCTCCCCCTCTAGGCATGAACTTCCTCTTGGAGTTCATCAAAGAGGTGGGGGTACTCTGATCTCATACATGCTGTGTCCTCCCATGAAGCCATAACCTCATCATAGCAATCCCACTAGACCCTAACTTGGTCCAGCTCTTGATCTCAAAGGGCCAACGTCCGGCTTGCCATATTGTGAATGGGCTCCAAAGCTAGCTGCCCATCCGACTCCACCTACAAGGCATCCCAATCTAAAATGTGAGACTCATCATAGATATATTTTCTCAAAACAGATACATGAACACATCATGGATGCGTGATAGGCTAGGTGGCAATGCTAAATGGTAGGCAATTGGGCCTATCCTCTCAAGAATCTCAGAAGGTCCTACAAAGTGAGGTGCGAGCTTAGAACCCTTTCCATAATGGATTGGACTCTTATGCAGTTGCACTCTCAAGAAGACTCTGTCTCCAACCAAGTAGCTACGATCTATCCTCTTTATATCAGCATATTTCTTCTGTCTATCCTGAGCCTCTCCGAGATGTTGCCTAATCAAATCCACCTACTGTTCCATATCCTGAACTATCTCAAGACCAATAGGAACTCTATCCTCTATATGATCCCAACTCAAGGGCGTCCTGCAAGGCCTGCCGTATAATACCTGATAAGGTGGCATCCCCAAAGAAGTGTGATGCCCATTGTTATAGGCAAACTCCACTAAGGGAAGATACTCCTCCCACTAGGTCTGATGACGTACATGCGAAGCATATCCTCTAACACCTGATTGACCCTCTCTGTCTGACCATCTGTTTTCGGGTGATAGGCTGTACTAAAATTGAGCTTAGTGCCCATAGCTGCCTGTAATGACTTCCAAAAGGAAGAAGTGAAAAGAGAATCCCTGTCAGAAATAATCTTGCGGGGCACGCCATGAAGTCTAACAATGTCTCGCAAGAACACCTATGCTACTGCTAGAGCTGTGAATGTAGTACGGACTAGTGAAAAGTGAGTTACTTTGGTCAGCTTGTCAACTATCACCAAGATAGCATCATGGCGATGAGAAGACATAGGAAGACCAATGATGAAATCCATGGATATAGTATCCCACTTCCACTCTGGTATAGCGTGAGACTGGGGCAACCCACCTAGATGGCAGTGCTCTACCTTTACTCTCTGACACTCGAAGCATCGAGCTACTATCTCACCAATGAGCTGCCGCATTCCTGGCCAATGATATAACTACCTCAAGTCAGCATGCAACTTTTTAACCCCAGGATGCATTGCATAAGGAGCTCTATGAGCCTCTGTGACAATGAACTCTCACAACCCTCCGAATGAAGGTACATAAATGCACCATCTATGGCATAATGGTCCATCGGACTCCAAAGAATAATCCACATATTTCCCTTCTAGAGTAACCTGCGATCGTATTACCTGACCAGCCTCTACATACCATCCATCCTTTGGCAAGTGTTGTATTATATGGTCTCTCAAATCCATGCTCATAGATATGGTGTAAACCTCATGATGTCTCCTACTCAAAGCATCTGCAATTATGTTTTCCTTTCCTTTGATGTAGTGAACGTCAAAATCATATTAACACAAGAACTCCATCCATCTCCTCTAACGTGCATTAAGCTTCGACTAAGTGAAAATGTACTGAAGACTCTAATGATCTAAATGCAGCTCGAAGTGATGACCTAAAAGGAAGTGTCTCCACCTCACAAGTGCATGCACTACTACTGCGAGCTCAAGGTCATGAGTGGGATAATTAAGTTCATGAGTCTTAAGTTTCCTAGACTCGAAAGATATGGCCCTACCATCCTGCATAAGAACTGCTCCTAAACCCTCTAGTGAAGCATCTGTACAAACCATGAAGTCAGTTGTGGGATCTGGTACAACAAGGATAGGAGCACTAGTAAGTGCATTCTTGAGTTCCTGAAAGGCCTTCTCGCACTTCTCTGTCCACTCAAATTTCTTTCCTTTACGCTGAAGAGAAGTAATAGGGTGTACGACTCTGGAGAATCCCTCAACTAAACGTCAGTAATACCCTGCTAAGCCCATGAAACTCCTGACCTCTGTCACACTGGCTAGTGCTGGCCAATCCATAATAGCCCTAATCTTTGATGGGTCAACTGAGATCCCATCACTCAAAATAATGTGCCCAAGGTACTTGACCTCTGACCAAAAGAAAGCACACTTCGACAAACTATCAAACAACTGGTTATCCTACAAACACTGTAATACCTGTTTCAGGTGCTCCTCATGCTCCTTCTCATTCTAGGAATATATCAATATATCATCAAGAAACACAATAACAAAACGGTCCAGAAATGTACAGAACACCCCATTCATGAGGCTCATAAAAACTACTAGGGCATTTGTAAGTCTGAATGGGACTACGGTGAACTCATAGTGACCATATCTAGTGTGAAATGTGGTCTTGTGGATATCACTCTCCACTATTCTCAGCTGATGGTATCCTGACTTTAGATCTATTTTGGAAAAGACTTTGGCACCCTAAAGTTGGTCGAATAAATCATCAATTCTGGGCAAAGGATATTAGTTCTTGATGGTTACATTATTTAGCTGCAGATAATCCATACATAATCAGAGAGATCCATCCTCCTTCTTAATGAAGATGACTGGTGCACCCCAAGGGGATATGCTAGGACGAATATGACCCTTGTCAAGGAGTTCCTCAAGCTGTATTTTGAGTTCATTTAGCTCATTTGTGGTCATCCTATAAGGTGCTTTGGAAACTGGTTCGGCACCTGATACTAGGTCTATATGAAAATCAATCTCTCTACAGGGAGGCATTCCTGGTAACTCTGAAGGAAATACATCTGAATATCCCTTAAGGATAGGATGGTCATCAAGCGATGTTTCTTTTTCTTCCTCTTCTCCTCTGTCACTGATAGTGATAGCAAAAAGTTGACATCCCTTTTGCATGCTCCACTTAAGCTGCATTGTAGAGATCATACGAAGAGACACGGGCCTCTGAATCCCAGTAATAACTATGGACAAACCATGATCATCCTCACACTCAATCTTTTTCAAGTGGCAATCCATCTTGGCTCTGTGGGCATAAAGCCAATCCATGCCAAGTATGATTCTGAAAGATCCAAGTGGAGTCACTCTAACGTCTACTAAAGTGGTGGTCTTGCCAATCTGTAGCTGACATTCCCTAACCTCTTATTGCACTGACACTCTAGCCCTTGAAGCTAATTCCACTTCCCAACTGACACCCTATCTAGTTGCCACTAGCCCACAATGCTCAAAAACCAATGGAGATATAAAGGAGTCAGTAGCTCCTAAATCAAACAAAATAGATACATTGTTACCTTTGATCATACCTATAGATTTGATAACCGTGGCCTGATGCTCAGCCTGGCGGTTGTCAACCGCTGTGAATACTCTATTGGACCTACCCAGATCACTAATTGTCAGCACTAAAGTGGCCATCCGCTGATTCCTTGCCACCTAACCCTAAGGGCAATCCCTCTCCATATGCCCCATGGCTCCACATGTAAAGCAAGCACCCCATGCCTGGAACTGGGTGGCTTGTGGCCTAGAGAAAGCCTGACCTCCTGTCCTACTGGATCCGTTGTACCCACCCCTGGAGGACTGCTGAGTCCTCATCGACTGTGTGTACTGCCCCTATCTCTTTGATCACATCTCTGTCCTTGAGTCTGCCACTGCTTGGGCTTGCAGCCCTACTGATACTATGGAGGCTTCTCCCTCTAGTTCTGTGGTGTCTGTTGTGTAGGAGGTGGTTTGGAGAACCCCTGATAATTTTGATTGTTTCCTTTCTAATATGGTTTTTGGAATCCATAAGTCTGAGGTGTGGGATTTTGGTTCTGAAACCGATCCCTATTGTCCTATGGTCTGACCTGAATTTCCTCAGCAATCAGTGCCTTCTCCACAACAACCCGAAGGCTCTCTGAAGTGGACATCCTAACAGGCCCGGCTATACCGACATTTAACCCTCTGATGAAGCGGTTTACAAGAAGTTTCTCATCCTTTAGATAATCTACATAAGGTAACAACTCAAAGAATTTACTCTTATACTGGGCTACTGATTAGCCTTTTTGTTGGAGATCATGAAATTCATCTATACGATGCTGCCTGAAGTGTTCTGATAGGTACCTCTCATGGAACCTATCTGTGAATATCTACCAAGTGAGAGTATCAGGAACTAATCTACATTTGTACTCTTCTTGTCTCCACCAAGTGGAGGCCGACTCTCTCAACAGATGAACTGTGACACATGCTTTTAGGTTGCTCTCATAAGAACACAATGCAAAGCACCTCTCAAGACTCAAAAGCCATGCCTTGGCCTCTACCCCATCGGTAGACCCTCCAAAGGATGGTGGCTAGAGGCGCATGACCTCCCTGATAAGATCCCCTAGATCCCAATGAGCTCTCTCAAAATAAACTAGTTCCACCACTGGAGGTGGTCCTGGCATATGCACAGACTTTGGCTCATTTCCACCCTGGCTCTCTATAGGAATAGGAGCTGGGCTCCTACTTCATTCTCTATCAACAGATCTATGACTCCCAGAGTCATGACTTCTAACCTAAGGGTTCTCTGCTAGGATCCTTTCCTGAACTATGCCAATAAGATTTTGTATTGCTGCTAAGAGGTCTCGGTTAGGTTCATTTGGCTGTTCAGGAGGTTCTCTTGGGTTCTCTTTTGGAACCGATGCCTCCCTCACTACCTCTTCACATGCTATGCACACACGTCTAGGACCCCATCCGCGCTTGCGAGCTTGTCACGTTGTCAGAGGCATCCTAAGAGGAAAATAAAGAAAAATAAATAACTAATTTCTTTTTTAGGATATTATTAATTCAATTAAATTTAAATGTCTTATAAAATCAATTTAAAAAAAAATATTTTAAATAATCTAGGGCAAAATGTAAGTGGAGTAAGGTTCCTAGTGTGGAAACCTTGCTCTGATACCAAAATGTCATGCCCAAAATTTAGGGCAAAAATAGAATAATTTTTTTTTTTTAAATACTAATTAATTAACAAAGTTCGCTAACCCGACATGCATTAACATGTTTTCCATATCTATATTCGAGCTAACTCTGATACTAAACTAAGTAACGAAATTAATTAAAATTTATTTGCAGAAAACTGAATGATTTAATTTATATTCTCATCAAACGTAGTCAATAGTTTAATTAAATCAAACTCATTAAAAATAGTAGATGAAGATATATTTAATCTCCAATAAGACTATATAGTCTAAAATCCATTTTTAAATCAATAATTAAAATAATCGATTAAAGTGTCATTTAGTTTAGATATTTAATTTACATGGGCAAAATTAATTATGGGTAGCTATTAATCGACTTTAGAAAGCTAATTAAAAATTATTTTTCTAGCATCCATTCTAACATCAAAATGAAAGGTGCTTAAATTAATCCCTTTTAAATCCAAACTTAAAAGTAAATACTCTAATTAGATTAACTAGGCACAATTAAGTATTTACCATACTAAACAAATTTTAAAATATAAGGTTAGGCTTTATTCTTTAAATTTTCCCCAACTTCCTATTAAATATCATATATGGGTATTTAAATATTTGTATCAACATAATAATACTTACCCAAATATATATATATATATATATATATATATTAGCCTTCATAAAAGATTTCCCAACTTAATAGGAATTAAGCCCTTCAAACCCTAATTAGGGATTTTCAATTATAAAATGGCCCTAATCTAAATAAGTTACCATTTTATTTGATTTATTTATTACCCTAGACCTACCCGAGCTAGGGTTTAATATATATATATATTTTATCAACACTTTGATGCAGGGCTGAAACCCATTGAGCAGCGGCCATGGTAAATTTCGTAGGTTAAAGGGGGCGAGGGGGCACCACTATGTGTCCACATAGTGGTGGCGCGGCACCAGTGTGTGTCCACATAGTGGGAGCCACAGCGGCCCACACCACTGTGTGTCAACACAGTGGCGGCCGCGGCCGACACTGTGTGTCCACACAGTGGGAGCTGCAATAGCCCACACTGTGTGACCACACAGTGAAAGCCACGGCCCACAATGTGTGTTCACACAGTAGAAGCCACAAGGCTGACCACTATGTGTACACAGTGGGGTCTGCGGCAATACAAAAAAAACCCTTTTTTTAAAAAGTTATAACTATATTTATTTTTATGTTTTTTTTTTTAAAATAGATAAATTTATATATATATATATATATATATATTGATATACATCTCTTTTATATATATATATATATATATATATATATATATATATATATATTCAACGCATTTTATTTTATTTTATTTTTTTAAAACATAGTTATAATGATATACATGCAAATTGCCTTAATACTATATTTGTATGAATTTATAAATTCCATGAGGCATCCAATTAAAATAAATAGGCTCTAGTATTTTGATTTAGATGAAGAGGATATAGATGGGTTAGTGATTTTCAAACTTCACTCTAATATATTGCTTTTACAGGAAACAAAAATAAATAATTTATTTTTCAATATACAATATGCATGCAAATCTAACTTATGCCTTTTCTATTTAATGTTTATTTTTGAACTTAGGGAATACTAATTTAGGAATACATTATTTCTTTCTGCAACTAATACATTTACTGATTCTGCAATTCCTACAGCAACTGACTAGATATTTTTATTAAAATCTAACAACAACTACAACTCATATTTTCTGCAATTAAAATGAAAACAAATTCACAGATAAAAGAAAAGCACAGAATTAAATAAAAGAGATTTTCACAATACAAGGACTTTTGCATGCAATTCTAAAGTAATTCTTTTTTAATAGAAAGTAGGAATATATCTAGCTTTTTACAATATTAAAGATATTCTGCAAAGTTTACAAGATATTTCTTTATTTAAATACAATAACTAATGTCATATCTATATTTCGAATTTACAATTAGCCTCTCATTCCAACGAATGAGGGTGTATTCCTCCTTTTAAAACTAATAAATACAATTGCAATTAAATTTCTGCAACAATAATCTCCTGCAACTTTTCACTTGTCCTATTCCTTTCTCCTGACAATCCTACATAATAAATCACAAATATGACCATGGAGTGCTCACCTCCCAGCCTAGGCTAACTGGTAGCCACCCCCGAGCTCGAAGAACCAAGCCCTAGATGGGTAACAAACACGCAAACACATAGAAGACATAAAACACACAGACTTCAAACACACTGCCAACTTGGCTACACTGCACCACACTTTGGTGATGACTTTTTCAAGGGTGGTAGTGGACCAATACCCTGAGGAGAACTACAAGTATGGAAAACATGTAGCCACCTCATGGCACAATAGATACATCAAGAATTTCAACCCCTTATTCCTTATGCCCCCCAAGACATTCTAGCCTTATATCCCTCCTTATTACCCCCATTGCACAAACAGGCCATGCAGCAAGGGTCACACAAAAATCCCTTGTGATCGCTCTCAAAATGAGAGTCTCTCACTCGAGGGTTGTCACTGCTACCACCCGCAAGATCCTCCTCTCTCCCAAGAGTAAGGGGTCTTGAAAAACTCCCAAAACACATACAAAACATAATGTAAAATACCAAATGAAATTCCCAAAAAGGACATACAAGAAAACAAAGTTCTTACACGAACCTACCTTCCAAACACATGCAAATAGAAGTCATTTAAAGAAGAATGTAACCAACCTTAATCTGCCCAAAGGTAGGATAGAATTTGAGGAAGAGATGCCCAATTCCACGGATCTTCTTCTTCTACCCTTAACCAAATTTTACTATTCAAATCTATTCTATTCTTTTTTCAAAAATTCTCATCTCCAAAAATGGAGAGTGGGTGATTACCCTCAAAATTTCAAATTCTTTCTTAAGAAGCTCATTCTCCCAGTTCTCACAAGTTTCTAAAAACTAAAGAGGAAGGTAAGACAGAATGGGAAAGAGAACTCTCCTTCGAATAGGAAAGTTTACAACTAGGTTCAAACTTCTAATTTCAATTTTCGTACAACTCAGAAAACTCAAATTTAAGAATGTCAAAAAGGTCACTTAGGACTAGAAACTTGCCTAAAATTATCCCTAACCCTTAGGTATACCTTATGGGCTTTAGGAAACCCTATTAAACTACCCCTAGGTGTTCATTTAACCCATTTTAAACCCCTCTGAAGTTTATTTTTGGGTCAAACATATGTTGACCTCTCCAAAGATGCTTTTCCCAAGGTATTTATGACATCACATTATATTAATTGAAAAAGTTATAGTTGAACACTTTCCCACCAAGAGACAAAAATAAAACATTTAAACTTAAATCCACACATGTGTCAAGTGACACAAATAAAACACTTTTACAATTTAAAACATGAAATCGTCTCTTGTGGATTTTACACAATAATTTTAAATAACACTTAACACACATGCAACATATACTGTTACAAATAAAATACAACACAAACGGGGTGTTGTCTCTCCAAATAGACAACCCCTGGCTTACGAACATACATAAGTCTAGGTTTGGTTCTCCATAAATTTCCATGGTCACATGGATAACTTCCCGTGCATCTCAATTTGCACATTAGTACTTTCAAATATCCACATATAATATAATTCAAAGGAATAACAATACACATCATCACTTGCATACAATTTACATCTGAACAGATTAAATACATCTTTTATCAAGCAATTTCACATAAGCAATTTCATCCTAATTCACATAAGCTTAACCATACATCATAGTTCTATTATCATAGTAAAGTCCTACAAATTCAATAACGACATCTATCATTGCAATATCATCTTATCTAATAATAATGTAGTGTTCTATCTCATAAAACATATAAGTAAATCATCAAAATATAGCAATGTTATCCAAATCCTGAAATCATATAAGTTCTAAATTCCAAAATGCATCAAAATAAAGTATCCATAATAGTTAATATATAAAAATCACTAAAATGATAGATTGAGTTGAGGTGAGGCCTCACAAGGTAGGTGATCTTGTTCTTTGAGAGAATCTGAATAACCAACCAAACCGAGAACATCAGGGGATGTTTGAATCAAACTAGTTGGGTCCATATGTTATCACTACTGTATTTGGGTCCAGGGCATATCAATTGGCTACTTTAGAAGGAGAACTGCTAGCAGATCCGATCAACAACATGCACCTCAAATGGTTTTATACATAAGTCATACAGAGCATCAAGCTCCCATACATACCAGAAAAACATAAAAAACATTCAGATAAATGTCCTAAAGAAGAAAATACAAAAACATCACAATAATAAAGAAAAATCATGCATCCAAACGGTGAACAACCACTCCGGTGGCACCTTGGGTAAGTGCGATGGTGAAAACCTAGCAAACAGGCACCACTCGTAAAGGCTATGGCTCCATTGTCTTTCAGACTTGTTGCGATCACATTCATTTCATCCATTCATCCATCCATCCAAACCATGACTTATTATTGATCTGCAATCAAGGATAGTATTTCATGCATCTTGCATCCTGCTTTTTCATAGTTATGTCTAAATTGGGGGCAATCCCCTTAACCTATTGATGGAAGTGGATTCTGCATTAGTTGTGATTCATTGAGTTCTTCATTCAAAACTATCTCTCAAAATCCAAAAACATTGGAAAATTATCCCACAAAATACCAAAAAAATTCAAAAACACTCACAAAAGCAAAACAAACATGACAAAACATCAAAATTCAATCAAAAACATGACAACACATCGTACGTACACATCCAAGAAGATACCAAACAAACACTATGAAATAATCTAAACAATGACCACTTCTCACATCGACCAAACAATCAACACTGAAATACAAAACTGTCTTCACAAGGATGCATCCTTCCTTACCAAAACAAAGACAAGATGACATTTTCTTTGACAAGAAAATTATGTTTAAAGCTATCAAGTACTTGGTTTATTTGTAGGTTATTTATTCATTTATGTCAAGTTATTACGCTACTCCAGGATATCCACAAGTGATTAGAGTGGTCGAGATGGTTCCTAGAGCATTTTTTGTATGTCTTCTATTAATTATTCTGATGAAGTTCTGGGGCATGTACTAATGGTGTCTACATGGGAAGTTCACTAAGTTACGTGATCATATACAAAATATAGTCATAGATCACTATGGCTTGCTGACTATAGCATATACCTCGACCATATGAGCATGAACCATTATCAAGGGTCCATATTCTTTATTCTTTATATATGTTGATTGCTTGCAGGTACAATGCTCCATCTTTGGTTCCTACTACCTCATCCAAGCTCGATAATGGTTTATCTCTTACTACGGTATGAACTTGTCTCGAGATATGATCGGCAAAAGATCAAGGAGGATGTTCCAAGTCATGCATGAAAGGAAATAATCCTTGTCTATTCTGCAAGCAATACTTAGGTCAACTTGATCCATTATATCAAGTTTCTTGTGTTAACTTGCTATATCAAAATCCATGTAAGGAATACTCAGGTCATCTTGAATCATTATGTCAAGTTGCTTGTATTTTCTTACAACATTTTAAAGCTCAATGATGAAAATAAAGCACTATGGATCACCACCACCATCTCATCTATTTATATTGCATTCCACCCATCCATATATTCATAATAACTACATATCATGCATACATAGTCATAACAATGCATACTCTATTTTACTCATCTTCTTCCATAGGAATCGGTCCTAGGTCCTCCATATCTTCTATCTAACATTGAATCCCCCCTCACCCTCCCTATCTTGGTCATCATCATAATCCCTTCATCGTTTCCCATCAACCTAATCAAGCCACGTTCATCACCATCCATCTCTAAATAGGACGAGCTGCGTTTCCCATCCTAAGTCAACCCAATCAAGCAAGTTACTCTATCTTCATAGGCACATCGACACACACACACCTAGACTATCAACAGATACTCTGATCAAGTATCTTTGGGTCTCAATAGGTAATCGATCATGGTAATCCTAGACTACAACATGCATTTCTCATAATGACCTAGTCTCAATGAGGCTGCTATGATTCACCACAACCATCCATCCCATGCCCACACTATCAATTGATCAACCAATCCAACACAATCCAACTGACAATTACATCAATTGTCTAAAGTCTCAATGAGTATTTTGCTTCATATACCTTGACTTCATCGAGCAAATTACAACAATTTTCTAAGTCACATTAGGTCACTTTGATTCACTTACTCAGACTTTATCCTGTCCAAGTGACCAAGTGACATCAACTATCATGTTTTGACTTGACTTGGGCAATTAAACCAATTGCACCAGATTGTTCAACCAATTTTAATCAATTATATAACATCAATCAAAAGTACACACCACATTTGCATTGTATATTATGCTTGACCTAAAGGTACTCACTGGCTTGTTGTTTCTCTGTTTCACTCCATTTTCTCCCATTCTTTCCGTGGTATTGCTAAATTCTTCTCTTCTATCACCCCGCCAGTTTTCATTCTTTTTCGAGAGATTGCCCGATTTTTCAAAATTTTCGGCCCATCTCTTGAGGGGGCATACCACCCATTAAATTAACATTTTATGGGGCATTTCTTCACACCTATTTTTCTTTCTTTGAAACGACGTGATAAACGGCACCATCTCAAAGAGGGGCAAATGTAGTCACATAAATTTGTCCATTTTAATTAAATGAATATTTGCTATTTATTTGATTAAAAATCCACTAGCCAGCAGTTAATTAGATTAACATTTAATTAATTCATCTTCAAATCATTTTCCTATTAATTAAATAAATTATTCAATTTATTTTAATTAATTCATTAAACCAAAATTCACAATCAATTAAATGAATAAATCCTATTTATTCTATTTCATCCCCTTTCCTCTTTGAAATAAATTAAATAAAACATTTATTTAAATCATTAAATCCCCTCCACTTGCATTTTCCTAAAAATGCAACTTGCACCTATTTATTGAAATAAATAAATTTTATTTTAAATAAATCCTATTTTCCCTCACCTACCAAACCCACTTGCAATCCTAACCCCCTTCTAGATTCTTCTAAGTCCTTCCTAATTAGCCTAATCCATCTCCTAATTATTGTCACATTCCTAAGCAACTTAGAGTCACTTCTCAAAGACTTCAAAGTCTTTGAAAAGCATTAAATGCTTTGTGTGTTCAACAAATTAACCCCTAAAGTCTTCCAAACCTCTAATGGCTCTTACATGACCATTTATGGTTAATTCCATTTGCACCCATGGTTAGGGACTTTGACCCCTAAACTTAACCCTCATGTGACCCATGTGTCTCCTCAAGAATTTATTGCTTTGACCATGGTTATCCATTTTACCTTTGCACTAGAGTTTATCCATTGGATAAAAGCATTATTCTTTGAATAAAGAATTTATTTACTCAACCCAATCTTGACCTTAACTTCCAAGTTAACTCTTAGGTCATGTCAAACATTTAATGCTTATTCCCTCTCCTCTCAAACTATCTCATGTTGACATTTATCATCCTGGGATTGGGTTTAAGTCCTCACATGGATTGAATATCATTCAATCCTGACCCTTATTGAGATTACTCAATCTCAACCATCCATTGCTCTATTTTTCCTATAAATAGAGCCCATTTCTTCATAATCCAGATCCTGAAAACTTGTATGCATTTAATCTATAGTCAATTTTAGAGAGCATTTTAGCATAAAATCACTAATTTATTGTCATTTTGGACTAAAATAAATCTTATTTCATTTCATAGCATCTCATATTTAGCTTATTTTACACTTGCATAGCATAAGTTTATAGGCATTTTCAATCTCGAATCTCCATAAGACATCCATAGTGCAAAAAACTACTAAAAGCTACACTAATTTGGAACTTGGAGAGGAGAGGAACAAAGGAGAAGGAGCTAAGAGCATGTTAGAAGGAATTTGGAGATTCCTTGTTGTATTTGCTTCCATAGTTAAACATTTTATCATGTTTTTAGTGTCTCTTTTGATGTGCTTGCTTAGACTAGTTTTTGGTTGATTGACACTAATGTTTGTCTTTGCTTTTTGTGTTTGTGTTTTATACGACCACATGCTTTTGTGTAACATTGTCCATTTTTTCAGAGCATCAATGTGTATTTGATCCTTGTAACTGGTTGTCTTACTTTCGATCTTTATTATTTTCTCTCTGAAGACTTCCTTGTTCTACTATTTTCTATGATTTATTTGCCAAGCTTATTTCCTTATTTTCCCATAGTTTTGGGTGGCAACTCTAACAAGAAATAACCAGTGCTCTTAAATAAGCATAATTCATGTTAAGGAAAATGAATATAATGCAAAGAGTAAAGAACACCAAATCATTCATGAGGAGAAATCCTCAAGAGACATTGCAAGGGGGATTACCTGAGCAGGCCTGAAAAGGCTAGAAAAAATCAATTGCACATGAACCATCTAATGTTGCCTGGATATAGAAAAGCAGTCACATGAGTAAGTCATCTGAAAGACCCATATATGCAAATTTAAATTATTCTTCTTGTGAATCTGAGCAAGACATTCTAGGTTTTCATTCTGGTTTATTTGGTAATAATGAAGATGTCCAAGTCTTGAATCAGAAGATTTCTCATGTTAGCTTGTCTGGGAAGGATAGAAATAATTCTAATGTTAAGATGGATTATGTATCGAGAACTATAGATGGGAATATTACTCTGATTGATATTGACCAAGTCAATATGTCAGATTCTGAAGAGGTTTTCCTTGATGCAGATG
Organism: Cryptomeria japonica; assembly: GCF_030272615.1. NCBI lineage: Eukaryota > Viridiplantae > Streptophyta > Pinopsida > Cupressales > Cupressaceae > Cryptomeria > Cryptomeria japonica. The sequence continues at coordinate 718,848,722 of NC_081411.1, read as the reverse complement.
AAGTATCCCAAGAAATTGAGGCTCTCAATAGAAGAGTTCATCAATTGATTTCTCTAAGAACACAAAAAGAAACAAATAAGGAGAAGGAAGTTAAGGAAAAATTGATTGAGAGAGATAGGCTTTTAAGGCAGATTGCTGATCTTGAATTGTTCACTCAAGAGAAAACCAAGACTGAGAAAGAGGTCCAGTTATCAAAGAAAATATAACTGTCAAGACTGACCCCACACACAAGTTTGTTGTGCAACCTAGTAGGGAGTTTCTTAGTGATCCACAACCTGTTAGAACTAATATTGACAAAGGAAATAAAAAGTGCATGGAAACTGGATCTGGATCTAAGACTACAGAGGAAATATCTCATCGGTTGTCTACACATGAGGTAGAGATAGAAAGGATGAGGAAAGAAAAGGAAGCTCTGAAAAGGGAATTGGAGAGAGATAAGTTAGAAGCAGCCAATCAAGAGTTTACAAGAAAAATTAATTATCTAAAGGCTCCTCCCATAATCTTCCCTTCTACTAACCCAAATAAGCTTCCACCTCAGCATACCTCACACCCTATAATCAAAATTTAGTCAACTCCACCTTTGAGTGTCAGTCTAGTTAGTCAAGCCCCTATTACTAATCAAAGTAACCAAGTACCTCCAACTCATGGTCTTAATGTGAGAATGAACATGGGTAATAACCTTACTGGTAACTAGTTCCAGAGAAGACCCATTAATTTGGAGTTATACAGACAAATTTTCTTTGAGGGAATCCCAGGGTACCCTAATCATGTTCCTACTGAATTGAGGGATAGGCTCCATAAATTTGCTGGCAATAATGCTATAAGTGCAGAAGAGCACTTAAAATCTTTTGGTGACCTGGTAAATGATTATGAGATTGTAGATGAAGATGTCATAATGAAATTATTTATACAATCCTTGGTGGATGATGAAAGGGATTGGTATAGAGCTCTGCCTGTGAATAGAATTTGTTCTTGGGAGGAGTTTAAGAATTGGTTTCAAGAGCAATATGGTGATAAACCCCCTTAAAAATAGTAGGGGGGAAACCTCTCCCCATAGAATTGTAGGGCTCAACGAGTTCAACAATATCAGGAAGTCTTATAATGAAATTGTCACAGACTTCAATGCTAGGTTGCAGAAAGCAATGCATAGGCTCTACCAAGTGATGAGATTAGATGATAATATGTGTTTGAACACTTACTATAATGCTTTTGACTGTAAAATGGTATACATTTCGATGGATAAAAACCCATATAGTCTGAGAGATGCTTTTAGAATTTCCATAAATGTAGAAAGCAATAGGAAAGCATCTAGAAAAGTGGGAAGGAGGACTGATGGTAGGCTATGGAAAGAATCAAAACAACAACCTAATAAAGTTGCCAAGGAAGAAGACAAAATAGAAAAATTAATGACTACTATGAAAGATCTTATTGCTAAGGTAAGTAAGAATGACAAACCTCATTATAATTGGCAAGATAGGCCTCCCAGATTATATGATATGCCATGTAATACCACTTGGAAGGATGATAAACCCCATCATGATAAGTCAAAGAACACACAAAACCAAGACATCCCAGATCCTTTAAAAGGAGAAAATTTACACAATATGGAAAATACTCCTTGGTGCATGGCATGTGATGGGCCACATTCTCCCCATCAGTGTGTTGTGGCTCAAGCTCTGGATGAATCCATGAGAAAGGAGAGTGAGCCTCATATTAACATGTTTGACACCATTGTTGAAAGTGATAATGAGTCTTCACAAAGTGAATCCAGTGAGTATGATGCACTAAGTTATAATGAATGTTATCAAGGGCAGCTGAAAATTGATTGGCATCCCACTTAAATGTGGTAACTATTGAAGATGAAGAAGTTCATCTCAGAAGACCTAGTGATGAAGAGGTAAAAAATATTACCAAGGCTGCCATAGCCAAAGCCAAGCATAATTACAATCTGAGAAGTAGTAAAAGGGATGGGGATCAGGGTGAACCTAGGTCCTTGTTTATGAAAGAAGTATCTCAGAAAAGGACAACAAGCAATAATGCTCTGCCTCAAGATGGTCATACAAAAGGTGACCAATCCAAAGATGTAGCCAAAATTGCAGATAATAATACTACTAGTGATTTACAAGGGACTGCTATAGATAAAAAGGCAAGTCAACCTAAAGTAGAAAAGACCAAAATTAATACTGAGCCAATTAATAGTTCCACTTTTAATATGACTCAGGCTTTGACCCAAATGAAGGGTATAGTCCCATTGGTAGAACTGTTGAAAATAAAGGAACACAGAGAAGCTGCTCTCTCTCTATTTTCTAATATATCATATAATAGTGCAGCTTTGTCTACAAATACCATGAAGGATGAAAAGGGTCATGAGTTGCAAACTCTAGAGATATATGTGGGAACTACTATTACACAAGAACCTTCACAGGTTGATCCTTTTTATGTAACTTTGTTTTAGTGAATAAAAGGTTAATTAAAAATTGTATGATAGACTCTGGTGCTGCTACAAATGTGATGCCATATGGTGTCATGAAAGAGTTGGGATTATCGGTATATTATCTATGGGAAGTACTATGCTATGGATAATAGAGAAGTACCTATGGTAGGTATAATGAAAGATGTGGAGGTAAAGATAGCATCATTTCTTGAAGCAACATATAAGATGGATGTCATAGTAACTGATGCAAAACCTCATTATGGCATGCTATTATCCAAACAATGGGCCACAGCAGTGGGGGGAAATGTTCAGTTAGATCTTTCATATGATACAATCCCAATAAATGGAAGCCAGATTAATTTGTATAGAGAATCACATGCTCCTAGGGTAATTGAGAAGATAGACCCTAATATGTTGAATTGTATGATTCAGAGTTGGTGGTTTCTCAGATAAGGTCTAAATATGCATCCAAAAATGATCATTTGAAAAGATATAAAGATGTTGTTTGGGATGTGATTGACCATTTTTGTGCATTTCCTATTAACTGGATAGAAATATCAAAGAACATCATGGCTGATTTCTTAGATAATATTGCATTAAAGAATGATGATGTAACATTAATCAGTGTGTCTACAGTTGAGAAATCTAGGCCTGCTATTCTTGATAATGTATATAACTAGCAAGTGTTTGTGGATGATGAAGATATTCTTAGATTCATATAGTGCATTGATGATTATGATGGACAGAAATCGATTGCAATGCATTAGTAGAAGTAGTGGAAGATAGAGAAATAGTGTTTGGTAATGACATGGTGCAGTTGGAAACTAATGAAATCCCTAGAGGATTGGTAGAATTGGAAGGTATGTTTAGTCATAATGATAGCCATTTGCATCAACAATAAACTACCAAATTAGAAGAATTTGGTTTAAGTGAATTTAGGGACAAAATCATCCCCTAATTTGGTGTATATTGGGAAGAACTTGGCTCCTCACATTAGGGCCAACCTCATTAAATTATTGAGAAAGTATAAACATATTTTTGCTTTGTCTTATGAGGACCTGAAGGTGTATAGATAGGATCTATTTCAACATGAAGTCCCTTTGCATCTAGATGCTAAGCCTTTTTGATAGAAGCAAAGACCTATCAACCCCCTTTTGGAAACCAAAATGAAACAAGAGTTAACCAAGTTGAGGGAAGGGGTTAAGCCTATAAGACATTCATCATGGGAGTCTAATTTAGTCCCAGTTAGAAAGAAGAATGGGGACATAAGGCTTTGTGTTGATTTCAGGAATATGAATGTTGCTTCTTTAAAAGCCAACTATTCTTCCCCAATATGGAGGCAATGTTGCAAAGAGTAACAGGGTGTGATCTGTTATCCATGATGGATGGGTTCTCAGGATACAATCAGGAATTAGTGAAAGAGTCCAAACAATTTAAGACTGCTTTTACTACCCCTTGGGGGACGCATGTATATGTAAGGATGCCATTTGGTTTAAAAAATGTTGGAGCTATTTTTCAGAGAGCAATGGATGTATCTTTCAAGGAATTCATCAACATCATCATGGTTGTGTACCAGGATGATTTGACATGTTTCTCTAAAAGGGCAGATGACCACTGCGGGCACTTGGAAAAAGTTTTCAACAAATCTCTAGAGTTTGGTGTTTCCTTAAATCCAAAAAAGTGTCATTTTGCATTTACTGAAGGGAAGTTGCTTGCGTATATTGTCTCCAAGGAAGGGGTTAGGATAGACCCTAAAAGGATCAAAGCCATAAATAATGTACTTGAGCCAAAGAATGTCAAAGGTATTCAATCTTTCTTGGGCAAGGTAAATTTTGTTAGACGATTCATTGCTAATTTTTCTGAAATAGTCAAACCTATTGTTAAGTTGCTTAAGAAAGATGTAAAGTTTTATTGGGATGAAGAAGCTGCAAAGGCTTTTGGTAAAATTGAAAAGGCTATTTAGGAGGCATGGGTGTTGAAGTCCCCTTATTACAATTAGCCCTTTTCATTGTTCTCTTTTACTTCTTATCATATAGTGGTTGCAGTCCTTCTTCAAAAGGATGTTGAGGGATATGAACACCCTATTTCTTTTTATAGAAAATCTCTACAAGCTGCAGAGGTGAAATATGAAATCATGGAGAAGAAAGCATATGCCTTGGCTAAAGCTACAAAAGAATTTAGGCCATATCTTGTGAACGCACAAATAATTTCTTATGTCCCTCATGGGGCTATCAAGGACATCTTATCTCAGTTTGAGGTCACTAGAAAGAGGTGCAAGTGGATAACTTGGATCCAAGAGTTTGATTTAGAAATTAAAATTACCAAATTAGTAAGAGGGTTAGGTCTTGCTAAGTTGATGGCCAAATCAAATTTCCTTGATGTTCGAGTTAACAATGTAGAAATTGAGAATGTCATGGTCACAATTATTGAAATACAACCCTGGTATTCAGAGGTAGTACATTTTATGAGGGATGCAATATGCTCAGAGGGGATGACTCCTAACCAAAGAAGGACATTGAAATTGAAGTCTCAAAAGTATGTCCTTATTTAGGGTGATCTATATTGGCAAAATAGAGATGGGGCATTGTTGATATGCTTAGATAAATCCCAAGCTAGAATGATGCTAATTGAAATGCATAATGGAGTATGTGGAGGCCACTACTCAGCCAAAACCAAAGCTAGCAAGATAGTTTGGGCTGGATACTATTGGCCTACTTTGTTCAAAGATGCTCATGAGCATGTTAGGAGGTGTGACCCATGCCAAAAAAATTCTTCCAAGTAAAAGTATGAAGGAGCTTTGCCCCTTAACCCAGTTACAATGGAAGCCCCTTTTGTTCAGTGGGGCATTGATTTTATTAGGGAAGTAGCTGAGAAATTAGGAAGAGGTCACAAATGGATTATAGTAGCTATGGATTATTTTACTAAGTGGATTGAGGCCATACCCACTAAAAGAGATACTAGTAAAGTTGTCATTGAATTTATGATGGATAATGTCATAACACGATTTGGTGTTCCTGTGAAACTGATAATGGATAATGCCATGAGTTTTAGATCAAAGGAATTCACTAAATTTTGTACTAGTCATGGAATAATCATGTCTTACTCTTCACCATACCATCCACAAGGCAACGGCCAAGCAAAATCCAGTAATAAAAGCCTTTTGAATATTATTAAGAAAATCCTTGAGGAGAACAAAAGGTCTTGGGATCAGAAATTAAAAGTGGCCTTATGGGCAGAGAGGATTACTGTTAAGAAAGCAATTGGTGTATCACCATTTGAATTGGTTTATGGCACACAAACTAGGGTGCCATTCAATAGCCTTCTCCCAGTATACAAGTTCCTACAAGCTAAGGAGTTGGAGTTGTCAGAACCCATGGAAGACAAAATGGTTTAGATGGTGGAAGTGGAAGAAATTAGGACTCCGGATCATAAAAGAAATTTGAAGATTCAGTTGCAGTCCAAGTATCTTTTTGACAAAAGAACCACATTGAGGAAGTTTCAAATCAGTGACTTGGTTCTTCAATGGAATGCAAGAGGACAAGATAAGGGAAAACACAGAAAATTTGAGTCATTATGGATGGGCCCTTCTATTGTTTGTGATATTAATGGAAAAGACTCGTACTTTTTGCAGACAATGAATAGTGAGGTACAGGAATTCCCAGTGCATGGACAATTCCTGAAGCATTACTTCTCTTAAGTTTCAAATTCCATGCATAGTAGGTTAGTTTGTACATAATTAGGTTTTCTTCTGTTGGTTTCTTTTCGGCTTGTTTTTTGGTCTATTCTCCAGAGTTTCCAGTGTTCTTATGTTCATTTTGCAATCAACCATCCCCAATCAGAGTTGTTGCTATCACTATTTTGATTATTGGGTTATTTTTGTTCTTCAATCCGCTAAAATTTGCAAAATTGTGCTTTGTTTCTTCATTCTGCCTTTGAGGGTTATCAATCTAAGGGTTTAGGGTTTTGCAATTCACCTTTTCTATCTTGAAATCCTTGCGTTCTATTTTCATGTTACTTTTTTCACTTAAGTGGAAGGGTTGGTCTATCGTGAGAAGAGGTCCCCCCTTCAAGTTTTGCCTTAGGTAGGTTGTTAATAATGTTTTTAATTTTTCACCTTCTCTTAAATTTTCATTTCTTTGTCGGGCTTTGTAAAGATCATGTAGGTTCTAGTTGATCCAACGATGCGTGCGATCTCACAAAGGGAAGTAACCTAGCATTTACCTTTCACAAATCAGCAAAATTTTGGTGGACCTGACAGGTAAACTAAGGAATAAGTTAAGGATCATGCATCTTGTTCATGATACAATGGTTGTCGTTGTCTCGCAAATGGAAGATGCATGAATTTTATCCTTCACGAAGTAGCGAAAGGATGGTGGGCCCCAAAGGTAAGCAGATCCCTTGGTTAAGGACCGAACATTTTCGATAAGATCTAGTGGTTGGTGCTATTTCACATGGTAAAGATGTGCAAAGTTTGCCTTTGCAAAGTAGCGAAAAGGCAGTGGGCCTAGCTAAAGTGTGGCTTGCAAGTTAAAGAAAAGGCATCTCCAAATAGATCCAATAGTGCATGTTGTTTTGCAGCCCAAAGTAACGTGAAATTTACTCTTCGCAAAGCAGTGAAAAGGAGCTGGCAATTACATGGTGGATGAGGTGGCAATATAGTTGGGTGTTTGGCTGAGGCAAAAGGTGATCTATTAGTAGGACACGTGGCTCCAAATTGATCGTGAGTGGTTAGTTTGATTAAGAGATAATATTGATGAAATTTATGGCTAAACAAGACATGTGGCGGTTCATATGTTGAGTCTTATAGAGTTCTTGAGTTAATGAATGGTCAACATGTGGAGGATACTTGCTAGAAATATGTAGGATAAGTGGTTTCCGCTTAGAGGGCCCACTTTGAAGGTTAAAGGAGTTAAAAGTTGAACATCTCAAAATTGATCCAATGACATGCATTGTTTCACGACCCAAAGTAACATGGTGATTAACCTTTGCAAAACATCGAAGAGCCACTAGTGGTGGTGGTCAAGGTTAATTGAATAGACAAGCAGTCACCATGAAGACTAATGATCGAGTGGATAGTGGATGATCCAATGGTTAGCGTTGTTTCACATGAAAAGATGCAAGATTTTTATCCTTCACAATGCAGCGAAAGGAAGGTCAGGCCCATTTCTAAGAAGGATGACTCTGGTAAGGTAAAGAACATGCACATCTTTCAGGATGCAATGGATGGCACTGTTTTGCAATGAAAAGATGCGAGGTTTTTATCTTTCGTGAAGCAATGAAAAGGCAAGGCACTTAGAAATTCTTTGTGGTCCATTGGAGCCATTTTTTTAATTTAATTGTGAATTGATTACTGAAGCATGTGGTTTAATGTTTCTATTCAATGCTTAGTTGCCGTAATAAGCTTCACATCAACTGATAACTTTTGTGTCATTTCAAAGAGTCTTGTAGAGGAACCAATGCATAGAGCGAATTTCTTCAAGAAAATGAGTAAGTTTCTATATATTGCTTGACAGTTACAATTTGAATTGGTATCACTCAGTGCTTGAATTCTCAGAAGTCTGTCTAAGTTTTAATTGAAATAATTGTAATTCCAAGATGGCACCATGAAGAGATTTCACAGGGAAGGTAAATTATTAGGAGAGAGCCATTTGTGATGAATTTTTAGAGTAGCTAACTATGTCTACTAATACCATAGCTAAGATGAAATAATTGGTGCCCAAAGCTCCCCACTTGAGAATTGGCAATGGTTTGTATGAAAAAGGGAATTGGTTAAGAGATTCTTAGATAGGAATATCAGGTTTGGGACTTTTCAAAGTAGGATTTGGCTAGAGAAATTCCCCTGCTCCAATGAATAGTATATGGGAGTTAGATGTTGGAAAGCTCATAGTCCCTGGGGTTTTCATAGATGTGGACCTATTAACACAGATTGCAAATAACTATGACCCTATTGCTAGATGTGTGAGAAATGTTAATGGGGGGTCATTAATTGAAATAAATGATGATGAGTTTAGGAGAGTTTTTGGGCTTAGTGAAGTATAAAATTACTTAGAGCCCATCAATTTTGAAACATAAGCAAAGGTGTATGAGGCTCAGAGAGATCACCTCAGAAGTGGCCCTCTAGAAGAATTTTTTGTCAAAATAGGAGGGCTGACTATTGTAGGCCCTAGCACCATGGAACCCTTCTCTCTAAATCTATTTACTTTGAGGGATAAAGGGATGTATTGGTCCTTATGTCAGATTCTTGGGGAAGATGCTAAAATAGCTCTGCCAACCCACTATATGCTCATGATAACATAGATTTGGAATCCATCTCTGGCAGTAACTTTTGATTTTTTACCTTATCTCACTGATGCCATTCATGAGGGATTGATGGGGATAAAAAATGCTAAGGTGGATAGACCTTTTGGATGGTATTCTCTTCTTATGCACATGTTTTTATTCAAAGGTTCTAACTACTTTGCTAATGAAATGGACCTGATTAAGGAAAAGGATGGTGAGGAGATGCCCATTCAATTGTGGAGCACAATTTTGTCTTGGGATAGAGAAGATGCGAGTTACTTGAAGTTTGATAGATGTTTTGCATCTAGGCTTTGAATCCTCTTATTCCCATAGAACCATAGGATCCCTAAAGCTCTCTTAGAGTTCCTTAGGCCTAAGGAATTTGCTCAAGATATTAAGATTGGGCATAATTGGGGTGACATATATTTGTACCCTGTCTCTACTATGTTCAGAGTTTATGGTTTCAGAAGAACTCCATTTTTCTCCCCTATTAAGTTCCATTGAAGATAGGAATTGCACAAGTCCTGAGGCAAATTGGAGGTTTGAAAGAAGCAGAATTGACAAATAGGGGGAAGGGAAAATTTTTTCCCAACTATCACCATTGCACATCAATTTGTAATCACCAAGGGTGGTTGGACACATTTTGATGATTTCTTTCAACCCTATAGATTGTCTACTGTAGTGGCCAGAATTATTGATCCAGATGATTTCTTTAATGGCATGTTCAAGAAGAGAGCTGTATGTAAAGGTAGAGTACACAAATTCCATTTTCCTGAGGATTTGATTAGAAATGAATTCAATCTAGATGAACAAGAATTGAGAAAGGAAAAATGGATAGCATATAAAAGGGCTCTAGACTTTATCCACCAATTTGATAGTGGTTATGATCCTTTGTCTAGTTTTACTCCCTTTGAGGAAAGGGCTAAAATCTTGATACTTTATTTTGAAGATTTAATGCAAACCTTAAAGGAGAAGAGGGAAGCTATATTGAAAAATGACCCTGAAAAGGCTAAGCTAGTTCTAGCCAAGCCTACCTTTGCTAAGGCCATCTCTCCAGGCGAATATGTGATGCACAAGAGGCCAAAATATAGTGTGCTACTACCAGTTAGGGGTGACCCTTCTACCTCAAAAGGAAAAAGAGAAATAGAAGATGTAGTGGAAACCCAAGATTCCCATAAAAGGAAAAGGGTGGGAAAAGAGGTACAAATAGGTGAGCCTTTATATTCTTCTTCCCAATCCCCAATCCATGTGGGAGATGAACATACAGTGGTTGAACAATTGTTGTAGCTAGGAAGCCTTAGGGAGATTCCCTGTACTTATGAAGAAGTACAAGAAAGAATGCCTGAAGAACCACCCAATGCTGAAATGGACTTGACTACAAAAGAGTTTAAAGGCAAAGAGATAGACCCTATCATCAAACAAGCCAGTGAGGAATTTCTAGCTGATAATAATTTTCTTACAATAGGATCTTTCATGCAATTTGTTCGGAGGCAAAATATAGAACAATTTAAAGCAAAATGTGAGAAGAAGAAAAGTGGACATCCCCACAAAGATACATTTGCAGTGGAGGAAGAAGTAAAACAAGAAATGATGGCATAATTTAAAGCCATTACTCCTGAGCAAGGGACAAAAATGGTAGCAAAAGCTAGTGTATTAATTCTTCCTGAGTGGGATATAGCAGATGCTTTAGTGCTTGAAGTAGTAAGGAAAGAAACAAAACCCTTGGAAGGAGTGACATTTAGCAAGGACCATGTTGCTTTGGTTATCTGATCTCTAAGGAGGGATGAGAGCAGAAAGAGGAAGGACACCTCAGAGTCGAGGCATCTTGGAGGTATGATTGTGAAGAGAGTGCAGGACACAGGGGTAGTAGAGGCTTCTAGCACAGTTTTGGAATCAACAAAATTCAGTGTGGTAGTAGCCCAGAAGGAAGCCAATGAAAAAGTTGATCTCCAGGTAAAATTGGAGATGATTCTAAAGGCTTATAATGAGGCTAAAGGGGAAATAGCCCACAAGGATACTACCATTACCAAATTGAAGAATCAATTCACAGGGCAGTACCAAAGAGGTGAATCTTCTACTTTAATGATTGCCTCTTCTCCAACAAAACCTCCATCCACCAGCCCAATCATTGAATTTCCCCCTTCTCCTATGACTTCTAGTTTTCAATCAACTAAGACCATACAAGATGAAATGGAAAAATTGAAGCAAGCTCAAGCCCTATTTGCAAGTATGAGGAAAATGTCAGAGGCACAATTTTGAAGTTTGCTGACACAATAGGGGCCTCTATTGTGTACATATATATGAAAAGAGTTTTAAGCATTCTGAATGATCTAAAGGAAGACAAGGCTACTGTGGAGCCAATATTGAATAAATGGATGGCAAGGTAAGTAGATTTGGAACTTATGTGTTCATCTTATGAAAAGGCTGAGGCTAATGCCAATTTTAAATACACGTGTGAGTTGGTTAAAGGTATGTCTAGGTTAGTAGAAAGAAGATCTGGTTTAGTGAGAAAGGCCAACTTGTGTAGAAAAGAATATGCTAACCATAAGTTTGAACTGTTTCTTGGAGGCTTTGTTAGTTCAAGTCAGTTGAAAGATGAAAAAGTATGGCTAGATGAGCTAGGATATAACTTGTCTCAATGGATAAATGAAGTCATCAATACAGATGACACATCTTTATTTATTCAGACAATTGAAGAAATTGAGAAGATGAAGTCACATTATGGTTTTCTGGAGATAGAGGTTAAGGAATTAAGAAATACATGGAAAATATTGAATAAATTAAAGAAGAAAATTGTTAACATCTCCTAGCCTGGTGATGACATGTTCCAAGAGTGCAAAAACAAGTATGTGGTACAAGAAGAGGATGTTCAAGAATTGTTAGTTGATTCTGTAGTGGTATAACAAACGTCAAAGCTGTTAGGAATGAAAATGGTTGTAACAAACTTTTCCCTGGAAAGTCCAATGCTTGTTTTGCATCCATATCATTATAAATGGATACCAGGACTTTAGAAAAGGACACCACAAGAAATTAAAAAGAAACTTTGCTGAAATATATCTAAGGTTTTCTGGTTCTTTCAGAAATCACCTTGAATTATGTAAGATTTTCAAAATGAATATTAATATACAGATCAAAGCTTTCTGAGCCTAAATCTTTGTTGTCTTCTTGTGTGCATTCATTGATTTACTGGTTCCATTTAAATAATCTAGGGTTATTTGATTGAATAGGGTTTGCAAGGTAATCTTACAGACATGTTTTAGGTTTTTCTCTCAAGGAGGGGAATTAAATATACGTGAGACCTTTCTGTTAGTAAATCAATTGTTTTCTGCTTGAATTTGATGAGTGGGTTTAGAATAGAGAAAATACCTATATATATATATATATGTTAGGCATATATTAGGTTGATAAAGCCAAAGCAATGAAATGTATGTGAATGCTCAGATTTGGAATTCTTGTTTAGTTTGGGTGACTCTGTAGCCCGGAATAGGCACTGATATCATTTATGGAGTTCTTCTATCTTCCTTGGGGTCAAGACTGAAAATGAATACATGTTTTCTCTTTAGTTTTTAGTATTATTGAGGTGATGAGGTTCACAGGTTTCTAACACTGGTTTACTGTGGATCTTATATTGAAATTGTGAAAGTATTCACAAGAGGTATACCCACCTAAGCTTAGGATCAACTTAAAGTGTAGAAGGTTTTGTAGAAACCTTGTTTATGTTATTCTGGAGTTCTATTTTCTTGTTCTTCTCTCCATATGCAACAAAGGCTTTGAATTTTCTTATAGACGGGATTTGGGAAATTAGAATTTGAGAACAACAATATCATTTGATGGTAAGAATAACATTGATAATATTTATTATGTTGAAGATTTCAGGCATAATATTTTGAGTGTAGGATAGTTGGTGGATAATGGATTTCAATTATAGTTCAAGGATGGAAAATGCAAAATCATTAACAAATCTGGTTTGGAGATTGCAACAAATACATAGACTAAAGGTAACATCTTTCATTTGAACTCTGGTGAGAAGAAATGTTTGATTGCACAAGTTGATGAGAGTTGGCTATGGCATAAGAGATTGTGTCATGTGAATTTTAATTACATTGTAAATATCAGCTCAACTAAGGTAGTGAGAGATATACTTAAGATTGTGAAGCCCTATAATTTGGTATTTACAGAATGTCAAATGGGAAAATAGGTCAGAACTTGTTTTAAGAGTATATAAGACAAATCTAATGGTGTTCTTGATCTTATTCATACTAATTTGTGTGGTCCTGCTAGAATAGAAAGTTTTCAAGTTGATAAATATTTTATGCTAATCATTAATGACTATTCTAGAATGATGTGGGTTACTTTTCTAAGGGAGAAATCTAAAGCTTTTGAAAAGTTTAAGATATTTAAAGCTAAAGTTGAGATAGAGATAGGGTTGAAGATTAAATGCTTAAGGTCAGATCAAGGTGGTGAATTCACATCTAGTGAATTTAATAGTTATTGTGACAAGCATGGGATAAGGAGACAGTTCTCTACACCTTGAACACCTGAATAGTATGGTGTTGTGGAAAGAAAGAGTAAAACTATCTTGGATGCAGCCAAAACTATGATGATGGAAGCTAATCTATCTCATATCTATTGGAGAGAAGTTGTTAGCATGACGGTATACAATTTCAATAGAGTTCATATCAAAAGAGATATCGAGAAGATACCTTATGAGCTATGGTTTATTCATACACCTATAGTTAAGTATTTCAGAATCTTTGGTAGTAAATGTTGTGAGCTCAAATTGTGGTACTTGCATGAGAGAGGAAAACAACACAAAAACACCAATGGGATATTATGCTATAGATCAAAATAATTAGAGCAAAAAAATCAAATAATAAAGATCTTAAGCATGTCTCATTGTTCTCTATCTCCAAGAATCCTTCAAATCAAGGTGGCTCTCAGCTTGGAAGAGCACATGACTTATAGGATGACAACCAAAAGAATGAGGGATATGTGATGACTCTAAGACTAAAATGGATACAACTATGATCTTAATGAATGATCTAGATATGAAAATTAGATAATTCTATGATGCAAGATATTGATATGAAGCTAAAAATAGCATGAGAATGGTTTAAAATGTCATTAAACTATCATATAGATGAAGATAACAAGATATTGATAACATGATATGTAAAAATAAATGACCTAATTACTATTATTAAAGAAAGTTTAATAATGCTTGATGAAATGAGACTATACGTTTGATGCACAAAGACTTGGAGATATGGGAAATGAAGAATGAGAGCTCTATTTATAGGGAAAATAGGGCAATGGAGGGTTGAGATTGAATAATCTCAACAAGGGCTAGGATTGAAAGTTACTCAATCCATGTTTATAATTTTCACCAATGAAATGGTGACAATTGTCAACAAGATGTGGCTTGAGAGGAGATGTAAGACACATTAAATGCCTGAGAAGACATGAAGGTTATCTTAGGAGGTAAGGGTTAAGGTTAGGTTAGAGTTATCTATTGGATAAAGCTTTTACCCAAGGGGTAAACTCTTGTGCGAGGGTTAATAAGATAAGTAGGGTCAAAGCCATAAATCCTTGATGAGACCCTTGGGTTAGATGACAATTAAGTTAGAGAGAAAGTATCTAACCATGTGCGAAGGCTTGAGTTAACCATTAATGGTTTGGAAGACTTTAAAGGTTAACTTGTTGAGGACATAAAGCCTTTTATGCATTTCAAAGACTTTGAGGCATTTTTGAGAAGTGACTTCTCTTAAGGAATGTGCAAATGTTTAAGAGATGGATTAGGCTAAATAAGATAAGATTAGAAGAATATAGAAGGCTCTAGAAAGGGGTTAGGAGGCAAGTGGAAGATGTAGGATTTTGCAAGTGGGTGGGGGAAAAGAATTTAATTAAAGTAAAATTAATTTATTTTAATTATGGTTGCAACTTGCATTTGTAGGATTTAAATAAATATTGATTAATTTGAATGTGACTTTTAATTTTGAAAGTGGGTGGTTTTAAATTAAATGTAAATTTAATTAAATAGGCTAGAAGGGGATCTAATTAAATGTGAATTTAATTAAAAATGGTTAGGAGGATTTTAATTAAATGTGAATTTTAATTAAAATGGGAAAGGGGATTTAATTAAATGTGAATTTTAATTAAATGGCTTAGAAGGGGGATCTTAATTAAATGTGAATTTAATTAAATGGCTTAGGAGGGGGATTTTAATTAAATGTGAAATTAATTAAATGGCTTAGGTAGAAAAAGGGGAATATTAATCAAATATTTAATTTGATTAATGGTCAACTAGAAGAATATGGATATTAATTAAATTTTAAATTATTTAATTCGAAGAATTAAGGATAATTAAATTAATAATTCAATTAATTTGTTGTGCAACTTTTAGGTGTCTACATTTTGCCCCTCTTTGAGTTAACCTGTGACCACATGTTGATTAAAAAAAAAACACTCAATTTGTCGTCAAAATTTTGTGATATGATATTGTTGCCAAAGTTGTCAATTTGATTCCCTCGATATGAAAAAATGATTTCAATATGAAGCGTTGATGTGATTTTGTCGATATGAAGTTGATATCATGATATGCCCCCTCGGGCGATAAATTGAGAAAAATTGCATTTTTCAAGGAGATGGCATGAAGTACGACGACATTTTGAAACAATGGTGATGTTTTTGGATTTTTCTTTTTTTTTTTTGGATTTTAAATTTTTATTTTTTTTTGGTATTTTAAAAATTTATCACCTAATAGAATTATTAAGAGGATATGGAAAAATTGAGTGAAGACAATGTGGGTATAGCGTGTACATGCCCCACACATCTACCAAGGAATCACAATCACCTGCATCAACATGGGCTATATAAGCCTCCAAGGGCCATTTCAACCTCATTTACACACTTGTCTTTGGAGCATTGGAGCTTGGAGGAGAGAGAGGAGATGTAACCCCCTATCAATGTCACCATTTCGAGTGAGTTCATCAATTTGAGAGGCTAGCGGAGTATGGCCCATCGGTGAGTCCGATTTTCTAACCCTGCCTGTAAATTTTTAGCTTAGATTTTAGGTGTTTTTGCAAAGATTTTTGAATTTTTCAGGATAGCTAGTGTTTTCACACGATTTTCCTTTTTTGCCTCTATTTTAACACATAATTTTTATTTTAGCGCATGCGATAAATTTTATTGCGCATTTGACAATTATCATAGCGCATTTGATTTTTCTTTTTGCACATACGATTTTTTGATTAGCGCATAAGAGTTGCAAATTAGCGCATATGCAAAATAGTATGGCACATATAAGAAATAGTGTTGCACATATAACATTTATTCTAGCACATTTGATGATTTAAGTTGCACATATGATGGATCAAATAGTGTATATGATAGTGCACATTTGATGACTATTTTGACGCATATGAGATAGTGAGCATTTTGTGTGATTTTTCAAAATTTTGAACACATGCAATTTTGATTTTTAGATTTGTTATGAAGTTGTGCACCTTGTCAAAGGGTCATTTGGAATTAAACATGTTGTTTTAATTCATTAATTGATGTTTATCATTATGAGTTTATTGTGTTAATTCGATTGTTGGTCTGGATCAATTTGGGTCAAAGTCGATATGGTTCAAAGTTGATATGAGTTTGTTTTCGATATGGGTTTTGTTGTCATTATGAGTCATTTTTCATTATGGGTCAACTTGTTATTATGGGTCAAATTGTCGTTATGGGTTTGATTCATCTATATGAGTCAATTTTTGTTCGATATGGGTCTTGATTCGATACGAGTCTTGATTTCGATATGGGTCAATTGTTGTTCTATATGAGATGAATTTGATTGATCTGTGATATGAGTCTGGATGAATTGGAACTTGATTAATTTATTTTTGTGATTGATTATCTATATGGAACTTGATCATTTGTAAAATGGTATTTGATTTTCGATATGAGTCTAGTTTCAATATGGGTTTGATTTCGATATGGGTCATGATTGATTCATTTGAAACTTGATTTATTGATTGTCAGATTGTGTAGGATAGATATATCTAATAGGATGATATCCATGTATTGATATAGGTCCATCAAGGAGAGCTTATGCTTTGGGAGAAATTCCCAAAGACTTTTGTGATGCGAGATCGATTGAGTGCTAAGGATTTGGTAGTAATAGAGGCTTGTGGTCTCATCCACTTTTTACACATGTTGCACTATCAAAAGAATAGGGCACTACTCACCGCATTGGCCGAGAGATGGCATAGTGAGCATAACATCTTCCATTTATCAACAGGTGAGATCATAGTGATGCCAGAGGATTTCTATCAAATTTTGTGGATTCTGATTATAGGTGAGCTTATGGAGTATGATGTGGAGGAGGTCGTTGAGATTGATGCTTTGTGGGAGGTTTTCTTTTATCCCCATATTGTAGGTTACTTAGTGGCATGGCGGGACATGGTAGACAGCTATGCCCCACTCCCTTCAGTTTTGGTAGGTTTGATTGGCAGCTTCCTGATTCCGGGCAGGAGGTCTCATGGGTTGTCAGTTTGATGGGGTCGAGTGCTCCGACTGATGGTGCAGGTGTAGACACAATATGCATGGGGTATTTTTTTGCTCGCCCATTTATACCATAAGCTCCATCAGGTGGTTTATGATGATGCAGCTAGTTTAGCCTCAAGATGCACTTTACTACAGATTTGGGCATGGGAGCATATATCCATGACCCATCCACTTGGGCCAAGGTTTAGACCAGCAAGGGCACCATTTGTGTGATGTACAACTAGGTTGCTTCCGAGCCGATGCTTGGGAAGTTAGAGTATTGGAGGTGGGCCCTGGATGATATGGATGTAGTGGTGTGGAGGGCCTATCAATTACATGAGTCATGGCCAAAGGATGCTTTTGAGGTGCCACATTTATTCATGAGAAGATTCCATTTAGGTTGCACCCCATATGTGATAGAGTGATTTATCTTTCCTTGGGTTCACCAACAATTTGGGTACATGGAACTGATGCCACAGGGGATGATTGTGTATGCTTGGGTACACAAGGAGAGGATAGATTGGGGGCCCACATTGGATTTTGTGACATCCTTAGCTGAGTTCTATTCTTTTCCTTTCTGCATATGGAGCATGTATGAGGATATATTGGATGTAGGGATGACTCTGAACTATACGTAGTACTATTTGACACATAGGTTCCCTTGATTGAACGAGCCAG
The DNA here is from genome assembly GCF_030272615.1 of Cryptomeria japonica. Taxonomy (NCBI): domain Eukaryota; kingdom Viridiplantae; phylum Streptophyta; class Pinopsida; order Cupressales; family Cupressaceae; genus Cryptomeria; species Cryptomeria japonica. The sequence goes on along the minus strand of NC_081411.1, from coordinate 718,830,799 downwards.
GAGAGTCGATTCCTGCACTAGATGAGTTTGATGATGATGATCAGGATGAAGGTGGTCAAGGTGGGAGGAGGCGTAGAGGGAGGCAAGCTGGTAGGATTGTTGTGGGTGGTGCAGTTGGACATGGTTGGGGAGGAGGTGGTGGCAGGGTAGGAGGATTTCATGAGTAGTGGTGAGGGGTAGAGGAGGAGTGGTGAAAGGTAGAGGAGGAGGATGGAGGATGGGTGGGGTTGGATAGGGTGGATCATTGCAGGCGGAGGATGATGTTTGCATGGAGGCTAAGGAGGGATCAGACGATTATGGATCTGAGGAGGAGAGTGGTGATTCTTCTTATGAGGATACAAAGTCTGAGGCAGTTGGCAGAGGAGTAGGTTTGATGGGATTGGTGGGCATAGTAGTGGAGGAGGAGTCAAAGGAGGAGGATTTTCAACCATTGGCCTGATGGAGGAGGATTGATATGCTCCCTCCTACCACTCAACAGATTGGTATGTAGGATCCGCAACCTTTGTAGCCTTAGGGTGTGTAGATTAGGGTGCCTCCCCATCAATAATAGGCACAAATAGTAGCATTACTTTCCTTGCTCCATATGGTACAAGGTCAACTCACATAGGCCCAGGCATAGGTTATATAGCTGTAGAGATAAGTGGTGACAGTGTCACTAGAGTGGGATATAGAGATAGAGTGACACAACCAGGTAGAGGAGACAATGTGATCATTGTAGCAGGAAGCCGCACAGGGTTTTATATGAGACACCATCTGGAGTCTCATTGAGAAAATAGGGCGGGCAGAGTATTATAGGACTCTGTACTTTCAGGTTGTGTCACCAGACTGACGTGCTTCTGTGTATGCTGCTAGTTCTTAGCCCAGGGGTTCTTAGAGACAGAGGGGCAATGAGGGGGTTGTGGGTCCTAGGAGGGATGCTCCTAGTAGTAGCGCTAATGCAAGTAGCTCGAGCTCTCGATCGATAGGTCCTGGAGGTGGTCAGGCTGATCCTGCACCATAATCATGATTTGAGATTCTGTATTTATACCTTAATGTACATATATTTATGTATTTTGATGACCTCCTGATATGATACTTTGTTGTACTTTGATCTTATTGATATGTTACTCAATGATGTTCTCATATGATGTTTTGATTATCTTATTGATGTTTATTTATTGCATTAATACTAATGCCATGTGATATGATGAACATTTGTTATTGATATATATCTAGGGACTTCAGTCATTTGATTTCCTTAATGATGATATGTTTTTGACATATATCTTTTTTTTTTCTTTGGATCAGCATGTGGTCACACATATTTTATGATGATATGTTATGGATACCGCTACTTTTGTTTTGATGAGCTATATGATATGCTTTTGATCTAGATGATTTCTTTATAGATGCTGATGAAAATGATGTGATGTGTGTGTTGTGGGTGATTTATATGCTTTAGATGATGGTTGTAATGCATTATATATTTGGAAGGTGATATGCAGATGATGATTGGATTAATGATTACATATGCTTATGATTTGTGCTAATGTTGCTAACCTATTTTTGTGCTTTTGTGTGTGGGGGAAAATGCAATCTAGAATGTTACATATGCTTGATATGATGATGCTCATGTATGGGATGCATTTTTATTTGCAAATGTATCTTGAAAATGAGATGTATGAAATGCAATGATAATGTGAGATGTATCTTGAAAATGAGATGTATGAAATGATAATGATAGTGTTAACTAATACAATGAATGTCCTATATGCAAGATTTTAACATGATCTAAATGATAATGATAATGTAAACCTAATACGATTATGAGAATGCGCCTATTGATTTATATGCAACCCAATGTAATGATATGAAATCTAATGAAATGATTGTACTATATGCAAGATTTAGATGATAATGATGTGCAACTAATGCAAGATTAATATGATAATGATATGATACTAATGCAAGATTAAGAGGATAATGATGTACAACTCATGCAAGATTTAGATGATAGTGATGTGCAACTAACGCCAATTCTTAATATGCATTCTCCTTCTTAATGTTTCTATTTGAGTTGATCAAAGTGTCAGTGCTTTCTTTGTTTTCATCATCAGGCCTTGATTTGTTGAAAGTTGATACAAGCATCATGGTATAATTGAACCATAACAACCTAAGTATAACTTACATGGATTTTGATATTGAAAGATGACACAAGCATCGACGTATAATTGAACCAAGATGACACGAGTATTGCTTGTGTAGAATAGAGAAGAGTTAACCTTTGTCCTATACAAATCCAAAATGTCTTCAATGATATGTTACCTAGTCATGTCATAAGACAAATTTGCATAGTAGAAGACTTCACCCCCAAATAGCAGACAAAGAAAACATCACATTCCTTCCTTGTTTCTCTAGTCATTTGAGATATCCTTGAGTCACTTAGGAGATATGATAAGAAAAAAGTTAACAATCATAATTAATAATCCATGCTATTGGAAATGTATTCTTATCAAGTAAAACATCTTGCAAATAGATCTTTTGTTCAATTCCAATTAGTTCAATTCCTTGATGTCTAGTCTTCTTGCATTGTCGTTGACATTTGTTGGTTGTTCTGATCCTTGTTGTCTTGCTACATGTTTGGTGTGATGTTTAAAATCCTCAAGGTGAAATGCACCCAACAAGGTCACAAACCTTCCCCTACTCTAAATAGTGCTTGATATGGATATTTACACTGATGACCAAGCCATGGTGGGATATGATTCAGGTTATCAGGGACAATGACTATGCTAAGTGTGTCTAGGATGATATGGAATATATAAGTGTTATGCAATGGCTATAGGCTTAGATCAGATGGATCAAAGATATTATATTGTTAGGATAACCTAGTGAACAACTGAGAGGGGGGGTAAATTGGTTGTTAACATATTATATCAATCAAACCACTTAATAACCTTTAATCAGAGCACATAAACATTGAATACCAGAATAGAAGAAATATATACTAGTAAGAAATAAAACTTAAGAATGAAATAAAGAATTAACACAATGCAACCATACCACATAACACCATGATTTGTATGTGGAAAATCCAGAAAGGGGAAAACCACGGTGGGAAGCCTACCCATAGTCAAATGATACTTCTGCAGAAAGTATGTAATACAATAAGGGGCCTGCACATGCAGGAAGACACACTACCTAGAGCGTACTGCTCATTACAAAAGAGTCTCACTGACTATAGAGAGGTTATAACCACCACAAAATAAATGAACAATAATCTAGAATAATGAAGTACCAGAGATAACATCTACCATGCCCGATTATAGTCTTAATTAAGCTCAATACTGGAGGCCTTTGACCTCTTCCTTAAACCCAATTCAATCACCTATGATCAACCAAATATCCTTCACATATGATATTGTATTCCATGACCATGAACATTACATTTCCATTCCCATACCATACTTATCTACAATGAGATCTTAGATCATTTATACAAACCCTAAGGCCTAAACCAATTAGGTCGGCCACCTAAAGATATTACAATAAGATCATTACCTACATCCATATTGCAATGATATGTCATGTTGACTTAAGACAAAAACAATAATAACCAATCCATAAATCATCCTGGTAATGTATAGAGAACACGTTAATATGATATCGGTCCATAACCTAGATAGGCACCGAACCTAATCTGGGTCCACCATGCCAAATCAATGTCTTCAAACAATTGAGGCATGATCAGGGATCACCTTCTGCATCAAGAATTCTATCTAGAAGCTACACCAACACCAACACCACTTATGCATTTTGTCAAGGTTTCTCAGTGAAAGCTCTGTAGGTTAAATCTTAAACCCATGTCGGTAAGGGTTTACAAGAGTGTATGATAGCTTTAGATTACCAAGTCAATACTAACTGACCAAAACATGCTCTAGAAGCATGTAACACATAAAACCAAGCATACTCCATTGTGTCATGCCCAAACTTTTGGGCACAAACGGAATAAATTTTTTTTTTAATACTTAACTTAATAACGACTTACTTAATTAAAATAATGCAACTTTGTTTGGTCTTAACTACATTTTGTGTGAATCAGGTAATTAAATTCAATTTGGTGGTAAAGTTAACTAAGTCATCAACGAGCTAATGTTTCTCCAAAAAGGTTATCAATAATCTCCATTAATAAATAATTAAAATCTCAAGCATAATGATTAATCTCAAATTTAAATGATCCAAAATTTATCTTATCGTTCTTAACCACCTAGGATCTAAATTTAATTGTTCTAGTTATTAAACCATCTTACTAAAATAAAATCCCCATGAATTAAAAATACTTTATAATTTTAGACTTAAATGGCCCTCTTGCCGCTACAAATATCATTGTGTTTATATTTTTTTTTGAGTCTAATCTACCTAAGTATTTAAAATCTTCTTATAAAAATTCTTCTACATTTGTAAGATAATAAAAAAAAAAACAACTTAATTTTACAACTAACAAATTTAATTCCAAATATATATTAAACTTAATCTACTTATATATATATATATATATATATATATATATATATATATATATATATATATATATATATATATATATATATATATATATATATATATATATATATATATATATATATATATATATATATATATATATATTTGCTTATAAATTTTATATATAGGGTTATGAATATATTCTAAAGGGAGGGTGGGACTTTTAGTTCATTATCTTAATTTACCACTTTTAAATATTCACACCCGCATACCTATTTCAAAATTCTAAGTATGTTTGCCTAACTCGAAACTAGGGTTAGGGCTAGTGTGATGAAAAATACACATCTCCTTTTTTTTTTCTAAAAACTAATATCATTTTGCCCTAACCCAAAAATTGGGTTAGGGCTTGTGAGTGTGTGTGTGTGTGCATGTGTGTGTAGGAGAAGGTTGGACGGCGGCCACGAGAGGCGGCATGCAGGGCCGAACTCGAAGCCGAACCTCTTTTTTTTTGTATGCTTTAACCTTGTTAATGGGTAGAGGGATGGAGGAAGGCCGAGCGGAGGAGGGGAGAAGGCGGAGCGGGCAGAGAAAAGGTTTGAGTGGGCAGCGAGTAACAGTGGACGGGGGTTTCCCTCGGGCGCTACTGTGGTTACCCACAGTGCGGCCGAGTGCCGCCCACTATGGGTAAACAAAGTGGCAGTTGGGCGCCTCCCGCGCCACCACTGTCGTTGCTCACAGTGGCGGTTCCCGCCGTCCACTGTGGGAAACCATAGTGGCGGCCCGAGCCATGCCGGCCACTGTGTTTTCACAGTGGTTCGGCTTTCTCTTTAAACCCCTTTTTTTCTTTTGGCGAAGATTAATAATATGTAAAAAAAATTTTAAAGACATTCATTCATAAAAATATATATATATATGTATATATATATATATATGTATATATATATATATATATATATATATATATATATATATATATATATATATATATATATATATATATATATATATATATATATATAATTGTTGTCTAAAGGATTAGCATGCAATAATTTCCTTATAAGGCATGAACAGAATTATTTGTACATATAAATATATATATATATATATATATATATATATATATATATATATATATATTTATATAAATGTAGGTGCAACCAGATTTAGTAAAAATATACATAACTGCTTTTCTCCTATTTTTTTTTGATAAAGAAATAGACTAACTAGAATAAGATTCATTTCAGCTTGAATGGAAAAATAATAACAGATTTAATTAAATTTGCAGCAGCATTTTTAACTTACAGAAATAAGGAGTAACAACTAATTTTAATTTCAGTTTACACAAAAGTGCATCTATTTCCTTTTTTTTATGTAAAACATGAAGATTTAAATGCAAAATAACACATTTCTTTCTTCTTTTGCAAAACTACCAAAGTAGGAAAAACATTATGTAATTCATTAGCAAATGTAGATACAAAATAAGTATGGATACAAATGGGTTTGAAAACCCAACAATGCCTTTTTTTCTTTTCATGATAATATGAATGAAATACTACACTTCTTTTCTTGAAAATAAATACTACAATAGCTCACATTTTTTTTTTTTTAATACAAACTACAACATTGATTACATTTCTTTTTTTTTTTCAACACTTTTCTTCAACATAAAATAGCAACAAGCTTTTTCTTCTTTCTTTTCCCAACCTAAGCAACCTACAATAAACTACAACTTTGACCATGGAGAGCTCACCTCCTAGCCTAGGCTTACTGGAAGCCACCCCCGAGCTTCGAGAACCAAGCACTAGATGGGTTACAATCAAGCAAACAAACAACACAGCATATATGGCATACACTCAACAAACACCTTCCCATCCCAAGCTACACTTCACCACACTTTGTGATGTTCATTCCATGGGTGGAAGTGGACCAAGTACCAATGGGGAGATTGCAAGCCAAATACAACTCAAGCCACCTCATGGCAATACAAATGCAACAAAAATACATCCACATACCTTATGCCCCCCAAAAGGCTCAAGGCCATATTTTCTCCCCTTATGACCCCCAAATGCATACACAAGGCTATGCAACAAGGGTCACAAAGGACACCCTTGAGATCACTCTCCATAAGGAGAGCCTCTCACCCAAGGCTGTCATACTCCTTCCACCCCAAGACCATCCTACTCTCCCAAGAGTAGGAGATCTTGAACACTCCCAAAAACAAGAACACAAACCAAAAAAAAAAACATAGAAATGAAACTACACATTCTTTTCTCCAACAACAATTTACATAAACACTTTCTTTACAAGCATTTCTTTCCTTCAACAAAACAACATAAACTAACATAACAACATAAATAAGAGGAGATAAAAAAACCTTATTCTGCCAATAGGTATGCTAGAATTAGTTGGGGATGAGCTGCCCAATTCCACACAAACTTTTACTCCAACTTTTACCAAAAATTATATTCTACTACTAATTTTCAAAACAAAAGCATGATCTCCAAAAATGGAGAGTGGGTGATTACTCACTAAGTCTCCAATTCTTTCCTAAGAAGGCCTCTCACACACTTCCCAACCCCTTGGGTGAGGTGAGAGTTCCCATTGGTTGATCTTCCCAAACTCTTACACATTACTAAAACTGGTAAGGGAAAAGGTGAGAGAAGATGGGGAAGAGAGTTTAACATCAAAAGGGAAGGTTGTCTGTCCTAGGAGGAACTTTCTAAGTTGAATTTTCGTTCACCTTGGAAACACCACTTTTTGAGGTGACTAAACAGTCACATGGGAGAAGTCACATGTTTCAAAATACCCCTAACCCATAGGTATACCCTTTGGACCTTTGGAAAAGCCTTAAAACTGACCCTACGAGTCCATTTAACCCTTGAGAAACCCAACTGAAGTTTACCTACGGGTCAAACCTGAGTTGACCACTCCCAAGACTCCCTACCCAAGGCAAATTTGGGACCACACTCATGTTTTTGAATGGCTTTGGTAGAAACAAAACTCCCTCCAAGAGACAAGTCAAAATCAATGACACTAATCAATACATGTGTCAAGTGACACAATAAAAATACAATATAAAAAATCACACATGGAATTTGTCTCTTGTAGGATTACACATATACATAAAAATTAATTTTAACACTCAAGCATCATACACTTCACAAATAAAATACATTACAAATGGGGTGTTGTCTCTCCAAATAGACAACTCCCGGCTTAACAAACGTACATTGGTCTAGGTTTGGTTCTCCATATAAATTCCATGGTCACATGGATAATTTCCTGCACATCTCAATTAACACATTAGTAATTCCATATAGTCACAATTATACATAATCAAATACATGGATTTCATTGCACATCAAACACTTCATACATTGGCAACAATAATTCAATATCTCATTCAATTAAATTCGATTCCACATAAGCAATTAACATAATTCTCAACATTGAACCATTCATAAAATAAGCATCATCTTTCTATCATCAAAAATGAAGTCCTGCAATTCCAATAATGACATTCACCATAACAATGTAATTCTATTCTAGCAACATATCTATAGTTTCATAATCATCATGCATAAAATAAAGCATCAACATATGTCAATGTGATCCAAATCATGGAATCATATAAGTTCTAAATCCATAAAGCATAAAATAAAGCATCTATAATAGTCTCAATATGCAAATAACTGAAAATGTCAAACTAAGTCGGGGTAGGGCCTCACACCCTCCCCCTCTAGGCATGAACTTCCTCCTGGAGTTCATCAAAAAGGTGGGGGTAATGTGATCTCATATGTGCTGCATCCTCCCATGAGGCTGTGACCTCATCATAGCAATCCCACTGGACCCTAACCTGGTCCAGCTCTCGACCTCGAAGGTCCAGCGTCTGGCGTGCCAAAATACGAATGGGCTCCAAAGCTAGCTGCCCGTCCGACTCCACCTGCAAGGCATCCCAATCTAGAATATGAGACTCATCATAGATATACTTCCTCAAAACTGAAACATGAAACACATCATGGATGCGTGACAGGCTAGGTGGCAATGCTAGACGGTAGGCAACTGGTCCTATGCTCTCAAGGATCTCAAATGGTCCTACAAATCGAGGTGTGAGCTTAGAACCCTTTCCATATCGGATTGGACTCTTATGCGGTCGCACTCTCAAGAAGACTCTGTCTCCAACCAAGTAGCTACGATCAATCCTCTTTGCATCTGCATATTTCTTTTGTCTATCCTGTGCCTCTCTAAGATGCTGCCTAATCAAACCCACCTGCTGCTCCATATCCTGAACTATCTCTAGACCAATAGCAACTCTGTCCTCTATGCGGTCCCAACTCAATGGTGTCTACAAGGTCTGCCATATAATGCCTGATAGGGTGGCATCTCCAAGGACGTGTGATGCCCATTGTTATAGACAAACTCCACTAAGGGAAGGTACTCTTCCCATCTGGTCTCGTGATCCATGACATACATGCGAAGCATATCCTCTAATACCTGATTAACTCTCTCTGTCTGGCCATCTGTTTCCGGATGATAGGCTGTACTAAAATTGAGCTTGGTGCCCATAGCTGCCTGTAATGCCTTCCAAAAGGAAGAAGTGAAGAGGGAATCCCTATCGAAAATGATCTTACGTGGAACACCATGAAGTCTAACAATGTCTCGCAAAAACACTTGAGCTACTGCTGGTGCTATGAAGGTGGTACGAATTGGTGAAAAGTGAGCCACTTTGGTCAACTTGTCAACAGTCACCAAGATGGCATCATGGCGATGAGATGACATGGGAAGACCAATGATGAAATCCATGGATATAGTATCCCACTTCCACTCTAGTATAGCATGAGATTGGAGCAACCCACCTGGATGGCGGTGCTCCACCTTGACTCTCTGACACTCAAGGCATCGGGCTACCAACTCGGCAATAAGCTGTCGCATTCCTGGCCAATGGTATAATTCCCTCAAGTCTGCATGCATCTTCTTGACCCCAGGATGTGCTGCATAAGGAGCTCTATGAGCCTCTGTGATAATGAAATCCTACAATCCCCTGGAAGAAGGTACATAGATGTGTCCTCTATGGCGTAATAAACCATCGGACTCTAAGGAATAATCCACATATTTCCCTTCTAAAGTTTCCTAGGATCGTATTGCCTGACAAACCTCTAAGTACCATCTGTCTTCTGGCAACTGCTGCATGATCCGATCTCTCAAATCCGTGCTCATAGATATGGTGTATACCTCATGACGTCTCCTACTCAAAGCATCTGCTACTACGTTTTCCTTTCCTTTGATGTAGTGAACGTCAAAATCATACTCGTACAAGAATTCCATCCATCTCCTCTGACGTGCATTAAGGTTCGGTTGAGTGAATATGTACTGAAGGCTCTGATGGTTTGAGTGCAACTCAAAGTGATGACCCAAAAGGAAATGTCTCCATCTCACAAGTGCATGCACTACTGCTGCAAGCTCAAGGTCATGTGTAGGGTAATTAAGCTCGTGAGTCTTGAGTTTCCTAGACTCAAAAGCTATAGCTCTGCCACTCTACATAAGTACTACTCCTAAACCCTCTAGGGAAGCATTTGTGCAAACCATGAAATCAGCTGCAGGATCTGGTACTACAAGGATAGGTGCGATAGTAAGTGCCTTTTTAAGTTCCTGAAAGGCCTTCTCGCACTTCTCCGTCCACTCAAACTTCTTCCCTTTGCGCTGAAGAGAAGTGATAGGATGAGCAACTTTAGAGAATCCCTCAACAAAATGTCGGTAATAACCTGCTAAGCCCATGAAGCTCCTGACCTCTGTCACACTGGTAGGTGCTGGCCAATCCATAATGGCTCTGATCTTTGATGGGTCTACTGAGATCCCATCATCGGATATAACATGACCAAGGTACTTGACCTCTGTTCTAAAGAAAGCACACTTTGACAAACTGCCATACAACTGATTATCCCTCAAACACTGCAAAACCTATCTCAAGTGCTCCTCATGTTCCTCCTCATTCTATGAATATATCAATATGTCATCGAGAAACACAATCACAAAATAGTCAAGGAATGTATGGAATACTCCATTCATGAGACTCATAAAAACTACTAGGGCATTCATAAGACCGAATGGGACCACGGTGAACTCATAGTGGCCATATCTAGTGTGAAATGCGGTCTTGTGGATATCACTATCCACTATCCTCAACTGATGGTACCCTGACCTTAGATCAATCTTGGAAAATACTTTGGCACCTTGAAGTTGATCAAATAAATCATTGATCTTGGGCAATGGATATCGGTTCTTGATAGTTACTTTGTTCAACTGACGGTAATCCATGCATAATCGGAGAGATCCATCCTTCTTCTTCATGAAGATGACTGGTGCACCCCAAGGGGATACACTAGGGTGAATGTGGCCCTTCTCTAGGAGTTCCTCAAGCTGTATCTTGAGCTCATTTGTGGTCATTCTATATGGTGCTCTTGAAATTGGTTCGGCTCTTGGAACAAGGTCTATATGAAAATCAATCTCTCTACGGGGCGGCATACCTGGTAACTCTGAAGGAAATACATCTGAAAATTCCTTAAGGATGGGATGGTCATCAATAGATGGTTCCTTTTCCTCTTCTTCTTCTCTATCACTAATGGTGATGACAAATAACTGACATCCCTTTCGCATGCTCTGCTTAAGCTACATGGCAGAGATCATACGAAGAGACACGGGTCTCTGAATTCCAATGATCACTATAGGAGAGCCATGATCATCCTCACACTCGATCTTTTTCAGGCGACAATCCATCTTGGCTCTATGGGCATAAAGCCAATCCATGCCAAGTATGACGCCATATGATCCGAGTGGTGTAACTCTAGGGTCTACTAAGGTGGTGGTATTACCAATCTGAAGCTGACAACCCTTAACCTCTGATTCCACTGACACTCTAGTCCCTAAAGCTAATTCCACTTCCCAACTCACCTCTTGTCTAATTGCCACTAGCCCGCAATGCTCCATAACCAATGGAGATATAAAAGAATCAGTAGCTCCTGAATCAAATAATATAGATACACTGCTACCTCTGATCATACCTGCTACCTCAATAACTGTGGCTTGATGCTCTGCCTGGCGGTTGTCAACCGCTGTGAAGACCCTATGGGACTTGCCCATATCCCCAACTGTCGGCTCTGATGCTGCCATCCTCTGATTCCCTACCATCTGACCCTGAGGACACTCTCTCGCCATGTGTCCCATGGCTCCACATGTGAAGCAAGCGCCACGTGCCTGAAACTGCACTCCCTGTGGTCTAGAGAAAGACTGTCCCCCTGTCCTACTAGAACCACTATACCCACCTCTAGAGGACTGCTGAGTCCTCACCGGAGGTGTGTAAGGAGCCTGAGATCTCTGATCTCACCTCTGACCCTATGACTACCACTGCTTGGGCTTCGTGCCTGGCTGACTCTGCGGAGGCCTTTGCCTCTGGTTTTGCTATGACTGCTGCGGAGGAGGGGGTTTGGAGAACCCTGATGAGTGCCTGTTGTTACCTTTCCAATGGGGTTTCTGAAACTCGTAAGTCTGTGGTGTAGGGTTACGGTTCTAGAACCAATCCTTCGAGTCCTGGGGTCTGACCTGAATCTCCTCGGCTATCAAAGCCTTCTCCACGGCAACCCGAAGGCTCCCTGGAGCGGCCATTCTCACTGGTCCTGCTATGCCGGAGTTCAATCCTCTGATAAATCGGTTGACAAGAAGCTTTTCATCTTTCAGGTAGTCTACATAAGGTAAGAGTTCAAAGAACTTGTTCTCGTACTGGGTCACTCAAAGACCCTTCTGCTGGAGGTCATGAAACTCATCCACCCTGCGCTGTCTGAAATGCTCTGATAAGTACCTCTCCCTGAACCTCTCTGTGAAAATCTCCCAAGTGAGGGTCTCTATCTCTAAGCCACACTTATATTCTTCCTGTCTCCACCATGTGGAGGCTGTTCCTCACAATAGGTGAACCGCTGCACATGCTTTTAGATTGCTCTCATAAGAACACAATGCAAAGCACCTATCTAGGCTTAAAAGCCATGCCTCTGCCTCTACCCCGTCGGTAGATCCCCCAAAAGATGGTGGCTGAAGACGCATAACCTCTCTGATTAGATCCCCTGGATCCCGACGTGCCCTCTCAATATACATTGGTGCTACGACTGGAGGTGGTGCTGGTAGGTGAATGGATTCGGGCTCATGCCCAGCCTGACTCTCTATAGGATTAGGATGTGGACTCCTACTCCGTTCCCGTTCTACTGTTCTATGGCTTCCTGAGTTCTGGTTCTCAACATTGTGATCTACTGCCAGAAGCCTATCCTGAACTATGCCAATCAGGTTTTGAAGAGCTACCAAGATGTCTCAGTTTGGGTCAACTGATCACTCGGGAGGAGCTGCTGGGTTCACTTCCTGAACCGATTCCTCCCTAATGACCTCTTTGCGTGCCATGCGTTCACGCCTAGGGCCTCTACCACGTTTGCGAGCTTGTCGCGTAGTTGGAGGCATACTCTTTAAGAAAATAAAATAAAATGAAATAAATAACTATTTTAGGAGAAAATATTTTAGCTAATTTAAAAATAAATATAATAAAAATAAATACAATTTAATTAATTAAATAATTATAGCAAAATGTAATGGAGTAAGGTTCCTAGTGTTGGCAACCTCGCTCTGATACCAAAATGTCATGGCCAAACTTTTGGGCACAAACGGAATAAATTTTTTTTTTAATACTTAACTTAATAATGACCTACTTAATTAAAATAATGCAACTTTGTTTGGTCTTAACTACATTTTGTGTGAATCAGGTAATTAAATTCAATTTGGTGGTAAAGTTAACTAAGTCATCAACGAGCTAATGTTTCTCCAAAAAGGTTATCACTAATCTCCATTAATAAATAATTAAAATCTCAAGCATAACGATTAATCTCAAATTTAAATGATCCAAAATTTATCTTATCGTTCTTAACCACCTAGGATCTAAATTTAACTATTCTAGTTATTAAACCACCTTATTAAAATAAAATCCCCATGAATTAAAAATACTTTATAATTTGACTTAAATGGCCCTCTTGCCGCTACAAATATCATTGTGTTTATATTTTTTTTTTAGTCTAATCCACCTAAGTATTTAAAGTCTTCTTATAAAAATTCTTCTACATTTGTCAGATAATAAAAAAAAAAAAAACTTAATTTTACAACTAACAAATTTAATTCCAAATATATATTAAACTTAATCTACTTATATATATATATATATATATATATATATATATATATATATATATATATATATATATATATATATATATATATATATATATATATATATATATATATATATATATATTTGCTTATAAATTTTACATATAGGGTTATGAATATATTCTAAAGAGAGGGTGGGGCTTTTAGTTCATTATCTTAATTTACCCCTTTTAAATATTCCCACCCACATACCTATTTCAAAATTCTAAGTATGTTTGCCCTAACCCGAAACTAGGGTTAGGGCTAGTGTGGTGAAACATACACGTCTCTTTTTTTTTTTCTAAAAACTAATATCATTTTGCCCTAACCCAAAAATTGGGTTAGGGCTTGTGAGTGTGTGTGTGTGTGCGTGTGTGTGCAGGAGAAGGTTGGACGACGGCCACGGGAGGCGGCGCGCAGGGCCGAACCTGAAGCCAAACCTCTTTTTTTTTGTATGCTTTAACCTTGTTAATGGGCGGAGGGACGAAGGAAGGCCAAGCGGAGGAGGGGAGAAGGCGAAGCGGGTGGAGCAGAGGTTTGAGTGGGCGGGGGTTTCCCCCGAGCGCCACTGTGGTTACCCATAGTGCGGCCGAGCACCGCCCACTGTGGGTAAACACAGTGGCGGCCAGGCACCTCCCGCGCCACCACTGTCATTGCTCACAGTGGCGGTTCCCGCCGTCCACTATGGGAAACCATAGTGGTGGCCCGAGCCGCGCCGGCCACTGTGTTTTCACAGTGGTTCGGCTTTCTCTTTAAACCCCTTTTTTTTTTTGGCGAAGATTAATAATATGTAAATTTTTTTTTAAAGACATTCATTCATAAAAATATATATATATATATATGTATATATTTATATATGTATATATATATATATATATATATATATATATATATATATATATATATATATAATTGTTGTCTAAAGGATTAGCATGCAATAATTTCCTTATAAGGCATGAACAGAATTATTTGTACATATAAATATATATATATATATATATATATATATATATATATATATATATATATATATATATATATATAAATGTAGGTGCAACCAGATTTAGTAAAAATATACATAACTGCTTTTCTCCTATTTTTTTTTGATAAAGAAATAGACTAACTAGAATAAGATTCATTTCAGCTTGAATGGAAAAATAATAACAGATTTAATTAAATTTGCAGCAGCATTTTTAACTTACAGAAATAAGGAGTAACAACTAATTTTAATTTCAGTTTACACAAAAGTGCATCTATTTCCTTTTTTTTATGTAAAACATGAAGATTTAAATGCAAACTAACACATTTCTTTCTTCTTTTGCAAAACTACCAAAGTAGGAAAAACATTATGTAATTCATTAGCAAATGTAGATACAAAATAAGTATGGATACAAATGGGTTTGAAAACCCAACAATGCCTTTTTTTCTTTTCATGATAATATGAATGAAATACTACACTTCTTTTCTTGAAAATAAATACTACAATAGCTCACATTTTTTTTTTTTTTAATACAAACTAAAACATTGATTACATTTCTTTTTTTTTTTCAACACTTTTCTTCAACATAAAACAACAACAAGCTTTTTCTTCTTTCTTTTCCCAACCTAAGCAACCTGCAATAAAATACAACTTTGACCATGGAGAGCTCACCTCCCAGCCTAGGCTTACTGGAAGCCACCCCCAAGCTTGGAGAACCAAGCACTAGACGGGTTACAATCAAGCAAACAAACAACACAACATATATGGCATACACTCAACAAACACCTTCCCATCCCAAGCTACACTTCACCACACTTTGTGATGTTCATTCCATGGGTGGAAGTGGACCAAGTACCAATGGGGAGATTGCAAGCCAAATACAACTCAAGCCACCTCATGGCAATATAAATGCAACAAAAATACATCCACATACCTTATGCCCCCCAAAAGGCTCAAGGCCATATTTTCTCCCCTTATGACCCCCAAATGCATACACAAGGCTATGCAACAAGGGTCACAAAGGACACCCTTGAGATCACTCTCCATAAGGAGAGCCTCTCACCCAAGGCTGTCATACTCCTTCCACCCCAAGACCATCCTACTCTCCCAAGAGTAGGAGATCTTGGACACTCCCAAAAACAAGAACACAAACAAAAAAAAAAAACATAGAAATGAAACTACACATTCTTTTCTCTAACAACAATTTACATAAACACTTTCTTTACAAGCATTTCTTTCCTTCAACAAAACAACATAAACTAACATAACAACATAAATAAGAGGAGATAAAAACCAACCTTATTCTGCCAATAGGTATGCTAGAATTAGTTGGGGATGAGCTGCCCAATTCCACACAAACTTTTTCTCCAACTTTTACCAAAAATTCTATTCTACTACTAATTTTCAAAACAAAAGCATGATCTCCAAAAATGGAGAGTGGGTGATTACTCACTAAGTCTCCAATTCTTGCCTAAGAAGGCCTCTCACACACTTCCCAACCCCTTGGGTGAGGTGAGAGTTCCCATTGGTTGCTCTTCCCAAACTCTTACACATTACTAAAACTGGAAAGGGAAAAGGTGAGAGAAGATGGGGAAGAGAGTTTGACATCAAAAGGGAAGGTTTTCTATCCTAGGAGGAACTTTCTAAGTTGAATTTTCGTTCACCTTGGAAACACCACTTTTTGAGGTGACTAAACAGTCACATGGGAGAAGTCACATGTTTCAAAATACCCCTAACCCATAGGTATACCCTTTGGACCTTTGGAAAAGCCTTAAAACTGACCCTAGGAGTCCATTTAACCCTTGAGAAACCCAACTGAAGTTTACCTACGGGTCAAACCTGAGTTGACCACTCCTAAGACTCCCTACCCAAGGCAAATTTGGGACCACACTCATGTTTTTGAATGGCTTTGGTAGAAACAACACTCCCTCCAAGAGACAAGTCAAAATCAATGACACTAATCAGCACATGTGTCAAGTGACACAATAAAAATACAATATAAAAAATCACACATGGAATTTGTCTCTTGTAGGATTACACATATATATAAAAATTAATTTTAACACTCAAGCATCATACACTTCACAAATAAAATACATTACAAATGGGGTGTTGTCTCTCCAAATAGACAACTCCCGGCTTAACAAACGTACATTGGTCTAGGTTTGGTTCTCCATATAAATTCCATGGTCACATGGATAATTTCCTGCGCATCTCAATTAACACATTAGTAATTCCATATAGTCACAATTATACATAATTAAATACATGGATTTCATTGCACATCAAACACTTCATACATTGGCAACAATAATTCAATATCTCATTCAATTAAATTCGATTCCACATAAGCAATTAACATAATTCTCAACATTGAACCATTCATAAGATAAGCATCATCTTTCTATCATCAAAAATGAAGTCCTGCAATTCCAATAATGACATTCACCTTAACAATGTAATTCTATTCTAGCAACATATCTATAGTTTCATAATCATCATGCATAAAATAAAGCATCAACATATGTCAATGTGATCCAAATCATGGAATCATATAAGTTCTAAATCCATAAAGCATAAAATAAAGCATCTATAATAGTCTCAATATGCAAATAACTAAAAATGTCAAACTGAGTCGGGGTAGGGCCTCACACATTGATCCAAACATGTTGGAAGTGTCCAATAGATAGTCCCTTCTTCTAGTAACACTAGATCTTTTACCGGTAACCAAAACCTGTTTGTCGGTAACCAACCATAACAGCTAGTGTTGACATCAATGACAAAACATCAATGCAACACATAATCAACTCATCCATATTTCCAACAGATATAAGTACTAATAGATGGAGGAGTTGTTCTCTCACAAGTGGTGCTTGTTGCCAAGTTTTCACCACTTGTTTTTATTGCACTTTTTGATTCGTTTTTCATTTTTTTTGGTATTTCTCAAGTTTTTGGATTTATTTATTTTTGTCACGAGGTGCCTATTGGCCAAGTTTTCACCTTAGTGACAATTTTTGATACTTTGTTTATTGTTTTTTGCTTTTTTGCCTAATCTGTGCATCAGACGACTCAAGTGTAGAATTTCTTTAGATGGATGTTGTTGTTTGGTTCATCGAGGGCATCCCCTTCTAAAGTTGACAATTGATATTCTCTTGATTCAAAGACTAATATGATGACAAAGGGTCCCAACCAGTTAGGTTCAAACTTCCCCTTCTTTTCTCAATCTTGTTGATTTCTGGGATTTTCCTTTAGGACAAGATCACCAATTTTGAAAGCCCTTGGGATGACTTTGTGATTATAGCCTTTGCACATTCATTGCTAATACGCCTTGAGATGGTCATAGGAACGTTGTCATTTTTCATCAAGAAGCTCTAGTTCCTGCAACCTATTCACTTGACAGTCCTCATCTGGTATGAGGCCCTTCAAAGATACTCGGAGAGATGGGATCTCTACCTTAAGAGGTAGAATTTCTTCTGAACCATAAACCAATTAATATGGTGTAGCCCCTATAGGTGTGCGAATGCTCATTCTATAGGCCCACAGTGCTGGATTGAGTTGTACATGTCAATCCTTTCCAGCATCATTCACTATTTTCTAGAGGATTTTCAGGATTGTTTTGTTTGATGCTTCCACTTGGCCATTTCTTTATGGATAGTATAGTGTGGAAAAGCAATGTTGAATTTTGAATTGTTCGCATAGCTCTTGCACATCTTGATTCTTGAAAGGATTCCCATTATCTATGATGATAAAACTAGGAATTTCATATCTGCAAATGAGATAGTTGAGGATGAATGATCAGATCTTCTTTCCAATCATGGTGGTCATTGGGACTGCTTTGATCCACTTAGTGAATTACTCTGCAGTGATGATAATGAATTTATGCCCATTTGAAGAGAAAGGATGAATCTTTCCCACTAGATCAAGTCCCCATTGAGAGAAAGAGCAAGATGTGGTGAATGGTTATAGCTCCTATGTGGTGCATGTATGAGGTTACCATGAATTTGGCATTTAGGACATTTCCTAGCAAATTAATAGGACTCTCTTTCCATTGTTGGCCAATAATATCCCATTCTCAAAAGTTTCTTGGTGAGAGTAGGACCACTTGAATGAATACCACAAATACCTTCATGAAGCTCCTGTAAGGTGGATTCAGATTCATTATGATCGAG
This sequence comes from Cryptomeria japonica, assembly GCF_030272615.1. Classification (NCBI taxonomy): domain Eukaryota; kingdom Viridiplantae; phylum Streptophyta; class Pinopsida; order Cupressales; family Cupressaceae; genus Cryptomeria; species Cryptomeria japonica. Next base: position 718,811,941 of record NC_081411.1, on the reverse strand, counting down.
GAATCGAAGAAGAGTACCATCTAGAAGGCAGTAAAGTGTGTTAGAAGTTAAGGTATAGCGGGTGGCTTGTCGAATGAAGCTTCATTTTTGGTTGTGAGATAGGTCAGGCGGGAGGGTTTTTTTTTTAGATAGTCATAGATCTTCCCATATAGAGGGGAATCAAAACCAGTCTGGGCACAAATGACTTGGGATGTAGAATTGTCATCTGCTCGGAAAAACAATTGCTCCACCAAGAATTCATAATGATTTTGTTTATATTGAATTTGTAGGAGTGAGGCAATAGTAGCCATTGCATTGACAACTTTTTTTTCCAATCTTAGAATCTGCTCGAAGGTGATGTGCACAAAGTACTTTTTGAAATCATCCACCATTATCTTGTAAGGCATTAGCTTATCATCTTTTGTCTGATAGTCATCATTTATCTAATTGATAACTAATTGATAATTCCCATAGACTCTCAATTTTGTGATTCTCCATTCTACATATACTTTCATTCTTGTTACTAGGGCTTCGTATTCAACAATATTGTTGGTGCATGGAAACATTAGTCTGTAAGATATCAAAATTGTGTGCCCTTTTGGAGTGCCTAACAGGATATTGGCACCTGATCCATGTTGTGTATAGGATTCATCAAAGTATAGGGTCCATTTCTTGGGTATGATAGTGAGCACATCCATATCTAGACATTCTACCTATAGTGGGTGTTGGTCTGGTAGTGGTACTTCTGTCACTTGATCTACATTTACCTATCCTTTGATAGGTCATCATTCTATGTATTGAATGTCAAACTCACTTAGGATCATGATCCACTTAGCTAATCTTCTTGTGAGAGTAGCTTTAATGAGTAGATATTTGAGAGGATCAATCTTTGCTACCATCTTGATTGTGTGGGCTAGCGTATAGTGGCAGAACTTTTGAGAAGAAAACACCACAACCAAGCAAGCCTTTTCAATGAATGTATAATTAAGTTCATATCCATTCAAAGTCTTGCTGAAGTAATAAATAACCCTTTCTTTGCCTATTAGATCTTCTTGTTCTAGTAGTGCCCCCAATGATACTTATGTTGTTGATATATAGAGGATGTGTTATCACTGTTTTGAACCTTGGGTGATTTTGTTCCATAATAGGCTAAAGTCTGCAAGTATGCACTTAACACTATTTCTTTCCTTTGAGTTATTAGTCTAAAGGTTTAGGGTTTTTGATTTTTAACCCCTTGTTATGTCTTGGAGTCCCTATGTTCTTTTTCAAAGTTACTTTTTCCACTTAAGTGGAAGGGTCAGTCCATCGTGAAGGGGTCCCCCCTTTACAACTTTCCTTAGGCGGGTCTTTGTTAAATTTTATTTCTTGTGCCATTTTCCTAAGTTTTGAGTTCTTTGTTGGGCCCCATAAAGACCTTGCAAGTTCAAAGTTGATCCGATGGTGCACGTGGATTCACAGCCTAAAGTAGCTTAAAGTTTACCTTTCGCGAAGCAGTAAAAAAGTGGTAGGCTTGAGTAAAGTGGTCACAAGAGGGCTAAAAGATGATCATCTCTTAGAGGATCTGATGGTTCATGTTGATTCATGAAGAAAAGCTATCAGGGCTTTATGCTTCGCGAAATAGCAAAAATCTGGAGGGCCCCAGAAGTAAGCAAATATTGTGGTTAAAGACAATAAACTCAAAGTTGATCAGGCAGTCTACGTTGGTTCATGAAGGGAAGATGTGCGAAGTTTACCTTTTGTGAAATGGGGAAAAGGTAGTGGGCCTGACTTAAGGGTGACATGGAAGGTAAAGAAGGTGCATCTCAAAACAGATCTGACGGTCCGCGTTGTTTCATTGGGCGAGTAGCATGAGATTTACTCTTCGTGAAGTAGCAAAATGAGTTGGTGGTTACATGGCTAGTGATGTGGCAATATAGTTGGACATTCAACTAGGACAAAAGGGTGACTCATCACCTAGACACGTGGCTCCTAAGGATAGTGTAGGGCCCTCTTCGATTGAGCGGCGATGGTGTTGAATTTCAAGGTAGAATAGAACACATGGTAGGTAAATAAATGACTGACACCTAAGAATTATCTACTAGTGCTAAATAAGGTAGGTGGATTCTATATGGAGGGCCCACTTCAAAGGAACAAAGGTGTTTAAGGTTGCACATTTTAAGAGGGATCCAATGATGGGCATTGTTTCGCAGCCCAAAGATGCAAGGTCTTTAAACTTCATGAAGCATCAAAAACCATTAGTGGTAATAGCTCTATACGATTAGTGAAAAGATAAGCGGTCACCGTGTAGAGTAAAGGTCAAGCAGATGGTGGAAGATTTGATGGATGACACTATTTTGCATGGAAGAGATGCACGAGGTTTAGTCTTCACAAAGCAGCAAAAAGAAAGAGGGGCCCAGTTTTAAGCAACTTGACCCAGGTAAGGTAAAAGACGTGTAGGTTTTTTAGTATCTGAAGGACATTGTTGTTTTGCAATGAAAAGGTGGGAGGATTTTAACCTCTGCAAAATAGTGAAAGGTGAAACACTTAGAAAATTTTATGATCCGTTGGAGCCATTTTTTTAATTCAATTGCGAATTCAATTCTGAGTTGATTGCTGAAGCATTTGGTTTTAATGTTTCAATTCAGTGCTTAGTTACTGTGTTAAGCTTCACATAAACTGAACATTGGTACCATTTCAAATATTTTTGTAGAGGAGCCAGTGCATAGAGCAAATTTCTTTAGGCAAGTAGTAAGTTTCTATGTATTTCTTTTTAGTTACAGTTTGAATTGGTATCACTGCATGCTTGTTTTCTCATAAGTTTGTCCAAATTTTAATTGATATAATTACAATTTCAAGATGGCACCAAGAAGGGATTTTACAAGAAAAGTAAATTACCAAGACAGAGCTATCTGTGATGATTTTTTAAAACAATTAACCATGTCCACAAATGTTGTAGCCAAAATTAAAGAATTGGTACCCAAAGCCCCCCGTCTAAGAATTGGAGATGGTTTGTATGACAAAGGCAACTGGTTGAGGGATCCACAAATAGGGATATTAGGTCTAGGAATGCCCCAATGAATAGTATATGGGAATTAGACGTAGGAAAGTGTCATGCCCAAACTTTTGGGCAAAACACAAACAATTTTTTTTTTTTTTAAACACTAAAAGTACATGGAACCATTGCCTAAATAGTTGTGACAACTTAACAAGTTGTTCAAAATGAATTCTTGATTGAAATTAACTACTAACATAACAATTACGATAATTTCAATTATCAAGTGGAACGAATAAATTTTATAAGGAAAATATTAAATTCCCTCAATAGTCCGTTTCATTTCAGTTGCACTTATTAGCACTTATTTAGATCCAATTCTACTAAATAGACATTAATATTATCTATTATTTGAGCAAATTCAATTAAGGTGTCAATCATTATTATGATAATTAAATTATCAAATAAGAGTATCCACTTGGGTTAACAAGTATTGCAGGACTTAGCCCCTTATTTTTTTTATAGAGAAATTATATTGTGCCATTACAATATTCTCTTAAATTAATTATTTTACTATATTGAATCATTCCATTTAATTATAAAAATAAAACCATTTAGATCTCTAAAATGTAATTATATAATTTAAATCAAGTTGTTATATATTACTTTTTCCAAACATCATCTATTTAATATTTCATATTCAATATTTACATTTGCTTTAAATTCAATCAATTAAACTTCCCAATTATATTTACCCAATTATGGTAAAAATAATGTTGTAGAAAAATGCATTATTATTATTTTTATTTAAATTCCAACTAGCTTATGGAAACCCAAAAAATAGTTTACCAGATCCATTGAAAATTCTCTATAAGATTAACTCTAAAGGATGCTTAAAATTTATAATATCTATCATATTTTTACAACTCCATATGTTTATATAAATCATATTTAAATTTAAAACACCCAATAAAACATTAAATCTACATTTTGCCCTACTCATTCATATTTTAACTCCATATATATATAACAATTATGTTCTCATATTATAAATTAACCATGAAAAAGAAACCCTAACTAAAATATATAATATAATAAGTCTTTTTACATTTTATAATCTCTCTTGTTTTATACTACCCTAGCCCTACTCGAGCTAGGGTTTTATTCTTTTCTTATTTTATTTTGTAGGGTAGAGGCTACCATGGGAAGCAATGGCGTGTAAGGGAAGGCGGTCAAGCTCAAAGTGGGGGAGGAGTGGTGGTGCGGGGTTTCCCCAGCTACCACTGTGTGAATACACAGTGGCGGTGGTGTTAGGTGCCGCCCACTGTGTGTCCACATAGTGGTGGCCGCGGGGCTGTCCACTATGTGACCACACAATGTTGGCCGCAAGGGGCCGTCCACTGTGCGTCCACATAGTGGAGGCCACAGTGGTGGCCGCGGGGCTATCCACTATGTGACCACATAGTGGTGGCCGCGGGGGGCAGTCCACTTTGCGTCCACACAATGGAGGCCATGGGCACCACTGTGTGTCCGCATAGTGGTTCGGCCTCTTCGGCCCTCTTCCCCCCAAAATAGCATTTTGCTTGGTCCGCACAGTCTTTTGCTCATTTTTCTTGGTCCGCACAGTATAACAACCCCACATCCTTATGCCCCCCAGGGCATTCATGCCTTATTTCCCTCCTTATGACCCCCAAATGCATAAACAAGCCATGCAACAAGGGTCACATAAAATCCCTTGTGATCACTCTCATAACGAGAGCCTCTCACTTGAGGGCTATCACTACTACCACCCACAAGACCATCCTCTCTCCCAACAGTAGGAGGCCTTGATTACTCACAAAACACATAAAATGCATACAAAAATTAAAACATAGAGCACAATAATTTTCCAAGGAAAAACATGCAAGAAAATAGCCTTTTTACACAAGCAAATCCTTTCAACACAACATGCAATATAAATCAATACAAGGAGAAGATATGACAAACCTTCAACTACCCAAAGGTATGCTAGATCGGTTGAAGATGAGCAGCCCAAATCCACAATCCTTGATTCTCTACACTCCATGAAATTCCTAATTCAAATCTGTCTTTTTTTCTTTCAAAATTCCTTGTCTCCAAAAATGGAGAGTAGGTGATTACCCGCAAAATCTCTCATTCTTGCCTAAAAAGGCCTCAGTGAGAGTTCTCATAGGTTTCTAAAATTGAAAAAGGAAAAGTCAGAAAAAGATCCAAAAGGATCTCTCATCAAAAAGGAAAGTTAACAACTTAGGTGATGCCTTCTAATTTTCAATTTTCGCTCAACTTAGGAAATCCACTTTTTAGGGTGTCTAAATGGTCACATGGGAGTTGAAACATGCCTAAAATTACTCCTAACCCTTAGGTATACCTTATGGGCTTTAGGAAACACTCTTAAACTACCCCTAGGTGTCCATTTAACCCCTTTTAAACCCCTCTGAAGTTAATTTTTTGGGTCAAACTTAAGTTGACCACCCCAAAGATTCTCTTCCCAAGGCAATTATGGAATCACATTAAATTAATTGAAAAAGCTATGGTTAAACAACTCCCTCCAAGAGACAATTTAAAAAAAACCAAAACATAAATCAACACGTGTCAAGTGAGACAATAAAAATACTTTTTACAAAATTATACATGAAATCTTGTCTCTTGTTGGATTTACACAAATAAATAAATTCAATCTAACACACATGCAACATCCACTTTTACAAATAAAATACTATACAAACGGGGTGTTGTCTCTCCAAATAGACAAACGCTGGTTTTACGAACATACATAGGTCTAGGTTTGGTTCTCCATAATATTTCCATGGTCACATGGATAATTTTCCTGTGCATCTCAATTACACATTAGTAATTTTGAATAACCTCATATAATATAAAGCACATGAATAAGAACACACATCAAACACTCTGCATACAATATACACTTAAACAAATCATTACATCTTATATCCAAATAGATCCACATAAGCAATTATCATAATTCTCATAATTTTGATCCACACATAAACATGCATCCTATTTCTATCATCATAGTAAAGTCTTGCAAATCCAATAATGACATATATCATCTCAAATTCATCCTATTCTAGAATCATATAGAGTTCTATATCATAAAGCATATAAATGAAGCATCAACATATAGCAATGTTATCCAAATCATGGAATCATATAAGTTCTAAATCCGTAATGCATAAAAATAAAGCATCCATAATAGTCTCAACATAAAAATCACTGAAATGCTAGACTGAGTCGGGGTAGGGCCTCACACATCTCTTTTGATATAGCATTTGTAGACACCTAAAAGTTGCACAAAAAATTAAGTGAATTTTATTCATTTAATTATCCTGAATTCTTCCAATTAATTAAATTAAGATTTAGTTAATATCCCTATTCTTCTAATTGACCATTGATCAAATTAAAGATTTGATTAATACTCCCCTTTTTCTAAGCCATTTAATTAAAATTCACATTTAATTAAATCCCCTTTCCCATTTTAATTAAAATTCATATTTAATTAAAATACTCCTTCTAACCATTTTTAATTAAATTCCCCTTCTAGCCGATTTAATTAAATTTAAATTTAATTAAAACCACCCACTTGCAAAATTAAAAATCACATTCAAATAAATCAATATTTATTTAAATCCTACAAATGCAAGTTGCAACCATAATTAAAATAAATTAATTTTATTTTAATTAAATTCTTTTCCCCCACCCACTTCCAAAATCCTACATCTCCCACTTGCCTCCTAACCTCCTTCTAGAGACTTCTAGATTCTTCTAATCCTATCTTATTTAGCCTAATCCATCTCTTAAACATTTGCATATTCCTTAAGAGAAGTCACTTCTCAAAAATGCCTCAAAGTATCTGAAATGCATTAAAGGCTTTATGTACTCAACAAGTTAACCTTTAAAGTCTTCCAAACCATTAATGGTTAACTCAACCCTTCCCACATGGTTAGAGACTTTCTCTTTAACTTAACCATCATCTAACCCAAGGGTCTCATCAAACACTTATGGCTTTGACTCTAGTTATCTTATTAACCCTTGCACAAGAGTTTACCCCTTGGATAAAATCTTTATCCAATGGATAAATCTAACCTAACCTTAACCATTACCTCCTTAGGTAACCTTCATGTCTTCTCAATCATTTAATGTCTCTTTCATCTCCTCTCAATCCACCTCTTGTTGACAATAGTCACTATTTCATTGGTGAAAATTGTAAACATGGATTGAGTAACTTTCAATCCTAGCCCTTGTTGAGATTATTCAATCTCAACCCTCCATTTCCCTATTTTCCCTATAAATAGAGCTCTCATTCTTCTTTTTCCATATCTCCAAGTCTTTGTGCATCAAACTTATAGTCTCATTTCATCAAGCATTATTAACTTTTCTTTAATAATAGTAATTAGATCATTTATTTTTACATATCATGTTATCAATATCATGTTAGCTTCATCTATATGATAGTTTAATAGAATTTTAAACCATTCTCATGCTAGTTTTAGCTTATATCAATATCTTGCATCATAACATTATCTAATTTTCATATCTAGATCATTCACTAAAATCATAGTTGTATCCATTTTGATCTTAGAATAATCACATATCCCTAGTTCTTTTGGTTGTCATCCTATAGGTCAAGTGCTCTTCCAAGCTGAGAGCCACCTTGATTTGAAGGATCCTTGGAGATAGAGAATATTAAGACATGCATAATATGGTTCTCTTCGTGCATACAACAGTTCTTTTTGCACATACAATAGATCTTACAACACATACAACCTCTATTATCATCTATTTAACTATCTTTATTGCATGTTTTAACTATTTTCCTCGCCCATTCAACTGTTCTTATTGCACATTTAACTATTTTTATTGCGCATTTAACTATTTCTATAGTGCATTTAACTTTTTTGGTAGCACATTTAATTGTTTCTATAGTGCACACATCTGTTTCTATTCCACATATAATCTCTCTTTTTGTGTGTATGAAACAAAGGCGGAAATTTGTAATTTGGTGTTGAAAAATTAGGCTTGTAGAAGCTCACCTGAGGTTTTTTGGATTTTGCTAACAGTTTCTTGCAAACTTGAAGGAGTTAGGATAGGATTTGGTAGTTTCTTTTCTAACTTTTCTTCTTAATTTTGTTAAAAAGAAATCATCTTCTTATTGGTATAAAAAGAACTTCACGCCTCAATTTTGGGCTTAAAATGAACTAAAACTTTCCTTTAGGCCTAAAAAGAACTTCATTGCAAGGTAAAAAGAACAACAAAATCACACTTTTCTTTCTTGCAAGTTAGGATTCACACTTTATATTTGGGCTTAAAAGCAATCAACAAATTTTCAAATTCTTACAAAAGGATTAAAAAGAACAATCAACTTTATTATTGCAAGTTATAAAGAGCAAGCCACAAATTGTCAATTCACCAAGCAATCTACTTTCAAACAAAATGTGCTTTCATTTTGTTGGCTAGGATTTCAATTTCCTAGTTAGACAACAAATTGCTTTGTGGGATAAAAAAACAACATGCTTGTTGGAGCAACATCTCCAAATAGGACTTAGCTAACCATTGCTTTGAAACAAGTTACAAAGAACTCTATTTGCTTTGTCTTAAGTGGTAGGTACATGCTCTCCCCTTTATTGGGTTATCAAAAAGCCAAATCCACTTTTTCATTGCTTTATTTACTTTCAAGCATTAAAAAATTTAGAGGGCTTGCCTTCCCGAAGCCTCGAAAGGGCTAGTGTGAAGGGTACGACCCAAGTGAGGAATGACTTTATTGCCAAGTTTACCAACCCACTATAATCAAATGCAGATGAAAATCCCCTCCAACAGAAGTGTGTATTCGATAGAATTCCCCTAGTATCCTTGTGATGCGAAAAGCCTTTGTTCTAAAGGTTGGGAAGCCTCTTAATTGAGTTTATCATTTGCCACGCTGAACATAATTCTTACTATGAACCTTAGCATTAGAAGCTTTGAAATGAGTCAGTTGCCATACATTGGTAATATCATAGTGAAAGGGTGGGAAAGAATCCTCCCCCAAGATCACTCACCATATATCTCCCAGGGTAACTACTTAACTATGAAGCAATTCACTTTGGGTTAATTTCTGGCAAAAGGCAAAAAAATGGGCCCCCTCTAGGAGGTGACAAGGTTGTTTGAGCTGACAGAGTATCAAGACTAGTGGGATATGATACTGTCAGTGACCTTTTAATAAAGAGTCTATCTAATGTGTCTTTTGTTTTAAATCAAACCAATGATAACATCAGGGATTTGAAAACATCCTCACAAAACATACACTCAATGTTTAGCATAACAATGACCATTATTTTAATGTATGCTATGTCTTCTTGTGATAAACATTAAAACATCTTGTAAGTTACAAAATCAACCAATACAACAATCAAAGTTCAAAACAAAGAGCAAAGAGCAAACCTTAGAGAGAAGAGAATTTCCAAATCCAACTAAGAACCCTTAGAAAGAGATATCAAAAATCTTGAACTATCTTGAGATCAGATTTCATCCAACAAAATTAAGGAGTATCACAAACAATAATCAAAGGTTCCACCATCCAACAAATCCTATCAAAACAATACCTAGTTAGGTTCTCAAGTTGTCAAATTAAAGTTTCTAGATCATGAAACTTGACTCATATCATTTGACACACTTTGTCATAGAAGCCAATCAAACTAAACTTCTACTTGACAAGTAAACTTTAGTTTCCAAAACAAAGTATCCATATCCAACATCAACATCAACATTGATCATTTTGTATGACCACTCCCCATATTTTGAGAAGAAGAAGTCTTCATCAAAAGACTAAGTTGCAAAAGAGACAACCTAGTTCTAAGTCAGTTATCAAGATGAGTAAATTTCACTATATCAACCATCAACTCTTTACATCACATCGTACATTCTTGTATCATATGCAGTTGTATATCCAGGGAAAAACCAATGAATTTGACAAAGAACCTTTGAGAAGTAGGGCTTACATTCATAAAGTAGCATTTAACCAACACCTTAATAGAGGAGGAAGGATTAACCCTTTCTTGTTTCTAAAGTTTCTTATCACTTACAACGAAACTCGACTTGAGCCACCAACTCCCCCAAGAACCCCAATAGAAGAAGAAGAATTCACTACTGTAGAGATATATTAATGCCCACTGTCACTCGATCTTAGAGAAACAAAGAGAAGGAATCACAACCAAAATCAAGCATGAGTCATAGATTGTCCAATATTTTTTATGAATATGCAAATTTGGGAGAAATAAAGATCACCAAAGAGCTTCTCCAAGAATGTCAAGAGAATGCAGCTTTCCAAAAATGCATAGGAAGACTCATAGAAGTGGATAAGAAAAATATATCTACTCATGCTAACTAGTAAAGGAGTTAATATTCCCAATGATTTCAACACAGAAAACATAAGAAATATAGATGAGATAATTTCATGAACAAGGGTGAGAAACTATGCTTACAATCAAGAACAACTGAGAGAAGAATAAGAACATGATCAAGAAAACATACGCAACTGAGATCACACCCATGAACAAGATAACACTCACAAACAAGATAATACCCACAATCGGGACAATCTTAATGAACGAGGGGAAGCTCCCCATCGAAGGACAAATGAATCCCTAGTTGTTCTTACACAACAACTCCAAACACTTCAAAGAAAAATGTAGGACATGCAACAAGGAACCACAATACAATACTCATTAGACAAAATTTGTTCGTATGCTTTTGATAGGAGATTGAACATGGTAACTTTTCCCCCAAATTCAGATATACCAAAGTATGGCAAATACGATGGTAAGAGTGATCCCCGTGATCACGTCTAGGAATTTTGTACTATGAGCTTGGAGTTTTCTCACAATGACACATACTTAATGATTTTATTCCCAAGAAGTTTGGGAGTGAAAACAATGGAGTGGTCATCAAAACTCACACCTCCCATCAGATCATTTGATGCATTGGTGAATAAATTCATAACACAACACTCCTATAATAACCAACATGTGATCACCATGCTTGATGTGTGCAATACGAAACAAAAAAGCAATGAAACATTCATGGTGTTTCTACAATGATGGAGGTGCATGGTCACAAGATATCCACGAGATGTGCCTGAAAAGGAAAAGATGGAAATCTTCATAGACAATCTAAATAGTGAAATAAGTTATCATCTCAAACTATAAGGTATACCATCTTTTGCAAAATTAATAGAGAATGGTATCCAAGTAGAGGAATATTTCATCAAGAAAGCAACCTTGAAGTTCTTTAAGGAAGGTGTTAGCTCGTCAAACAATAACACCTTTAACAATAAAAACAATAACAACAACTCAGACAAGTCTAGATTTTGGACAAGGAACAAAAACATTGTTAATGATGGGGTAATCAATGCCAAAAATGTAAATTCTAAACAACCAATGTTGACTTTATCAGGCAACTCACCATCCAATACTGATCAAATAAGTGCTAATCAAGGCAGTAACACTTATCAATGAAATACCAACCAAGGAGCTTCAACATCAAACAACAACATAAATCACCAAGGCAACAACAAAAACAACCAAGTCAACAACAACAACAACCAAGGAAAAAACAACAACCTAGGTAACAACACAAACCAAAGAGGCAACACTAATACTCTCCTATATCGATGAATATACATGACATTAGGACAAACCTTGGAATCAATATTTCAAGAAGTATTGGAAAATAAGATCATCACATTGCTAGCCACAAGCAACTTTTAACCCCAAGTCAAACCACCATGGTGGAATGACTCACATTATTGTCATCAAAACAAGGGGCATAGCACAAATGATTGCATGATACTGAAGAACATAGTTCAAGACATGATAGACAAGGGAGACTTAACAATCGATGGTCATAAAACAACTGGTGACCATGAAGCTTTCAAAAAAGTTCTTCCCAATTATGAAAAGGGAGGAGCATCAACATCAAACAACACTAAATGAGCTCGTATTAATCACATATATGAAAACACCATCAATCACATATCAACATATGACAATCAAGGGAATGTCATAAAAATCAAAGACAAACAAGAACATGTGGCGACAAATGTGACAACAAGAGCATAGACATATGTCTTGAAGGGGAACACATCAACATCAATAACTCTCCCTAAGACTCAATATAACTTGGTCGACCAACTACGAAGAACACCTGATCAAATATCTATACTAGAGTTGCTCAAACTTTCACCAAAACACAAAGATATCTTGGAGCAATCTCTTTGTGAAACAACCTTTCCAAATGATCTAGATGTCAATCTATTCTAATCCATGGTGGCCCATATGACGGTGCCACACAACATATCTTTTTCTTAACATGATGATGTCTCTTTGAATCATCTGCATAACACCCCATGCCATATCGAGGTCTTAGTCTATAAGCATTGAGTAAAAAGAGTATTAATAGATGGATGAGTTGGTCTCAATATATGTACCCTCAAGCTTATCTATACATTGGGCTTCTCTGAGAAATCTATTGATCCCAAAAATAAAATCACTATCAAAGCCTATGATGATGAAGAAAGATCATTCGAAGGAACTCTGATACTACCCATTCAGGTAGGTCCTGTACAAAGAGACACTATGTGCCAAGTCTTGGACATAGATTTGACATACAATATACTATTGGGTCATCCATGGATCCATGAAATGCAAGCGGTACCATCCACGTACCATCAATGTATCAAGTTCCCCTATAGTGGACAAGAAATTTCAATATCTATAGATGCTAACCCTTTTCAGTACTACAATGCTATGGGGGTAGCTCAAGATAGCCTAGTTCCACACAACAAGGAGGCCCAAGCTTCCTCATCTTACAACTAGAAAGAAGAGCTCAAGTCCCTATCCATGAACTTCAAGAAAAAGATGAAAATAAAGGACCAAGGAATGGGGGAGTACTCTTCTGAACCCTTGTGTCTAACTAAGTTGCCAACTTGCCCAAGGTCTTAAGGACAACCTTCCACATAAGGACATCAGGAAACACAACCCATCATAAAGTTTGATAGTAAATTTATCCAAATGGGTACACTGGTTGAAGAATCAGAAGATAAAGACATCCTTAGTTGGCTATACAAGGATGGGAAAGAAATCAGAGATGATACCCTAGAAGTAGCCATACCAAAATAACAATATGGCAAGGGGTTCCAGATCATGCAATGAATGGGATACAAAGGAAAAGGACCTATTGGAAAGCACCAAGAATGCAACATAGAACCCATACAACCTCATTTACAATTTACAAAAGACAAAATAGGACTTGGGTATGGCCAATATGTTCCGCTTATACCAAAGAGAGCTCATCATTAAAAACCTCAATGGAAAGAAAAGAAAAAACATAAGGAAGACTCATGGAAAGAAGCACTAAACCAAGCAGCAAAAAAGACAAGGAAGGAGAAAAAGCATGAAGAAAATAAGAGACAACAAGAATAAATCGCTATTCAAAGGGAGGAAGCTTCTTATAAGAAAGTACAGCATGTACAAGAACCTAATCAAACCAAATCTAGGTCGTACACAGAGGAGATTTCTACTAAAAGAAAGGAAATGGTGTATGAAAAAATTCAAAGAGTACAAACAAGCACCGATCCCAAATCAGAACAAGCTACTAAAATTGTGTCAATTATTAGTGATCTTTTCTCACCATACAATATACCTATCAGATTCAACGAGGTAACCTAGGACAGTGATTCTGAAACCAATTCCAATGAGTATGAGTGGGATATTTGTTCTAATATTACTGAAGATATTGAGGTGCATACAATCCATGCATACACACCCATTTCTCATGAGGGACAAGGCTCAAGATCTTGACTGTTTGAATTCGAACCACAACATATCTATGAGGCTAGTGATAATGAGAAGCGACAATACAAACAAGGAAGTGTTGAAGTGAATACCATCGAAGACCTCAAGAATATCATATACCTCACCGATATCCCAAACAACTATGACAATGTCTCCATCATGACACTTACAACAACTGATCTTAACCCACCAAATGACTCCTTACCACTCATATATCCTAACGTTATAGACTAGAAAGAACCCAAGCATCATGATATACCAATATTCCTAAGAGATGAATCAATTGTCCAATACCTATGCTCAGTCAATCTGGAAACATGCTCCACTAGTTAACCACATAATGATATAGTCACAAAAATGAAATAAAAGATGGATCTAATGGTGAAAACCATTTAATGGTAGTATTAGATTGCAAAAACAAAAAAGTAAAAATAAAGGACGTATCTGAGGTTGAAAAACTTTTTGAGGCACCTAAAGATGGGATACTTGACACTCTTCCTGAAAATTACCAAGAGAGGTCACCAATTTTATTTAAGCCAACTCAATTAATAAATATCAACACTAAAGTAGCAGTCAAAACCATACATTTGGTAGATCACTCAGAAAAATAACAACTAGATTTCGTCAAATTATTCAAGGAGAAGTAAATCATTTTTTTTTGGTCTTATGCTAACATGCCAAGAGTAGATCTGAATCTAATCATGCATCTCTTGTCCATCGCCCCTGGAGGTAAACCTGTCAAACACAAATTAAGAAAGATGAATCCACATGTGGCATTATTAGTCAAAGAAGAACTAAAGAAATTATTAGATGTTGGATCCATCTGACCTATAGACTATGCTGAATGGATCTCAAACATTGTACTAGTTTCTAAACTAGATAAAAGCATAAGGATTTGTACAATATTCAGAGACCTCAATAAGGCATGTTCGAAGGATTACTTTCCTTTGCCAAGCATCAACATCATTCTTGATCTAACAACACAACATGCAAAGCTATCTCTCATGGATGGTTTTTTGGGCTATAACCAAATCATGATAGCTCTAGAGGATCAAGATAAAACTGCATTCACATGTTCATCGGGAACATATTGCTAGAATGCCATGCCTTTTGGCTTGAAAAATGCTAGTGGAACTTATCAAAGAGCCATGACAACAATCTTCCATGACATGATGCATACTTTCATGGAGGATTATGTAGATGATTTGCTAGATAAATCATTCACAAGAGCTGAACACCTGGACATCCTAGATAAAATATTTCAATGATTGGAGAAATCCAATGTTAGATTAAACCCTAAGAAGTATGTCTTTGGGGTCACATTCGACAAACTATTGGGCTACATTGTATTTGAAAAAGGCATCGAAGTGGATCCAACAAAGGTTTAGGCTATCATGGAGATGCCACTATTGGTATAACTAATGGTATTGGTACAATCAGCTCATCAGTTAGTATTGTTATTGATGACCAACACTTACCAGTGAATAAGGCCAATCTCATAGGCACGAAGATGTGGTAAACCTCAATGGTTTACTCATGGCTGCAAAGTATGGAGGATTCAGTGCTTCCCAAATATGCATTATTGACACACTTAGGCAGTATGTTGGTAGAAGACTAATCGGTTGAAGGATAAATAGAGAAGCTGACTGATCAATCAAGCATTTAATAGATGTTGAGATCAGTTTCTTAAACTGATAGTTGAAATGATGATGCGGTCACAAGAGGTGACTCAGATTGTATTTTAGTAGTATTATGCATGACCAGAACACTCTGGACAGACAGGTGATCAATCTGATTGATGATCAGTAACTAGTGGCAAAAGGTGAAGAGTTACACCAGTGAACGAGTGATACAGGTTGAAGGATGATATCCACCAGGAATCTTGGAGCAGTGACTGGTAAGTTGGATGTGATGACCAAAGGTCAGTCAGTCATGGCGAGATATCATCAAACAAAGAGATAGTGAAGTCTACAATAGTTAACAACTAGTTAAGGTGAGATTTATGTAGATTTTCAGGTTTGCATTAAAAAGACAGAACACAACCTAAAGGTTGGTGAAATTATGAATTACAAAAGCAGTCAAGGATGAGTTGCTAGTAGGATTGATGGAGAGTACACAAAGAGAGTGTGGGAAGATTTGAATTTGAAATCTACCGAGTGTTAGCTATAAATTGATTGAGGAATCAACGTGTATGTGTTGGTGAAATATGGTATAAAGTTTTTCAGCAAAAACCAAAATTATTGATCATAAAAATTGTAAAGTGCAATTTAGAAGAGAGGTGATCCAACAAGGTGCGAAGAGGGTAGAACTGCTAAGTGAATAGCAGTGTGGTGAAGAGAGTGTGCAGAGCTCAGATAGTGTGGAGAGAAAAGAAAGAATGTAGAGTACCAATAGACTGTAGAGCAAGTGTAATACAAAGCATAGTAGAGTGCAGAATGAGTGTAACCAGTGGTCAAACCAAAGAGATTCATTTGGATCTAATTAAGCTAAGAGTAGCTATTACAACAGATCATTCTCTCTATTTTTTTCTAATAACTACAATAGAAAAATCCCTTAATCAAGTGGACTTTAATAGGTCCCTTTGTAAAATCCCTTAACTGAGTGACATCTTAAATGATGATCCTAAGTCCTTTAACAATGCTACCTCTAACAAGGTAAAGGTTCTAAGAGGTCTTAAAGAAAATCCCTTAATCGAGTGGCACCTAACAGTGTCTTTTTAATCTCCTAACAGGGATGGCTCCTCACCAGGTGTACTCCAAAAGAGTGCAGATTTTGTGAGTTTCTACTCACACCGTGGTTTTATCCCATTTGGGTTTCCATGTGATAAATCTAGGTAGTCATGTGTGTTTGATTTTATGTGTGCATGATTCTTATTAATTATTCTTATACTGATAAGTTTTAAGTTTGAATAGAAGTTTTGATTAAGGTTAAATCTAAAAGAAACAAGTACAGTGCAAAGATTTTCAGCTAGGAAAGTTGACCGGATCTAGTTTCAGTAGCAAATCTTATACATCTAATAATGTGTTGGACTTAGTGCATACATATCTGTGTGGTCCTAGGAGGATTAAGAGTTTCTATGGGGACTAGTACTTTGTGTTGTTTGTAGATGATTTCTCAAGAATGATGTGGGTTGTATTCTTGAAAGAAAAATATGAAGCCTTTCACATGTTCAAGGTCTTCAAGGCTCGAGTGGAGAGAGTAACTGGTAAGAGTAAAATATTTGAGATTAGATAGAGGAGGAGATTTCACCTCTCAAGAGTTCATAAATTACTATGAAGAACAAGGGATTATGAGGCAGATGTCTGCACCCAGAACGCCTTAGCAGAATGGAGTTGATGAAAGAAGAAACAAAACTCTAATTGATTATGCAAGGACTCTAATGATATAGAAGGATATTCTACATGTCTTCTAGAGAGAATCATTGAGTACTGTTGTGTATAACTTGAATTGGATACAAGTGAAGAAGGGGACAAATAAGACTCCCTATGAATTATGGTGTGGATACTCACCCAGTTTGAGTTACTTCAAGGTATTTGGATGTAGGTGCTACATCAAGAGGGATGAGTACTCTAGAAAGTTCGATCCTAAGAGTGATGGAGGAACCTTCTTAGGTTACTCCACAAAGAGTAAAGAATATCGGTTTTTGAATAAAAGGACCAATAGGTTGTGGAGAGTGTGAATGTTAGAGTAGACGAGTTCTCTAAGAAAAATGAACAGGAAAACAAGAGTGAACCAAAGGACTATCAAGGATTCAATTACACTGTATCGGTTGAACCTGCTATAGAGAATCCTAATGTAGATACAAATAAGAAAACATGTGAAGTAGAACCTTTTAAGCATTGAATTTAAATAAATAGAATTTCGTGGTTTCAATTGAAGCTACAAAAGTTTTCTTGAGAAAAAAAATGAAATCAAGCATGCCCTTAAGAATTTTGATAGAACCCTTGGCACTTCCATCGACATCAGAATCCTAAAGATTATCGCTCAAACCAAGGCCATCAGGTATTAATGCTACTCCTTCACCGAAATGCCCAGTCTGACCAAAATGACTCTATCGAAGAAGCCTACCATTATCCTATCAATAAAGTAACTTTTTGAACAAATATTGGTCGTGATGGACTTCCAAAAGGATTCACCAAAAATATTAGTTCCATCGACATAAATTACATCGAGGAAATTAGGAGTGGTCCCCGCTAATGAAATAAAGAGTTTTGATGAAACTATAGTATTGATGAGACGTGTGAACAACTTGCCGAGGGAAGAAGTTTGGCCGAAAGATTCATATTGAAGGAACCAATAGATATTTTATCGATGAAGCTATTTTAGGGAAAAGAGAATATTGAAGAGGCATAAAGGATGTTGATTGAAGATAGCTTTCTCATCAAAGGATAAAAGATCGATGAAACATGAGAAATTTCCATCGATGACTTGTTATCGGCCGAACATAAAGAGTCAAAGGAGAGTATTTTTCTTTTACCGAAAGAGGAAATTTCATCGAAGCTAGTACAAAGGCCGGATAATGAAGGACTATTTCAATGGAATTCTAACATCGATAAAATGGTGGAGAGACTTAGCGATAAAAGCATTTTCATCAAAAAGGAAGATTTTGTTGAATTGACAAAATATTATACCAACATTTAAACTTATAGTGAGGCTTCGATGAAATAAAGATATCGATGAGACCAAGAGAAGTGTTGGCGATGATATCAATTCTGCCAAAATAAAGAGTGATGTTGATTGAATATGGTGTTTCAGGGAGACATAAGATAAAGCCATCGAGACATATGATTTTATCAAAGTACAATACAGGTGTAAGGTTGAATAAACATCGATGAAAAATTCAAAGCACTGCTAGACAAATGCCTATTGCCACGAAGAACAAAACAAATCATAGTGAAGTCACATTACCATAAATTCAAATGAATATCTATGTGACCGTTGCTTAATTCAAATTATTAGCTGATGCTCAATGAATTAATTATAAAGGGACATGAATTCTCATAGAATAGGTGTTGCTCGTTTATTTATATGAGCATATTTTGTAAAATGAAGAATCATTTAGAATAGGATATCAGACAAATACTATAGCCTCTAGAATACTACTGTACATTTTGGAAGCTTTAATAGAATCAGTCATTTTCTTATGCATATGTGTTGTGGATTATCTCATTTTTCTATAGGCAGTTGTTTGTGATATTATCTAAGGGAGATAATGTTATTCATATTCTTACAGTGAAGTTTATGTTTCTATGTTATAAATTTGGATTAAAAATATCTACTCATGGATTGTAATTGTTCCTTGTACTTCTTCCTTGAATGGTCCCTTAAGGTTAGGGTTAAATTCATTCAGGTGGTTTATAATATAAACATTTAGCAGATCTCATAAGAAACAGTAACTGACAGATTTACCAAAGGGGTAGGTTTAAAAATTGTCTCACAAATCATACATTAAGTCCTAGATAAATATAAGACTTTGTAGCCCACAAAAAAGAAGGCATTGGTCATCCATAAACCATAATTATCATTATATGAACACGCCTTTACAATAAAATAAATAGGAATAAGTATAGAGTTAGTTAGTAAAAGTGTATATATATAGGAATTTCAAGCACAAAGATTGAATAGCTTCCATAAAAACAATCTTAAACTCATCTAAAAGACATCTATTCCGAGGACCTTTGCCATTTTGAGATAGGGGTTAGTTCGATCAAAATAATCAATCTTCTATAAAAAGCATTAGTTATCAAAAGCCACTAGTGAATAGGTATACCCACCTAGGTCTTGTAGAGCCTAAAGTGAGAGAGTTAGTAACCAAATAGGTTCACTCTATAAGTTGGCCAAGTCAAATTGGAGGGTTTGATCATAGGAGTTGGCATTTCCTTAGAACCTATCCAATCTATTGATTTGAGATCCAATGGAACCTACACAACCGGTTGAAGAACCTCCAAGAAGTGAACCATTACAACCAAGGTATGTCAGAAACAATCATCCTGTTGACAATATTATTGGTGACAAAAATGCAAGAGTATTGACTAGAAGAAAAGAAAGAGAGAGTACATGTCTTCTCTCTAAAATTGAGCCCAAAACAACAAAGGAGTCTCTAAAAGATGAAGGCTAGATCAAAGCTATGGAGGAAGAGCTGGAGAAAATTAAAATAAATGAAACTTGGATCCTTGTGCCTATATCGGAGAATAAAAATGTAATAGGCATCAAGTAGGTGTTTCAAAACAAAATGGATGAAACTTGTCAAGTAGTAAGAAACAAAGAAAGGAAGGTTAGTCTACAAAGGGTATGCACAAGAAGAAGGTTTGGACTATGGAGAGACTTTTGCACCTGTGGCCATATTGGAAGGAGTCAGAATCTTGCTTGCTTATGCTACCTATAGGAAGTTCAAGGTCTACCAAATGGATGTCAAATCAGAATTCTTGAATTGTGTTCTAGAGGAAGAAGTGTATATTGAGCAACCGAAAAGGTTTTCTTTAGAAGATGGACGAGACATGGTATGTAAGCTGAAAAAGGATCTGTATGGGCTAAAACAAGTACCAAGAGCTTGGTATGAGAGGTTGCACTCATACTTGATAAGTATAGGGTTCATGAGAACCAGTGACAATAGTAACATCTATTTGAAGACTGGACAAGAAGGAAAACATTTGATTGCAGAAAAAATTATAGATGACATCATCTTTGGAGGAGATGATGAAATGAGCAAAGGTTTTATAGAAGAAATGAAGAAAGAATTTGAAATGTCCATGAAGGGTGAAATAAAATTCTTCATCGATCTACAAGACCTTTAGAATAGAAGATTCCAAACCTGTTAGAACTCTGATGGTTATAGGTTGAAAGCTCTCCAAAGACGATGAGGCTAATAAAGTGAATGAGACACTATATTGATCCATGATTGGTAAGTTGTAGTATGCAATGCAAAGTAGACTGGATATAGCACAAGAAATTGGCTTGGCTGGTAGATTTGCTGCAAATTCAAAAGAGACTCATATGGTGGCAGTTAAGAGGATATTCATATACCTTAAGGGGACTGATGAGTATGGTCTCTAGTATCCACATAAGGTAAATTTTAACTTAAGTCTATTCACTGATGTAGGATCGACAATGAAGGTGCATTTTTTCTTGGAGATAGGATTGTGTCATGGACAAGAAAGAAACAAAATTGAATCTCTCAATCCACTGCTGAGGAAGAGTATGTGGTTGTTGCAATCAATTGTACATGGGTAGTATGGATTAAGAAGAACTTGGAAGGTAACCAAGAAAAGGTGACATAACTTGTGGTGATGCAATGTGACAATGCAAGTGCCATTAATATATCAAAAAACTTGGTAATGCACTCTAAAACCAAGTGTATTGTAATAAAATATCATTATCTTAGGGAACTATGCAAGACAAAGAAGCTAGACTAAAATATGTGTCAACCAAGGAATAGGTTGCAGACATATTCACTAAGTTGCTAAACAAAGGATACTTTTGAGTATCTTAGAGGTAAGCTAGGGGTAATTCCCCTGTATACTCTAAGGTGAGTGAAGATCAAAACAACATCAATCCGATATGATTTTTTTGAAAAATCTATGTATTTGGATTGATGATTATCGACTACTCCTTTTAGGGGGACCAGTCATTGCAGTATGTGAAATAGGATGTCTAAGACTACACCTTTGGTATTTCTATCAAAGGGGGATATTGGTAATTGTTTGCACAACCGGTTCATCATGAATGGAAGCCAGTGAAAAGGGGGAGTATGAAATGGGGAAGTAAGATCATTACTCTAGATCAATGAGAGAAGTTGATCGGTACATCAAAAGCATAAGTGCCTGGTTTCTAAAGAGAAGTTTGAAGTGTTGTCATCAATGCCAAAGGGGGAGATTGTTGGCAAAACCGATGGTGTTGGCATAATCAGTTCATCAGTTAGTATTGTCATTGATGACCAACACTTACCGGTGAATAAGGCCAAGCTCATAGGCAAGAAGATTTGGTAAACCTCAATGGTTTACTCATGGATGCAAATAGTATGGAGGATTCAATGCTTCCCAAATATGGATTAGTGACACACTTAAGTAGTATGTTGGTAGAAGACTAATTAGTTGAAGGATAAACAAAGCAGTTGACTAGTCAATCAAGCATCTGATAGATGTTGACATTGGTTTCTTAAACTGGCAGTTGAAATGATGATGTGGTCATAAGAGGTGATACAGATTGCAGTTTAGTAGTCTTATGCATGATCAGAACACTCTGGATAGACAGGTGATCAATCTAACTGATGATCAATGATTGGTGGAAAAAGGTGAAGAGTTACACTAGTGAACCAGTGATACAGGTTGAAGGATGATATCCAATGGGAATCATAGAGCAGTGACCGATAAGTTGGATGTGATGACCAAAGGTGAGTCAGTCATGGTGAGATATCATCAAATAAATAGATAGTGAATTCTATAGTAGTTAACAACCAGTTAAGGTGATATTTGTGTGGATTTTTTGGTTGCATTAAAAATAGAACATAACCTAGAGGTTGGTGAAATTATGAGTAGTAGAGGCAGTCAAGGATGAGTTGCTTGTGAGATTGATGGAGAGCATACAAAGAGAGTGTGGGAAGATTCTAATTTCAAATCTATCGAGTGTTAGGTGTAAACTAATTGAGGAATTAGCGGTATGTGTTGGCAAAATATGGTATAAAGGTTTTTGGTGAAAATCAAAATTATTGATCATAAAAATTGCAAAGTGCAATTTTAAAGAGAGGCAATCTGGCAAGGTGAGAAGAGGGAAGAACTGCTAAGTGAATAGTAGAGTGGTGAAGAGAGTGTGCAGAGCTTGGATAGTGTGAAGAAAAGAGAAAGAGTGTAGAGAAAGTGTAACCAGTGGTCAAACCAAAGAGATTCATTTGGATCTAATTAAGCTAAGAGTAGTTATTACAACAAATCAGTCTCTTTGTTGTTTTCTAATAACTACAACAGTAAAATCCCTTAACCAGGTGGAATTTAACATGTCCCTTTGTAAAATCCCTTAATCGGGTGACATCTTAAGTGATGATCATGAGTCCTTTAACAAGACTACCTCTAACAGGTTAAAGGTTCTAATAGGCCTTAAATAAAATCCCTTAACTAGGTGGCATCTAACAGTGTATTTGTAATCTTCGAACAGGGATGGCTCCTCACCAGGTTTACTCTAGAACAGTGTAGATTTTGTGAGTTTCTACTCACACTGTGGTTTTCTCCTATTTGGGTTTCCACATAATAAATCTTGGTAGTCATGTGTGTTTTATTTTATGTGTGCATGTTTCTTATTAATGCTCTTATACTAATAAGTGTTAAGTTTGAATAGAATTTTTGATTAAGGTTAAATCTGGAAGAAACTAGTATAGTGATGATTAACCCCTCCCCTCTTAGCACCGGTTGGGATGAACAACCACCTCCTAGAAACATTAGCTAGCTACAATCTTTGCAAGGTAGGCTACAATCCACCAGATGATTCTTCACTCAATTAGTAGATAAATGTCTTCCATTCAATCATCTGCTTCATAAAAATATACCTTTTAGATGGGAAGAAAAATGTGCATAATCATTTTGCTAGCTCAAACAATACTGATGAATCCACCAATTTTGGTACCACCAATAGTGGGAAAACCATTCATCATGTTGTTGTCAAATTCTAATTCCCTTCCATCCTCCCTGTAAGAAATTAAATATCTCATTTGCATATGAGGAGGAAATCAAGAAAATAGAACTCTAGAATAACATATACCAAGGTTTCAACAAAACCTTCTACACTTTGAACTTATCTAAAGCTCAGGTGGGTATACCTTTTGTGAATATTTTAACACTTTAAGATTGAGATCCATAGTAAACCAATGCTAAAAACCTATGGACTTCATCACCTAAATAAAAATGAAACATCAAAGAAAACTTATGCTCATTTTCAGTATTGATCCCAAAGAAAGATAGAAAGTGTAAAGCGGAAAATCGCGATCGAACCCTAGTTGCTCTCCCCTCTTTCAACTCCAAGGAGAGAGAAGGGAGATTCACTAGGGTTGATGGTTTTCACTTAGGGGAGAGACTTTACATTCAAAAGAGCGGTTGAAACCCACAAGATCCAATCCCACACAATGCAAGATTGGATGCTAAATGTGTTTCAAGGGGTTAAGACAACAAGGCTACCCTCTTTTGTAAAGAATTTTGATAGGAAGATTAAGCTAGGAATGCATAGAAAGTGACAAAGATTCGCTTATAAATTGAGATAGGGATATAGGATGAAGCTGCAGACCTGGAAATAGTAGTAAAATGTCAATACGACGCTGTCTTGCAAATTTGAGCAAAAGTTGTCGGGACGATGGCGCCCGAGCGCCACGGTCCTCCGAAAAATCCGCGAAACGAAGGGGGATATGTTCATCTCTGCACAAGGATTCCAGATCTTCAATTTCAGCCGCATACCTGCAACCTTGTTCTAAGGATGTTTGTATCCTTATGTGCGAAGGTATAGATGTTGTATGTTGTTGTAGTATGTTGTATGTAGTATGTAGTAAGTGATCTCCTCTTCAATGGTTGAATCCTTGTCTTGAATGCAACACTTAACCTTGAATGGAGACTTGAAATGATCAATTGCTTGAAGGAATGCTTGAATGCTTGAGTATAGTTTCCACGCCTTTTCCATCATATCGAATGAAAGAGGAAAATGTAGTTTATATACTGATAGACTGATTTTCCCGACCTTAGGCCGACCAGGAAAGTTTATTTTCCAAATTGCAAACAAAAAGACCCGAAGTCCAAAGGAGAGCAGGCCCAAAATAGGACCCAGGGACCAGGGCCCAAAATGGATCAGTGAAAATATGAAGATTTTGGTTAGGAGGAGCTACAGATGTGTTGCCTTTATCATTCACTCCAGAAACAGAGATAGTATTATTATCAATCAAATCTTGAATTTTACCCTTTAAAGAAAAACATTTTTCAGTATCATGCCCAGGCTGATGATGAAATTGACAAAAAGCTTTGTTATCAAAATAAGGTGAAGTAATCTTTGCAGGATCAATTTGCCTTATAGGAGGAAGAGTAAGCACATTTTGTTCCAATAACTTATTCATAATACTATGCAATCATTCATTCAAAGGAGTATACTTTCTTTCTTTCTTGCAAATTTTAAAAATAGGAGGCACACCTGATGCTGCATTCACATTGTTGTTGATGATGTTTTCATTGAATTTGATGGAATCTCTGTTCGGTTTAAACTTTCCAAATGGTTGTTGACTGCTATCACCCTTATCACTCAGAGCCATAGGATGTGATTGTTCCATTTGACTCATAGTCAGTTGATAATTATGAAGAGTTGCACACAACTGTTGGAAAGAAGTAAACTCAGAAAATAGAAGTTTGTCTCGAATATCTTTTTGTAAATTAGAAATAAGGATTCTTTGAATATCATTGTCAGGCACTGGAAAAGAAATTTGAGCATACAAATGCTTATATCTACCAATGAAATCAGTCACTTTTTCTTTAACACCTTGTTTACAATGCATTAAATCAATCAAAGTAACTTTAGGACTTATATTGTTTTGAAATTGTTGAATGAAAGCATTTGCAAGTTGTTCGAAAGAAGTGATAGAATAAGAAGGCAAGGAGCAATACCATTGTAGGGCTTTGTCTCTTAATGTTCTAGTAAACAATTTTGCAAGCAACCTTTGGTCATAAGCAAAATCAGTACATATTGTTTGAAAAGTCTTAACATGTGTTAGAGGATCACCTTTACCATTATAAAGCTCCCAATGCGGAACTTCAACATGTTTAGGGGGAATAACTCGAACAATGTCAAGAGAAAGTGGGCTCGCAACATCAAATGTGGGCACACTAAACTTAGATTGATTCATAGAGGCAATTTGTTGTTGTAAAGAAGAGACAGTTTGTGCAAGATTGTTAATGGTCACTTCAGTCGAAGAGTTCATATTAGATGTGTTAGATTGAGATGGAGGTGTTATGTTATTGAAAGAAGGTAAAGAGTAAGGTGGTGGGACTCTATGATAATTAGTCATAGGAGATGATTGGACAGGAGGAACACTACAAGGAGGAATGGAATGGTTAAATGAATTGCCCCCTTGCGTCATGTTCATTTGTGGAGATATAATAGGGACACTCATTGAAGGAATGAATGAAGAAATCAGATTGAACGAAAGAAGAGGGTTAATTGAAGAAGAGGGATTGCCCCCATGACTGGTGATCACAGGAGGAATGTCTTGTATAGAAGTAGCCATTATGTTTGATGTAAAGGTAGGTATGCTAGCAATAGAAGTCATCAAAGGAATAGAATGATTGTCTTGAGTAGGAGGTTGTGTATAACCTAAAGTTTCAGCACAACTCTTTATAGGCATCACATTCGAGTTCACAATGTGTGAAATACCACGCAAAATATCAATTCCATTCTTATCACTTTGAAGCATACGTTTTAGACCCTCAATTAAAGGAAGAGCTTGACTATCGGGATACTCATGAGACATCCATTGGTGAGAATCATCAAATTGGTTATCCAATTTCGAAAGTTGTTCTACAGAAACCTCATGGAGAGCTTCTTCATCATTAGGAGGATTAGAGGAATTACCCATGTCCTCGTTAAAAAGGCTATTCAAATTAGGTTCCATCTCCTCAATAGTTAAACCTCGGAAAGACCTAATTCTACGGCTTCGTCTAACGGGAATAGTGTAAGTAGGGCTTATTGTTGTAAAACTCATGCACTAGAAAGAGAGAGAAGATTTTGAATTTAGAGGTAGCAATTTTCAGTAAAATTAGCCAGTCTTCTGGATTTAAGCTGTTAAATGCAATCACGACAGTCTCCCGAAATTTCGGAAAAAATGTCCAGGACCATGGCGCTCGGAGTGCAACACGGTCCTTGCAACTTTTTTGGAAATTTGCAGGGATGAAAGGTATGATGATTTTAGAGCTAATCTGAAAAAATTGAGTGATTTTATGATCTGTAGATAGGCCAAATTAAAGTTGCAATCTCAAAATTGAACCCTACCCAGATTGTCGAAAAATGCAAAAATTTGAATTTTGAAAAAGAGAGGGAAACTGAAATTTTGAATTTTATGATTTTAGAGGGAATGCCAAAAGCAATGCAAATTTTGAAATTTAAAAATTGACTCAATTTCACGCAAAATTCAATTTTGAAAGCGGAAATCAAAGTTGTTGTAATTAAGCACTTAATTTCAAAAGTCACAAATTGTAAGAATTTGAATAAAGCACTGAAATTTCGAATGAATGCAAACACACTTTTCAGATTTAGGACAGTAAGAACACAATTTTGACACAAAATTTCAATTTCGATGATTTTTGAATGTTTAGAAGCATTAATCCCTAGACCAACTTTGACTGTAATTTTGAAGGTGTTAAAATTGATAAAATCAGCCAAAATTCTAGATTTTAGCAGGAAAATACAGTAAGATCTCGCTCCCGAAATTTCGGAAAAAATGTCGGGGATGATAGCACTCGGAGTGCACATGGTCCTCGCAACTTTTTTCCAAATTTTTAGGGATGAAAGATATTGTGATTTTATTGCGGAATCCAAAGTTACAGCTGATTTGGAGATGTTTTGATCAGTGAAATTGTCGAACAAAGGTTGAATCAAGAGGGTTTCAAAAATTAGGGTTTTGACACTTAACCACTTAATTTTCAAAATCAAAGCACAAATATGAATTGATAATTTGTAATAGAAGGGCAGATCTGAAACAAGCATTAACATTTAGACATTTCACAAGTTCAATTACTAAAAAGAAAATTTAGGGTTTTTTATGCAATCACCTCTAAAATTTTGCAAAAGATCAAACATGGAAATGTAATCAAGGAATCCAATTTTCAGATCTAACCATGAATAATCAGAAAGGATGTTCACGTCGGGTTCACCAAAATGTAAAGCAGAAAATCGCGATTGAACCCTAGTTGCTCTCCCCTCTTCCAACTCCAAGGAGAGAGAAGGGAGATTCACTAGGGTTGATGGTTTTCACTTAGGGGAGAGACTTTACATTCAAAAGAGGGGTTGAAACCCACAAGATCCAATCCCACACAATGCAAGATTGGATGCTAAATGTGTTTCAAGGGGTTAAGACAGCAAGGCTACCCTCTTTTGTAAAGAATGTTGATAGGAAGATTAAGCTAGGAATGCATAGAAAGTGACAAAGCTTCGCTTATAAACTGAGATAGGGATATAGGATGAAGCTGTGGACCTGGAATTAGCAGTATAATGTTGATACGGCGCTGTCCTGCAAATTTGAGCAAAAGTTGTCAGGACGATGGTGCCCGAGCGCCATGGTCCTCCGAAAAATCCATGAAACGAAGGGGGATCTGTTCGTCTCTGCACAAGGATTCCAGATCTTCAATTTCAGCCGTGTACCTGCAACCTTGTTCTAAGGATGTTTGTATCCTTATGTGCAAAGTTATAGATGTTGTATGTAGTATGTAGTAAGTGATCTCCTCTTCAATGGTTGAATCCTTGTCTTAAATGCAACACTTAGCCTTGAATGGAAACTTGAAATGATCAATTGCTTGAAGGAATGCTTGAATGCTTGAATGCTTGAGTATAGTTTCCACGCCTTTTCCATCATATCGAATGAAAGAGGAAAATGTAGTTTATATACTGATAGACTGATTTTCCCGACCTTAGGCCGACTAGGAAAGTTTATTTTCCAAATTGCAAACAAAAAGACCCGAAGTCCAAAGGAGACCGGGCGCAAAATAGGACCCAGGGACCAGGGCGCTGGGCACCCTGGTCCCACCTCCCGGGACAGCAGGGTGCAAGGAGGTTCAGGCCAGGGTGCTTGAAAAATGC
The DNA here is from genome assembly GCF_030272615.1 of Cryptomeria japonica. Classification (NCBI taxonomy): domain Eukaryota; kingdom Viridiplantae; phylum Streptophyta; class Pinopsida; order Cupressales; family Cupressaceae; genus Cryptomeria; species Cryptomeria japonica. The sequence continues at coordinate 718,783,327 of NC_081411.1, read as the reverse complement.
AGTTTTCAATGTCATAATTAGGTTTCGGGGTCTCCATTCAGGTTGCGTGTTGCGTCGCCATTGTGAAGACTGAAATGCGGTCGAAATTGCAAGTGTCACAATTTTAGGATGCTACATTTAGCCCCCACATTAGCGGGAGTATAGGCGTATGCTCATACTTCCGGTAAAGTACAAGGAAACAACATTGAAAGACTTTCACCACGTCAAGGAGGCAAGATACACCAAGCCCCCAGTGGACTAAGGATCTTACGACTTCGATTGACAAAGTAAAAGGGAAGATCATGAGGGAGAACCATGACTGTCAGTAGTAAGGTTCCCTCACTATGAGTCATGCGAGAAAGATATCAAAAATTTTCAAGGCAAAGCTAAATTTGTCAATAAATTTTCAAGTATCTTGAAAAGATATGAACGGGATGTATGCCCCCCTACGTTAAAGCGATCGCACACGCCTCACCGGGGGTGATTGCTTTAAGGTAGTGATACATATAAGAAAATGAAAAAGGGAAAGGAGCACGTTATCGCAAGGATTTAGCCCCCAAGTGTGAGATAAGCCCAAGGATAATAGACACAAAACACAAAGCACAAGGTGACTTCTCTTTCCTCGGGGTCAGTATGCTGTATGATAAGTCATGTATATATATCATATGTATGTATGCATAATTGTTCTTCATTCCCCAATCAAGGAAGGTCACCTAGAAGAAGGGAACACATGTGTCTTTTGAGTCAACATGAGAGAGATCGAGAGATCTCAATGCTTTGCATCGTCCTCAAGTAGACAACACTAAGGACAACAAATAGAAGAATGAGAATAACATATAGAAGAAGTAACACAAGAGAGGAGGAGAGAATCTGCTATGCTAATGTAACTAGTCTAGCACATCATCTACCCCCCGATCTTGCTGATCAATGTTTCGGGAAGGCAGGGAACACACTAGAGGAGGAACATCCAACACAGCAGATGGAGCTATCACAAGATCCAAACAAGGGCTATGTTCATGTTCCAAGCCATGTTGTTCTTGTCTAGGAGCTAGGATAAGTGCTTTAGAAAATTCATTAGATAAATGGTTATCAATATCAACAAGTTCATATTCACTATCAGAAGCAAGAGAAGTAACATTTTCATCATGCATAACATTTTCATCTATATCATCATCAAAATTTATAAAAATAGGATCTTTAACTCGCACAGGATCAAGACCATCATGCATCTTATGTTTAGGAGATTTTGGCTCAATTCTCGGCTGAGGAGAAAATGGAATAATGCTTGTTGAAGGTGTTTTTGGAGATTGCAAAGTTTGAGAAGCAGCTGCTTGAGCCCTAAGATGACGCTTTCATCAGCGTTCACGTGCAGAACGATTTCGTCTAGTCTTAGTAGGAAGTGGAGAAGATTGAGGAGGAGGAATGTTCTCATCCTTATCACTTGGGTGTTTAGGTTGTGGTCTCTTAGGCTGGATAATAGGAGAAGAAGAAGGTCTCTTCTCTCTATAAAAAGGAGGAGGGACTGCTCCATAAAAAGGAGGAATATTTGGTTTAGGAAGCAGACCAAGTCCATCATGACGAGGAGGGATAGGTCTACTTTTAGGAAGTTTATTAGATATAGACATAGTCACATCCATAGGAATGGGTTGAGAATCTTCTTGAGGAAAGACATTAGTTTTATCTTTCAAAGGAAGAACTTCCTTCTCAAGAACGATAGGAATATCAAGTTTAGGTGTTCTAGGTTCACTTAAAGATAGGATCATATCTGTTTTCCATTTTTGATAAGATTTGAAAAGATGATCACTTCGCGGAGGAAGAGATTGGAATTGTTTAGGCCAAAAGTAATCAATAGGAACGCTAGAAGCTCTTTCAGCTGGTTTAAAGAGACTATGATTGACAGTAACAACTTCACCATTATGGGGAAATTTCAAACACTTGTGAATAGGAGAAGCAATAGCTTTCATTGAAGATAGCCAAGGATAGCCAAGCTTCACACGAAATTGTTTGGAAGATGGAATAATAGCAAAGTTCACATCAAGGGATTTGTTATGGACCTCAATAGGCAATGTAATAGAACCAATTGCAGGAGAAAAAAATGCATCAAATAATTTCACAATCACATCTGTTTTGTCATATATCACTTGATTCAATTGCAAAGTAAAAAGAAATTCTTTAGTAATAACATTAACCATGCACGAAGGATCAATAAGCACTCCACGGCAAGGTGTATCCTTAACTTTTGCAACTATGTATAAAGGACCATCAGGTGCCCTGATGGTTTCACTGGAATCAAATGTGATGGAAGGTTCTTTAGGGTTTTCTTGCTGCTCTACAAAGTTAATCACATTCGGAGTCATAGACACAAGACCATCAGATGAGAGAGAGGAATCATTAGCCTCAATTGCATTAGAGGTATGAGAAGGTAATGGATCAGTGAAAATCTAAATATTTTGGTTAGGAGGAGCTACAGATGTGTTGCCTTTATCATTCACTCCAGAAACAGAGATAGTATTATTATCAATCAAATCTTGAATTTTACCCTTTAAAGAAAAACATTTTTCAGTATCATGCCCAGGCTGACGATGAAATTGACAAAAAGCTTTGTTATCAAAATAAGGTGAAGTAATCTTTGCAGGATCAATTTGCCTTATAGGAGGAAGAGTAAGCACATTTTGTTCCAATAACTTATTCATAATACTATGCAATGATTCATTCAAAGGAGTATACTTTCTTTCTTTCTTGAAAAATTTAGAAATAGGAGGCACACCTGATGCTGCATTCACATTGTTGTTGATGATGTTTTCATTGAATTTGATGGAATCTCTGTTCGGTTTAAACTTTCCAAATGGTTGTTGACTGCTATCACCCTTATCACTCGGAGCCATAGGATGTGATTGTTCCATTTGACTCACAGTCAGTTGATAATTGTGAAGAGTTGCACACAACTGTTGGAAAGAGGTAAACTCAGAAAACAGAAGTTTGTCTCGAATATATTTTTGTAAATTAGAAATAAGGATTCTTTGAATATCATTGTCAGGCACTGGAAAAGAAATTTGAGCATACAAATGCTTATATCTACCAATGAAATCAGTCACTTTTTCTTTAACACCTTGTTTACAATGCATTAAATCAATCAAAGTAACTTTAGGACTTATATTGTTTTGAAATTGTTGAATGAAAGCATTTGCAAGTTGTTCGAAAGAAGTGATAGAATAAGAAGGCAAGGAGCAATACCATTGTAGGGCTTTGTCTCTTAATGTTCTAGTAAACAATTTTGCAAGCAACCTTTGGTCATAAGCAAAATCAGTACATATTGTTTGAAAAGTCTTAACATGTGTTAGAGGATCACCTTTACCATTATAAAGCTCCCAATGCGGAACTTCAACATGTTTAGGGGGAATAACTCGAACAATGTCAAGAGAAAGTGGGCTCGCAACATCAAATGTGGGCACACTAAACTTAGATTGATTCATAGAGGCAATTTGTTGTTGTAAAGAAGAGACAGTTTGTGCAAGATTGTTAATGGTCACTTCAGTCGAAGAGTTCATATTAGATGTGTTAGATTGAGATGGAGGTGTTATGTTATTGAAAGAAGGTAAAGAGTAAGGTGGTGGGACTCTATGATAATTAGTCATAGGAGATGATTGGACAGGAGGAACACTACAAGGAGGAATGGAATGGTTAAACGAATTGCCCCCTTGCGTCATGTTCATTTGTGGAGATATAATAGGGACACTCATTGAAGGAATGAATGAAGAAATCAGATTGAACGAAAGAAGAGGGTTAATTGAAGAAGAGGGATTTCCCCCATGACTGGTGATCACAGGAGGAATGTCTTGTATAGAAGTAGCCATTATGTTTGATGTAAAGGTAGGTATGCTAGCAATAGAAGTCATCAAAGGAATAGAATGATTGTCTTGAGTAGGAGGTTGTGTATAACCTAAAGTTTCAGCACAACTCTTTATAGGCATCACATTCAAGTTCACAATGTGTGAAATACCATGCAAAATATCAATTCCATTCTTATCACTTTGAAGCATACGTTTTAGACCCTCAATTAAAGGAAGAGCTTGACTATCGGGATACTCATGAGACATCCATTGGTGAGAATCATCAAATTGGTTATCCAATTTCGAAAGTTGTTCTACAGAAACCTCATGGAGAGATTCTTCATCATTAGGAGGATTAGAGGAATTACCCATGTCCTCGTTAAAAAGGCTATTCAAATTAGGTTCCATCTCCTCAGTAGTTAAACCTCGGAAAGACCTAATTCTACGGCTTCGTCTAACGGGAATAGTGTAAGTAGGGCTTATTGTTGTAAAACTCATGCACTAGAAAGAGAGAGAAGATTTTGAATTTAGAGGTAGCAATTTTCAGTAAAATTAGCCACTCTTCTGGATTTAAGTTGTTAAATGCAATCACGACAGTCTCCCGAAATTTCGGAAAAAATGTCCAGGACCGTGGCGCTTGGAGTGCAACACGGTCCTTGCAACTTTTTTGGAAATTTGCAGGGATGAAAGGTATGATGATTTTAGAGCTAATCTGAAAAAATTGAGTGATTTTATGATCTGTAGATAGGCCAAATTAAAGTTGCAATCTCAAAATTGAACCCTACCCAGATTGTCGAAAAATGCAAAAATTTGAATTTTGAAAAAGAGAGGGAAACTGAAATTTTGAATTTTATGATTTTAGAGGGAATGCCAAAAGCAATGCAAATTTTGAAATTTAAAAATTGACTCAATTTCACGCAAAATTCAATTTTGAAAGCGGAAATCAAAGTTGTTGTAATTAAGCACTTAATTTCAAAAGTCACAAATTGTAAGAATTTGAATAAAGCACTGAAATTTCGAATGAATGCAAACACACTTTTCAGATTTAGGACAGTAAGAACACAATTTTGACACAAAATTTCAATTTCGATGATTTTTGAATGTTTAGAAGCGTTAATCCCTAGACCAACTTTGACTGTAATTTTGAAGGTGTTAAAATTGGTAAAATCAGCCAAAATTCTAGATTTTAGCAAGAAAATACAGTAAGATCTCGCTCCCGAAATTTCGGAAAAAATGTCGGGGACGATGGCGCTCGGAGTGCACATGGTCCTCGCAAATTTTTTCCAAATTTTTAGGGATGAAAGATATTGTGATTTTATTGCGGAATCCAAAGTTACAGCTGATTTGGAGATGTTTTGATCAGTGAAATTGTCGAACAAAGGTTGAATCAAGAGGGTTTCAAAAATTAGGGTTTTGACACTTAACCACTTAATTTTCAAAATCAAAGCACAAATATGAATTGATAATTTGTAATAGAAGGGTAGATCTGAAACAAGCATTAACATTTAGACATTTCACAAGTTCAATTACTAAAAAGAAAATTTAGGGTTTTTTATGCAATCACCTCTAAAATTTTGCAAAAGATCAAACATGGAAATGTAATCAAGGAATCCAATTTTCAGATCTAACCATGAATAATCAGAAAGGATGTTCACGTCAGGTTCACCAAAATGTAAAGCGGAAAATCGCGATCGAACCCTAGTTGCTCTCCCCTCTTCCAACTCCAAGGAGAGAGAAGGGAGATTCACTAGGGTTGATGGTTTTCACTTAGGGGAGAGACTTTACATTCAAAAGAGGGGTTGAAACCCACAAGAGCCAATCCCACACAATGCAAGATTGGATGCTAAATGTGTTTCAAGGGGTTAAGACAGCAAGGCTACCCTCTTTTGTAAAGAATGTTGATAGGAAGATTAAGCTAGGAATGCATAGAAAGTGACAAAGATTCGCTTATAAACTGAGATAGGGATATAGGATGAAGCTGCGGACCTGGAATTAGCAGTAAAATGTCAATACGGCACTGTCCTGCAAATTTGAGCAAAAGTTGTCGGGACGATGGCGCCCGAGCGCCACGGTCCTCCGAAAAATCCGCGAAACGAAGGGGGATATGTTCATCTCTGCACAAGGATTCCAGATCTTCAATTTCAGCCGCGTACCTGCAACCTTGTTCTAAGGATGTTTGTATCCTTATGTGTGAAGGTATAGATGTTGTATGTTGTTGTAGTATGTTGTATGTAGTATTTAGTAAGTGATCTCCTCTTCAATGGTTGAATCCTTGTCTTGAATGCAACACTTAGCCTTGAATGGAGACTTTAAATGATCAATTGCTTGAAGGAATGCTTGAATGCTTGAATGCTTGAGTATAGTTTCCACGCCTTTTCCATCATATCGAATGAAAGAGGAAAATGTAGTTTATATACTGATAGACTGATTTTCCCGACCTTAGGCCAACCAGGAAAGTTTATTTTCCAAATTGCAAACAAAAAGACCCGAAGTCCAAAGGAGACCGGGCCCAAAATAGGACCCAGGGACCAGGGCGCTGGGCGCTCTGGTCCCACCTCCCGGGACAATAAGGTGCAAGGAGGTTCAGGCCAGTGTGCTTGAAAAATGCAGTTTTCAGTGTCATAATCAGGTTTCGGGGTCTCCATTCAGGTTGCGTGTTGTGTCGCCATCGTGAAGACTGAAATGCGGTCGAAATTGCAAGTGTCACAATTTTAGGATGCGACAGAAAGAATTACACAACTGATACCAATGCCTTATTCAGGCTACAGAGTCACCCAAATCAAATAACAATTCCAAAACTAAACATTCCCATACATTTCACCACTGTGGCTTTCATTAACCCCATACATGCCTGACATATACATGATTTTTGTCCTTTTAAAACTAAAACCGATTATCAAATTCAAAATGAGCTAAAAATTGATTTACTGATAGAGATATTTCATGCATATTTAATTCCTCTCCTGAAGACAAAAGCTAGAAACATATCTATAAGATTTCCTTACAATCCATGTTCAGTCGAATAACCCTAGACTATTCAACAAATTAACAAATGCACACTAGAAGACAACACAGATTTAGGCCTGAAAAGTTTTCATCTGTATATTGATATTCATTTTGAAAAATTCTTACATAACTCAAAGTATTTCTGAAATAACCAGAAAATCCTCGATATATTTCAGCAGAGTTTCTTTACAAATTCTTGTGATCCCCTATTCTTAAGTCCTGGTATCCATTTATAACAATATGGATGCATACAAGCTTCAGACATTCCTAAGAATAGTTTGTTACACCGTAATATTTTAAAAGAAGTTACAAATCACTTTAATCCTAGTGGCCTTTTAGTTGGTTATTACACTGCACCATCTTCTTGAACCTCTGCTTCTTGCACCGCATATTTTCTTGTCCACTCTTGGAACATGTCATCGGCAGGCCATGAGAAGCTAACAATTTTTTCTTTCAACTTAACTAACCTTTTCCAAGAGTTTCTCACTTTCTTAGCCTCTGATTCCAAGAAACCGTAATGTGATTTTATCTTCTCCATTTCCTCAATTGTCTTGACAAACAGAGATGTGTCATCTATATTGATGATTTTATTCTCCCTTAATGAAAAGTTAGCTCCTCACTCATCAAGCCATGCTTGTTTGTCCTTCAACTGATCTGGACTAATAGAACCCCCAAGAAATAGTTCAAATTTATGCTCAGTATATTCCTTCCTGTACAAATTGACTTTTCTCTCTACACCAGCTCTTCCTTCTGCTAGCCTAGTCATTCTTTTAGCTAACTCACATATGGATTTAATAATGGCATCAAATCCTACCTCATCATAGGATACACACATAAGTTTTAGATCCACTTCTCTAGGCATCCACTTCTCTAAAATTGGCTACAGAGTAGCCTTGTCTTCATTCAACACACTCAAAATATTCAAAATTCTCTTCACATTAGTATGCACAATGGGGGCTCCTACTGTATCAACAAAACTCAAAATTGTGGCATTTACCTTTTTTTCATATTTATTTGCAAATAGGGCTTGAGCCTGTTTTAACTTTTCCAATTCATGTTGAATGGTCTCAGCTTCTTGAAAACTAGAAGACATAGGAGAAGTGAGAAATTCGATGATGGGACTAGTGGGTGGAGGTCTTGCTAGAGAAGATACAATCATTAGAGTAGAGGACTCAACTTTTTGGTATTGTCCTACCAGTTGACTCTGTAATCTAGCAATAATACTATCCCTGTTGGCTATCTCTCCTTTGGCCTCATTATAAGCATTTAGAATTGTTTCTAATTTTACATGGAGATCAACTCTCTCCTTAGATTCTTTCTTAGCCACTGCCACACTAAATTTTGCAGTTTCTAGAACTGTGTTGGCAGCTTCCACCACCCCTGTATCCTAGACTCTCTTCACTATCATACCCCCTAGATAACTAGATTCTAAGGTGTCCTTCCTTCTTCTGCTCTCATACCTCTTTAAGGACCACATGACCAAAACAACATTATACTTGTTGAATGTCATTGCCTCTTAGGAGAGTCTTGGATTTCAATGACATCTTCTATTGCTCTCTTCCCTCTTGAAGTAGAGGGCTCACCTATTACTGGCACCAACACAATGTATTTTGGCTTCTTCTGCATTACATAATTACCTAGAGGGATTGCCTTAGCAAATGTAGGCTTAGCTATAACCAACTTATCCTTGTCAGGATCATCTCTTATTATAGCTTCCCTCTTTTCCTTCAAAGTTTGCATTTGGTCTTCAAAATAAAGAATTAAGAATTTAATCTTTTCCTCAAAGGGATTAAAGCTAGACAGAGGGTCATAACTACTATCAAATTGATGAATAAAATATAGAGCCCTTTTGTATGCCACCCACTTTTCTTTCCTCAATTCTTGCTCATCCAAATTGAATTCATTTCTAATCAGATCCTCAGGGAAATGAAATTGGTGTGGCCTACCTTTACATACTGCTCTCTTCCTGAACATGTTGTTGAAAAAATCTTCAGGGTCAACAAACCTTGATACTGTAGTAGACAACCTATATGGTTGAAAGAAGTCATGAAAGTGTTTCCAACCACCCTTGGTGATTACAAATAGATGAGACATGGTGACAATTGGGAAAATGGTCCCTTTTACCCTATTTGTTAACTCTACCTCTTGCAAACCCCCAATTTGCCTTAGGATCTCTACAGTTCCTATCTTCAATGGGACTTGATAGGGCAATAAATATGGAGTGCCTCTGAAACCATAAACTCTAAAAAACTATAGAGACAAGGTATAAGTATATGTCACCCCAATTGTGCACAATCTTGATACCTTCAACAAATTCCTTACGCCTAAGGAATTCTAAAAGAGCTTTGGGAATCTTAGGGTACTTTGAGCATAAGAGAATCATAATCTTAGATGCAAAGCATCTGTCAAACTTTAGGTAACTGGCATCCTTTCTATCCCAGGACAAAATGGTGCTCCACAATTGTACAAGCATCTCTTCACCATCCTTTTTCTTAACTAGATCCATTTCACTAGCGAAGTAATCAGCACCTTTAAATAAAAACATATGCATCAGAAGGGAGTACCATCCAAAAGCTCTATCTACCTTGCCATTTTTTATCCCTATCAGTCTTGCATGGATTGTATCAGTGAGATAAGGTGCGTAATCAAATGTTACTGCCAAAGAGGGGTTCAGAATCTATGCTATCATTAGCATATAATGGGTTGGCATGGTGGTTTTAGCATCTTCCCCAAAAATTTAACATAGTGACCAATACATGCCTTAAGCCTCAGAGTAAACAAATTCAGAGAGAAAGGTTCCATGGTACTAGGGCCTACAATAGTTAGGCCTCCTATTTTGATAAAAAACTCCTTTAAAGGACCACTCCTGAGGTAATCTCTCTATACATTGTAGATCTGGGGCAATGTTTCAAAATTGATAGGCTCTAAGTAATTTGATACCTCACTAAGCTTAAACACCTTCCTAAATTCATCATCATTGATCTCAATTAAGGCTCTTCCATTCACATTCCTGATACATTTAGCCATAGGGTCATAATTGTGTGCAATCTGGGTTAACAAATCTACATCCATGAAAACCCTAGGGACTATGAACTTTCCTACATCTAATTCCCATATACTATTCATTGGGGCAAGGGAAGTTCTCTGACCAAATCCTACTTTGAAAAATCCTAGACCTGATATCCCTATCTATGGATCCCTCAAGAAGTTGCCTTTGTCATACAAACCATCTCCAATTCTTAGATGGGGTCCTGGTAATTTACTTTACCTATAAAATCCCTTCTTGGTGCCATCTTGAAATTGTAATTATATCAATTAAAATTTGGACAAACTTCTGAGAAAACAAGGATGCAGTGATACCAATTCAGACTATAACTAACAAGTTGTTAGGTCTAGGAGACAACTGAGAGGGGGGGGTGAATTAGTTGTCAAATAAATTCAAACCAAAAATGACTTAACCAACTTAATGCTTAATACTGGTAAACTAGTTCAATATGTTGGTAGACAGTTTTAACAGTTAATTGCTATACCGGTAAGGATTAGTGCATGAAACATAAAGACAAAGTCATCCACAACACATAATACCAATATGTGTACATGGAAAAACCATGGTGGGAAACCTTACCCACAATCAGATGATACTACTATAGATAGTAAGTGTACATAAATGGGGTCTGCACATGCAAAATGGCAAAGCACCTAGAGCTCACTGCTCAATCACAAAATGGGAGTCACACTGACTATAGTTGGATGGTTAAATCCAATAAGCATGTATTGCACAAAATAGCATCTTCATATGCTAGATTCGGTACTGGTGTAGTTCTGATTGTCTTCACAAAAACCCTTCTTCAATCTTCAAATTATGTCTGTGTGTATAACTCTGCTTATTCTCGCATATACCTTCACACAATCCTTTTTCTCATTCCACATATGATCTTACAAATAAGATCTTACATTTATACCATAACCTAAGACCAATTTTAGTAGGTCAGCTCTACAAGATATTACAATAAAAACATTTTACAAACAATACAATATCCGATGAAATAACTAATTGAACATGTCAGCTTAATGCATTTACAACAATATTTAATCATCTCCATAGCATGCCATGCTGATCTAGAAAAGATAAACCTGCCGGTGTAACCCTGGACCTATTTGCCAGTAACATCAAATATGCGAATGCTAATGTACCAATAAACAAAACTCCAAAACAAAGTGTACACACAATGTCTTTGACATAACCAAGTGTTTTCCATATCATTCCAAGTGTCAGTGATCATTATATATTGCCAGTGTACCAGATATCGGTGACTGTGCATGAGTCACTTGCTTGCCGATGAATGTTGCTAATTCTCCAAAGTGCCAGAGTTGATAAGTTTTTAGTAGATGTTGACATCAATGACAAAACCATACCAAAATACCAATAATCTCCCCCTTTGGCATTGATGGCAACACAAGATGGAAAAACCATCAAAGTGCCAAAACAGAAATGCCAAATACCAAAAACCAACAATCTCCAAAAAGAGATCATAACCAGAAATCAAAATATGAATACAGAGAGTAATAATCTCTCCCAAATAACAATATCTCCCCCTGGGAGTAAAATGTGTTTTCCTTGTGTTTTTTCATACAAATCTCTCCCCCTTTGACATCAAATGCCAAAGTTACAACAAAACATCTTACCAAGCCAAATTCATATACAAAATACCAATCAATTTAGTATACCAACTACTCCCCCTGAGAAGTAGCTTCCCATCAAAGCTGGAATAAAAGATTTCTCTGTTAATTCAGCCAGTTGATGACAATAATCAACTGTCTAAGTCTCTACAGGTGGGAGTATGACTCCAAGCTGATCTCTGAGATATTCAAAAGTCTCCTTAGGCAAAGGTTTAGTGAAAATATCTACAATTTGCTCTTTAGTATTCACATAAACCAGTTTTATCTCCTTTGCTTCAACATTTTCCCTTAGAAAATTTAGTTTGATAGAAACATGTTTGGTTTTAGAGTGTAATATTGGATTCTTAGATATATCAATTACTGTAGTGTTATCACAATAGATAGTAATAGGTTCCTTGCATTTTACCTTTATGTCTTTCAACATTTGCTTAAGTCATAGTACTTGTGTACAGTTAGTTGCTGCTACAACATATTCTGATTCTATTGTTGATAAAGATGTACAACTTTGTTTCTCATTCAACCAAGAAACTAATCTGTTTCCAATAAAGAACGCTTCGCCAGTGGTTCTTTTTCTATCATCCACATCTCCTGCCCAATTTGCATCTGTGTATGCACATAATTCAAAGTTTTCATCTCTAGGATACCATAATCCAAGATTTATAGTACCTTGTAAGTACCAAAAAACCTTTTTACTGCTGATTCATGATTTTCTCTAGGATTACTTTAAAATCTTGAAATAATACATACTGCATTCATAATATCAGGTCTGGTTTGTATCAAATACAGTAAACCTCCTATCATAGATTTGTATCTAGTTGGATTAATAGGTGTAGATTCATCCCTTAGTGATAGTTTGTCATTTGTTGTCATAGGTGTGCTTACCGGTTTAGAGTTCTCCATCCCAAATTTCTTTAGTAACTATTTTAAGTACTTGGATAGACTCAAGAATATAACTTTATCATTCTGTGAAATCTGCAATCCTAAAAAGAATTTTATTTCTCCAATCATAGACATTTCAAATTCTCGCTGCATTTTAATAGAAAATTCTTTACATAATCCATCTTCTCCTCCAAAGATTATATCATCAACAAATACTTCTATAATCAAGATGTCATCATTAGTTACTTTATAATATAAATTGTTGTCTGCATTTCCTTTAGTGAAACCAATCTTTAAAAGATACTTATCCAATCTTGCATACCAAGCTCTTGGAGCTTGTTTCAATCCATACAAAGCTTTTCTTAACCTGCAAACCATATCATTGTCATCTGTCAAAGAAAATCCATCAGGTTTCTCAATGTAGACTTCCTCTTCAAGATCTCCATTCAAAAAAGCACATTTAATATCCATTTGATAAACGTTGTAGTTCTTGTGTGTTGCAAAAGCCAGAAATAATTTGACTGCCTCAATTCTAGCTACCGATGCAAAGGTTTCATTGTAATCAACTCCTTCCTTCTAAGAATATCCCTTACACACTAGTCTTGCTTTATTTCTGACAACCTTATCATCTTCATTAAGTTTGTTTCTGAATACCCATTTGGTTCCAATTACATTATTATATTTAGGTCGGGGAACTAATGTCCAAGTGTTGTTTTTCTCAATTTGTTCTAATTCTTCTTCCATAGCTTTAATCCAAAATTTATCTTCACATGCCTCATTAACAGATGATGGTTCAATTTGAGAAATAAGACATACCTCTTCATTTTCCAATCTTCCTCTTGTCATAACTCCTTTAAACTTGTTTCCAATTATTTGATCTTCAGAATGATTCAATCTTACATACCGGGGTGTCTTTGTTTGTTGTTGTTCCTCAGTTACTATGGAATCCTCAGATGATACCGGGGTAACTAGATCTTCATTTTGTACTAGTGGATTCATTGTAGGTTCATTTGTCAAAATTTCTATTGCTGGTTTAGAGTCTATATACCTTGAAGTTCCTCTGAATTGTTCATCAATCTTTACATTTGTACTTTCAACAATTTTCTGCAATCTTTTGTTAAAACATCTATATGCCTTGCTCTTAGATGAATAACCAAGAAATATTCCTTCATCACTTCTAGGATCAAATTTGCCAATATACTCATCTCTTCTGATATAACATTTACTTCCAAAAATTCTGAAATATTTAAGAGTAGGAGTATTACCAAACCATAGTTCATGAGGGGTCTTACCGGTTTCACCTTTGATGTGAAATTTGTTAAATGTATAGACCATTGTACTTACTACTTCTCTCCAATATACATGTGGTAGGTTTTCTTCTGATAACATACTTCTTGCCACATCCAAGATAGTTCTGCTTTTCCTTTCAACAACTCCATTCTATTGTGGTGTCCAAGGTGCTGATAGTTGTCTTCTGATTCCATTTACTTCACATAATGTATTAAATTCCTTAGATGTAAATTCACCTCCTTGATCTAATCTTAAACATTTGATTTTCTTACCGGTTTCATTTTCAACCAGTTCTATTCATAACTTTGTATTTTCCATTTTTGAATTGTAACTGAAATCCTTTCTCAACTAATTGACCAACACTCAAAAGATTATGCTTTAATCCTTCAACATAGTAAACATTGTCAGTGTTATGCTTACCATCAAGAGATATTGTACCCTTACCTTTGACTAAAAAGGCTTTGTCATCTCCAAATCTCACTAAGCCTCCATTGTATTCTTGAAAGTTCAAGAATTTACCTTTGTCTCCTATTATATGATGTGAGCATCCTAAATCAATGATCCATTCATCCTTTACTTCAACTTTAGCTGCCAAGGCCTGTTCTACCAGTTGAGCAGTAGGTGGCAGTTGATCTTCTGTTATAGAAACAAAAACCCATCCATTGTCTGTTGGATCCTCATTAGAATCATCAATCACACCTTCATCAATAATGCAACAAGATTTGTCTTTATTCTTCTTAAATCTATATCTTTGATATTCAGGGTTAGGCTTGTATGTTCTTCTATCTTCTTCTCTTAGTCTAGCATGTCTATTAGGGCATCTCGAAGCCATATGACCAATCTTATTATAGTTAAAACATTTAAAGGGTGCTTTACCTTCATACATAGTTCCAACTGGACCTTTAGGTATTTTCCTTGCAAAGAGTGTTTCAAGTTCTTCAAGTTCTTCATTTTCTTTCCTTCTTTCTTCAAGTTATCTTGCATAAATGACTTTCCCATTAGATTTGTCAAATGATGGAGAAGATGATGTTGATGCTTTAAAGGCCAAATCTATCTTTATAGTAGCAACAGGACCAAATTCTTCAATTTCAAAAGCTGAAAGTTTCCCAATTAATGTATCCCTAGTTGTGATGTATTAGGCATTGTTCTTAACTCATTTATAGTAGTGACTTTCATTTTATATGCCGGTGGCAATCCTCTTAAAACTTTTGAAACAATTTCATCCTCACTTAAGGTTCCTCCACAACATTTAATACCCAAAACAATCTCATTTACTCTTTCCACAAAAACATAAATCCTTTCATCTTTTTCCATTTTTAGATGTTCATACCTGACCCAGAAGCTTTCAAGTTCTACAATTTTGACTATGGAATCTCCTTCATTCAGTGTTTCCAAATGATCCCAAATACATTTAGTAGTAGACCTATCTGATAGTCCCATGATTTGTTGATCTGATAATGCACTCAAAAGTGCTTCTCTTGCTTTGCAATCATTTTCCTCATCTTTATTCAAGTTGGGTGGAGTGGACTGACTTTGAGTAGGAGTAGTATAACCATTCTTTTTAACATCCCAGATGTCTTTTCCAATGCAATTTAGATGTGTCTCCATTCTGATCTTCCATATGCCATAGTTGGTTCCATCAAGTTTAGGACTGTCCTTCCTGAAATAGTTAGTAGACATTGGATCTCCTCAAGCTATTAAACTTCTGCAAAAAAGGAGTATGCTCTGATACCAATTGTTAGGTCCCAGAGACAACTCAGAGGGGGGGGGGTGAATTAGTTGTCAAATAAATTCAAACAAAAAACAACTTAACCAACTTAATGCTTAATATCAGTAAACTAGTTCAATATTGCGGTAGACAGTTTTAACAATTAATTGCTATACCGTTAAGGATTGGTGCATGAAACATAAAGACAAAGTCATCCACAACACATAACACCAATATTTGTACGTGTAAACCCTATAAGGGGAAAAACCACGATGGGAAACCTTACCCACAATCGGATGATACTACTACAGATAGTAAGTGTACATAAATGGGGTCTGCACATGCAGAAACGCCAAGCACCTAGAGCTCACTGCTCAATCACAAAATGGGAGTCACACTGACTACAGTTGGATGGTTAAATCCAATAAGAATGTACTACATAAAATAGCATCTTCATATGCTAAATTCAGTACTAGTGTAGTTTTGATTGTCTTCACGAAAACCCTTCTTCAATCTTCAAATGATGTCTACGTGTACAACTCTGCTTATTCTCGCATATACCTTCACATAATCCTTTTTCTCATTCCACATCTAATCTTACAAATAAGATCTTATATTTATACCATATCCTAAGACCAATTTTAGTAGTTCAACTCTACAAGATATTACAATAAAAACATTTTACAAACAATACAATATTTGATGCAATAACTAATTAAACATGTTGGCTTAATGCATTTACAATAATAATTAATCATCTCCACAGTATGCCATGTTGATCTGGAAAAGATAAACCTACTAGTGTAACTCTGGACCTATTTGCCGGTAACAACAAATATGTGAATGCTAATGTACAAATAAACAAAACTCCAAAACAAGGTGTCCACACAATGTCTTTGACATAACCAAGTTTTATCCATATCATTCCAAGTGTCGGTGATTATTATATCTTGCCGATGTACCAGATACCGGTGATTGTGCATGAGTCACTTGCTTGCTAGTGAATGTTGCTGATTCTTCAAAGTGCTAGAGTTGATAAGTGTTTAGTAGGTGTTGACATCAATGACAAAACCATACCAAAACACCAACACAAGTAATACACAGAAACTTACTACTTGCCTGAAGAAATTCACTCTGTGCACCGGCTCCTCTACAAAACTCTTCAAAATGGTACTGATGTTTAGTTGATGTGAAGCTTAACATGACAACTAAGCATTGAATTGAAACATTAAAACTACATGCTTCAGCAGTCAACTCAAAATTGAATTCACAATTGAATTCAAAAAATGGCTCCAATGAATCATAAAATTTTCTTAGTGTTTCACCTTTCACTATTTTGCGGAGGTTAAAATCCTCACACCTTTTCATTGTGAAATAGTGACATCCTTCAGATCCTAAAAAACCTACAAGTCTTTTACCTTACCTAGGTCAAGCTGCTTAAAACTGGGCCCCACTTTCTTTTTGCTGCTTCACGAATACTAAACCTCGCATATCTCTTCCATGCGAAATAGCGCCATCCATCAGATCTTCCATCATCTACTTGATCTTTACTCTACACGGTGACCGCTTATCTTTTCACTAACCATATGGAGCTATTACCACTAATGGTTTTCGCTACTTCGCAAAGTTTAAAGACCTTGCATCTTTGGGCTATGAAACAACACCCATCGTTGGATCCCTCTTAAGATGTGCAACCTTTAACATGTTTGTTCCTTTGAAGTGGGCCCTCCACATGGAATCCACCTACCTTATTTAGCAAAGGTAGATAATTCTTATGTGTCAATCATTTATTTGTTGAACTCCATCGAGCTCCACATCTGGACTACCACGTGTTCTATTTTACCATGAAATTCAATACCATCGCTACTCAATCGAAGAGGGCCCTACACTATCCTTAGGAGCCACGTGTCTAGCTGACGAGTCACCCTTTTACCCTAGCTCAATGCCCACCTATATTGCCACATCAGTGACCATGTAACCACCAGTTCATTTCACTGCTTCACAAAGAGTAAACCTCATGCTACTTCACCCAGCGAAACAATGTGGACCATCAGATCTATTTTGAGATGCACCTTCTTTACCTTCCATGTTAGCCTTAAGCCAAGCCCACTACCTTTTTGCCATTTCATGAAAGGTAAAATTCACACATCTTCTCTTCATGAACCAATGCAGACCACCCGATCAACTTTGAGTTGATCGGTCTTTAACCACAAGATCTGCTTACTTCTGGGGCCTGCCAACTTTCCACCATTTCGTGAAGCATAAAACCCCGACAACTTTTCTATGTGAATCAATGTGAACCGTTAGATCCTTTAAGAAATTATTGTCTTTTAGCCCTCTTGTGACCAGTTTACCCGGGCTTTCCACCTTTTTGTTGCTTTGCAAAAGGTAAAATTTGAGCTACTTTAGGTTGTGAATCCACGCTCACCATCGAATCAACTTTGAACTTGCAAGGTCTTTATGGGGCCCAACAAAGAACTCAAAACTTAGGAAAAGGGCACAAGAAATAAAATTTAATAGAGACCCACCTAAGGCAAGTCGTAAAGGGGGGACCCCTTCATAATGGACTGACCCTTCCACTTAAGTGGAAAAAGTAACTTTGAAAAAGAACATAGGGACTCCAAGACATAGCAAGGAGTTAAAAATAAAAAACCCTAAACCTTCAGACCAATAACTCAGAGGCAAGAAATAGTACTAAGTCCAAACTTGCAGAATTTAGCCAATTATGGAACAAAATCACCCAAGGTTCAAAACAGTGATAATAGCGGCTCTAATTGGGGACGGTTGATCACAAGATCAACACAAGAATACATAAAACTATGGAGAACAATCCAAAAACAAGCCCAAAAACAACCAATAGAAACAAACCTAATTATATACAGACTAAAACCTACTGTGCATGGACTTAAGAGAAGTAATGCTTCAGGAATTTTCCATGCACTGGAAATTCCTATACCTCACCATTCATTGTCTGCAAAAAATAAGAATATTTTCCATTAAGATCATAAACAATAGAAGGGCCCATCCATAGTGACTCAAATTTTTTGTGTTTTCCTTTATCTTTCCCTCTCGCATTCCATTAAAGAACCATGTCACCAATTTGAAACTTTCTTAATGAGGTTCTTTTGTCAAATAGATATTTGGATTGCAACTGAATTTTCAAATTTCTCTTATAGGCCAAAGTCCTGGTTTCCTCCACTTCCACCATTTGAATCATTCTGTCTTCCATAGGTTCTGACAACTCCATATCCTCAACTTGTAGGAACTTGTATACAGGAAGAAGGTTGTTGAGTGGCACCCTATATTTCATGCCATAAACCAACTCAAATGGTGAGACACCAATTTTTTTCTTGACAGTAACCCTTTTTGCCCATATGGCCAATTTCAATTTCTGATCCCAAGACCTATTATTTTCTTCAAGGATTTTCTTAATAATATTCAGAAGGCTCTTATTGTTGGATTCTGCTTATCCATTGCCTTGAGGATGATATGGTGAAGAATAAGACACAATTATTCCATGACTGGTGCAATATTCAGTGAACTCCTTTGATTTGAACCTCATGGCATTATCATTCACCAGTTTCACAAGAAGACCAAATCTAGTTATAACATTATCCATCAAGAAATCAATAACAACTTTACTAGTGGCTCTTCTAGTAGGTATAGTGTCAATCCACTTAGTGAAGTAATCAGTGGCCACTATGATCCACCTATGACCTCTTCCTAATTTCTCAATTATTTCCCCAATAAAATCAATGCCCCATTGGACAAAAGGGGCTTCCACTATAACTAGGTTGAGTGGAAAAGATCCCTCATACTTAAATTTGGAAGAAATTTTTTGGCATGGGTCACATCTCTGAACATGTTCATGAGCATCTTTGAACAAAGTAGGCCAATAGTATCCAGCCTGGACTATCTTACCAGTTGTGGTCTTGGTAGAGTAATGACCTCCACATACTCCATCATGCATTTTAGTTAACATCCTTTTAGCTTGGGATTTATCTAAACACATCAACAATGCCCCATTTCTATTTCACCAATATAGATCACCCTGAATAAGGACATACTTTTGAGATTTTAGTCTCAATGTCCTTCTCTGGTTGTGAGTCATCCTCTCTGAATATGTTACATCCTTTAAAAAGTGTACTATCTCTGAGTACCAAGGCTGTGTCTCAATACTTGTGACCAGGATATCCTTAATTTCAACATTATTCACCTCAACATCAAGAAGGTTTGATTCAGCCATTATCTTAGCAAGACCTAAACTTCTTACCAATTTAGTAATCTTAATCTCTAGATCAAACTCTTGAATTTTGGTTATCCATCTACACCTTTTACCAGTGACCTCAGACTGAGATAAAATATCTTTGACAGCCGCATGTGGGACATAAGCAATTACTTGTGCATTCACAAGATATGGCCTAAATTCTTTTACAACCTTAACCAAAGAATATGCTTGTTTCTCCATGATTTTAGATTTTAGCTCTACAGCTTGTAAAGATTTACTATAAAAAGCTATAGGGTGTTCATATCCTTCATTATCCTTTTGTAAAAGAACTGTAGCCATTGTATGATAAGAAGCAAAAGAAAATAGAGAAAAGGGCTTATTGTAACTAGGGGACTTCAACACTAGTGCCTCCTGAATAGCCCTTTTAATTTCACCAAAATCCTTTGAAGCTTCTTCATCCCAGTAAAACTTTGTATCTTTCTTGAGCAATCTAACAATAGGCTTAACTATTTCTACAAAATTGGCAATGAACCTTCTAACAAAATTTACCTTGCCCAAGAAAGAATGGATACCTTTGACACTCTTTGGCTTAGGTACATTGTTTATAGCTTTGATTCTTTTAGGGTCTATTCTAACCCCTTCCTTGGAGACAATATGCCCAAGAAGCTTTCCTTCAGTGATAGCAAAATGACAGTTTTTTGGATTTAAAGAGACACCAAATTCCAGACCTTTATTGAATTTTTTTTTCCAAGTGCCCACAGTGGTCATCCACCCTTTTGGTGAAACATGTTAAATAATCTTGGTACACAACCATGATAATGTTAATGAATTCCTTGAAAGCTACATCCATTGCTCTTTGGAAAGTAGCTCCATCATTTTTTAAACCAAAAGGCATTCTTAGATATACATATGTTCCCCAAGGGGTGGTAAAAGTAGTCTTGAATTGTTCAGATTCTTTCACTAACACCTAGTTATATCTTTAGAACCCATCCATCGTAGACAACAGGTCACAACCAGCTACTCTCTGCAACATTGCTTCCATATTGGGAGAAGAATAATTGTCTTTTAAAGAAGCAACATTTATGTTCCTAAAATCAACATAGAGCCTTATGTCCCCATTCTTCTTTCTAACTGGGACCAAATTAGATACCCATGATGAATTCCTTATAGGCTTAATGATCCCTCCTTCCCTCAACTTGGTTAACTCTTGTTGCATTTTAGTTTCCAAAAGGGGGTTGATGGGTCTTTGTTTTTGTCGAAAAGGCTTAGCATCTAGAAGTAAAGGGACTTCATGCTGAAACAGATCTTGTCTATACACATTTAGATCTTCATAAGACCAAGAAAAAAACATGCTTATATTTTATTAATAAATTAATAAGGTTAACTTTGATGTGAGGAGACAAGTTTTTTCCAATATACACCAACTTAGGGGATGATTCTATCTCCAAGTTCACTTCCTCCAATTCAGATAACTTGGTGGTTGACTACTGATGCAAATGACTGTCACTATGACTGAACATACCTTCCAATTCCACTAATCCTTTGGGTATCTCATTAGTTTCCAACTGAACCATGTCATTTCCAAACACTGTTTCTCTATCTTCCACCACTTCTACCAATGCATTGCAATTATTTTTGTGTCCACCATAGTCATCAATGCATTGTATGTATATGAGAATGTCTTCATCATCTGCAAACACTTTCCAATTATATACATTATCTGGAATAGAAGGCCTGGCTTTTATCTCAACTATGGATACACCAGTGAGTGTTACATCATCATTCTTTAATGCAACATTTGCTGAGAAATCAGCCATGATGTTCTTTGATCTTTCTATCTAGTTAAATGAGAAAGCACAAAAATGTTCAATCACATCCCAAACTACATTCTTATATCTTTTTAGACGATCATTTGTAGATGCATACTTAGATCTAACCTGAGAAACAACCAACTCTGAATCCCCAAACACTCTTAACAACTGAATTCCATGCCTTTTAGAAATATCAAGCCCCAATAATAAGGCTTTATATTTAGTAGTGTTATTTGTACACTGAAAGGCTAGCAAAAAAGAGTATTTGAAAGTTATACCTGATGGGGACACAAAAAGAACTCCTGCTCCATATCCTTTTTTAGAACAATCTCCATCAAATTACATGTGCCACAAACCTTGTTGTTGAGATTCTAATTCAGTCACAATAGAATCAGTATTTTTTAACTGAGGTAAAATTGGTTGCATTCTAAAATTATCAAGATCTACATCAATCATGCAGTTTAACATACAAGGGTCTATTTTCTCAATTACCCTAGGGTCACGTGGTTCTCTATACAACTTAACCTAGCTTCCATTGATTTGAATTGCAGCATATGAAAGATCTAACTAAACATTTCCACCTACTATTGCAGGCCGTTGTCTAGATAATAGCATCTCATAATGAGGTTTTGTATCAGTTACTATGACATCCATCTTATATGTTGCTTCAAGAAATGCTTCTACCTTCACTTCCACATCTTTCATTGTACCTATCACTGGTACTTCTTGATAACTCAATGATGAACAATAAGTACCTAACCGATACTAAGAGGGGGGGGGTGGTGAATCAGTATAGGCACAAACACTTTTCCCAGACCAGTTTGACTGCAAACACTGCAAATGTTTGACAGAAAGTAACACCGGTCTGAAATAGAGTGCAACCAGTAAAGCTAAGAATGATTGTGACAGGCATTAATCGGTTAAACACTTAACTTTCCACTCAACTTAATACTACACTTCCATTTCACCCTTATCCATGAATAGGTAATCTATCATCAAAAATATAATAACAGCTAGCTCAGCATGATTTACCTTCAGACACAAATCACTTAAATCATCACATGAAAAATACTACACATGACACATAGATTTTTCACATGGAAGCCCAACTGGGAAAAACCATGGTGGGGATGAATACCCATAAGCTGCTTTTGAACTCTTTAGAAGTCCACTATGTTAGGATCCTAGTCTAGTTAGAGACTGTTACAATAGGTTCTTCTAGGAACCGATCTTGTTAGAGATCACCTGGTTAAGGGTTAAACCTTGTTAGAGGATTTCAAGAACTCAATGAGTTTGAGTCACCTTGTTAAAGGATTTACAGCAAGCTGGTTAAGGCTACCTAGTTAAGGTATTTTCCAACTATTGAAGTGGTTAAAGATCAACAGGTATTACAATGATCTGATAATAGCACTCAATGCCTAATGCATATCCGCTTAAGTTCCTTCCTTCTACACACACATTATGCAGGAATCAATCCTCTTATCTCATCTGGTCTAGCAAGAATCATGTATCTCTGCACTTAGATACACACATACCATTTTCCAACAACCTCAGAAAGAAAAACAACATCGACCTTATAGGAAACAGATAGGTCAGTAGCATAAACCCTAAACCCTAAAAAATTTAGGTTAAGAAATTCAAATGGTTCAATCCTGACCATTGAACACATTGCACTGAATACAAAAGTCTTGAACATATCTCAAGACATTCTCCATTGTTCATTCTTCACCACTTTCATGGCTGCTTGTAACCCATCACACATTCTCCACCATTTACAGAGACTTTGCACATTCCCAAGGTAGATAGGATTGATCTCCTTCATGCAAGATCCTTCACACGCTCAAGCTGACATGGCAACATGATCAGATCTTCATTACAATGCCAACTCATCACATAATGTCATCGATTGAGTCACATAGGCTTGGAACACTTCAACTGGAAACCTTGAGGTTGAGACTACCAACCAGTAGTCATGCAAAACTTCCATATACCGGTTCTCATACCAACATGCTGGTTCACCTTTTCACTTATACTGGTTCTCGCATATACCAACTCTTAGTATCATACTAGTTCTATTGCTAGTTGCTTCTATATACTGGTTCACTCTTCAGCATATTGACATCAATGATAACATACAATGTCATCATGTCTTCATACCGGTTCACATGTGCCAACACTTCTTTGTTATCCATAGCATAACACTTCCCATACATTGTACTTACTAATAGTCCCAATTCTTTCATGAAACCATATGACATTACATTTGTAGCTGCACCAGAATCTATCATACAGTTCTTAATTAACCATTTATTCACTAACAAAGTTACATAGAAAGGATCAACCTGTGAAGGCTCTTGTGAAATAGTTCTTCCAACATATACCTCTCGGGTTTGCAGCTCAAGATCCTTTTCATCCTTCATTGCACCTGAAGGAAAAGTTGTACTACTATCAGATATTTTAGAAAATAAAGATAAAGTAGCTTCTCTATGTTCTTTTATTTTCAGTAATTCTACCAATGGGACTGTAACGTTCATCTAGGTTAGAGCCTGAGTCATATCAAAAGTGGAATTATTAATTGACTCAGTATTAATTTTAGCTTTCTCCGCCTTAGGCTAACTTGCCTTCTTCACTGTAGTAGTCCCTTGTATATCACCAGTAGCATTATTATCGACACTCTTGGCTACATCTTTAAATTGGTCATTCTTTGTCTGACCATCTTGATGTGAGGCACCATTACTTGCTATCATCTTTTCAGATACTTCTTTAATGAACATTGAGCTAGGTTCACCCTGATCTCCATCCTTTTTACTACTTCTCAAGTTGTAATTATTCTTGGCTTTGGCTATGGCAACCTTAGTAAGATTTCTTACCTTTTCATCAGTGGGTCTTCGGAGATGAACTTCTTCATCTTCAATGGTTACCACATTCATAGTAGGATGCCAATCAACTATCAACTGTCCTTGGTAACATTTATTATTATTTAGCACATCACACTCACTAGATTCACTTTGTGAAGACTCGTCATTGCTTTCAATAATAGTTTCAAACATGTTAATATCAGGCTTACCTTCTTTTCTCATGGATTCTTCAAGGGCTTGAGCTACAATACACCGATGAGGAGAATGTGGTCCATCACAAGCCATGCACCAAGGGGTATTTTCCATATTATGAACATTTACTCCTTTCAAAAGATCTGTGGTATCTTGGCTTTGAGTGTTTTTTAGCTTATCGTTTGAGGTTTACCATCCTTCCAAGTAGTGTCATAAGGCATGTCATGCAATCTAGGAGGTCTATCTTGCCAATTATAATGAGGTTTTTCATTTTTGCTTACCTTAGCAGTAAGATCTTTCATGGTAGTCATTAACTTCTCTATTTTGTCATCCTCCTTGGCAACTTTATTTGGCTGTTGTTTTGATTCTTGCCACAACCTTCCATCAGTTCTCCTCCCTACATTTCCAGATGCTTTCCTATTACTCTCCACATTGATGGTAATCCTAAAAGCATCTCTCAGACTGTGTGGGTTTTTATCTCTCAAGATGTAAGCCATTTTTGAATCAAAAGCATTATAATAAGTGTTCTGACACATATCATCTAATCTCATCACTTGGTAAAGCCTATGCATTGCTTTCTGAAATCTATAATTGAAATCTATGACAATTTCATTATTAGACTTTCTAATATTATTGAACTCATTGAGCATGAAGCTCACATTTGTTTTGTCACCATATTGTTCTTGAAAGTAATTCTTAAAATCTTCCCAAGACCCAATGCTATTCACAAGGAGACCTCTATACCAATCCCTTGCATCATCTACTAAGGACTGTACAAACTATTTCATGATGACATCTTCATCTATAATTTCATAATCATTTATCAAGTCACAAAAATATTTTAGGTGCTCTTCTGCACTGATTGCATTATTGCCAGCAAATTTGTGGAGTATATCCCTTAATTCAGTAGGGACATGGTTAGGGTGCCCTGGGATTCTATCAAAGAAGAGTTGTCTATACAACTCCAAGTTAATGGGTCTTCTCTAGAATTTATTAGCAGTAAGGTTATTTCCCATGTTCATACTTACATTAGGAGTGTTAATTGAATAAACTTGATTGCTTTGATTGGTAATAGGGACTTGACTAGCTGGGACAGTGCTCATAGGCAAGGTTGACTGAATTTTGACTAGAGGGAGTGAGGCATGCTGAGGTAAAGGTTTACTTGGGTTTGTTGTGTTGTCATTTTTGATGTTTATGTTGTAATTTTCATTGATGGACACACACTTGCATTGAGATCCCCTTTACATGTATGAGCTAGAGCTCAACCAGTATCTGTTCCAATCGATATGTTGTATTCTAGTCTTTAGACTATTGGTGATTTTGTAGAATGTGTTTCTCAGTCTGAAGTGGCATGTCAACCCCAAGTGGTTTGTAGATCTCAAATGGTATGAGGGAGAAAATCAGCATAACACATTCTTACCAATCTTCATTTTTGTTCAAACCGGCAACCAGTATTTTGTATGAACCGGTAATACTCTGTGATGAGTTACCAACTGGCATTTTGTGATGAGTTACCAATCAGCCAATTGTTTGACGGTGCTGACACATTGATGGTGCTTCTTGTGTCATGTTACTGAGTATGTCTAGATTCATTGAACCTATGAAATTGTAATGTAATCCTATTGGACTGACATGAAATCAGATTCCTTTAAAAGGACATCATGTCTAGGGTTTTAGTTGTTGCTGAAAAGGTTTATGTTGTGCTAGGGTTTAAGGTGGTTGATGAGTTGTTGTAAGAGCAATCTTATCTGAGAAGATCAAGTTGTAACTGTGTGAGAGATAGAGAAGACTGAAGTAATGCTGGAATACATTAGCTATGAGCTATACTAGATCTAACCAAGTAGTATGTGCTATTAGATAGATCAAACACTTGTTGATTACTCACATCTTTGACAAGTCTGTAGCCCTTAACTGGGTAGGCCCAAAAGCTTTTTGTTAAATCCTCTAACAAGGTGGTTCACCTCTATGAATCTAAAATCCTCTAGCAAGGTAGTCTTTAATCGGACTTATCTCCTAACAGAGATTGAGATTCCTAACAAGATCTGTTATGGTGAAGAACATTGTAAGACCTTAACTAGTTTGGTTTCTATTCTGCAGATAGTGACTTGTGAGTTCCATCTCACCGTGGTTTTTCCAATTTGGGTTTCCACATCAAATATCTTGTGTTATGGTTGTATTGCTTTTGTGGGTGAATTCTTTGTTTGCATTTTGGTTTGCATGTGTGATAACCGGTCTGTCTGTTAAACTATTTTACCAATTTATCTTCAGACTGTTTAAGTGTTTTAGTGCAGTGATTTTTGGCATACTAATTCACCCCCCCCTCTTAGTATTCATCAATTGGTATTAGAGCCTACCTTTCTATAAGTTTAACCACTTGGAAAGAGATATGGGGGATACTCAATGGTTCACTCACTCTGAGAAAGCCTATGATGATCTTATGGTCAATACAAGGCATCTCAAGCAAAAAGGAGAGAACATGCAGAAAAGCCAATGGGGCTATCTGAAAATAGTTCTGCAGATGAAGGAGATATGGAAGCCATGATAGCAGAAGTAAATAAGTTGAATGAATCAAACTCCAACTTGAGAAAGGAGTTGGAAGGACTGACTATAGAAAGGAGTTGGAAGGACTGACTATCCAGTTTAGTCAAGAGCTTGAGAACCGGAGGAAAGTTGAAGATCTAGTGAAGGACAAAGATCATGAGATCTCCAAGTTGAAACAAGAGATTAGTGCACTGACTGCTTGCCTTCACGAGAGAAGAATGGAAAAAGAAGGAGTACAAGATGAACTGAACATAGCCATCTCTAAAAATGCAAGCCTAATGGAGACAAATACTGCTATTTCCAAAGAACTCTCTAAGTCAAAGGAAATACTTGCTAAGTTCAGCAAAAGTACTATCAAGCTAGAGCAAAAGCTTGAGTCATCTAGACTAGTAAAGAATACCAATTGACTTGGTTTCTCTAGACATGAGGAAGGAGAATCCTCAGGAACAAATGCTGAAGAATCAAAGAAGCAACCGACATTCAAAGGAAAAAGTAAGTAAAAATTCAAACCTGTTTACTTTAACTGTCTTAAAGAAGGACACACTGCCAATGTATGTAGGAGCAAAGCCTACAATAATTTTCCTTACTTTATTAACAATGTACCTAGATCCAATAAGTTCAATGGTCATTGTTATGCATGCAACAAGTTTGGGCATAGAGCATTTGAATGCAGGTCTATGATGAATAACACTAGAAGATATCCTCAAAGGACCCAAGGAATTGGTCCTGAACCTTTTGTGAACTGGAACCACAACCGGTTTAATGTCTTCAATCATCAGTCAAGAAGTGGTGGCCATTAAGTGGCAACCGGATGGAGAGAAAATTGTATGATCTGTCATGGTCATGGTCACACTACTACAACATGCAAAAGGAAGAATGGAAACATGAACAATGAACCTTGGAGAGCACCTGGATTGGTTTGCTACCACTGCAACAAACCAGGTCACATTGCAAGATTCTATAGAAGTAGAAATAGTATATCTAATGATATACCAGTCACTCCAAAAGGAGAAATTGATGTTGAAACAGTTCAAGTGGACATGAACAAAACCTGGAGGAAGAAACCAACAATGTTGGAAGAGGAACCGGTTTTTGCACCTAGTGTGGAAATATCGGAACCGACAAACTAAGCTTCAAAAGGCTTAGGGGGAGCGAAATGGCGAAATGTTTTTGAACCCCCGGTTTACACTGATAAAAGACCTTAACTGGTATGTGATACCTATCACATGGCAGAAGACTGGAAATGGTAAAAAGGCATATTAGGGTTTACGGCATAATAGAGGAGCATTAATGGTGGTAGGTGAGAGACATGTATAAAAGCATTTTTCAAATCATTTCTCACTATCTATTTTCAAGCGAAGAAATTTTTTTCAAAGAGCAGAGAGAAGAAAAGGCAATTTAAGCTGAGATTTCAAGAAATCGACAAATCTTGAAGGAGATTCAAATTCAGTTTGCAAATGGTCAAGTGGAGAACACAAAGTGGTGATTCGGCAATCGACGGAGTGTGGAGTGAAGTAGAATTAGAAAGCCCTAAATTCATGTTTTAAAGGTATTCCTCGAGTTCTTAAAATATTTTACAATGGCGTCTGCATCTCACACCAGTTCTAGTACATCCATTGAGTCTGAAAGTTTTATTCAAAGGAAGTCAAAGTATAATGCCCTATCACAAGTTCCAACTGGAGTGATAGTAAAAGAGAGAATCTCTGACTATATTGATTGTGAGATTGAAGACCTAGGGTCTCTAGCCATCCACTCTCAACTAGATCTATTTTGTGGAAAGGACAAGAAAATCAAACTGGAATATAGTATCTTAGAGAAGAAGAAACTCCATAATGCAGTATAATTTCTGGAAGACTTTACAAAGGATCATATTAGGATAATTTTGAGCAGAGTCCATGGTGACAAGATGTACCTGGAAAGGATGCATGATATCATGTCACAGGCAATTCATGTAGTCACCAGTTTTTGCAACACAGGGGAAGTGCTAGCCCTAAGAACGGTAAGCAAAACTAAAATGGCCAAGCTCATCGGTTCAGTGAGCGATTCATGAGGCATGATAGTCAACTCCATCAAGGATGATCTTGTTAAGTATGCCTGCATGGTGATAGGCTATAGAACATTCTCTACCAGCAGAATTAACTCTATATCTACTATAGCGGTAAATGTCGCTTATCGGATGATTAAAGAGGATGCATCATTTGACCTGTGCACTGGTATGTAGAGGCAACTCCTGTCTAATTTGAAGTCGATCAAACAGGATAATGCACTGAGATTCAAGTTCAGACAACTATTGATTGGGTTGTTCTTCTATTTCCAAGGCTACTTTTCTGGAGTAGGAGATGTCTAGTGGTCTCCTGACCAACTGGTAACCAAGCAGATCAAGGAAAGCATTCAAGCTATCAGAACTGGTTACCCTGATGTGGTGAACAAATATTTTGATGAGTTCAGATGGAAAATGAGTCAAAGGATGAGGATCTCAGGTGACATCATCAATAAATATGAAGATGACATCTATTTCACCATCCAGGTGGACAAATGCTTAATGGAGGTTGTTGAGTCTAGAATGGAAGATGTGGATCCAATGGGCTATGAGGTGATATACGATATGCTGGAAGGGTATGCCTCAACCCTTATTGCCTCACCTCTTGATCCCAAGGCAAAGAGGACCGGAACCTATCTGAAAAGGATTGTACCAGTCAAGGAACCCTCTATTAAGAAAGGAAAAGAACTGACAGCAAAGAAAGAAAAGGCAGTGCCTGCAACATCAGCACCGACTACTACTACAACTCCAAGAGTGACCAAGTGGTCGCCTGCAAAGAAGAAACCAGAAGTGGCACCGGCAAAAGTCTTTGAAAGAAAAAGGAAGAGTAAGTCAAATGAACTGGACTCTGAAGAGACTAAGTCTGATGAGATGCCAAAGAAGGCCAGACAGACGAAGAAGATGAAGAAGAATGAACTGTCAATGTCTGCACCGATAAATATCGATATCTCCTCATATAAAACTTTGACACATTGTCAAAGAACAGTAAAGAATATTAGGAGAAAATTACTTCATGATTTAGTAGATTACTATGATGATTTTAGTGATGAGGAGAAAGAAGAAGTACTATAGGAAATTATTATTTATTTGTGTAAGAATGACCAGTCACCATCAAAGATTAAATCTTAGACATGGGATTCACTATATAAGGCATTAGATAATAAATGGTGCATTGCCATAGAAAAAGAATAGGAGATTAGGGAGAAATTCTTTGCACAGTACTTTCCTGACCTCTCAAACTCAAAATTATTTGATGTTTTGGACCAAAATAAAGGACTCTTCTTCACAAGGAGAAGAAGACTCTGGCTATTAGAGGGAAGAATTGATGATGTTGACAAGGACACTCATTAGCATATGAATCATGCTATCTAAGCTCACAAAGCATGTATGGCCAATGTGCAAGCAGAAAAAGAACCTATTATATCCAAACCGGATGAAGTTTTTGATGTAGAAGGAAACCCGGTTGAAGAATCAATCGACACTATTGATGTTGATGCCCTGGACATAGAAGATGTCACTCAGGACATACCTTCTGAGGGAATAGAATAGGTGCAATAGGCTGAACAGGGTAGTGAGCAAGCCAAGGATAGACAGGAAGTGGCTGAGGAATAGGCAAAGAAGAAGAAGGATGAAGATGAGAAAAAGTGGAAAGAGGAAGAGAACAGAAAAGAGGAAGAGGAGAAAAGAAAAGATGAAGAGAAAAAGAAGAAAGAATATGAGAGGAAAAATAAAGAAGAAGAGGATAAGGAAGAAAAGAAAAATAAAGAAGAAGAAGACAAGGAACAAGAAAAGAAGAAGGAAGCAGAGAAAAAGAAGAAGGAAGAAGAAGACAAATCAGCAGAGAAAAGCAAAGCAGACAAGACAGCGGAAGCGATGAAGAGCACATAGATGGAGACTCCGAAGGCAACTGGGAGTCAAGCCAAACCGGCTGATATCTCTAGTCCTATTGATCTCCAGTCTGCAAGTGAGTCAGAGCTAATGCAGAGCATCAAGGTTGCTCAAGAGTGCCTTGAAATCATTTGAAGGAAAAAAGAGCAAGATATAATTCAAGCGGCTATAGACACCCTTACCGGTTTGATCCTCAGTACCAATCTTCCCAACACTGAATCATCACTAGCACAACTTAAGCTACTATGTATTGCAGTGAATGATCAGGTGCAGAGCCTGGAAGAAGCCACTGAGGCAAATGTCAAGAAAGAGCATCAAAAGGCTCTTAACATTTCTCTAGTGAAGAAGTTGAATGAACTCCAGTCTGAACTACTGAAAGATCAAAAGGATATAAGGGATGCTTTAGATGAGGGAAACCTGCTACTAAGCAAAATCTATCCACCCCATCTATTCTACGATGATGTGCTAGCCCAGAAGCAAAAGCTTCAAATGGACTTACAGTCTTACTTAAGCACATTTAAGCCACCTTATGATTCCTTTGCAACTTATGGGAAAACCATTCACTAGTTTCAGATCCAGTCAGCCAAAATGGAGGAAGAGATCAGTACACAGTCTAGAGATTTGCAGAAGCTACAACTAGTTTTACTTCCACATCTGCAAATTCTTCAGAAGTGTTATTTGAACCTGGATGCCTTGACAGTTATGCAAGAGATGAGCACAGTTGATGCCTTGGAAGAATAGGTATCCCAGATGCAAATAGAGAAAGAAGTGGCCACCTCCCTAATTGAGTCCTGGTCTCTATCAATGAAACAACTTTTGTAGGACTATAAATCAGTTTTTGACAAGTATTATTCCTTTTTGTCATAAACTTTCATTATTTTAATATGGAAACAAGGTTGTTCAACGGTACTTTGTCATTGTTGGCAAAGGGGGAGAAGTACTCTATCTATTTTGGAGAAGAATAGGGAGAAGTATCTGGCTTTAAAATTTTGATATATGCTTTGATATATGCTTTATGCTCTGATATCTCAATTTTTATGTTCTATATGCAAAATTGTTATACATTGTATTGATTATGGGATAGTGTTTATGCTTAGGGGGAGCAATTTTGTTAATGACATGTTTTTGTTGTAAAACACTTAGATGTCAAAATTTTATTTTCCTATGTGTTGCCATCAATGCCAAAGGGGGAGATTGTTGGCATTTTTGAAGTTTATGTTGTGATTGTCATTGATGGACACACACTTGCATTGAGATCCCCTTTACATGTATGAGCTAGAGCTCAATCGGTATCTGTTCCAACCGGTATGTTGTATTCTAGTCTTTAGACTATTGGTTATTTTGCAGAATGTGTTTCTCGGTCTGAAGTGGCATGTCAACCCCAAGTGGTTTGTAGATCTCAAGCAGTACAAGGGAGAAGAGCAACATAACGCATTCTTACCAATCTTCATTTTTGTCAAACCAGCAACCAGTATTTTGTATGAACTGGTAATACTCTGTGATGAGTTACCAATCCACTGATTGTTTGACGGTGCTTCTTGTGTCGTGTTACTAAGTATTTCTAGATTCATTGAACCTAGGAAATTGTAATGAAATCCTATTGGACTAACATGAAATCAGATTCCTTTAAAAGGACATGTCTAGGGTTTTAGTTATTGTTGAAAAGGTTTATGTTGTGCTAGGGTTTAAGGTGGTTGATGAGTTGTTGTAAGAGAGATCTTATTTGAGAAGATAAAGTTGTAACTGAGTGAGAGATAGAGAAGACTGAAGTAATGCTGGAATGCATTAATTGTGAGCTATACTAGATCTAACCAAGCAGTCTGTGCTATTAGATAGATCAAACACTTGTTGATTACTCACATCTTTGACAAGTCTATAGCCCTTAATCGGGTAGTCCCAAAAGCTTTTTGTTAAATCCTCTAACAAGGTGGTTCACCTCTGTGAATCTAAAATCCTCTAGCAAGGTAGTCTTTAATTGAACTTATCTCCTAACAGAGATTGAGATTCCTAACAGGATCTATTCTGGTGAAGAACATTGTAAGACCTTAACTGGTCTGACCTTAACTAGTCTGGTTTCTATTCTACAAATAGTGACTTGTGAGTTCCATCTCACTGTGTTTTTTCCCATTTGGGTTTCCATGTCAAATATCTTGTGTTATGGTTGTATTTCTTTTGTGGGTGAATGCTTTATTTGCATTTTGGTTTGCATGTGTGATAAATGGTCTGTCTGTTAAACTATTTTACCGGTTTATCTTCAGACTATTTAAGTGTTTTAGTGTAGTGATTTTTGGCATACTAATTCACCCCCCCCCTCTTAGTATTCATCATGTTGAAGGAAAAACTATGGGAGGAGCTTTCAGATAATTAATTTTTCTTTTAACCTCTTGATTTGTTGCTTCCAACTCGGCCATTTCCAATTCTCTTTGCAGATCTTCTTTCTCTTTCCTCATCCTATCTATCTTCCTCTCATGTGCAGACAACATATGAGAAATGTTTTCTTTAGTTTTAGACCCAAACCCATCTTCCATGCACTTTTTTTTTTCCTTAATCAACACTATTTCTAACAGGTTGTGGGTCACTAAGGACCTCCTTACTAGGTTGTATAACAAATTTGTATGTAGGGTTGATCTTGGCAACTAGGTTTTCTCTGACGACTGGATCTTCATCCTCACTCATAGCTTTCTCTTGGGTGAATAACTCAAGATTAGCAGTCTATCTTAGAAGCCTATCCCTCTCAATCAATTTATCTTTCACTTCCTTTTCTTTATTTTCTTCTTTCTATGCTCTTAAGGAAATCAAATGATGAACTCTTCTATTGAGAACCTCAATTTCTTGGGATACCTTGTCCTCGTCGGGGAATATCTCTTCAGAACCTGATACCTTAACTTGATCAATATCTATCAAACTAATACTCCCATCTACACTTCTTGGTATGGGGTCTATCCTAACATTAGAACTATTCCTATCCTTCCCAAATAGACTAACATTAGAGATTCCTTGATTAGAGACTTGGATATCCTCATTATTATGGAACAAACTAGAATGGAAACCCAAAATGTCTTGCTCAAACTCACGGGATGAAGAATTTGAATTTAGATACATAGGTCTATCAAATGACTTACCCGTATGAATCTCTTTTATACCCAAGAAATACTAGATGGCTCATGTGCAACTGATCTTTTCTGGCCTCTCCGTGCCTATTCAGGTAATCCCTCTTGCAATGTCTCTTGAGGATATTTCCTCATGAATGACTTGGTGTTCCTTCCTCTCTGCATTGTACTTGTTTTTCTTAAGAAAGTTAGGCTTATTCAAGAACACTGGTTATTTTAATTCAGAGTCACCACCCAAAACTATGGGAAAGATAAGAAAACATGCTTTGACATATCACTCACATGGGATTTGATAACACAAAGGTTTTCAGAGAAATAATCAAAGACACAGGATAGCACGACCAACTACGAAGACCAAACATATAATTTTGAACAAAATCTGAAGCTAATACAAGCACCAATATGTATCATAGATTCACACTATAACTCTCCCCAATGGAGTCACCACTTTTGTTGTTCTCAAATTTTGATTCCCTTCCATCCTCCCTATAAGAAATTAAATAAATCAGTTTGCATATGAGGAGGACATCAAGAAAATAGAACTCCAGAATAACATATAACAAGGTTTCACCAAAACCTTCTACACTTTGAACTTATCCAAAGCTTAGGTGGGTATACCCTCTATGGATATTTTCACACTTTAAGATTGAGATCCATAGTAAACCAATGCTAAAAACTTATGAACTTCATCACCTAAATAATACTGAAACATCAAAGAAAACTTATGGTCATTTTCAGTATTGATCCCGAAGAATGATAGAAATAATTCCACAATTGATACCAGTGCCTTATTTAGGATACAAAGTCACCCAAATCAAATAAGAAATCCAAAACTGAACATTCCCATACATTTCACCACTTCAGCTTTCATTAACCCCATACATGCCTAACATATACATGAGTTTTATCCTTTTAAAACTAAAACCATTTATCAAATTCAAAATAAGCTAACAATTGATTTATTGATAGAGATATTTCATGTATATTTAATTTATCTCTTGAAGAGAAAAGCTAGAAACATATCCATAAGAATGTCTTACAATCCATGTTCAGTCAAATAACCTAGACTATTCAAATGAAACCAACAAATCAGTGAATGCACACTAGAAGACAACACATATTTAGGCTTGAAAAGCTTTGATCTGTATATTAATATTTATTTTGAAAAAATCTTACATAACTCAAAGTATTTCTAAAATAACCAGAAAACTCTTCATAACTCAAAGTATTCAACTCACTCAAAATATCCAAAATTCTCTTCATGTTAGTGTGCACAATGGGGACTCCTACTGTATCAACAAAACTCAAAATTGTGGCCTTTACCTTTTCTTCATATTTATTTGCAAATAGGGCTTGAGCCTATTTTAACTTTTTCAATTCATGTTGAATGGTCTCAGTTGGTTAAAAACCAAAAGACATAGGAGAAGGGGGAATTTCAATGATGGGACTAGTGGGTGGAGGTCTTGCTAGAGAAGATGCAATCATTGGAGTAGAGGACTCACCTTTCTAGTATTGTCCTACCAGTTGACTTTGTAATCTAGTAATAATACTATCCCTGTTGGCTATCTCTCCTTTGGCCTCATTATAAGCCTTTAGAATTGTTTCCAATTTTACTTGGAGATCAGCTCTCTCCTTATCTTCTTTCTCTGCCACTGCCACACCAAATTTTGCAGTTTCTATAACTGTGCTGGCAGCTTCCACCACCCCTATATCTTGGACTGTCTTCACTATCATACCCCCTAGATAACTAGATTCTGAGGTGTCCTTCCTTCTTCTACTCTCATCCATCTTTAAGGACCACATGACCAAAACAATATTATACTTGTTGAATGTCATTCCTTCCATAGGCTTGGTTTCTTTTCTGACTACTTCAAGTACTAAGGCATCTGCTATATCCCATTCAGAGAGGATTAAAACACCAGCCTTTGACACCAATATTTCTCTCCCATTTTTAGGAGTGGTGGCTATAAATTCTGCCATCATTGCTTTCTTCACTTCTTCCTCCACTAAAGTTTAATCTTTGTGGGGTTGCTCATTCTTTCTCTTTTCACACCTTGCATTGAATTCCTCAATGTTTTGCTTCCAAACAAATTGCATGAAGGTTCTTGTTGTGACAAAATTACTATCAACCAGGAACTCCTCATTGGCTTGCTTGATAGCTGGGTCTAACTCTTTACCTTTGAACTCATCAGCAATTAAGTTCATCTCTACACTTGGTGGCTCTTCTGGCATCCCCTCTTGTGTTTCCTCATATGTGTAGGCAATCTCCCCAATACTTCCTAACTACAACAACTGCTCTATTGTTGCCTGTTCATCTCCTATATGGATAGGGGATTAAGATGGAGAGTACAGCAGCTCACCTATTTGCACCTCTTTTCCCATTCTTTTCCTCTTAAGGGAGTCTTAGATGTCAATTACATCTTCTATTGCTCTCTTCCCTCTTGAAGTAGAGGGCTCACTTGTTACAAGCACCAACACACTATATTTTGGCTTCTTATGCATTACATAATTACCCGGAGGGATTGCCTTAGCAAAGGAAAGCTTAGCTAGAACTAACTTAGTCTTGTCAGGATTATCTCTTATTATAGCTTCCCTCCTTTCCCTTAATGTTTGCATTAGGTCTTCAAAATAAAGATTGAATAATTTAATCTTTTCCTCAAAGGGATTAAAGCTAGGCAAAGGGTCATAACTACTAACAAATTAATGAATAAAATCAAGAGCCCTTTTTTATGCCACCCACTTTTCTTTCCTCAATTCCTCCTCATCCAAATTGAATTCATTTCTAATCAGATCCTTAGGGAAATGAAATTGGTCTTGCCTACCTTTACATACTACTCTCTTCCTAAACATGTCATTGAAAAAATCTTCAGGGTTAGCAAACCTTGATACTACAGTAGACAACCTATATGGTTGAAAGAAGTCATCAAAGTGTTTCCAACCACACTTGGTGATTACAAATTGATGAGCCACAGTGATAGTTGGGAAAATGGTCCCTTCTCCCCTATTTGTGAGCTCTGCCTCTTGCACACCCCCAATTTGCCTTAGGACCTCTACAGTTCCTATCTTCAATGGGACTTGATAGGGCAATAAATATGGAGTGCCTCTTAAACCATAAACTCTAAAAACTATAGAGATAGGGTATAAGTATATGTCACCCCAATTGTGCACAATCCTGATACCTTCAGCAAATTCCTTAGGCCTAAGGAATTCTAAAAGAGCTTTGGGAATCCTAGGGTTCTCTAAGCATAAGAGAATCCTAATCTTAGATGCAAAGCATCTATCAAACTCTAGGTACTGGAATCCTCTCTATCCCAGGACAAAATGGTGCTCCATAATTGTATAAGCATCTCTTCACCATCCTTTTCCTTAACTAGATCCATTTCACTAGCGAAGTAATCAACATCTTTAAATAAAAACATATACATGAGAAGGGAGTACCATCCAAAAGGTTTTTCTACCTTGCCATTTTTTATCCCTATCAGTCCTACATGGATTGCATCAGGGAGATAAGGTGCATAATCAAATGTTACTGCTAGAGAGGGGTTCAGAATTTGTGCTATCATTAGCATATAATGGGTTGGCATGGTGGTGTTAGAATCTTCCCCAAAAATTTGACATAGTAACCAATACATGCCTTTAGCCCTCAGATTAAATAAATTAAGAGAGAAAGGTCCATGGTACTAGGGCCTACAATAGTTAGCCCTCCTATTTTGACAAAAAACTCCTTCAAAGGATCACTCTTGAGGTGATCTCTCTACACATTGTAGATCTGGGCCAATATTTCAAAATTGGTAGGCTCTAAGTAATTTGGTACCTCACTAAGCTTAAAAACCTTCCTAAATTCATCATCATTGATCTCAATTAAAGCTCTTCCATTCACATTCCTGATACATTTAGCCACATGGTCATAATTGTGTGCAATCTGGGTTAACAAATCTACATTCATGAAAACCCCAGGGACTATGAGCTTTCTATAAGGCCTTCCCCAAATCAAGCTTTGATTAACCTAGTTGACCATGTTTGACCCTATTAATAAATGCTATATAATTCAATAAAATGGGCTATGTTAGATAGATAGATTGGTGAGAAAAGTAATTGAACCAAGTTATAGAATTATTTCACCTTGTGGTGTACATTTTGATGTGTTATGAATTTGAAACCTAAAAGATCCACTGATTGGATAATCTTGAACTAACGTATGTCAGCTATATCAGGATTTGCAGTACTTTATTATGATGTTGGAAATATGATGCATATCTAATAAGTGAATGAAATAATGAGAATTATGATAATGGCTTATGTGGATAAATTGGGATATATGAGATATTGATTTTTTAATGTCAATTGTATGCAGAGTGTTTAATGTGTATTCTTATTCATGTGTTTAATATTTTATGAGGATGTTTGGAAGTACTAATGTGTAATTGAGATGTGCAAGAAAATTATCCATGTGACCATGGAAACATTATGGAGAGCCAAACCTAGACCTATGTACATTCGTAAAACCAGGGTTTGTCTATTTGGAGAGACAACACCCCATTTGTATCATATTTTATTCATGAAAGTGAATGTTACATGAATGTTAAATTGAATTTTGTTTATTTGTGTAAATCCAACAAGAGACAAGATTTCATGTGTAATTTTGGTAAAAGTATTTTTATTGTGTCACTTGATACATGTGATCAATTTATGTTTTGAATTTTAAATTTGTCTCTTGGAGGGAGTTGTTTAACTATATCTTTTTCGATTAATTTAATGTGGTTCCATAATTGCCTTGGGTAGAGAATCTTTGGGATGGTCAACTTAAGTTTGACCCGAAAATTAACTTCAGAGGGGTTTAAGAGGGGTTAAATGGACACTTAGGTGTAGTTTAAGAGTGTTTCCTAAAGCCCATAAGGTATACCTAAGGGTTAGGAGTAATATTAGGCATCTTTCTACTCCCATGTGACCATTTAGACACCCTAAAAAGTGGGTTTCCTAAATTGAGCGAAAATTTGAAATTAGAAGGATTATCTAAGTTGTTAACCTTCCTCTTTGATTGTGAGATCCCTTTCCCATTCTACCCTACCTTTCCTTTTCAATTTTAGAAACCTATGAGAACTATCACAAAGGCCTTCTTAAGCAAGAATGAGAAAATTAGTGGGTAATCACCCACTCTCCATTTTTGGAGACAAGAATTTTGAAAGAAAAGATAGATTTGGTTTTAGGATTTTGGCTAAGTGTAGAGAAGAAAGGGATTGTGGATTTGGGCTGCTCATCCTCAACTAGACTAGCATACCTTTGGGTAGTTAAAGGTTGGTTTATATTCTCCCTGTATTTTCTTTAATGTGGCATCTTATTTCGAAAAAATTGTTGTGTGAAAAAAATTGTGCTTATGCATTTTATTTTGTGAAATTTATTGCGCATTATGCTTTTGATTTCTTGTATGCATTTTGTGTTTTGGGAGTAACCAAGACCTCCTACTCTTGGGAGAGAGGATGGTCTTGTGGGTGGTAGAAGTTTGACAACCATTGAGTGAGAGGCTCTCGTTATGAGAGTGATCACAAGGGATTTTCATGTGACCCTTGCTGCATGACTTGTTTATGCATTTGGGGCCCATAAGGAGGGAAATAAGGCATGAATGCCTTGGGGGGCATAAGGATGTGGGGTTGTTATACTTATGATGTATTTAGTTTGCCATGAGGTGGCTTTTTGTTTTACCATACTTGCAGTCTCCTTAGGGTACTTGGTCCACTACCACCCTTGAAAAGACATCACAATGCATGGTGCAGTGTAGCCCTAGGTTGGGAATGTGTTGTGATTGTTTTCCCTTGGTTGTGTGTGTTTGCATGTGTGTATCCTATCTAGGGCTTGGTTCTCCAAGCTCGGGGGTGGCTACTAGCTAGCCTAGGCTGGGAGGTGAGCACTCCATGGTCATATCCTTTGATTATTTGCAGGTTGTTGGAAGGAAAGAATTAGGACAAGTGGAAATTTGATAGAGTTATTTGTTGCAAAAAACTATTTGGAAATATATTTATTATTTTTTCTAAAGTCCTCATTTATTAATTATGAGAGACCTATTTGTAAAATGATGACAGTGTCTTTTAAATGTACTCTAAAGAAATGTAATATTTTAGATACTACAGCAATGAAGTGAATAATTCTAGATTTAGTTCCTAAAGTTTTGAAATTGATATTTGTTGAGTATATAATATTTTGAAAAGCAAGAAATTTATTTCATCCCTTTATGCTTATGAAATAAATTAGGAAAATAAAGAATTAATTTAATGATTGCATGCATGTTACTTTGAATATAAATGTTTCAGTTTAATTCCTAATTGCAAGGTTAAATTTAAAGGATTCTAGATAAATAATGTTGTTGTTGGAATTTATTTAAATCTGTCATTTTATTAACTTGTAGAAAATAAAAATCTAAAGTTTATTATAGTCATCTCTAAAGATTTATTTTAAATTTCTAGATTTAAATAGTTGTTGTGTTAAGTTTGTTTCATTCTGTTATTTACTTTATTTTGCAGAAAGTAAATCTATAGCAAAAAATCTATCTACCATTTCTTTTGCAACTAGGATTTTAATAAAAGGAAATAAATGCATTGATTAAATTTGAAGAAAATATCTAATTTGTTTTAAATGTTCAGACTAAAAAAGATCTGCATATGTTTACATACAAAGTATGTGCCCCTATACAATATATATATATATATATATATATATATATATATATATATATATATATATATATACATAAACAAATTATATGCGAATACATATGATTGAATGAAATTCATATCTAAAATAAATGATAAAATACACTTGTTTGAAGAATATATATATAATTTAAATAAATAAAAAATGCTTGGCTTGAGCCAAACCACTGTGGATGACCACAGTGGTCGCCGCCACTATGGAAATCCACAATGAGCGGTGCCCCTAGAAACGTCGCTGCCTCCACCTCTCCTCCCCCTTTGCCATGGCCACCGCTTGGTGAGTCCGCCCTACATAGCCAACATAAGATTAAAACCCTAGCCGGTTAAGGCTAGGGTAGAAAAAAAATGGGAAACATAATAAAGAATAAAAAAATTAAGAAAGGAGAGGCTTATTTTATAAGTAAAGTGTTAGGGTCTGCATGGATTAAACACTCCTATATATATATATATATATATATATATATATGTTGAGATATTTCAAATTAAATTAAATATTTAGGGAATTTAA
Organism: Cryptomeria japonica; assembly: GCF_030272615.1. NCBI lineage: Eukaryota > Viridiplantae > Streptophyta > Pinopsida > Cupressales > Cupressaceae > Cryptomeria > Cryptomeria japonica. The sequence continues at coordinate 718,742,075 of NC_081411.1, read as the reverse complement.
TTCTGTTGTAAATTTATTTTGACTATGGGAAGATATTTAAACTTATAGGTAAATATTAATTGTGAAATTAATTTACCCTAGGTCGGTTTAATTTAAGAACATTTTAATTATTGAAATATAACTTTTGGACATTATAAATAGAGTGCTAGGTCTAATTTAATTCGTTCCTTAAAATAAATTTTTGATTTTTAGGAGATTAATAATATCTTCGCCAAATATTTTAGAGAATTTTCATCAAGTTAATTTAGTGATTAAAATTGTTGAGACAATAATAATTTCTTTGGAGAATTAATATTCTGCATTAATTAAATTTATTTTTATCTACTTGTGTTAGTGGTTAAAATTAACTCCCATGTAGTTAAGACAAACTTGACAGTACATTTCATAATGGCAATTAAATGATATTAAGTTGGAATTTAAAAAAAAATTATCCTATTCGTGCCCAAACGTTTGGGAATGACAAGACGATTCCATTGGAATGCTTGATCTTAGATGTGTTGAAGGGATATTTCTTGGTTAGTCTAATGAAAGAAAAGCATATAGATGTTATAACAAAAGATTGTGGAGAGTGTAAATGTCAAGGGGGATGAACTGTACAAAGGTCAAATCAAAACTTATGAGAGAGAACTAAAAGTGGAGATCATCATAACTAAACCGGTAGCACCTATATCGGTACATAATGTTGATCCAGTTACCCTAGTAGTATCAAAAAATTCAATTGTAACTAAAAATTAGAGAAGAGAAACATAAAGTCAGAAGACTCCTAGGTATGTAAGGTTAAATTATTAAGAAGATCAGATCATTAGGGACAAGAACAAAGGAGTAATGACAAGAAGAAGGTTGGCAGGTAATAAGGTATGTACAATTTCTCAAGTTGAACCAACATCAGTTATTGAAGATTGTAAAGATGAATGTTTGATGAGAGCTATGTAAGAGGAATTAGATCAGATTGAAAAGAACAACACATGGACTTTAGTTCCTTAACCTTAAAATAAGAATGTTATTGGAGCTAAATGGGTTTTCAGGACTAAAATTAATGAGGATGGACAAGTGGTGAGGAATAAGGCTAGATTGATAGATAAAGGATATTTTGAGAAGGAAGGAATTGATTATGATGAGACTTTTGCTCCGGTAGCTAGGATTGAAGATGTGAGATTATTTCTTGTTTATGTTGCCCATAAGAAATACAAGGTTTATTAGATGGATGTTAAGTGTGCATTTTTGAATGGAGATCTTGAAGAGGATGTTTATATTGAGAAACCTGATGAATTTTCACTTTCAGATGACAAAGACATGGTTTGGAGGTTAAGGAAAGCTTTATAAGGATTGAAACAAGCCCCTAGAGCTTGGTATGCTAGATTGGACAAATATATTTTGAAGCTTGGTTTCACTAAAGATAATGTTGTCAGTAATTTATATTATAAGATCACAGATGATGACATATTGATTGTTAAAGTCTTTGTTAATGATATCATTTTTGGAGGTGAGGATAAGCTATGTATAGAATTCTCTGATAATATGAAGAATGAATTTGAGATGCCTATAATTGGGGAGATGAAATTTTTCTTAGGTTTGCAGATTACTCAGAATGATAAAGGTATTTTCATTTGTGAAACTAAGTATGCTAGAGAGTTGTTGAAGAAATTTGGTATGGTAGATTCCAAATTGGTTGGTGTTGGCATTCTACACTCTTATGAGAATAGTTAATGTTGTCATTGATAGCAACCAACTGGCAAGTCACCAATAATCGGTTTCTACATTCCCAACATCACAAACTTCATACTCCGGTAGACATCGGCACTGGCAGGCACTTACACCTACATTCAGATTACATCGGCAATAAGCATACTGACACTAAAGCCAATGAGATAAAATTTTGTTTATTGTAATATAATTATCTTTTGTAAGACGACATGGTATATTGTAAAAGACTCATATATCTATGAGATCTTATAAGCCATTTTCATGTGAGTGAGGAGACAATTTAATTGTATAAGGTGATATAGTTGACACCGAAGGTTTTGGTTATTGACTGAGCTTAAACTAGTACTGAACCTGGCATTAGAGATGTTGTTTTGAGAAGTACATTGCATTGGATTTGATAATCCACTTTTGTAGTCAGTGTGACTCTTTATTGAGCAATGAGCTCTAGGTTGTTGGCCTCCCTGCATGTGCAGGCCCCTTATTGTAAGTAGTATTTATTCATTGGCCAGTGAGTAAATATTGTGGGTCACAAATCCCATTGAGGTTTTTCCCACATCGGGTTTCCTTGTTAAATATCTTGTGTTATGGTGTGTTTCTATTTTGTCTCTATTATTTTTGTTTACTGCATTAATTCTTATTTACTGGTATACTATTTTGGGTTACAATGTTATAAATAAGTTTAAATATTTTGCTAACTGGTTAGACACTGATTCACCCCCCACTCTCAATGTCTTTGGGACTATCATTGAATCTAACAATTGGTATCAGAGCCTAGTCCTCTATTTGCAAAATCCTAACAACTTGAGAGAGATTCTGACACCGGTACAGTTGAAGAACTTAAGGAAATAGTTGGAAGGATCTCTTGAAGATTTTGATGTAGAAAAATTGAAGAACATCAAAATTGAAGATGATCTGAGGACTACAAAGGAATTCATTAAAAGACTTCAAGAAAATCTAGTTATAGCACAAAATAAGAGAAAGGAACTTCATTAGAAGATGCAAAATGATGATGATGAAAAAGAGACTCTTAGAGACATTGCAAATAAGTTAAGATGAGAAAAAAGTAATATGAAGAATGAAATGCAAGATATGACTATGAGGTTATGTAAGGATATTGAAGACGGGATGAAGAATGAAGAAGATTTGACTAGGAGACTTAATGATGCTAGAAATGAAAATGTGAGACTTGGTCATGAAAATGATATGCTAAATACAAATCCGATTCACATGCAACATGATAAAGCTAATCTTGTGAGACAAGTTGCAATTCTAGAAAATGAGTTGATTACTGCATATAAACACAAAGACAAATTCAAGAAAAGTTTAGAAGAACTTGATGACATGCTTAAAAGACTTTGAGGTAGAATTTTTGTAATCTTTTGATTATTTATGACATCCTTTGTCATTGATGCCAAAGGGGGAGTAGTGTTGAGAAAAATGCTTGTATAGAGGAGATCACTTGCTCAGGGGGAGCACATCTTTTTGGATTTCAATTTGGATAACAGTTTTGATTTTTCTCATGAGTGTTGCCATCAATGCCAAAGGGGGAGATTGTTGGCATTCTACACTCTTATGAGAATAGTTAATATTGTCATTGATTGCAACCAATGGTAAAGTCACCGGAAATTGGTTTCTACATGCTCAATATTACAAACTTCATACACCGGTAGACACAGGCATTGGTAGGCACTTACACCGACATTTAGATTACATTCGCAACAAGCATATCGGCACTCCAGCCAACATGGGATAAACTTTTGTTTATTGTAATAGAATTATCTTTTGTAAGCCAACATGATATATTGTAAAAGACTCATTTATGTATGAGATCTTATAAGTCATTTTCATGTGAGTGAGGACACAATTTTATTGTATAAGGTGATATAGTTGACAATGAAGGTTTTGGTTATTGACTGAGCTTAAACCGGTACTGAAACTAGCATTAGAGATGTTGTTTTGAGCATTACATTGCATTGGATTTGATAATCCACTTTTGTAGTAAGTGTGACTCTTTATTGAGCAATGAGCTCTAGGCTATTGGCCTCCCTGCATGTGTAGGCCCCTTATTGTAAGTAGTATTTATTCATTGGCCAGTGAGTAAATATTGTGGGTCACAAATCCCACCAAGGTTTTTCCCACACCAGGTTTCCTTGTTAAATATCTTGTGTTATGGTGTGTTTCTATGATGTCTCTATTATTTATGTTTACTGCATTAATTTTTATTTATCGGTACACTATTCTGGGTTACAAAGTTATAAATAGGTTTAAATATTTTTCTAGTTGGTTAGACACTGATTCACACCCCCCCCCTCTTAGTGTCTTTGGGGCTATCATTGAATCTAACAATTGGTACTCATATGGTTACAAGTGAGAAATTGACAAAGAATGATGCATCAACTCCGATAAATCCTACAAGGTCTAAATCTATGATTGGTGGTTTGTTATATCTGACTTAGAATAGACCGAATATAATCAATGCAATTTGTATTGTATCAAGATATTAGAGTGATGCTAGAGAGAATCATGAGAGTCTGGTGAAAATGATTTTTTAGTTATTTGCAAGGAACAACTGAGTATGGTTTGTGGTATCCTAAAAATGATGACTTTACACTATGTGCATTTACAAATGTTGACTGGGCTCGAGATGTTAATGACTGAAAAAGCACATTCGGTGGAGCTTTCTTTCTTGGAAAGAAACTTGTTTCATGGATCAGCAAGAAATAGTCATGTACTTCTTTATCCGTTGTTGAAGTTGAGTATGTTGATGCTGCTACTAATTGTACACAAGTTCTATGGATGAAGAAAATGTTGAAGGATATAAGGGTAGATTGCAATGAACTGGTAGTTATTCACTATGATAACTCTGTTGCTATTGACATATCAAAGAATCTGGTATTTCATTCTAAGACTAAGCACATTTCTAGCAAGTATCATTTTTTGAAGGAGAAGGTTGAAGCAAATGAAGTCAAACTAGTTTATGTGAACACTAAAGAGTAGATTGTGGATATATTCACTAAACCTTTGCCTAAGGAATCATTTGAATACTTCAGAGATAGATTGGGAGTTTCTGCCCCTTTGGTAAAGACTTGAGTGATGTTGACTGGCATCAATCTGACATGCATTATCAGAACTATCATTCATTCTAGATTGATGAATTGGTGCTACTACTCAGGGGGAGTAGTCAGCTGTGTGGTTCAGAGGATTTATGACTTTTATTTGATGTTTATGTCATATTTTTGGCATTTATGTCAAAGGCAGAAGAGATATTTATGTGAAAAACAAAGCTTAATAGGGATATCATTTAGAGGGGGAGTTTGGTTTGTTGGTTCATAACTTCATTGTCATAACATTTTGGGGAGATTGTTGGATGTCTTCCTTTGGGGCAGAGTTGTTTGGCACATCTTGGCACTTGGATGTTTTTCACATCTAGTGTTGCCATCAATGCCAAACTGAGAGATTGATGGCAATTTGGAGGAATTAATTATGTGTTGCATTGATGTTTGTCATTGATGTCAACACTAGTTGTTTAGTTGTCTACCAAGTTCTGGTAGAGTGGTTGGTCTTTGATGTTGATTTGGAGATTTGTCTCCTGTTTTGGTCCTACTATTGGAATTGGTTTGGATTTCTTATTCATGTGTTCCTAATGTGTATCACATTCATTTGGTTCATGATTTGATGATCCAGATGCTATCATTTGTTCTAGTAAGCATTTTGGTCACCAGTAAGGGTTTTATCGGCAATGCTTTGATGAAGATATTTAATGAATCTGATAAGTGGTGTTGGTGTGGCTTCTAGAAGGTTATCATGATGTTGATGGTTATCATGTTCATGTTCTAGTTGTTCGTGGTGTTTCATTTGACTTATGGTGACCAATTTTAGGTTCGATATTATTTTGCTAGGTTACGGACCAGTTTATGTAATGTGTTGGTTGATGCATTACTGGTTGGATTTATTGTTTGGTTTATGTTGTTTCAGTCTTAGGCCGACTTGGTTTATCATTGGTTTACAGGATTATGTAACGGATTTATTGTATTATATTTTAGGTGGTTGACCTAATTGTTTAGGTCTCCGGTTGGTATAAATATGATGTAAGATTTCTTTGTAGATCGTAGGTCAAGGTTATAGGAATATCTATGTGTGAATAAATTTGTAATCATATGTAGAGGTTTTGGTCAATCATAGGTGATAGAATTGGGTTTGTGTAAGAGATTTAAGACCTATGGTATTGAGCTTAATCATAATTGTACTCAGGCATAGGAGATGTTATTCTTGCAGTTCATTCATCTTTCTAGATTGTAGTCTAGATTTATTTGTACTCAGTGAGGCTCCTTTTGTGATAGGTAGTGCGCTCTAGGGTATTGACCTTCCTCCATGTGCAAGCCTCTCATATTGTAATCACATACTTTCTACAAAAGTATTATCTAATTTTGGGTAGGCTTCCCACCATGATTTTTCCCTTTACTCGGTTTTCCACATACAAATGTCAATTTTATGTGATATGGATGGTTGGTAATTGTTCTGTTATTTATGTTTGTGCTTAATTGTTATATCTGCTATTCTGGTATTTTATTTATGCATTCCAGTAAAAGGTTTTTATGTACTTAAAGTTTTATAATTTGTTGACTACTGACTCACTGCCCCCCTCTCAATTTTCCATCAGTTATCCTAACACCGCATTGGTCATTGAGCTCGAAATCGATGATTTCTTTAGTATGCTGGTTTTCTTCATGTTTTTTGCCAATCGAATGATTTTAGTGTGTTGCATATGTTCAAGGAATAATTCATTGAGGTGTTTTATGTTCAAAGTGGTGATTTAGGTCCATGCTATATTCTAGCTGACATTGTTTTGGTTCACATGTGATAATTTGTATCTGATCAATAGCCATATCATTGTATTTGTTTTATATGTGCTGAGTTGACCTTATTGGTCTTTCCATAGTTGATGTCATGTATAAATAAATGTAATAATATTGTGTGAGATATGTAGAGTGTGTGAATAATGTATTGATCTTCTAGAAGCAGAGAAGAAGTGTGAAGAAGAAAATTAAAGTTGTTATGTGTTTAATTGGAACTGTAACTAGGTATTAAGGAGATGTTATTTTCCAGTTTATTACTTTTGGATGTGATCCAATATATTTGTAAGCCAGTGAGCCTTCCCTAGGTTGTAGCCCTTGTTGTTTTTGAGCAATGAGCTCTAGGTAGTGTGCCTAAATGCATGTTAATTCCCCATTGTAATACTTATAACAAAGTATACCTATTTTATGGGTTTCATCCCCACTATGGTTTTTCACCCAACAGGGTTTCCACATCAAAAATATTGGTGTTATGTGTGTTTATGATATGTTATTGATTTATGCTTTCATGTTTAATTATTAGATCTTAGATTAAGTTAAAGTTGTGTAGGTGTTTGGAGACAACTAATTCAAACCCCCCCCCTCATTTGTCTGCCAGTATCAAAGTTATTTAATCATCTGTATGTTATTTCAATTAGGACATGTATGTGTAAATTTTAAAATGTTTTAAAGGGATGTACAATTAGGGTCTATGTAAATTAAATGCATGTGTATGCTATTTAAATTAAGATGTATGTATATTAAATTAGGATGTATGCAAATTAATCGATTGAGTTTAGAAATTAATTAATTGTGTTTGTAATTGTTTGCAATTAAAATTACAAGGGGATGTACAATTAGGACATGGAGATTTAGAAATATTTGCGGATATAATTTAATGGCTTAATCATAGATATAATTAAGATCTATATAAACATAATCAAATAAATTTACATGTTTAATCTATTTAAACATGGACCTAATCTCTAAGAGATATTTAGAACTCTAATTTGTATAACTAAACAAAAATTTAGACATATATATAACCATCTAACATATATATAAACATATCTAATTTGTAAACATACATGTATAAACATTTAATCTATATGTAAACATGATATTGAAAGTAAATGTCATCTAATATATATATGTGTGTGTTTGTGTGTGTGTGTGTGTCTATACATACATAAATACATACATACATACACACGCATACATACATATATATGTATGTATGTGTGTGTGTATGTATGTATGTATGTATGTATGTATGTATGTATGTATATGACATATACATATACATATACATATATATATACATATACATATACACATACATATACATATACATATACATATACATATACATATACATATACATATACATATACATATATATAGACACCTAAAAATGGTCAAACGCTTGCGAAGTCATACTTTAACATTTGCGCATTGCCTCATTTTAGGTTTTTGTGTCACATTAACATTTCTCCTATGTCACGCACTTGGTCTTTATCATTTGCGAGCATTGAGTCATTCTTCTACATTCTTCATTTATCTCGCTCTCGAATTTGGTCTTGTCGACAACAATCTCTGGTCATGATCGATCTTATCTTATTGTATCAATGTGCATGCTCATTTGTCATTATTTTGGACATCGTCAATCCTAATTAGGGTTTTGTCCTCCTGTCAATCTTGCGATCGATTTGTCATCGATCGTTGTCCTCTTATCAATCTTGTCATCTAGCGATCGATTTATCATCAATCCTTATCATTTTCAATCTTGTCGTTTAACGATCGATTTGTCATCGGTCGTTGTAATGTTCGATTTGTCATCAATCATGGTCATTTTCAATATTGTTGTTTGGCAATCTATTTTGTCATAAATCCTTGTCTTTTTGTCAATCTTGTCATTTCACGATCGATTTGTCATCGATCGTCGTCCTTCTCAATAGTGTCAATTTGGATCAATTTGTCATTGTTCCTCGTCAATTGGCGTATTTATCAATCAAATAATTTATCACATTGGTCATTTATCAATCCAAAATCAAATCATGATCGAATTGTCATTGCTAATTCATCTTCTAGGGTTTCATGATTTAATCATTTAACCTTGTGTGTCATTTCTTCCTTTAGGATTAATAAATTGTTTATTATCCTAAGTCTTCTCATCACAATTAAATGTTCATTTAATTGGCTAATTATTCCTCTTTGTGAATTAATTAATAAATGATAAATTATTAATTAATTTACCTAATTTCTAATTTTCATCAATTTCTTAATTCCTAAATTCTTAATTCTCTAATTTCCTAATTTTCTAATTCCTAATTTCAATTTCCTCCTATTTCTCTCCTAAATTCATGGAAATGACATGTCAATTTGTCATAAATTTGTCATAATTGACAATCAATCAATTTTGACATAGAAGTTGTCATAATTTGTCATAAATTATCAATCAACAAATTTTGCATAGAAAGTGCATAATTTGTCATAATTTGTCATAATTGACATAATTGATTTGCAATTTCCATTTGAATTGAATCATGCTAATCTTGTCATCTCTCCAATTCTTCTATAAATTGGATGATCTTCATCAATCAAAGCTAATTGGTAATCAGACTATCGAATTTCTAGTCAATCATATTTCGAGTACTCTTGATCAAAAATCTTGTCTACTTGCTTTGAATTATGTGTGTGCACTTGTAGGTGAGATCCACAACCAAACCATTTGAAGAGGAAAGAAGAACAATGGAGCCGCATGAAGGAGCATTCAAATCACACCTTTGGTTTGCTTAATTTCTAGTTTTGAATGTTTTTATTTCATGTCTCTATTGAGTGTTGTTTAGGATAGATCATTGCAGTTATGCTTTCATGATTGAGCTAATGATTAGTATGTTTATCTTGCTTGTGATGATTTCCTATTTCCTAACCTACAATATACATACAGACATACATACATACATACATACATACATACATATATGTGTGCGTGTGTGTGTAATGTATGACAAAATATCCTAGAGAAATACAACTATCTAACATGCAAATAGGGATAATTTTTATAAACATCTACTAATGCAACATAAACAACTAACTACTCAAGTGCATTTAACATTCATTAACAAGATAAATGATTAATCATAATAAACATAATCACAAGAGAACATAATGTAAGTGGAAATAAACAAAAGACATCTGTTAGTCCCAACTGGTGCTGAGAGGGGAGGGGTGAATCAACACTATACCAGTTTCTTGCAGATTTAACCATAATCAAAACTTCTATTCAAAATTTAACACTTATCAATATAAGAAGCCTTCATAAGAAACATGCACATAAAAATGAAACACACATGACTACCAAGATTTATCACGTGGAAACCCAAATGGAAGAAAAGCACGGTGTGGGTAGAAACTCACAAAATCTGCACTCTTCTTGAGTACACTTAGTGAGAAGCCATCCTTGTTAGGAGATTACAAAGACATTGTTAGGTGCCACCCAGTTAAGGGATTTTCTTTAAGGCCTCTTATAACCTTTACCTTGTTAGAGGTAGCCTTGTTAAAGGACTTAGGATCATCATTTAAGATGTCACCCGATTAAGGGATTTTACAAAGGGACCTATTATAGTCCACTCAGTTAAGGGATTATACTATTGTAGTTAATAAAAAACAATAGAGAGAATGATTTGTTGTAATAGCTACTCTTAGCTTAATCAAAAGCAAATGAAGCTCTTCAGTTTGACCATTGGTTACACTTGCTCTGCACTCTACCGCTGCTCTGCATCACACTTGCTCTACACTCTACTAGTGCTCTACATTATTTCCCTTCTCTTCACACTATCCAAGCTCTACACACTCGCTTCACCACTTTGCTATTCAATTACCAGTTCTACCCTCTTCTGACCTTGTTGGATCGCTTCTCCTTAGAATTGCACTTTGCAATTTTTACAATCACTTTTTGGTTTTTGCCAAAAACCTTTATACAAAACTCAGTAGATTTGAAATTCAAAACTTTCCACACTCTCTTTGTGTGCTCTCCATCAATCTCACCTATGAGTCATTCTTAACTATTAGGTCCTGGGGACAATTGAGAGAGGCGGGGGGGTGAATCAGCTGTCAAATAAATTTAAACCAAAAACAATTTAACAAACTTAATGCTTAATACCGGTAAACCAGTTAAGTATGTTGGTAGACAGTTATAATAGTTAATTGCTATACTAGTAAGGATTAGTGCATGAAAAATAAACACAAAGTCATCCACGACACATAACACCAATATTTGTACGTGGAAACACTGTAAGGGGAAAAACCATGGTGGGAAACTTACCCACAATCAAATGATACTACTGCAGATAGTAGGTGTACATAAATGGAGTCTACACAGGTAGAAAGGCCAATAGCCTAGAGCTCACTGCTCAATCACAAAATGGGAGTCACACTGACTACAGTTGGATGGTTAAATTGAATAAGAATGTACTGCACAAAATAGAATCTTCATATGTTGGATTCAATACCGGTGTAATGCTGATATGCTTTCACAAAAACCTATCTTCACCTTCAAATGATGTCTTCATGTATAGCTTTGCTTAATCTCACATATACCTTCACACAATCCTTTTTCGCATTCCACACTTGATCTTACAAATAAGATCTTACATTTATACCATAACCTAAGACCAATTTTAGTAGGTTGGCTCTACAAGATATTACAATCAAAACATTTTACAAACAATATAATATCCAATACAATAACTGATTGAACATGTCATATTAATGCATTTACAACAATAATTAATCATCTCCATAGCGTGCCATGTTGATCTGGAAAAGATAAACCTGCTAGTGTAACCGTAGACCTATTTGCCGGTAACAACAAATATGCAACTGTGAATATATCAATGAACAAAACTCCAGGACAAGATGTCCAGACAATGTCTTCGACATTACCAAGTGTTTTCCATGCCATTCCAAGTGTCAGTGATCATTATATCTTTTCAGTGTGCCATATACTAGTAACTATGTAATAGTTGCTTGCCAGTGAATGTTGCTGGATCTCCAAAGTGCTAGTGTTTTAGTAGGCGTTGACATCAATGACAAAACCATACCAAAATACCAACATTAACTACCTCTGCAACTCATAATTTCACCAACCTCTGGGTCATGTTATGTCTTTTTAATGAGAATTGGAAAATCCACACAAATCCCATGCTAACTAGTTGTTAACTATTGTATACTTCACTATCTATTTGTTTGATGATATCTCGCCATGACTGACTCACCTTTGGTCATCACATCCAGCTTACTGGTCATAGCTTTGAGATTCCCAATGGATATCATCCTTCAACCTTTATCATCAATTTAGCGATGTAACTCTTCACCTTTTACCACTGGTCACTCATCATCAATCAGACTGATCACCTATCTGTCCAGAGTGTTTCAGTCGTACATAAGACTACTAAAATGCAATGTGAGTCACCTCTTCTGACCACATCAACATTTCAACTATTAGTTTAAGAAACTAATCTCAACCTCTATCGAATGCTTGAATAATGAGTCAGTTGCTTTGTCTATCCTTCAATCGATTAGTCTTCTACCAACATAATGCTTAGGTGTGTCAATAATGCATATTTGGCAAGAACTGAATCCTCCATACTATTTTCAGCCATGAGTAAACCACTCAGGTTTACCACACCTTGCATATGAGATTGACCTTATTCACTAGTAAGTCTTAGTCATCAATGACAATACTAATTTGATGAACCGATTGTGCCAACACCATTAGTTATGCCAACAATATCCCCATTTTGCATTGATGGCAACACTTCAAACTTCTCATTTAGCAACTAGTCACTTCTTCTTCTGTTGTACTAGTCAACTGCTCTATTTGATCTTGATTAAAGATCTTACTCCACCTTTTACTGGCTTCCATTCATGTCACATCTGACTTTATCTCCCTTCATGTTCTATTTGACTTCACTCCCCCTTAGACAACAATTCCAAAGGTGTAGTCTAGACATCCTATTTCACATGCTGCAATGATTGCTCCCTCTAAAAGGAGTAGTCCACAATCTTCAATCCAAATACATAGAGTTTTTTAGGAAAATCATACCGGATTGATGTTGTTCTGATCTTCACACACCTTAGAGTATCCAGGGGAATTACTCCTAGCTTACCTCTAAGATACGCAAAAGTATCCTTAGGTAGCGGCTTGGTGAATATGTCTACAACCTGTTCCTTGGTTGGCACATATTGGAATTTAACTTCTTTATTTTGCACCTGTTCCCTAAGATAATGACATTTTATTGCAATATGCTTGGCCTTAGAGTGCATTACTAGGTTTTTTGATATGTTAATGGCACTTGTATTTTTATAATGTATCATCACTGGTTTAGACACCTTTTCTTGGATACCTTCCAAGATCTTCTTAATCCATACTACCTATGTACAATTGATTGCATTAGCCACATACTCTACCTCAGCTATGGATTGAGAAATACAATTATGTTTCTTGCTTGTCCATGACACAATCCTATCTCCAAGAAAGAATGCACCTCCACTAGTGCACTTTCTATCATCAATGTTCCCTGCCCAATCTGTATCAGTGAAGAAACTTATGTTGAAATTTCCCTTATGTGGATACCAGAGACCATACTCATCAGTCCCCTTGAGATATCTAAATATCCTCTTAACCACCACCATATGAGTCTCTTTTGGATTTACAACAAATCTAGCAACCAAGCCAATTGCTTGTGCTATATCTGGTCTACTGTGTACTGCATACTACAACTTACCGATCATGGATTAGTATAGCGTATCATTCACTTCATTAGCCTCATCATTTTTGGAGAGCTCTCAACCTATAACCATTGGGGTTCCAATAGGTTTGGAATATTCCATTTAAAAAGTCTTCAAAATTTCCCTTATGTATTTGGTTTGGCTAATGAATATACCATTCTTTAGTTGAGATACTTGCAGACCGATGAAGAATTTTATTTCACCGATCGTGGAAATTACAAATTATTTCTTCATTTCTTTTGCAAAACCTCTACTCATTTCATCATCTCCTCCAAAGATGATGTCATCTACAAAAATCTCTCCAATCAGATGGTTTCCTTGTGTCCAGTCTATAGATATAAGTTACTATTGTCACTAGTTCTCATGAACCCTATACTTATCAGGTATAAGTGCAACCTCTCATACCAAGCTCTTAGTGCTTGTTTTAGCCCATACAGAGCCTTTTTGAGCTTACATGCCATGTCTCTTCCATCTTCTAAAGCAAACCCTTCTAGTTGGTAAATGTACACTTCTTCCTCTAGAACACCATTCAAGAATGTCGATTTGACATCCATTTGGTAGACCTTGAACTTCCTGTAGGTAGCATAAGCAAGCAAGATTATAACTCCTTCTAGTCTAGCCACTCGTGCAAAGGTCTCTCCATAGTCCAAACCTTCTTCCTATGCATACCCTTTGTAGACTAATCTTGCTTTGTTTCTTACCACTTGACCGGTTTCATCCATTTTATTTCTAAACACCCTCTTGGTGCCTATTACATTTTTGTTCTCTAGTATGGGCACAAGGATCCAAGTTTCATTTTTCTCAATCTGCTCTAGTTCCTCCTCCATAGCTTTGTTGTTTTGGCCTCAATTTTAGAGAGTAAACATGTACTCTCCCTTGCTTTTCTTCTAGTTAATACCCTGCATTTTTTGTCACCAATAATCTTGTCAATAGGATGATTGTTTTTGACATACCTTGGTTATACTGGTTCATTTCTTGGATCTTCTTCTACCAGTTGTGTAGGTTCTACTTCACATGTTTCCTCATTTGCAGCTACATTAGGATTCTCTACAATAGGTTCAACCGGTACGATGTAAACGAATCCTTGATAGTCCTCTGGTTCACTCTTGTTTTCCTATTCATTTTTCTCAGAGAACTCATCTACTCTAATATTTGCACTCTCCACAATATTACCAGTCCTTTTGTTCAAATACTAGTATTCTTTACTCTTTATGGAGTAACCTAAGAAGGTTCCTTCATCACTCTTAGGATCTAACTTTCTAGAGTACTCATCCCTCTTGATGTAGCACCTACTTCCAAATACCTTGAAGTAACTCACATTGGGTGAGTACCCACACCATAATTCATAGGGAGTTTTATTTGTCCCCTTCTTCACTTGAATCTGGTTCAAGGTATACATAGTGGTACTCACTACTTCTCTCTAGAAGACATGTGGAATATCCATTTGTATCATCAGAGTCCTTGCACAATCAATTAGAGTTATGTTTCTTCTTTCAACAACTCCATTTTGTTGAGGTGTTCTAGGTATAGACATCTACCTCATGATCCCCTATTCTTCACAGTAATTTATGAACTCTTGAGAGGTGAACTCTCCTCCTTTATCCGATCTCAAACATTTCACACTCTTATTGGTTCCTCTCTCCACTCAAGCTTTGAAGACCTTGAACATGTGAAAGGATTTATATTTTTCTTTCAAGAATACAACCCACATCATTCTTGAGAAATCATCTACAATCACCATGAAGTACCGGTCCCCATAGAAGATCTTAGTCCTCATAGGACCAAACAAATTTGTATGCACTAGGTCCAACACATTCTCAGATGATTAAGATTTATTGTTTAAACTAGATCCGGTCAACTTTCCTAGCTAACAATCTTTACACATAGTATTCTCAGGTTTCATAATGTCAGGCATACCTCTGACAGTCTTCATTCTACTAACCTTTTCAATGCTATCACAATTAACATGACATAATCATTTGTGCCACAACCAACTATCTTCTACCTTTTCCATTAGGAAACTTCCTATAGTGGTATCTAGGTAGAACATATTACCTTTAGTTTGTTTACCAGTAGCAATCAAACCTCCTGATTTATCACTTATTTTTCATATTCCTTCATTAAACTCTGATCGGTTGTTAGGACCTGGGAAGGACAACTGAGAGGGGGGGTGAATCAGTTGTGAACCAATTGTATATAAATTATAATCTAAATGCAAATCATTCAAACTTCAACTTAGTGTCGGTAAACCAAACTTAAGTGTCGGTAAAATAGATTAACAATTATAGTAGTGTCGATTTAACATAATGCATGAAACACAAAGAGAAACAACATTCACAACATATGACATAGAGATTTTGACGTGGAAACCCAGTAAGGGGAAAAACCATTGTGGGAAACCTTACTCACAATCACATGATACTACTGCAGATAGTAAGTGTATACAAATGGGGTCTGAACATGCAGAAAGGCCAACTGCCTAGAGCTCACTGCTCAATCACAAAATAGGAGTCATACTGACTACACAAATGGATGATTAAATCCAATGATAATGTACTGCTCAAAATAGCATCTGTAATGCTAGATTTAGTACCGGTTTAATCTTAGAACATGAGTGTCAAACAGCTTCATAACCTTCCTTCAACCTTTGAATAATGTCTACGTGATTCACATAATATTCACACACTCATACCATATCCTATATCCCAATCTTCAATAAGATCCTACAATCATTTACACAAAACCTAAGACCAAATGTATAGGTCGGCTCACTAAAGATATTACATTTAAATCAATTACAAATAAATCTTGATGTGATACAACATCTCATCTCAATATATTTACCATATTAACCATCAATAAACAATCTCCATAACTTGTCATGCTGATCTAGAATACCGGTCCATAACCTAGACCTATTTGTCGGTAAAGGAAAATCTGTCAACCCAATTAGACCAATAAGAAAAACAACAAGTCCAAACTTCTAATCCATGTCTTCAACATAACCAATTGATCTCCAAGTTATCATCACTGTCGGTGAACCATATAACCTGCTTCTGAACATATACCGATTACTGTGCATAGGTCACTAACCATATCGATGAACATAATGTAAACCTCCAAGAAGATAAGTGTTGACATCAATGACAAAACCAATGAAACACATGATGAAGTCATCCATAATACCAACAATCTCCCCCTTTGGCATTGATGGCAACACTAGATGGAAAAACATCTAAGTGCCAAAAATAGAATGCCAAAACCAGTAAATCAACAATCTCCCAAAGATAGATCAATACAAAGTTTTGTAACAGAAAAAAAAACCAAAACCAAAATACATTTCTCCAAAGACTATATCTCTCCCCCAAGGAATAATGTTTTTCCATAGATATCTCTCCCCCTTTGACATCAAATGCCAAAGCAGTTAAGAATTCAAAACTTAACATCCAACCAGCTACTCCCCCTGAGAAGTAGTTCTCCTCCATCAAAGCTGGAAAAAGATTTTTTTGTTAGTCCCTACCGATTTGATGCCAGTCTTCAACATCTAAGTCTCTGCCGGTGGGGAAATTATCCCAAGCTGTTGTCTGAGATATTCAAATGTTTCCTTAGGCAAAGGTTTTGTAAAGATATCTGCAATTTTCTCTTTAGTATTTACATAAACCAATTTCACTTCATTTGCTTCAACATTCTCTTTCAGAAAATTATACTTAATAGAGATATTCTTTGTCTTAGAGTGAAATATTGGATTCTTTGATATATCAACTGCTGCTGAATTATCACAATAAATGATTATTGGTTATTTGCATTTTACCTTTATATCCTTCAACATTTTCTTTATCCATAATACCTGAGTACAATTAGTTGTTGTTGCAACATATTCTAATTCTGTTATTGATAATGATGTACAAGTCTTCTTCTTGTTGATCCATGAAATCAATCTTCTACCAAGAAAGAATGCACCACCAGTGGTACTCTTTCTGTCATCTACATCTCCTACCCAATTAGCATCGGTGTATGCACATAAATCAAAATTTTCATCTTTATGATACCATAAACCAAGATTTGTTGTGCCTTGTAGGTATCGAAAAATCCTTTTAACTATTGATTCATGATTTTCTTTAGGGTTGCTTTGAAATCTTGAAACAATACATACTGCATTCATTATATCAAGTCTAGTTTGTGTCAAATATAGTAAACCTCCAATCATAGATTTGTACCTTGTCGGATTAATAGGAGCTGAATCATTCTTCAATGTCAATTTGTCAGTTGTCATCATAGGAGTACTTACTGGTTGGAATTTTCCATACCAAATTTCTTGAAAAGTTCCTTCAAGTACTTTGTTTGACATATGAATATACCTTTATCTGTTTGTGAAATTTGCAAACCTAAAAAGAATTTTATCTCTCCAAACTAGACATTTCAAATTCTTCCTACATCTGGTTAGCAAAGTCTTTACATAAACCATCTTCACCTACAAAAATGATATCATCTACAAATACTTCAATAACCAAATATCATCATTGGTGACTTTGTAATTCAAATTACTATCAATATTACCTTTTTTGTAACCAAGCTTCAAAAGATATTTATCCAATCTAGCATACCAAGCTTTGGGAGCTTGCTTCAATCTATATAAAGCTTTCCTTAACCTGCAAACCATATCCTTATTATCTATCAAATAAAATCCATCAAGTTGTTCAATGTAGACTTCCTCCTCAAGATCTCCATTCAAAAATGCACATTTTCCATCCATTTGATAAACTTTATCATTCTTATAAGTTGCAAATGCAAGAAATAGTCTAACTGCCTCAATTCTGGCTACTGGTGCAAAGGTTTCATTATGATCTATTCCTTCTTTCTATGAATAACCTTTACAAACTAATCTTGCTTTGTTCCTAATTGATTCTCCATCTTCTTTAAGTTTATTTCTATATACCCATTTATTTCCAATTAAATTTTTGTCTTTAGGCGAGGGAACCAATGTTCAAGTATTATTCTTTTCAATTTATTCTAATTCATCTTCCATTGCTTTTATCCAATGTTCATCTTGACATGCTTCAATAAAAAATGCCAGTTCAACTTGAGAAATTAAACATACCTCTTCATTTGCCAATCTTCCTCTAGTCATAACACCTTAATTCTGATTTCCAATTATCTGATTCTCTGAATGATTCAATCTTACATACTTGGGTTTGTTCTGATTAACATTCACAAGCTTTTGTTCTTCAGTCATAGTTGGGTTTTCTGATCATGTCGGTGTGACTGGGTCTTCATTCTGAATCATTTGTAACACCTTCATCTACATAGTAACATGACTTATCTTTGTTTTTTTCTCTTCAATACCAATATTGGTAACCCTTATTGTTAAGTTGTGCAACACTTAAGAGACTATACTTTAGCCCTTCTACCTAGTAAACATCTTCACAATTGGTTTTATCATTTAGGGCAATAGATCCCTTACCTTTTACCGCACAAGGAGCATCATTGCTGAATCTCACCAGTCCTCCATCATAGTCCTCCATGTTGATGAATTTGTTCCTATCACCAGTCATGTGGTGAGTGCAACCACTATCAATTACCCAATCTCCACAGCGGTTTGAATGGGAAATTAGTGCCATATCACTTTCTTCTGTGCTATCTTCCTTTACCACTACAAATTCAATCCCTTCTCCATCAGATTCTTTTGATTCTTCATCAGTAACTCCTTCTTCAAGATAGCACTCCTTCTTTCTCTTCTCTTTGTATCTTCTAAAGTTATTCTTACTATCATTGTCAGGACATCTAGATGCAATATGACCTATTTTATTGCATGAGAAACACTTCAGGGGTAGTTTACCTTTGTACTTCCCTTTTCCTCTTGGCAACCTTCTTTCTATTAGGGCTTCAAGCTCATCTTGTTCCTATTATTTAGATAACAAGTTATCATGTTAATGAGAATGACCAGTTCTTGCAGTAGAACTACTTCTAGTTTCTTTTCTTCTCATTGTTGGTGCAAGTGCCACAGACGATTTGAAGGAAGCATCAATCTTACGCATACTATTATCATAGTTGCTCAGTTCAAAAGTAGTCAACTTACCGATCATGAAGTCAAGTATAACATTAACTGTTCCCAAAATATGAGTTCTTGAATTGTAGAAACCCTTATGGCATATTGTGGTAGCAGGGTTCTCAAGATTTTGTTGACCACATCATCTTCTTTAAGTTTTCCTCCAGCACTTCTAATGGAATTTACCACATCCTTTATCCTTTTGTTGTACTATTCTATATCTTCTCTTTCTTGCATCCTCATCTCATCAAATTTGCCTCTTAAATTGTCCACCTTAGCCTTTTGTGCATGAGGATCTCCTCCATAAATAGTCTTAAGCTTATTCCACATCTCATAGGGTATTTTTCAGATCTTGAACCTAAACATACTCATTATCCAATAGAGTACTAGCAATCATATCCATAGTTTCAATGTTATCTTGCTTCTCCTTGATCTAATATATAGTAAGAACCCCAGTAGGTTCATTACAATATATGATTACACAATTCTAGTATTGATCTCCTAGGGTTCTTAGGTAGAGTTTCATTTGACCACACCATAATGGTTAATTCTCCTCAGAGAACTTGGTGTTGGCAATTGACACTCAATTGGTTGGTTTCAATATGTTTTCATTGATGGAAACATGACAACTTGTTCTGACTTCATATTTCAGTTCAGTTGTGTATTGGTAGGCATATCACAGACACTTCACCGGCACTGGCATCGATAGGTTGGATAGATTTTTGTGGTTACCAACAATGTAGACCAACATGGTTTAGAATCAAGTTATTGGTATTGGAGGCCAACATCTTTTGGATCTGACATTAGTAATTGTTTTTGATATTCATGTATTTATGTTATCTAGCCGACATGTATATTCATATTATAAATATCTTTGTAAGATGACATAAGGTATGATAAATTATAAAAGGTATATAGGTCAATTGATTAGATAATTTTGGAAGATATGTACATGGATATGTAAGGTTATGGAATGTAGTGGAGATGCAAAATATATAAGAGAGATTATGTATGTGAGGACATTTATGTAAGGGGTATTTCGGTAAGGGTTTAGGATTTCAGACTGGAACAAACATAGCTTAACTGGAACTATATTCAGGAATAGAAGATGCTATATTTGTAGTTCAATCATTTCTCTGGATTGTATTCAGGATTTGTATGTAGTCAATGAGGCTCCTTTTGTGAATGAGCAGTGTGCTCTAGGTTGAAATCCTTCCTACAAGTGCAGGCCTCTATATTTTGTAATATTTCTTCATATGGCCAGTGGATTGATATTGTGGGTCACAAATCCCAATGTGGTTTTTCCTCTTTGAGGTTTTCCATGTATAACTCTGTGTGTTATGGTATTTATCTATGTGATTGTCTTATTGGTTGCTTTACTTCTTTGAATTCTATATGTACCGGAATACCAGTTCGTGTATGCATGTTTTAATAAGGGTAAAATTAATCATTCTGGTAGAACACTAATTCACCCACCCCCCCCCTCTCAGTGTTCTTGGATTCCAACAATTGGCATTAGAGGCGTGTGCCTCAAAGGAAGTTTAACAACTTGAGGAAGATCCTAAATCTAGAATCCATGGATATGAGTTTTGAAAAGCAACTTGAGGTGGCACTTGAAGATTATGATACTAAAAGGTTGAAGAAATTGAAGCTACAAGATGAATTGAGTTTTTCTTAGGAATTTATTCTTGTCCTATAGAAGAAGTTGTCATCTATTCAGGCCAAGGGGAAGGAACTTTTACAAAATCAGGATGATGAAGAGAAAGATGCACTTAAGGAATAGTGTCAGAAGCTGAGATAGAAGAACATGGTCATAAGAAATGAAATGCAAGCTATAGCTATGATAATGTCTAAGGAGATTGAAGACTAGAATAAAAAGGAAGAAAATATTTCTATATCTTTGAAGAACAAATTTGAAGAATGTGGTAGGTTGGTTCATGAGAATGCTATGTTGAGAACTGATTTTGTATAATCCTAGAGTAATGATCAAGAGCTTGAGAGACAAATGATAATTCTGAGAGATGATCTAACTATTGCAAGTGAGTATAAAGAAAAATTCAAGATTAGTTCAGCACAACTAGATGAGTTATTGAAGAGACAAAGGCATGATGGAGATTCCAGTGGACTTGGATTTGAATAAGGATAGAGTTTTGATACTGCAAATGAAGATCAAAATCATAAGGCACCGGTAAGGCAGTTTAATGCTTATAAATTTAATGGTAGATGTTTTGTTTGTAATAAATTTGGTTACATGGCTAGGCAATGTAAAAATAGAGCAAATCAAAACCTTGATGCTACTCCCGATCAATGTTCTAAATGTAATAAGTATGGACATAAGACAAAAGATTGCAAAATGAATGTTAAATGTTATGCATGTGGAGAATTTAGACATATGGCTAAACAGTGCAGGTCTAGCAATTATACTAGTTTTAGCAAAGCAATTCAAAAGAACAATGTTAGATGTTATGCATGTAATAAGGTTGGACATTATCCTAAATTTGGTAGAAGTAGAAATCCACCAGTTGGTAATGGAGGATCAAATGAGAAAGGGAAAGAAAAGGTTAATGAAATCCGACAAGATCATACCCAGAGGTGGGTCAAGAAGTTAGAAGAACAATTAGTCAATTCACCAGTTACTCAACTAACAGAGGAGATTGCTCCTGCATCGACGGGAAGTTCATCTAGCAACTAAGGCAGATGCCTTAGGGGTAGGCAAAATTCATGAAGATGTTGCATATGCCCCAGGAAAAGGTTTTGGAAGATGTTCCAGATATTGGAAATACTTATTCGGCATGGATATGTTTTATTGAGATCCAATATCTTCCACTGGAAGTTATTAATATCAATGACAAATTAGGTTTTCTTGGAGGATAAGAGGTCAAATTCACTTCATTTCTGATCACTTTTCATTCAGGGAAATTCAAAGTGATTTAGAGGAAGTATAAGGCAAATCAGTGTGATTGATATCATCTTGAGTGATTTCACTAGCAATTGGAAGAGGTCTTTAGGGTCTTTCATCGGCAGTGATTGATGCACAGATTCTTGATGCTTATGCATAAATGATAATTGAGGCACCTATAGATGAAACTGTAAAAACCTTTGGCACTTCTAAGTAGAAGAAGAATGAGGTTGAAACTAAGTTCAACTGAAAGAAGAGAGAGAAGCATGAAGAAGAAGGATGACATTGATCTTGCACTTGAATCTAGTAATGTAATTACTATTCCACCAAAGACTTGTGCAGAGTTAGTTGATGAAATTGCTAAAGATGGTATGTTAAAGAATGTATAGTTTTATTATGAACATTTAGATAATGATGAACAAAGAGAAGTAGAGGAAGCAATTTTGTTATATTTGGATATTTATAAGAAATTCCTGTTAGAAATTGAAGACCAAATACTGACATAGTTGTATGATATTTAAGATGCTAGGAGGTTATCAACACTGTAAGAGGACAATCATATAAAGATTGAAGAGTTTTTATCTGTTTGTGTTTATATTGCTCTAGAGGAGATGGATAAGACACTTGAAGTTGTAGATAGGAAAATATTAAACAACAAGCATAGAATATTCAGTCTTATGTTAGGAAGGGTCAATGAGATAATCAAGGAGACCCACAAGGCATGGGTTAAGTTCTTTGAAGAGAACTATGGTTTTTATATGTCATCATAATCTAAGATAGATACTGTAGACATCCTGGTTGAAAAACATTAAGATAGCTGAAATTGAGCCCCTGGTAGATACAAAATGTACAAAAAAATGTTGAGATATTGGAAAATACAAACAGTGTAAAGGTTGATAATGAACAGGTTACTAATTGTGTGGGGGAAAAAGTGACACTAAGCAAACATGCCCTAATCTCACTTTCAATCACACACTTGTGGAATACGAAAGAGCCTAGAGGTATCACACAATTGGCTACTTCTTTTTATGGAAGAGAGAGCCATGGGCTACCTATTAGGATTTCTATTCCTTTGTTGCAAATGATAGATATAATGATGCAAGTTCAACTATTAACCCTAAAGTGTAAGTATGAACTAGTAACAAGATTGCAAGATTGAGATTAAGTGATGAAAAGTTGTAAACACAAGGACAAGACAAGAATGAAAATGCGTACTCGGAGTTAAAATCTAAGTGGGAATGTTCAGGATGGGGGCGTGGGCGCCACTGTCCTGATTCTGCCCCTGAAACTGCTGTTTTACAACCTGGAAAACTGTCGGAAATGCTAAAAATTATTGTCTGACAGAAGGACCAGGGCGCCCAATGCCCCTGTCCCAAGGACCAGGGCGCCCAGTGCCCCTGTCTTGGTAGGACCAGGGCACCCCACACCCCTGTCCTAGTCTTTTGCTCTGAAATTTGGTGTGTTGTTCAGTCTCCATCTGCTTCCGTCAGATCTGCAACTTGCGGCGTCCTTCGAATTCAGAAATCTACACTTATATCTGAAAAGGGTTGTAGGGCGGCTATATAGGGTTTTGCCTTAGTCAAACCCCAACTTTGGTGATTTCCACCTCCATGAATAGCCAAGTTGTATTGTAAAAGTAGTGTGTGTGCAGATCTTGTGTGTGTGCAAGATCCTAAAATGCAAGTAAGCAAACTAGAGCAACCTAGAAAGTAAACCCTAATTGCTTGCAAATGATAATGTAAATTCTCTAAATCAAGATGCAAAGTGATCTAAAGCATGAATACAAATGATATAACGAGGCTTATGCAAAGACATGAAAACAACATGAAATCATACCCAACCCCAAGGGAGGGGTACAAGCCAATCTTCAGTCGGTAATCCCCTATTGCTCTTCAATGTCTTCAAAGCCCTAAATGGATGAATTAAATTGATGAATACTTGATGGATGGATGTTGAATGTTGTTGAAGTCTTCCAAGATCTTCTCTTTCGCTACATAGAAGGTCCCTTGAACCAAAAATTCCGATCCTTTCAAATGAAGAAAGAGAGCTCTTATATATGAAACCCTCAGTCTTAATTTCAACTTTTGGCCGACCTAGAGATTGAATCTCCCACCAATTTCTTGGGGTTAAGATTTATATTATGATTGGATCGCGCTCCTAAAATTTCAGGAAAAATGTCCGGGACCGTGTGCACTCCGGGCGCCATGGTCCCGACAACTTTTCACCAAATTTTCAGGGCTGTCGAATATGATGATTTTAGAGAGAATCCCAAAGTTACAGGTGATTTCGAGATGTTTTGACCCCCGAAATCAAGCCCCCAAGTTCAAAATAGGACCTAATTAGGGTTTTTGATTAAATGCTATATTGGAGGAATAAATTGAAAGGGGCACACTTTAATGAAAAGGGCCCAACTTTATGATATGGGAGATGATAAAATACAACCTTAGACCTAATTAATTTAATTAATTAAGTGCTAAAGTGGAAATGCAATGCAAAATGCAAAATGCACCAAGGCGGGTGCTAAACTAGGTGTGAAATTGTACCACCCTAGCAAGTGCGTACAATTTATGATGCTACATTTAGCCCCCACTTTAGCGGTCATATGAACACTACGTGCATATGCAAGCTAAAGTACAGAAAAGTAAACATTATTTTGAAAAAGGATATATCCATAAGTCTGTCGAACGAAGCCCCCAGCGGTATCTGCAGTACACAGTTAGGAACCGCACCCTACAAAGCACACGTTAGATCACAAAATCACCTAATGCTTACTAAGGAAGGTGATGAAAATTTGAGGGTGCTATATGCCCCCCCCTATTTTGGCTTGCTAATTTTAGTGAGTTGAAATAGGGTATCATGTTTACCACTTCGAATTGTTAAAGAATATTGATGACAAATGCTCACAAGAAGATTTGATATGAGATCAGAAACTAATGGAGAATCATTTGGTAAGAAAGAGGACTAAATCTCAATTCCAACACAACAAAGAGTGTGAGGATTTGAGAGTTCTCTAACTAAAGATGAAGGATGTAAATGGAAACAAAATGCAAAGAGAATAAAAGATAAGATAGTTGAAAAGGGATATCCTGTAGTATGTGTAAAGGAGATCCTTAGAGGAGAAGAGATCTTTGTACAAGAGACACCTATCCCCGAGAGGAATTGTCTTAGACAAATATAACATCTTCTAGAATAAGACAAAGAAAAGAATAAGAATGCAATACTTCCTTCTTTTGCGAGGTGAAAGTGATTCTTAATGAGGGATGATGCTGTTTTTAACCCAATCGGGAGGGTGAATTCATTATGGATGTATTTTACCAAGTGCAAAAGAGGTTGTAGTGCAAGAGAGAATCCTTGAACAAACAACAAAAAATGCATACAAGGAATAACATCAAGTAATAAAGATCACACCATCCATGAAATAGGAAAAAGTGGATCCTTAGATAAAAATAAGGAAAGATCATTGCTTCCCAAGGATAAGGACAATGAGAAGGACTTACACAATCTTCTAGGGAGAGATTTAGACATAAGCAAAATGTACTACATATTGACATGAGTTCATGCAAGCAAGACATTAGTGTATGTAAAATGCTCCTCACAAGAAGTGGGTAGGATAAGAAAGAGAATACACATCTTCTCCCATATCTAGGAAAAGAGAATTCTAAAGCAAAGATGATCAATATTTCCACACTATTACCCCATAGGAACAAGAGATAACATAGAAAAATTAGGCTATTATGTTGCTTCAAAAAATATGATTGCACTTGAAATTGTACCATCATGAATGACAATGAGCCCCCAGTAAATGAGCTACCAATGTCACATAATGATGAGAAACATAATAGCCATTAACGTTTTTTAAAGACATGATAGATTGAATGAGGTATTTGAATATGACATGCCAAATGCTCAACTATAAGTGAGATCAAAAACATGTATAAAATGATAAAAATTGAAGAAGAAAAGTTACAAGAAATCTTAGAAGAGGGATGAGTGTAATTTATTAGAGCCTTATCCCTGGAGGAAAGGACTTTATGATGAATAGGAGATAAAGATTCATAATTGGATTTAGAAATTTGAGGGGAGTCATAAAGAGATTTGTTCATCGCCAAGATTTCCTTATGAGGGGAATGAGAGTTGATAGAAGTAGAAGATGATTTAGTTGAAGTGAGATCATCATCACTACTGAATATAGCATTCACATTGAGAGATGGTCTTTTAGATGCTTTGGTGGGCTTAGAAAGATTATATCCAAGTCCAAATGAATATTCATGCATGTTATGTTCTAAAGGAACTTTAATTCCTTGTTCATTTGCGCCACAACCATTTCCACTATAGCCACTCTTAGCCAAAATATGAAAACCACGACCATAATGATTAGCCATTTCAGAAAGAAAAGGTGGTTTTTCATAAGACAAAGAATCAAATTCTTCAAAATTAGAGGTGTGAGGAGAAGAAGTTTGAGAAGCAGCCACAAAATTATTGCTCATAGGTTCCGGTAAGACTGATTGATCTCTAGTTTCTTCCTTCTTTTTAACTTTAAGCTCTCTAGGAGGAACCCTATACTCACCTACAAAGGTGGGATTGAAATCAAGAGATCCCCAATCATCTTCTACAAGAACCTTCTCAGGATCAAAAGCCTTTTCATGTGTAGGTTCCAATTGAGAAGAATCTTCTTTAGGAACTTCAAATTCATCCAAAGAATTTTGATTATCAGAGGGTGATGATTCATCCATAGGTATCTTGTTTAACGAGTCATCACTAGAAGAGGAAGGCTTAGAAGAACTCCCTTTGGAAGTAGATGTTTGCAAACAAGCTTGAAAATTAGTATCACCTATCAAGGTATATGTCTTATTATTATAAATAAATTTAACTTGTCTATGCAATGTAGAGGGGACAGCTTGCATACTGTGAATCCAAGGTCTCCCTAATAACAAGTTGTATGTTAGATTTCCTGACATAACATGGATAGGAGTAAGCAAAGTAACAGGTCCCACTTTGATGGGTAAGGTGATAATACCTAATGAAGACTTAGCCACATTATCAAAGCCTCAAATGGGACGAGAGTCAGGCTTAATAAGGGATGTATCCACATTCATCTTATGCAATAGATTAATGCTACACACATGAAGGCCAGAGCCATTATCTACCAGTGTTCGTCTTATAGCAGTGTCATTTCTGATAACCACAATCATCAAGGGATCATATTGATGTTGAATTTCACTAGTAGGCAACTCATCTTGAGTAAACACAATTTGAGCTTTAGGATTCATCACAGAGTTAACCAAAGACACTATATTACTAGATGTATTAGGTGGAGGAACATTCAAATCTTTCAAGGCATCTTGTAACATTCCATGATGAGCGGAAGAAGTTTGGATCAAATCCCAAAGGGATATCTTAGCAGGGGTAGCTTTAAGTTGTTCTATGAGATCATATTCCTTACCAAGAAATTGTGAAATACGAGGAGCTTGAGGAAGAATAGGTTGGGAAGGAGGAAGTGAAGTTGGGATAACAGGAGGAGGATTAGGCTGCCGATTATTTTTAGTATTATAAGTATGGGCAACTGCATGATAACTCTCTCTAGTCAGTTGCTTGGCATAACTATAAGGACTTATAGGTTTTCTTCCTTGCATAGTGATGATAGGTTTATTCAGAGTAAGAAAGGAATCATGACCATACCCTCCTTGAACCACTAAGATAGGCTTATTTAAAGGTTGAGAATTTTGAGAAGGATAGGCACCTTGGACAGTGAAGAGAGGTTTGTTAGGTGTTTCATTCACACGTATCAAATTGATTGAGGATGGTTTAGAGGAATGAACAAAAGTGTTGGAAGAATTATTGATAGTCTTCTCTTGCACTAAAATCTTATCACGGATTAAATCAATTTTAGGAGAGAGATAAGAGGTAGGCATTGATGTTCCAGTAGGAAGAGTAATACTAGGAAAGGTCATATCATCCTCTATCATCAAAGGATCTACATGGGGAATAAACTCTCTAGGAGAAGGATTAACATTACTCTCTAAAGTCTCACTTTTGAGATGGAGATCTTTGAAAGAGATGTTAACCATCTTGTTTTGAACTAGGGTTTCCTTATGAGTAGAACCAAGATGAGGAGAGGGAGATGCTTTATTTTTAGAGGGAGAATGATTGAGATTCAAGGAAGGTGAGAAACTATCAAGGGAGTTTTCAATCTTGATTTCATCCCCTTTGGCTAGGGTTCTCACATGGGGTAGAGAATAATCTACACCTTCTTCTAATGGTTCATCCCAAATAGTGAAGTGGTTGAAAGGAATGTTTGAAGTATTGTCAATTTCAGGAGAGGAGATAACATTGTTTATTAATTCCTCATCCTTAGGAGGGAGAGCATCAATAGATGTGTTAAACTCATCCTCTTTCCTCAAAATATGTTCAATATGATCTTTAGGGGAGAGAGAATTAAGGAAATTGCTTATTATTTCATCTTCTTTCTCTAAGGGATGCTTATGGGTAAGACAAACTTTAGGAGAAGGGTAAGCATTTATCATTAATTCATCATCTTTAGTGGGAATTTTGTTGGAAAAGGAAATGCCATCACTAGGAAATGTAGGGATAATGTCATCTTCTTGCACAAAAGGATCCTCATGAAGGGAGTGTCTTTTAGGAGGAACATGAACATATTTCTCCAAAGATTCATGCTTAGGAAGGAGATCTTTGAAAGAAGTGTTCATAACCTCTTGTTACACTAACATGCCCCCATTGGAAGGACCAACTTTAGGAGAAAATAAGTCAATGTCCATCAATACCTTTTCACTTAGAGAGGCATCATGTAGGGAAGGTGAAGTAACATTAAGAAAGGTGTTTATGATATCATTCTCTTCCTCTAGGATAGCTAAATAGGAAGGGCACATTTTAGGAGAATTGTCAAGATCACTCTTAAAGTCTTCACCCTTAGAGCATGGGAGAGTCTCAAATGGATTGGGAGCAACTCTTTTAGGCACTAAAATGTTGTTATATATGGGGGGAGGTTCTTTAGGAGAAGGAAAAATTGAAACAAGGGAAGCTAACCCATTATCACATCTATGAAATGAATGCATCATGACAACAATTTTCCTCTTTCAAATGATAACACATGCAAAATAGAAGGAAATGTTTAATTTTAACCAATGCAAGCACTTAGAATTTAGGTTTAGAAAATGAAATTTATGATTTGATTCAAATGAGTTCCTAAATCAGATTTGAAATTATTGATCCCAATTAAGCTATCCACAAGTTCAACTTTGAATTGAAAAATTAGGGTTTTAGCAAAAATTTCCTCTAGATTTTTGAATCTTGCAAGAAATTAAAACTTGTAAGTACAAATAGCATAAACACTCAAATTTGAAAACATAAATCAGAATTAGAGAAGACTGGAGTTCACGTCGGGTTCACCAAAATGTGTGGGGCAAAAAGTGACACTAAGCAAACATGCCCTAATCTCACTTTCAATCACACACTTGTGGAATACGAAAGAGCCTAGAGGTATCACACAATTGGCTACTTCTTTTTGTGGAAGAGAGAGCCATGGGCTACCTATTAGGATTTCTATTCCTTTTTTGCAAATGATAGATAGGATGATGCAAGTTCAACTATTAACCCTAAAGTGTAAGTATGAACTAGTAACAAGATTGCAAGATTGAGATTAAGTGATGAAAAGGTGTAAACACAAGGACAAGACAAGAATGCAAATGCATACCCAGAGTTAAAATCTGAGTGGAAATGTTCAGGACGGGGGCGCAGGCACCACTGTCCTGATTCTACCCCTGAAACTGCTGTTTTACAACCTGGAAAACTATCGAAAATGCTAAAAATTGTTGTCTGATAGAAGGACCAGGGTGCCCAGCACCCCTGTCCCAGGGACCAGGGCACCTAGCGCCCCTATCCTGGCAGGACCAGGGTGCCCCATGCCCCTGTCTTGGTCTTTTGCTTTGAAATTTGGTGTGTTGTTCAATCTCCGTCTGCTTCCGTCGGATCTGCAACTTGCAGCGTCCTTCGAATTCAGAAATCTGCACTTATATCTGAAAAAGGTTGTAGGGCGGCTATATAGGGTTTTGCCTTAGTCAAACCCCCACTTTGGTGATTTCCACCTCCACGAATAGCCAAGTTGTATTGTAAAAGTAGTGTGTGTGCAGATCTTGTGTGTGTGCAAGATCCTAAAATGCAAGTAAGCAAACTAGAGCAACCTAGAAAGTAAACCCTAATTGCTTGCAAATGATAATGTAAATTCTCTAAATCAAGATGCAAAGTGATCTAAAGCATGAATACAAATGATATAACGAGGCTTATGCAAAGACATGAAAACAACATGAAATCATACCCAACCCCAAGGGAGGGGTACAAGCCAATCTTCAGTCGGTAATCCCCTATTGCTCTTCAATGTCTTCAAAGCCCTAAATGGATGAATTAAATTGATGAATACTTGATGGATGGATGTTGAATGTTGTTGAAGTCTTCCAAGATCTGCTCTTTCGCTACATAGAAGGTCCCTTGAACCAAAAATTCTGATCCTTTCAAATGAAGAAAGAGAGCTCTTATATATGAAACCCTCAGTCTTAATTTCAACTTTTGGCCGACCTAGAGATTGAATCTCCCACCAATTTCTTGGGGTTAAGATTTATATTATGATTGGATCGCGCTCCTAAAATTTCAGGAAAAATGTCCGGGACTGTGTGCACTCCGGGCGCCATGGTCCTGACAACTTTTCACCAAATTTTCAAGGCTGTCGAATATGATGATTTTAGAGAGAATCCCAAAGTTACAGGTGATTTCGAGATGTTTTGACCCCCGAAATCAAGCCCCCAAGTTCAAAATAGGACCTAATTAGGGTTTTTGATTAAATGTTGTATTGGAGGAATAAATTGAAAGGGGCACACTTTAATGAAAAGGGCCCAACTTTATGATATGGGAGATGATAAAATACAACCTTAGACCTAATTAATTTAATTAATTAAGTGCTAAAGTGGAAATGCAATGCAAAATGCAAAATGCGCCAAGGTGGGTGCTAAACTAGGTGTGAAATTGTACCACCCTAGCAAGTGCGTACAATTTACGATGCTACACTAATGTTGAGGATAACAGTCCTCTGGATCAGATTTTACATGATAAGGATAAATTTCCCAGGGAGGATGCAACACTTACTGAGATTGCACCTAGTGGCGAAGCCACTGGTGCAAGTGAGGAAGCTATAAAGGTTAAATCATCAAAGGAGAAGAAAGAGGAATCTGATTGGGAACCTATAGTGTCCACCCTTGACTTGACTTGTTTTGATTAGAGTTGACTTTTATTCCATGCATGATAGACTTATCTCAACTATTTATGATGATTTGGATGATGATTATTCATGTGATTTGATGGCTACTATATGCTTAATATGTGATAGATTGTCAAAAGATTATATTGATCATGGATTTGATGTTGATTATGATTATACTAACCCTATTTCATGATTATATTTGATGAGATGCTTATGAGATGTCTTTGACGATTGTTTGACTATCTTTGTGGGGAATCAATGTCACATCACTCATTGCGAGTGGGATGTGCCATTGCATTATTCTACCACATGTTTGTTATATATGTTGTTCGCATATGCACACTCCAATGAGACATTGTATGTGATTGAAGGTTTTGTCATTGATGGCAACCTTAGAATCCTATGGCACCGAAAAGTTAGTGCACCGGCATCAATGATCAGACTCTACACCGACATTTAGGACATTAGCACCGGCAAAGAGAAAGGAAGTATACTGGCACAGAGGCTGACAGGATTTTGTTATATTATATTTTGTTTATTATTGTAAAAAGTTTGTAAGCCAACTTGGCAAGTTGTAAGATGACTCTTATATATAAAAGAGATCATTATAGACATTTGGTAAGTAAGTGAAGAAAGTTATTAAGGCGAACCTATTATGCAAAATCAAGGTTAAAGGATTTATGTAAGAAGCTGAGTAGAAATCGGTACTGGATCAGGCATTATAGATGCTACTATAAAGCAGTACAAGATATTGGATTTGTATAATCCACATTGTAAGTTAGTGAGACTTCCCATTTGAGCAGTGAGCTCTAGGCAGTTGGCCTTCTTGCATGTGCAGGCCCCTATTGTAAGTAATATTCCCTTATTGGCCAGTAAGTGGATATTGTGGGTCACAAATCTGACCGAGGATTTTCCCACACTGGGTTTCCTCATTAAATCCTTGTGTTATGGTGTGCTTTTCATGTGGATGTTCTTAATTCTATTTATTGCATTATTTCGTGCATACCGGTACACTATTATAATATGTTCTGCATGTTTTAAGATAAGAAATTATGTACACTGGTCAAATACTGATTCACCCCCCCCTCTCAGTATCTGTGGGAATCATAACAATTGGTATCAGATCCTGGTCCTTTATTTTTAGAAGTCTAACAGCTTGAGAAAGATCTTGACACTGGTAAAGATGGAAAATCTGATGAAGCAACTTGAAGGAGCTCTTTTAGACTATGATGCAAAGAAATTGAAAAATATCAAACTAGAAGATGATTTAAAGGTAGCTCAGGATATCATTCAGGCACTTCAAGAGAACCTTACTATTACAAGAAATAAGAGAAGAGAACTTTATTAAAAGATGCAAAATGAGAATGATGAAAAGGAATCACTTACTGATCAGATAAGAAAATTGAAACTAGAAAACATGACAACAAAGAATGAGATGCAGGATATGCCTATGAGATTTTGTAAAGAGATTGAGGATAGGAAGAAAAATGAAGAATAATTGACCAAAAGACTAAGTGATGCAGCAAATGAGAACACAAGACTTAGCTATGAAAATGACATGTTGAAGACAGATCTGATGCACACTCAGAATGACTCAAATGAACTGATGAGATAAAAAGAGGTCTTAGAAAGAGAACTAGTAACTGCAAATCAACATAAAGAAAAATTCAAGAAAAGCTCAGAGTAACTTGGCACCTTGTGAAGAATCAAAAACCTAAAGGTGACACTTCTGGAATT
The DNA here is from genome assembly GCF_030272615.1 of Cryptomeria japonica. Classification (NCBI taxonomy): domain Eukaryota; kingdom Viridiplantae; phylum Streptophyta; class Pinopsida; order Cupressales; family Cupressaceae; genus Cryptomeria; species Cryptomeria japonica. The sequence continues at coordinate 718,708,794 of NC_081411.1, read as the reverse complement.
GGCATTGAAGTTGGTGAAAGCTCTGGTACTGCAAATACTCAGGATCACAACAAACTAGTAAGACAACCTAATTCTTTAACTATAATAAGTATGGTCATAGAGAAAATGAATGTAGATCTATAAATCATCAGAATATCAACACACCCACTGGTCAATGTTCAAAATGCAACAAAGTTGGTCACAACTCTAAAAAATTGCAGAATGAATGTGAGATGTTATGTTTGTGGAAGATTTGGACATTTATCCAATCAATGCAGAACACAAACCGACATAGGTTATGGGAAAGCTATTCAGAAGAATAATGAAACTTGTTATGCATGTAACAAGACTAGGCATATTGCAAATTTTTTTAGAAGTAAAGGATCACCGGTAGACAACAAAAGTTCTAGCTTGAAAGGTAAAGAAAAGGTTGAAGAGGTTAAGCAAGAATTCTCAAAACAATGGATTAGAAAAGCTGATCTAAATATTGGGAATACTCCTCCTTTGATAGAACCAGTCAATGCTTCACCAACAGAACAGAGTGATGCTTCACTAGTAGGACAGAGCAGTGCTTCACCGGCAGGAAGTTCTTCATCTAATTGAAGAAAGTTTCCTTGAGGTTTTGGCAATCTAATGACACATGTGCTATTATTCCCTTGGTTAGAGATGAGAAGCTGAAAATTACTAATTACCAATAGACAATGTTAAGTAAATACTTAACTAGCATGCATTTAATGTGGTAGATGGTGAAAAGACACTATAAATTTGAGGTTTTGGCTCCATTTCATTTCACTGAAATTTCAAACCTACGAAGAGCATGAAGATTCTGAGCTAAGGCATTTCGAGCAAGAGGCAAGAACACTTCAAGAAATCATCCATCCTAAAGGTAGTAAAAGGTATTTTATCATGGCATCCACCTCTGAAATTGAATATATAGCAAACTCTACTATTGTCAAAGTTATAAAAAGACTTAGGCCCATATTTCAATTAGTTCTCAAGATAGCAAAGAAAGATGATACCTTAGGTTCTTTTTCTCAAATTCCTAAGGGAGCTGTTTATGTTGAAGACCCCAGAATTTACATTCATTATAACATTGAGGAAATAGGAGATGAAGAGATTAAAACCATGTTTAAAACTATCATATGTGATGAATCCAACAATGTAAAAGATGAACACAAGCTCATTGAAACCCTAGGATTTACAGAGATCCTTAGCATTCCTAAATTTCCCAAGGATGTGATTACGATAGTCTTAAGCAGAGTACATGGTGAATTTTTCTCGCTAGATGCAATTCACAAAATCACTAAGGAAGCTATGAAAGTTGTCACAGGGTTACCAACCACCGGTAAAAGGCTAGACAAAAACAAAAAGGTTTCCAATGACCTAGTTACTCAGTTAACTAGTGCCACATCCGACAGAAGGTCCTTAAGAGTAAATGATGTAACAGATATTAATGTGAGGTTTATCAGTATGATATTAGGATATAAAGCTACTCATGCAAATAGACTCAATTCAGTTTCAAGTTTATGCATTAAGAGTGCTTATGATATGGTCACGGATAATGCAAAGATTGATGTATGTGAGTGGTTGAAGGATGAATTAATTGACAACTTAGGCAAGATTAAGAAGGACAAGAAAGGAACTTTTAAATTTGGAAATCTGTTAGTGTGTCTGATGTTACATATAACCAAACAGGTTCCCGGTATAGGCTACAAAGAACTTGGATATGATATACCGGTAGGTAAACAGCTAACAGAACTATTCAACAATATGGGAGAAGATAAGGAAAACAATATCCATGATTTCTTTCAAGCACTAAAGGTCAAAATGAAGAAAAGAATCAGATTATCACAAAAGATTGTTGACAAATATAAGGATGAAATATTCTTTGTAATCAAGAAGGATGAGATGTGGATGGAAGCAATCATCCCTAGGACTGTTTGGGTAACAAAGATGGGATATGAAATAGATGATCATATAATTAAAGCACTTCTAGAAGCCCCTAAAGAACCTAAGGAAGAAGTATTTGGTAGTGCAGAAACTATTGAAAGCCAAATACAATCTAAGAAAAGAGTGAAAAAGGTTGAGGCAGTTGTGAGAAGAGGTTCTAGATAGGCAAAGGCTATTAAAGAAGATGTGTTAAAGCAAACTAGTATAACAGAGGATGAGTTAGTAGCTCCACAACCTAAGACTCATCTATCACCAATAGGCACTTCTTCAGAGAGTGACATGCCTTCAACTTTCAAGAGAGTTGTAAGGAAAAGAGATCCCTCATCGGCAACCACATCCTTACCTAGGAGGACAAGACAAAAACAACAAGCAGTGAGATCTCTGGTAAGAAAGGATACACCAAAGAAGAAGAAACTGACACCCAAGAAGAAGAAGAGGACAAACAAGGACTTAGCCCCTCTTGATATACTGTTAAATGAAATTACAGAGGAAGGAAAATTGAAGAATATAGAGAAAATATATGACACTCTGATAGCTGATGAAAAAGAACAAGTAGAAAATAGTGTTATATTGCATATGGATATGTATAAGAAATTTTTCATGGAAGTAGTAAATGAAGTAGCAGATGAACTATTTAAAAGACTAGAAGCAAGAAGACAAGCAGTAATAGAACTTGACAAGAAAATAAAGATAGAAAAGATACTTGTTGTATATCCAATGAATTCACCCAAAGAAATTGATGACTTAATTGTTGAAGCCAACCAGTCAGTATTTTCTACTACACACTGGCATATTGCTTTAATGGTTGGAAGAGTTAATGAGGTGACTGAGGAGACAAAAAATGCATGGGACATTTTCCTAGTGGAAAAAGAAAAACAAGAAGAATACATGAGCCACAAACCTATAAAGGTATATCAGAAAGAAAGAGACAAGGGTAAAGGTAAAGTTGGTGGACCACCCAGTATCAAGGTTAAAGACAACTTACCCCCACCTCCTTTGATTACTCCACCAGTAAAAACAACAGCTACTAAAGATCAATTGGCAGTTGAAAGTATGGATGTAGAGGATGTCAATCCTAATCTTGAAGTCTTATACACAGTGGATGTTGATACTCAAAAGATCAACATTGTGGTAGACAAAGATACAGCTAATAAGACTGACATGGGTAGTGAGCCTCCGGTAGCTAAGCAAACTGATAACACATGGGAGAAACCAACATATGACAAAGAGAAAAAGGTAGAAACTCAGACTCAGACTGAGACAATGCAACAAACTAAGAAATAAATAAAGCAAAAGGCTCCTGAACAGGAACAACAACAAGAACAAGAACAGGTTCATAAGGAAATAGTGCCACCGGCAACTAGAGAAGTAGAAAAACCATTGCTTAAGGAAATGCAAACACAAACAGACCTACCAGAGGCCAATACAAGCTTGGTTACTTCCACTAGTGGTACTCAAAATGTTGGTTCATCATCAAGCTACAAATCAACTAATGTGACTGAGGTACTATTGGATTCAATTAAAAAGATAACAGATTGCAGCTCACAAGCTTATAAGGCAATTGATGACACCATACCAATTTTGAAGGTAATTGCTCCTAACTGTAATATAGACAATAAAGATTCTTTAGGACAACTTGATACCTTGTGTAAATATATCACAGAAAACATTGAGAAAATAAAGGAAGAGACATTGAAGGACAAAGTAAAAATTGAAAAACAAAAATTCTTTGATGAGCAGATAAAGAAGTGTACTAGAGATTTTGACACACTTCTACCGGAACTATGTAATTTGTTAAAAAAGTAAAAAACTCTATACAAAGACACCTGTAAGACAAAATTTTTGACTGTAGATATTTATGAGAAGATGAGCAAGGTACAGGATGAAATCAACAAACTTGCAGATAATTTTTTTAACTCACCTGATACATTATCAGTTTTTGAATAGAAGATAACAAATTTTGAGGAAGAATTACTTAAATTTGAAAGAGAAAAGGAGAGAATAGTGAATAAGGCAAAGCATCTGAGAGTAAAACTGAGTCCAAGATTGGACTATTTAGCATCATTACGGAAGGAAGTATCTGAGGCACTAATACAGGGACAGAAAACACCGGTAGAGAATTTGCAACATCTCACTGGTACAGCTAAAAGAATAGAGATAACAATAAGAGATAGTAAAAATTTTATGGAGAGTATAAACTTGATTTTGGTGGATCTATTTCAAATTGTAACTACCTAGTTACAAGGTTGAAACTACAAACTCTACTGATATCTTGACAACCTTTTTCATTGATGCCAAATGGGGAGTAGTGGAATGAGAAAATTCAACATCACAGGAATCATATGCTCAGGGGGAGCACACACATTTTTGGTAACATTTTTGGATACACTTTTGAAATTTCTCATGAGTGTTGCCATCAATGCCAAAGGGGGAGATTGTTGGCATATGCACACTCCAATGAGACATTGTATGTGATTGAAGGTTTTTTCATTGATGGAAACCTTACAATCCTATGGCACCGACAAGGCATTACACTGGCATCAATGATCAGACTCTACACCGGCATTCAAGACACCGGCACCGGTACAGAGAAAGGAAGTATACCGGCACAAAGGCTGATAGGATTTTGTTTATTATTGTAAAAACTTTGTAAGCCAACTTGGCAAGTTGTAAAATGACTCTTATATATAAAAGAGATCATTATAGACATTTGGTAAGCAAGTGAAGAAAGTTATTAAGGTGGACCTATTATGTGAAATATAGGTTAAAGGGTTTATGTAAGAAGCAGAGCGGCAATTGATACTGGATTGGGCATTATAGATGCTATTGTAAAGTAGTACAAGATTTTGGATTTGTATAATCCACATTGTAAGTCAGTGAGACTTCCCATTTGAGCAGTGAGCTCTAGGCAGTTGGCCTTCCTGCATGTGCAGGCCCCTATTGTAAGTAATATTCCCTTATTGGCCAGTAAGTGGATATTGTGGGTCACAAATCCCACCAAAGTTTTTCCCACACCGGGTTTCCTCATTAAATCCTTGTGTTATGGTGTGCTTTTCATGTGGATGTTCTTAATTCTATTTATTGCATTATTTCGTGCATACTGGTACATTGTTATAATATGTTCTGCATGTTTTAAGATAAGAAGTTATGTACACTAGTTAGATACTGATTCACCTCCCCCCCTCTCAGTATCTATGGGAATCTTAATAGTTGCAGGACTTGTAGGTACTGGATATTTATTCCTCCTGGAATTCCCAGGTGCGAGCTCCCCTGGATTCACAGGTGCGAGTGTTTCCTTATCCCAATGGTAATATGTGGTTCCGGAGTTGACATGGGTTCCCTTCATATTCTCTAGGTTTAAGTTGTTACTAGGCGCAATTAGTCATGTTAGTTTTCAACTTGGCTCTTTCAGTTTTGGGAGTATGCTAGTATTTATGTTGTGATTGATTTTATTGTCACTTGGTTATTATGTGGCATTGGATTATTTGTCTATTTGTTGAGAGATTTGTAATTAGTATTATTTATTTTTTAATTATTTGATTTAAGCTATATGAGCTTTTGATTATTTGATTTATGATTTTAAGAATTATAGTATTTATTTAATTAATAATTTTGTAAAGATTATTTAATTAATGATTATTTATTATTTCTTATAGTCTAAATAGTAATTAATATTTAATATTGGAAGTAATAAATTATTTAATGGTTGATTTATTTAATTATGTTTACTATTGGTGAAGTATTTAATTAAAAATAATTATAGTTCATAATGTATTAAATAATAATTCCTATAGGGTTATAGTTTAAATATTAATATTTATTTGGTGGTATGGTAATTATACCTTGGGATATTAAAATATATTTATCCCACCTACTTATAATATATGTTAGTATTTTCTACCTACCCTATTCTGCTATTGGAGGATTTTATTTTGGGGAAACCATAGGATATGGAAAAAATATTCCAAAATGGAATTTACCCTATTGGTTGGTTATCTAGGGTTTCTTGTTTATTTTTTCTTTTTAATGGATTCCCTGGGACGGTTACTGGGGTTTTTCCATTCTTTGGCTTTGGATTCTTGGTGGATTTCCTGCACTGGGTTTTGAAAAGAGATTTAGGTTTGGATTTGGATTGCAAAAACTTGTGGGCTCTCCTTCAGTGACCTATCATCACACGAGTTGCAGGTTGGAGGCCATACCCTTTCTATTTATCTTTGTTTTCAATGTCTACAAGTGTTTACTCCATGAATGTTTCATGTGGGGAATAAAGAAATAGTTCATTTCATTCTCTCTATTCTTAATGGAAAGGATTGGGAATTCCATTGGTTGTGAGATCTTTATTTGGATGAAAGTCTGGAAGTTATCTTTTTTGTGGTTGCCATGAATGCATGACATGGGATTTATATGTATTGAGATTTCTTCCATTTATGATTTGATTGTATTTGATTACTATTTTTTTTGAGATTTATTTCATGTTGTTAAATATTTAACAGAGTTTGTGGAGTTGAGAGGAGAGAGCCTTGTGAGCTTCTAGTCTGGCCTTGCCATAAGAAAGACTCATAGGACTCATCTCCTTCTGAGACATTTTATATTTCCCTTGTTTTAACGTGTTTTATGTTTGGAATAAGTTTATTGTTTTTATTTATATGTGCATTGAGTCTATTTCATGATTTGGATACAATATTCTGTGTTTGATGGTTTTCTGGACTTGCTGAAGATGTTTTTCCCTCCTAAAGTCTATATTATGTTTTCAATTGTAGTTCCTTGGGTGAATTTTACTATTTTATTTTGTTTACATATTCTTTTATTTCATTTCGTGCCGATTCCACTAAGTATAAATACATCATATTTCGCTAATTATATTTTGAGCAATTTTGATCCTGCACTTATGCAATTTTCAGCCGAAATTTACACTTTTTTTCTATGCGCTAAAGGAATGACTATATGCGCTAAGGTAATCACCCTATGTGCTAAGAGATCACCCAGATGCGCTAAGGAATTAGTCATATGCATCATTATATTTATTTTTAGGGTTTTTTCCACTTTGATGTTTGTTTGATGTTAGTTGGATTTGGGGCCGTACAAGAGGCATTTTGAGGGCACTTATGATGTTGTCTAATGTTGATTTATGATTGGTGATGTCTTCATATGATTTATTTATGAGTTTTGTATTCATTTTACTCCATTTAAGTTGTTTGCACTTCCTCTCTTGTTGATGTTCCAAGAGAGAGATTGAGATTCTTGTGATTATGCGCCAACAAGTGGATATGCCTTGCTAAGATTTTTTGATTATTCATTTCAGATTTGATGGAATTTATTATGGCCTTGATACGTTGATTTTTCAAAGAGGCTCATTGATTTTTGGTTCTCATGATGTTACCTTTCACATATTTCATGATTATGAGATGAGATTGTTGGTTGTATATGAATTACTTATAATTTCAAATTCATGTATCTTCTCAGTTTTGATTATGGTTTCGGAGCCTCTTGTGATTATTATTGTTTAAAACCATGTTAGGGGGGAGTGGGCTTCCTTGTGATGACCATGGTCATGAGAGATAGACTTGCATGAGGTTCCTTGTAAGGATGCATGAAGTCTAGACCATCGAGGCACATTGGGAGTTTATCATGATTGTAAGTAAGTGATAACCTAATAATTGATGGGTTGGGTAGTTAGATTCATTAATAAAGATAAAACTGATGTGAGCCTCATGACTTGATCCAAGGGAGGATGTTTTAGGATAAGCATGAGAAGGTCATGAAGATGGTAAACCAAACTCCCTTGATCTCTCATAGGTTGAGTTGGTTCCACATGTGTGTCACTTACCAAGAGGTTCCTTGAAAGGATGCTTTGGGGTTTATACATAACAAGAGGTTCCTTGAAAGGATGCTTGTAACATGCGATGACACTCCACTCCTACATGTGTTCCCTTTTATGATCTTATGACTATGTCTCATTGATTGATGACACTCCACTCCTACATGTGTTGGTTGTATTTGTTCCATGCTTGAGAGAGTTGTTGTAATCTTGTTTGGTATTAAGTGTCAACCTAGATGTAGAGTGTGTGTTGGGACCCTATGTCATCTCCTAGCATGGGGGGTGGTTGCTTTGGTTCCACATGGTCGGGTGGTTGGTGCTTTTTACCATTGGGTTTTTCCCCTTGTTGGTGTTCTTTGTGTGTGGATGTGGATTCTCCTTCTTGATGGATTATGGATGTACCTTGTAGAAAATTTATGTAATGAATATGATGGAATACATGTATGTAGTATCTTATATGTGGTAGATGGAATCATGTAAAAGGAAGAGTTATGTTCATGATGTATTGTTATGTAAAGGTATTTGTAAGTAGTTCATAATTGGTAGTTAGGGTATGTCATGATTTGTAAATGTGGCAATGAGATGTATGGATATGTTCTTGTTAAATGGAGGGAATGATTTCATGTACCCTAATTTGGTAATGGTGTTGTAATTGAAATAGATGTGATTTATAATATGATCTAGTTGTATTGGTTAGAAAGGAACCCTATGGTTATTTCTTTAGATTGTGATTTAATATGTGAAAGAGCCTTGAGTTCAATGGAATAATCTTAAATATCAGTATTGAGGATGTTAGATAATATGGGTAAGGTTTAGATAATTATGTCTCTATGTGTATGCTTGGAAAATATTAGGATTCTTGTGTTATGCATTGGGGTTATTATCAAATTTGGAAAAAGGTTGCATGTGTAGTTGGATTAGGAAAGGAAACTATTTCTATTGGATTTGTGGATATGATTTTGGTGCTATGTGAACTATGATGTTATGAAGGAATGTAATATGCTAGTAGAATGGTATAATGGTATGCATTTCATAATGGATAGATAAGCTAGTGGGTTGCATATCTCATGATTAGGGAATTAAATATGATGTATTAATTCAAGGTGGAATATGTTTATCATGTGAGTAGGTTGTCATTATGGAAGTTAAATGAGTAATGATGTTGAAGTACCCTAGAGAAAGGTTAATGATGTTATGTTATTTCTGCTTGCGTAGATTAGTGAAATGTGAGAAGATATATGTTCATAATGTTTAAATGGTTAATGAATAAAGTTATATGGAGATGTTATGTATTAAATTAGTTTTTATTATAAGTTAATTAAAAAAAATATCAATTAGTATGATAGATGATTAGTATTCTCTAGGGTATTTTGGCGGGCATGACAGAACCGATAGTGAGTCCATCATTGTTGTCAATTGACACCTCGCAAGTTGCAAAGAAAAGAATAACCAAGATGAGTTCTACTGAACTCATGATGATGGATGCATAGAAAATAATGAAAGAAGGATCTATGGATAAAGGTGTTATTGATCAGTCTATCACTGTTTTGCATATATTTGTCCCAGAATATAAATTTGGAAATGAAGCAAGCCCATCTAGCAAGCTTAAGATAATCATTGAACACATTTCAAAGGATTTTTATTCCTTGTAGCAGATATCAAACCAGCAAGCACTGGAAAGATTCACACAGGCTTACAAAGCTACATTTGATTAAATGATTGAGTCTGAAAGGAAGGAAATCAATGATAAGTTGAAATTGATAGATAATTCTTTAAGGCAGTGTACAAATATCTATAGAGTATGTTGTAACACAAGTTTACTCATAGTTGAGTCAAATAATAATATTAAGGACGTTCTATAGGAGATTACAAGTATAGCCAATTCTTTTGATGGATTGAATTAATTGAATACATCTATTGATGGTCAGATTTTTGGCTTTGGAGGCCCAAGTTTTTGCTCTTGAGAGAGAAAAAGACAAAATCATAAGAAGAGCCATAAGTCTTTGAGGTTTGGTGAGTCCCCGGTTGGATTCATTAAGTGTACATAAGGAGGAGTGTATAGATATGGTTGCTAAGACCACACCAACAGAGTTAAATGAGAAAGAGTCATTTGCCTATATGCTACATAGACTTGTATCTATTTCTGGCACTTTCAAATCTGGTTGGGACACTTATCTAGAGATTTTGGAGAAGGCCTATCCAGATATTTTCTAAAATATTTAGCTCTGGTAAGGTATTTTTGGGATATTCATTGTACATTAATTTTCATTCTTCATCCCGATTTTTTGTATTCTTTTTGGAATTTTTGATGGCATTGGAGGGAGATATTGATGTGAAAAAGAAAAAGAGGGATTTGTATACATTAGGGGGAGTATAGGTGGAAAATATTTTGGATATTCAGCTCAAGGGGAGCAGGCTTAAGATGGAATCGAGAGTTGGAAACTATGATTATTTTTCACATGAGTGTTGTCATCAATGCCAAAGGGGGAGATTATTGGCAATTGACACTCAATTGGTTGGTTTCAATATGTTGTCATTTATGGCAACATGGCAACTTGTTTTGGCTTCATATTTTAGTTCAGTTGTGTATTGTCAGGCACATCACAGACACTTCACCGACATTGACAAGTTGGATAGATTTCTTTGGTTACGAGCGATGCAGGTCGACATGGTTTAGAATTGGGTTATCGATACTGGAGGGCGACATATTTTGGATCCGGCATCAATAATTTTTTTAATATTCATGTATTTATGTTATCTAGTTGACATGTATATTCATATTGTAAATATCTTTGTAAGCTGGCATAAGGCATGATAAATTGTAAAGGGTATATAGGTCAGTTGATTAGATCATTTTGGAAGATATGTACATGGATATGTAAGGTTATGGAATGTAGTGGAGATGTGAAATATATAAGAGAGATCATGTATGTGAGGATATTTATGTAAGGGGTATTCCAGTAAGGGTTTAGGGTTTCAGACTGGAACAGACAAAGCTTAACCGAAACTGTATTCAAGCATAGAAGATGATATCTTTGCAGTTCAATCATTTCTCTAGATTGTACTCTAGATTTGTATGTAGTCAGTGAGGCTCCTTTTGTGAATGAGCATTTTTCTCTAGGCTGTAAGCCTTCCTGCAAGTGCAAGCCCCTATATTTTGTAATATCTCTTCATATGGCCAGTGGATTGATATTGTGGGTCACAAATCCCACCATGGTTTTTTCTCTTCGAAGTTTTACATGTATAACTCTATGTGTTATGGTATTTATCTGTGTGATTGGCTTATTGGTTGTTTTAATTATTTCAATTCTATATGTATCGATATAGTGGTTGGTGTATGCATGTTTTAATTGATAGTTCTAATACTAATTGTTAAGTATAGATGCCAAGTTGACAAGATGAGAGGGGGGGGTGAATCATAAAAACTTAATCTTTAATATATTCAATAGATTCAACCTCGGTAGCTTAAATAGATATATTTAAACAAAACTATAAAACATGCAACCTTAAGAACACATAATCATAACAACACTCATAACACCAGATTTAACATGGAAACCCAAATAGAGAAAAACCACTATGGGATTTCGGACCCACTAAGAAATATACTCTTCTAGAGTATGCTCAGTTAAAAGAAAATCCTATTAAAGATTACAAACACATTGCTAGATGTGACCCGGTTAAGGGATTTCCCTTAGACCTGTTAGGATCTTCACCTTGTTAGAGGTGACCTTGTTAAAGGGTTTCAAACACTCAATCATAATGTCACCTTGCTAGAGGGTTTTACAAATAAGACTGTTAAGTACACTCGGTTAAGAGATTTTCTATCACATTACAAAATAACAGTAATAAAATATATCTACAACTTCACATCAAAAAATGCTAAAGTAGATTCTTATTTTCTCAATACAATCTAGTCATAGGACTTATCTTGTCCCTCTGTTGGGCTCTATACTCTATTAATCAAATAGGTCTTCAAGCTTCTGTGCTCGGTAATCACTATGTAGCATCCTTGTGCTTACACTTGCCCACATACATTGTTTATCAATAGTTCCTTATTTATAAAAAATTTGTGAACCACTTAATCTCCTTGATCACATATCCCATGATCAATCATAGCCATAAAATCTTCAAACTTGACCAAGTTCAATGTATCCTTCGATCTGAAATTTTTTTACCTCGCCTTGGAACTTGCATACATTTCTTGGAACTTGTGCTAAGGTATTGCGGTTCAATCTAAGCTGTAGATCTTTCTGTCAATCTTTCATTGCCATAGATTCTTTAACAAACTTCATGCACGACATACCAATCATTTAATCAATTCCAGCTCATTAGCTTCCTTCATTAAATAATGCTTTTAATCATTTAATGCATTCTATTACAGCTCAGTTACAACTCGGTAAATACTAAACTTTACTCAGTAGACATTCCACCTTCATTAACTGATAGCGATAAACTTAGGGTTTACCGACTAGGTTCCTTAGGGTTTGCCGACTAGGATCTTTGCTCGGTAACATAGTATAGTATTAACCTTACAATCAACAACATATGTAGGATATCAAAACAATATAAACATCATGATCTCATCATTGTCTAACTCAGTAATAGTTTCCCATTGAATAACTTATTTCTCCCCTTATTCATTACATTCTTTCTATGTCTTTTACCCACATCTTAATTCTCTTCAAATCATACTTCTTAAGATATGGCAACATCATAATGAATTAGAAAATCAATTTCTTGACATCAATGACAAAATAATAATATTAAGACAGTAAACATCCTTAATCAGTTATATCCATAATCATCAACAACCTTCTCAATATCCTTATTGAAATGCCAACAATCTCTCCTTGTTTGTTATAATGCCAACAATATCTCCTTGTCTGTTATAATGCCAATATTAATAAAGGTAAAATTAATCATTCTAGTAGAACACTGATTCACTCCTCCCTCTCAATGTTCTTGGATTCCAACACTTGGGGTCTTCATTTTGCATTATCTTGGATCTTTCCTTAAACTATTAAGCTCTTACAAATCTAAGGACCAAGCGTCTCATACCAATTGTTAATTCCAACTGGTCCTAAGAGGGGAGGGGTGAATCAACACTATACCGATTTCTTGCAGATTTAACCTTAATCAAAACTTCTATTCAAAATTTAACACTTATCAGTATAAGAAACATTGATAAGAAGCATGCACATAAAAATGAAACACACATGACTACCAATATTTATCACATGGAAACCCAAATGGGAGAAAACTACAGTGTGATTATATACTCACAAAATCTGCACTCTTCTAGAGTATGCCCAATCAGGAGCCATCCCCATTAGGAGATTACAAAGAAACTATTAGGTGCCACCTGATTAAGGGATTTTATTTAAGGCCTGTTAGAACCTTTACCCTATTGGAGGTATCCTTGTTAGAGGACTTAGGGTCATCATTTCAGATGTCACCCAGTTAAGGGATTTTACAAAGGGACCTATTAAAGTCCACCCGGTTAAGGGATTTTACTATTGTAGTTAATAGAAAATAGTAGAGAGAATAATATTCTATAATAGCTACTCTTAACTTAATTAGATCCAAATGAAGCTCTCTGGTTTGACCACTGGTTACACTTGCTCTACACTCTACCAGTGCTTTCCATCACACTTTCTCTGCACTCTATTGGTGCTCTACATTATTTCTCTTCTCTTCACACTATCCAAGCTCTACACACTCTCTTCACCACTCTGATATTCACTTAGCAGTTCCACTCTCTTCTCACCTTGTTGGATCACTTCTCCTCAGAATTGCACTTTATAATTTTTACGATCAGTCTTTTTGGTTTTCACCAAAAACCTTAATACAAAACTTAGTAGATTTAAAATTCAAAATTTTCCAAATCTTCCCGCACTCTCTCTGCATGGTCTCCATCAATCTCACTAGTGACTCCTCCTTAATTGCCTCTACTACTCATAATTTCACCAACCTCTGGGTCATGTTCTAGCTTTTTAATACAAATCAGAAAATCCACACAAATCTCACCTTAATTGGTTGTTAACTGTTGTAGACTTCACTATCCATTTGTTTGATGATATCTTGCCATGACTAACTCACCTTTAGTCATTGCATCCAACTTATTGGTCACTACTCTGAGATTCCTGGTGGATATCATCCTTCAACTTGTATCATTACTTCACTGGTGTAACTGTTCACATTTTGCCACCAGTCACTGATCATCAATCAAATTGATCACCTATCTATCCAGAGTGTTCTGGTTGTGCATAAGACTACTAAATTGTAATTTGAGTAACCTCTTGTGACCGCATCATCATTTCAACTGTTAGTTTAAGAAACTGATCTCAACATCTATCTGACACTTGATTGACTGGTTGGCTTCTCTATTTATCCTTCAACCGATTAGTTTTCTACCAACATATTTCTTAGGTGTCTCAATAATGTATATTTGGGAAGCATTGAATCCTACATACTATTTGCAGCCATGAGTAAACCATTGAGGTTTACCACACCTCCTTTCCTAAGAGCTTGGCCTTAGTTACCGATAAGTGTTATTCATCAATGACAATACTAGTCTCATGAACCAGTTGTGCCAACACCATTAGTTATACCAACAACATCAATAACATTCCCTAGGGTATCTTAACGCCATTACCTAATTCTTGCATATAACATAACCTTACCAAGAACATCTCATCATTGACATGATATCATAATTACTCTCATAGTCCAATACATACTATCTTGCTAACATATAGTTTTTCATAAATCCTATCATTAATAATGCAAATCCCATAAACTCCCTAAGATTCATTTTAACTCACCAATACTAGATGTTCCTAATACCCATATACCATTTATTGACACTATCCATTTTCCATTATGTGATTATCTACCATGTTCTATGTTGGTATTTGATTGAAGATTGCATTGATGAACTATTGTGTTATCATTGATGTCAATTGTAATCGGCAATGATGTTGTTATGCAACCGACAGTTGAACAAGTGATGGAAAACAATATTACTTTAGAAGCAGTGACATCAACCAGTAACCCTACCTGTTGATGTACCAAACCCTAACCGATAGAGATTGGTGAATCGATTGTTTTGTTTTATGATCAAATGGTGATTGGTAATGATTATGCCACGTATGCATATTGTATGTGATAAGTATCAAATTTTTTTTGGTGTGTAGAGATAACTATTTTATCTTGAGAATGATCAAGTGCATTGCATGAAGACGAAACCACGTGATGAGTTACAAGAATTGATGAAGTGATGATCAAGGAGTGGTCAAGGTTGTCTTGTATAATGTGTAATGATTGCTATGTAATCTGATGGTGATACTTGAACCAATTTGATTGTAATCTCTATGAGATCTTAGGTTTGTCATGTGTTACTGACCTATTGTTTTGCTTATAAGGTCGATGAGTTATTTTATTGTAGTGTTGCCAATTTTGGTTAAATGTCAAAAGAGATCGATTGTCGAACTAGAAGGAGTATATGCAGTATGCGTGAAGGAAGATAGGAGCATCAAAAGGATCTGATCAAGCAGAGTGGTGCTATTTACCATATCAACAAACCCCTATTGTTCTCTAACAATTACAACAATTAAATCCCGTAACCGGGTAAGCTTTAACAAGCTTAGTGCTATCTAAATCCTCTAACTAGGTGTTCCATTAGCTTGGATTTCAAATCCTCTATTGAGGTTACTCCAAATAAGGTATTTCTTCTTACAGGGCATTATAGTCAATCCCTTAACTAGGTGGTCCCTAATAGGATATGTTCCTAACAAGACTTTTTTGTAAATCTTTCACAGGCTTGGCTCCTAACAAGGTGAACTTCAGAAGAGTTCAAAATACTTGTGGGTATTCATCCCCATCGTGGTTTTTCCCATTTGGGTTTCCATGTCAAAAATAATTGTTAGGATTCCCATAGATACTGAGAGGGGGGGTTGAATCACTATCTAATTGATTATAAGATTTTCCTAACTTAAAACATGTAAAGCATATCAATACTATATGCTGGTAAACAAGAAATAATGCAATAAATAGAGATAACAACAACCAGATGAAAAACACACCATAACACAGTAGTTTAATGAGGAAACTTGGTGTGGGAAAAACCTCGGTGGGATTTGTGACCCACAATATTCACTTACTGGCCAATAAGAGAATATTACTGCTACAAGAGGGGCCTGCACATGTAGGAAGGCCAAGTGCCTAGAGCTCACTACTCAATTACAAAATGGGAAGTCTCACTGACTTACAAAATGGATTATATAAATCCATTGTCTTGTACTACTTCAAAATAGAATCTACTATGCTAGATCCAGTACTGGTTTAAGCTCTTTTTTATACATAAACCCTTAACCTATAATTCGCATAATAGGTCTATGTTATTTCACCTATCTTTTTCCTTCTATCTATCTATCTATATAATGTTCTACAATGATCTCTTATATATATGACTCATTTTACAACTTGCCAAGTCAGCTTACAATGATTTTAAAATAATTTACAAATTATATTATAAACAAAATTCCTGTCGGCTTCTATGTCGGTATACTTCCTTTAACTGTCGGTGGTCTGTGTGCCAGTGTAGAGTCTAACCTTGCTGGTGCCGGTAAATTGTCTTGCCAGTGTCATAGGATTGTAAGGTTGCCATCAATGACAAAAATTTCAATCACCTACAATATCTCATTGGAGTGTGCATTTTCCAACAATCTCCCGCTTTGACATTGATGGCAACACTCATGAGAAAAATCCAAAAATTGTCATCCAAAGAGTTTCTGCCAAAATTGTCTTGCCAAAAATTATGTACCAAAAGAATATGTGCTCCCCCTGAGCTGATGAGCCATTTGCTGATTATTTTTCACATACCACTACTCCCCCTTTGACATCAATGACAAAGGCTGTCAAAGTGTCAATTGAGTGTGGTTTCCAGCTTTATCCTTGTAACCTGTTGGTTAGAATCTGAAAAAGATTTTCCAATACCAGATTCAAGCTCTTAATGAACTGTTTGCTATCTTTTAATGTGGCCTCTATCCTCTGAATTGTACTGTGAGGTGTTGCATTTTATCTGTTGGTGTTTTTTGTCCTTGAATTAAATCATCAAATATTTCTTTTCTTAAGGAGGCGAGGTA
This sequence comes from Cryptomeria japonica, assembly GCF_030272615.1. Lineage (NCBI taxonomy): Eukaryota > Viridiplantae > Streptophyta > Pinopsida > Cupressales > Cupressaceae > Cryptomeria > Cryptomeria japonica. Next base: position 718,691,898 of record NC_081411.1, on the reverse strand, counting down.
GTCCAATTTTGGATTTAGTCTCCATTTTAGATCTTTATCCTTTCCTTTAATTCTCTCCTTTTCTCTTTCCAACTTCAGAAGTTCCTCCTTAAAACATGTTATTTTCTGCTCAAAAACTGGTAATGGTTCAGATGAATTGATGAAATTATCAGCTACTTGATTTATTTCTTCATGTATCTTGCTGATCTTCTAGTCTATATCTACTGTCAAAAAGTTAGTTTTACATGTATCTATGTACAAGGTTTTAAATTCCTTCAATGCACTACATAGTTCTGGTAAAAGAGTGTCAAATTGTCTTGTACACTTCTTTATTTCTTCTTCAAAGAATTTATGTTTTTCCTTCTCTAGTCTCTCCTTGAATGCTTCCTCTTTTATTTCTTCAACTATCATAGTTTTGTCAGTAATATACTTAGACAATGTGTCAAGTTGTTTCAAAGAATATTTATTATCTACATTGCACTTAGGTGTTATCATTTTCAAAATTGGAATTGTGTCATCAATTGCTTTGTATGCGTGTGAACTACACTCTATTATCTTCTTGATAGAATCCAAAAGAACTTTTGTCACATTTGTTGATTTGAAATCTGCAATGGAGGAACCAACAATCTATATACCGCCAGAGGGAGCAATTTATTTGCTTGTCGTGACCTTTGGTAGGTCAGTTTGTGTTTGCATTTCTTTAAACAAAGGTTTGGATTGCTAAGCTGTTGCTGGTGGCACTATCTCTGCATGAACCTGTTGTTGTGAGGGAGCCTGTTGCTCTGCCTGTTTCTCAGTGTTGTCACCTATCGGTTTACCTTCTCTGCTATTTGTTGTCGGTGCCTCATTTACCACATCTATTTTTTCTGTTGAATCCTTATCTACCACAATATTGACTTTCTGAGTGTCAATATTCATTGTGTACAATACCTCAGAATCTAGATTTGTATCCTCATGTGATGTGTCTATACTCTCATTAGCTAGTTGATTGTTAGTGGTAACTACCGGTGGAGTATCTAGAGGCAGTGGGGATAAGTTATCTATTATTTTTATCTTGGGTGGACCACCAACCTTACCTTTTCCTTTATCCTTATCTTTTTGGTATACTTTGATGGGTTTAGGATTTTGATATTCTTCCTTCTTTTCCTTCTCTATAAGGAATATGTCCCATGCATTAGTTGTTTCCTCTACAACCTCATTCACTCTACCAACCATAAGTGCTACATGCTAGTGTGCAGTTGAAAATACTGACCGGTTAGCCTTAGAGATCAGATCATCTATCTCTTTTGGTGAGTTGACAAGATGTACAATAAGTATTTTTTCAATTTTTATTTTCTTATCAAGCTCTACAATAGCTTGCCTTCTAGCTTCAAGTCTTTTGAACAATTATGCCATTAATTCATCCACAACTTGCATAAAAAATTTCTTGAAAAAATCCAAGTGTAGGATTACATTGTTTTCAACTTTTTCCTTGTCATCAGTTGATAATGAGTCATATAGTTTGTTGATGTTTTTTCAGCTTTCCATCCTCTGTTATTTCATTGAGAAGTTTTTCAATTAGAGCAATGGTTTGTTAAGTCTTCTTCTTGGGGGTTAAATTCCTCTTTGGAGTTAATTTCCTAGCTATAAGCCTTACTGCCTGTTGTTTCTGTCTAGTTCTTCTAGGAGAAGGTGTAGATACCAGTGAAGGTTTCCTTTTTCTCACAACTCTTTTGAATTCAGTTGGTATATCACTTTCTGAAGAATTTCCAACTAGTGAAAGGTGAGTTTCCAGTTGATGTGCTTCTAAGTCATCTTCAGTAATACCAGTTTGTTTGAGTACATCATCCTTAATAGCTTTTTCTTGCCTGGATCCTCTTCTAATTGTTGCTTCAACCTTCTTAACCCTTTTCTTTGATTGAATTTGGTTTTCAATAGGCTCAGCACTGCCAAATACCTCTTCTTTAGGTTCCTTAGATGCTTCCAGGAGGGCTTTTGCATATGTTTCTATTATGTGGTCATCAGTTTCATACCCCATTTCAGTAACCCAAATGGTTGTTGGGATAACTTCCTCCATCTAAATTTCTTCCTTCTTTATAATAAAACAAATTTCATCCTTATACTTGTTTACAATTTCTTGTGACAATCTGACTCTAGTCTTCACCTGGGCCTTTAATGCCTGAAAATACTCATCTATGTTCTTTTCTTTGTTCTCTCCCATGTTGTTTAGTAAATCTGACAACTATGTGCCTACCAGTATGTCAAAACCAATATTTCTGTTACCGATACTGGGTACTTGTTTGGTTATGTGTAGCATTAGACAAACAAGTAGGTTTCCAAATCTGAATGTCCCCTTTTTGTCTTTCTTAATCTTTCCCAAATTGTAAATTAGTTCATCTTTAAGACATTCACACACATCTATTTTTGCATTATTATTAACCATGTAATAGGAACTCTTTATGCATAGGCTCGAGATTGAGTTTAGCCTATTTGCATGTGTGGTTTAATAACCTAAGATCATACTGATGAATCTGACATTGATATTCATTACATCATTTACCCTTAAAGATCTCTTGTCAGATGTTGCATCAGTTAGGCTAATCACTAGGTCATTTGAGACCTTCTTTGTTTTATCAGGTCTGTTACCGGTGGAGGGTAACCCTATCATAGATTTTACTACTTCTTTAGTGATTTTGTGAACTGAGTCCATCCAGAAGAATGCACCATGTACCCTGCTTAGTACTATCCTTATAACATCCTTAGGAAAATATGGAATACTAAGAATTTTAGTGAAACCTAGGGTTTCCACTATCTTTTGTTCAGGTTTGATATTGTTAGTTTCATCACAAATTTCAGTTTTATAAATACTCTTGATTTCCTCATCACCTAATTCCTCTATGTGACAATGAATGTAAATTCTAGGGTCTTCAACAAAAACTACTCCTTTAGGGATATGAGAAAAAGCACCAATATTATCATCTTTCTTGGCAATCTCAGGAACTAATTGAAATATGGGTCTAGGGCATTTGATTACTTTGAAAATAGTGGGATTTGCAATGAATTCAGGAATAGATGAAGAAGCCATGGCTATAAATACCTTTATCTTCTTTAGGAATAATTTCTTGATGAGTTGCTTCACTTCTTTTCTTGGAATGCCTTTGCTCTGGAATTTTTGTGCTCTCGAAGGTTTGAATGCTCGGTGAAATAAAAATGGAGCCAAAACATTGTTTTATAATGTTAATTTTGCCAACCACCACATTTAATGCTTGTTAGTTAAGTAATGACTTAACTTATCTGCCAGTATAGAAGTAATTTCAACTTCTCACCATCAACCGAGGGAATAATAGCATGTTTCACATTTGATTGCCAAACCCTCAAAGGAATTTTCTTCAGTTAGATGAAGAGTCTCCTACCAGTGGAGTGTTACTCTATTCTGTCGATGGAGGAGTATTCCTATCACCATTTAGATCTGACTTTCTGATCCATTATTTGAGAATTCTTGCTTTACCTCTTCAACTTTTTCTTTACCTTTCAAACTAGGACCTTTGTTACTTACTGGTGAGGACTTGCTTCTACAAAATTTAGCAATATGTCCAATCTTGTTACATGCATAACAAGTCAGATTATTTTTCTGAATAGCTTTTCCATATCCTATATCGGTTTGTGTTCTGCATTGATTAGATAAGTGTCCAAATCTTCCACAAACATAACATCTTACATTCATTCTGCAATTCTCTGAATTATGACCAGCTTTGTTGCATTTGGAACATTGACTGGTGGGTGTATTAGTGCTCTGATAATTTCTACATCTACATTGATTTGCTCTATGACCATACTTGTTACAATTAAAGCATTTGACATTAAATTTATAAGCAGTAGGTTGTCTTACCGATTTGCCTTGATCCCATGTGTTTGCAGTACTAGAGCTTTCACCAGCTTCAAAGCCAAGGCCACAAGTGTCACCATTAGGTTTCTGATTCTTCAACAAGTCACCAAGTTCTTTTGAGCTTTTCTTGAATTTTTCTTTGTGCTAATTTGCATTATCCAATCCTCTTTCCAAGATACCTTTCTATCTCATGAGTTCATTTGAGTCATTCTGTGTATGCATCAGATCTGTTTTCAACATATCATTTTCATAACTAAGTCTTGTGTTTTCATTTGCAGCATTATTCAGTCTTCTAGTCAAGTCTTATTCATTCTTCTTTCTATCTTCAATTTCTTTACAAAATCTCATAGTCATATCTTGCATCTCATTCTTTGTTGTCATGTTTTCTTGTTTCAGCTTATTCATCAGATCACTAAGAGTTTCCTTTTCATCATTCTCATTTTGTATCTTTTCACAAAGTTCTCTTCTCTTGTTCCTTGCAATGGTGAGATTTTCTTGAAGTGCTTGAATAATATCCCGTGCAGCTTTTAGATCATTTTCAAGTTTGATATTTTTCAACATTTCTATATCATAGTTTAAGAGAGTTGCTTCTAATTGCTTCATCAGGTTTTCCATCTCTACTGGTGTCAAGATCTTCCTCAAGTTGTTAGGCTTATGAAAATAGAGGACCAAGCTCTGATACCAATTGTTAGGATTCCTATAGATACTGAGAGGGAGGAGTGAATCAATATCTAACCAGTTATTAAATTTTATTAACTTAAAACATGTAAAGCATATCAATACTGTATACCGGTAAATAAGAAATAATACAATAAACAGAGATAACAACAACCACATGAAAAACACACCATAACATAGTAGTTTAACAAGGAAACCTAGTGTGGGAAAAACCTCAGTGGGATTTGTCACCCACAATATTCACTTACTGGCCAATAAGAGAATATTACTGCTACAAGAGGGGCCTGCACATGCAGGAAGTCCAAGTGCCTAGAGCTCACTGCTCAATTACAAAATGGGAAGTCTCACTGACTTACAAAATGAATTATATAAATCCAATGTCTTGTACTGCTTCAAAATAGCATCTACTATGCTAGATCTAGTACTGGTTTAAGATCTGCTTTAAGATTCGCATAATAGGTCTGCCTTATTTTGTCTATCTTCTTCCTTCTATGTATCTATCTATATAATGTTCTACAATGATCTCTTATATATATGCGTCATTTTACAACTTGCCAAGTTGGCTTAAAATGATTTTACAATAATTTATAAAATATATTATAAACAAAATTCCTGTCCGCTTCTATGTTGGTATACTTCCTTTCACTGTCGGTGGTCTGTGTGTCGGTGTAGAGTCTGACCTTGTTGGTGCTAGTAAATTGTCTTGCCGGTGTCATAGGATTGTAAGGTTGTCATCAATGACAAAATCTTCAATCACCTACAATATCTCATTGGAGTGTGCATTTGCCAACAATCATTGTGTCAAGTGGTGAATGGTTTTGGTGGTTATTTTTTGTTATGGTTAATTTGCCTAACTGTTAAATCCACTTAGTTATGTTAATATGATCGACAAAAATCTGAAATGTGGTTTTACTATTTTTAGTAAAGTATTTTGATGTTTTGGTTAAATGGTTTAAGATTTTCAGATTTATTATACTATTATTTTGATATGCCAGTCAACAGGTAAACTGCCAGTGTTATTTGTAGTGTATTACTCAGTGTTTGAACCAGTTTGTTCAGTGATTGATATGTGAGATTGTTTTGTAGTTTGGTGAAAGTTAGTCAATTTTCTATCTACTGATTCACCCCTGCCCTCCTAGTAGTTGTTTGGATCCTTATTGATTCATCATATCATTATTCTACTCCATTCCTTAAGTCATATTAGAAATATATACAACACTAAATCCCTATGTTATTACTCAAAATAGACCATCCACCCCTTATGAGGTTAAGGAAGTTGAATATAACATTAGAGCAAAGGAAGCATTACTTAGTGCCTTGACTAATTCTGAAATGACAAATGTTATGGAACTTCAGACTGCACATGAGATCTAGGTGAAAGTTGCTAAGTTGCAGAGTTTAAAAGGAAAGTATGAGACATTAAAGATGTGAGATTATGAGAACATACATTCATACATTGCTAAGGTGAATGAGCTTGTCCTTGGTATCAGATCTGTCGATGGAAATATAGAAGACAAGATTGTTGCTAAGGTGTTAAGATCTTTGCCTCCTCCTTATAAACATAAGGTTGCCTCTATTGATGAGATCCAAAGTGTAACTACAGTGACAAGATATGTATTGGTTGGAAAACTTCTTGTGTTTTAGCTAAGCCAATTTGGAGAATCACATGAAATGTCTAAGACAACATTCAAATAATCATCTATGTTTGGTAAGAAAAATTATGATCCTTCTAAGTGCAGATATGAAAGAGAAAGGAGAGAAATAATAGAGCAAGAAAGGGAGCTCGTTGAGCTTGAAGCATTGTGTAAAGTGGAAAATTGGATCCTTGTGACTCCCCACCTAGGAGAGAGAAAGGAAGTCACTAGGATTATTTTCACTTGAAGGAAATTTAAATTCAAAAGAGGGGCTTGAATCCACTAGATCTGAATCCAAGGAAAACAAGGATGTGAATTCCAAGTGGATTGCAAGGGTTGAAGTGTTATTTACCCTCTTCTGTAAATGAGAAAGTTGACTTGTTGACTATGCAGAAAAGAGAGGGAAAATGAGTGAAATGAAGAGCTACCAGTTCAGGATTGCATTGTAATTTCAGATCTGAGCTAATTAGATTGATATGGATCTATCCTGTAAATTGGATAAAAGTTGTTGGGATCATGGCGGGAATGTACATGGTCCTCCACAAAATCCACAAAATGAAAAGGGTTCTTTTGTCTCTACAAATGAAGCCCAAACTCGCAATTATAGTTGCTCACCTACAACCTACATAGTGAAAAGAGAGGAAAATGGTGTTGTGGATAGGAGTTTGCCTTAGTCAAACCCCGGTTGGTGAATCAACCTTGAAGGAAAGTAATTGCAAATGCTTGAATTTAAACAATGGAAATGTATACCTTGTATATCTACAGCTTGTTGATGATGATCACTTTACTTCTTGAATGTAACCACAAATATTGTATGAAATGGCATGTAACATGATAAAACCCTAACACACACACATGCTTGCAAATGAATGTTGTAATGTTTCTCCAATAGAAGAATGAAGAAGACTTGAATTCTTGAATACTTGATGATGACCTTGAAATCATGTATCTTATCCTTATGCCTCTTTCTTCTCAAATGAGGGAGTTCAATCCCCTTTTATACATGCCTTAAGGAATAATTTTCAATCACCAAAGACTGAAAAAGTGGAATTGCATACCCCAAAGACAAATTATGCATAGGAGACTAGTCAAACCTAACATAGGGCCAGCCTAAGGGGTGGGGACAAGGGCACCATGCCTTTGTCCTATGGGGATAGGAGTGCCAAGTCCCTATCCTGCCCTATTTTGGGGCCCAAATAGGGTCTAGAGCAGCAACAAGTCTTAGAGGAGGAAGGGTGAAGGGGTGAGAATGCAAAAATAGGTCTCGGGTAGGGAAAGAGATGTCATCACCAAGGTGAGTATCTCAAATTTGGTTAAAATTGTAGGGGTTGCAGTTTTATGACACTATATTTACCCCCACTTTAGCAGGAGTATGGCTTACGCCATTACTGTTGATAAACTAGAAGAAAGAGAGAGATGAAGATGAGGGACATGGAGCAATATCACAAGGAGTATAAGACATCACTAATATTGAGGAGAAAAAATCCCCCACTATTAGGGTCTCAACTCATGCCAACATACGCAAGAGAATAAAAAAAGGGCACAAGACACACAAAAACAAAGGCAAAGTGCAAAAAGGCACACGACAAGAACAAGACACAAGATGACAAACTACAAAGACCAATGCCATCAAATAAACATGAGTGATCATATAAAAAAAGAAAAGTTGACATCATCCATGAACCATCAATAGTGAAACTATGAGTTCATGAGAGGAAGAAGAGAGAGAACATGAATACACACTTTGGTGATCCATGAGAAGAAAGGCAAAGAAGAAAGAAACCATGGACATCTCACCCCTAAAACTAGGTGATCCATCGAGAGAATGACATGGAAAATCTCGCCCCTAGAGCCTATCTAGGTGATCCATGTAAAGAGAGAGAGTGAGAACACTTTTAGTTCCACTCAACCTCATGCACATGTGTGCAAGTGAGGTTCAAAGTTCCTCATAGGAGTCTATGCCTAAGTACTCTACAACCTATATAGAATGTATAGTATAAGTGTCAAGAAAGGTGTGACATCTTGCTTTAAGATTTTGTGCTCTAGTTCCAAGAATAATCACCTTGCATAAAAGAAAAGTGGTGTCATCTCACTCTAAGAAACTGTGCTCTGGTTTCGAGAATGACCCACTATACAAAAAGTAAAGACATCTCTCTCTAAGAGACCATGCTCTAGTTCCAAGAATGACCCACTATACAAGAGAAAAGTGATGACATCTTCTCTAAGAGGTTCCCCTCTCGTTCCAAGAATGTCTCATTATACAAGAAATGTGATGACATATTTCTCTAAAAGGCTTCCCTCTGGTTCCAAGAATGTCACACTGTACAATGCATGAGAGAAGTATAGTACAAAGGAGTAATGTGGGTGTTCCCCCCGCTTAAGATGTCAACATAGGTTGATGTTGATATCTTAAGGAAATAAGAACAAGGATACCTACCTTCATCACAAAGAAGATATCTGCTATGCAACAATGTCATAAATCCAAGCAAGAGAGGGAATACTCTTCAAGCAAGGATAATATAGTTGAAAAACAGATATCTTGATGTAAGTGTAAAGGTGATCCTTGGAGGAGAAGAGATCTTTTTTCAAAAGACATCTACCCCCAAGAGGAGTTGTCTTAGACAAATATAACATCTTCTAGAACAAGAAAAGGAAAGAACAAGAATGCAATCCTTCCTCCTATTTCTAGGTAAATTGGATTCTTGATGAGGAATGGCTCACATTTAGCCCCCAGAGGGATAGTTGGATTTATCATAGATTTACATTACCAAGTGTAAAAGAGGTTGTAGTCAAGGACTTACACCTCTTGCATAAGAGATAATCCTTGAGTGAAAAACATAAATTCCACACAAGGAATTACATAAAGTAATATACCTCACACCATCCACCTAATAGGGCAAAGTGGATCCCTAGAGAAAGAGAGAGAGAGAAGGATCATTGCCCCCCAAACTAAGGGATAATGAGAATAGTTTACACAATCTACGGGAGGGAGATTAAACATAAGCAAATGTGAAATGAACTTACATGAACACATGCAAGAAAATACATTAGTAAATGTAAAATACATATCCCAAGAAGTGGTAATCTTCAAAAAGAAGAGAGAAAAAGCATCATATATTCCCCAAGGGGGATTAGTCATAAAAGCATACCATTGTAAGAAATGATAATCACATATGAATAATGCAGCCCCTAAAGGAAATAATGATAAATGAGAAAGAAAGAAAGGAGAAGGAGTAAAAATCCATCCCCCCCAAGATAGGAGAACAAGGAGAAACATTACACATTTTCTAATGGTTATTACCTTCAAGTTATATGTCATCCTAGTAGAACAAATCCTTTCAAGGAAGGGATACATAGTTCTCAAGAGATCATTCCCTGCTAAGGGGCATATCATACTTGTGAATAATCAAAACCATAGAAGAGGTAAGATTTCCAAGAGAATGAAGGAAAGAGAAGTAGTGTAGTACTAATTAAAGATACCCCTTTCCAAGAAAAGAGGAAAACCAAAGAACAAATATATGCTCACATAATAATAACCCTATGCAAGAAAGGAGATATAATAATGAATAATGCACCAATACAGAGATAAATGTAAGAAAGAAGAAGAAAAATGAACTTCATGTTGCTGCCCCAAAATATGTTAAAGTGAAACAATACCACCACTAATGATAAAGAGCTCCTGTTAAATGGGCTAATTATGCCATAGGGTGAAGAGAAACATGAAGGGAAAATAATTGCTAAGGTACTATGTTTTTGCCAAGAAATATAGCTAGATCTATTGTGAGACAAATGTGTGCAATATCATATTGCAGTTGAACAAATTTCTTAAATGCATAACATTTTCCAAGATAATGTGAATATGAATCATAAAAAATGAAATTTTCAATACCTTTCACTTACTTAAGATTTTTGTTTTTATTTTGAGGAAAGGAAATGTTCTTGTCATATTTCAACCTCCAATAGATTCTTGCAGCTAATCTGTCAGGATGGTAAATATTGTCTTTCCATGAAGGAGAGGGTTTGTTAGAAGAAGAAGTTTCATTATCCATAATTCTAATTTTTGCACTATCTATTCCATCTTGAATAGATTTTTGAAAATCAGGGCAATCATCAACATTATGGTCATGGGTTTGATGAAATGAACAAAAAGGACACTTTGAAGAAGAAGCATTCTTGCGGCCTCTCTTGATTTTCTATTTTTGAAGGCAATCTTTAAAGTTTTGAAGCCTGAGGAATTCGTACATAGAAAGTGTTGGAAACCAATAACATTGAGAGGGAGGGATGAATCAGTGTTATGCCAGAATAATATATTTTATCTTTAACAAAACATGCATACACCAACCGGTATACCAGTACATACATAATTGAAAGAAGTAAAGAAACTAATAAGCCAATCACATAAATGAGAATCATAACACACAAATTTATATGTGGAAAACCTCAAAGAGGAAAAACCATGGTGGGATTTGTGACCCACAATATCAATCCACTAGTCATATGAAGAGATATTACAAAATATGAGGGGCTTACACTTCTAGGAAGGCTTATAGCCTAGAGCACATTTCTCAATCACAATAGGAGCCTCACTAACTACATCTTCTATATCAGAATACAGTTCTGGTTTAAGCTCTATCTGTTGCAGTTTGAAACCCTAAATCCCTTTACGGAAATAACCCTTACAATAAATTCCTCACATACATGATCTCTTTGAATAATTTCACATCATATTACATTCGCATATCCATAATATCCTATCTCATGTCTCTATATCTCTTATTCCAAAATCATCTATCAATTTGTCCTATATACCCTATTCAACTTTTCATGTCTTATGTCGGCTTACAAAGATATATACAATATCAAATTACATGTCGGCCAGATAACATAAATGCATAAACATTTAAACAAGTTGTCTATTCTAGATCCAAGATGTGTTTACCTCCAATACTAATAACCTTTACTATACCATGTCAACCTACATTGCCGATGACCAAAGAAATCTTTCTAACGTATCGGTGTGGGTGTTGGTGCCGACGTAGAATCTATGAAGTGTCTGTCGATGAAGCCAGAACACAAAATTATGTTGTCATCAATGACAATATAGTGAAACCAACCAATAGAGTGTCAGTTGCCAACAATCTCCCCCTTTGGAATTGATGGCAGCACTCATGTGAAAAAGGGTCAAGGTTTCATCTGTCGGTTTCATCTTGCCCTACTCCCCCTAAGCTAAATATGCAAAATACTTCATATCTCCAAAACTCCAAAATCTTTGTAACTCCCCCTAATGTATACAACTCTTTTATTATTTTTCACATTTATACTACTTCCCCTTTGTCATCAATTCTATTGAAAAATAATGTCAAAGAATAAGAACTATACAATGAATATCCCCAAGAATGTCTTACCTGAGCTTGACCAACTTCAAAATTTCTAGATAAGCCTTCTCCAGTAACTCCACATAAGTATCCCAGCTGGTTTTGAATGTGCTGAAAATAGATACAAGTCCACTCAATAAATGTGCAAAAGATTCTTTCTCATTTACCTATACCGATGTGGGATTTTATACCATATCCATGCATTCTTTCTTGTGTACACAGAGTGAATCTAACTGGGGACTTACCAAGCCTCTCAGACTTTTGGCTCTTCAAATTATTTTGTCTCTTTCCTTCTTAAGAGCAGAAATTTGGTTCTCCAAAATCAAAATTTGACTATGAATTGATGTAGTCAATGAAAGTAATCCATCAAAAGAGTTAGCAATACTTGCAATTTCCTCCTGAATCTCTTTTATCTTTTTATCTACATTTTTTATAAGTATTTCAATGTTGCAACATACCCTATATATATTTGTAAATTGTTTCAAATAATTTTCTATTAGGGTTAGCTTCTCCTCAATCATTTTCTTCTTTATTTCAATTATTTGATCAAAAGCAACTCTCTTAGTCTGAGTAAATATTTCTAGTGCTTGCCAGTTTGAGATTTGTTGTAAGGATTGAAAGTCTTTTGATATGTGCTTAGTGATTACCTTAAGCTTTCTAGATGTGCTTGCTTCATTTTCAGTCTTACACTCTGGGACCAACCCATGTAGAACAGTGATTAATTGATCTATAATCCCCTTGTCTGTGGATCCCTCCTTCATCAGTCTTTGAGTAACAATCATCATTAGTTCAGTGAGACTCATCTCTGTGATGTTTTTGTTTTCTACCTAAGAAGTGTCAATTGACAATAATGATAGGCCAACAACTGGTTCCCTACCAGATTCCCCTATTTTCTACTCTAATGTTTTATCCTTTATAACCTCCTCACTTGCACTGATGGCTTCACCACTTGGTGCACTCTATGTAATTGTCAGTTCCTCTATAGGAACAATATCCTTAACCTGTAAATTTGTATCCAAAGGATAATTGTCCTCAATATTAGTATCCTATAAAATGTTATCTTGTTCATTCTTAGTATTAACTGGTATCTTAGTATTTGTCTATACATATGTATTTACCTGTGACTCACTTTCCACTATCTTGATATTTTTCAAAACTAAGGGTGAAGTGCCCATGATCCCCTTTTCTTTACCTTCAACCGAGGTATCTATAGTGTTTGTCTTGGTCTCTGGTGAAGTAAAGAATCCTCCGTGTTCTCCCAAAAATTTAATCCATTCTTTTTTAGTTTCCTTTATTACTTCATTCACTCTCCCTAGCATTACACTAGTTATCATATGTCTTCTATTGAAGACTTTTTTGTCTGCCACCTCAATTATCTTATCCATTTCATCTAGAGATATAGTAACACATATAGATAATAGTTCTTGCATTTTAATGTGTTTATCTTCTTGCATAGTAGATAATCTTCTAGCATCTAACATGTTATATAGCTCAAGTATAATAGGACTGCTTCCTCTACCTCCCTCTATTCACCCTCTAATTTTTCATAATAAAATTCAACATGCCATCTTTAGTGATTTCATCAGCCAATTCTGCACAAGTTTTAGGTGAAACCTTATAGGAATCAGTGTCATCCTTCTTCTTCCTCTTGGTAGTACCAGATGCAGCTATAGGTGTAGCTTTAGGTGATTGCTTCTATGTTGGTAGCTTGAATGTAACCTTCCTAACCAATTGCTTCTTTGCTTCTACCTATGTTTCTTCTAGTTTCTTCCTCACAACCCTTCTAAATGCTAATGGTGTATCATCCTCTAATTCAGATGTTGCAATAACAAGCTCAATATGAATTTCTAGATCCTTCGTCTTTCTACCTTTCTTTGGGACAACATCAATTAGTGCCTTGATGTCCTTTGAGACCTTCTGCAAAAATTTGATTTCTTTTCCTTCTAGTTTCTCCCTTTTCTTCTTGTTGAACTGTGTTTCAATCTCATGAGTTTTCTATTGTGCAGTAGCACAGGGCTTCTCCTATTCATCTACCTCGTAGCCTATTTCTTCAATCCAAATCTTTTGTGGCTTAACTACTTCCATGAGTCTCATCCTTCTTTACCATGAAGCATATGTTGGTAGAGTATTTTTCTACTATATGCTCAGGTACCCTTATCCTAGACATCATATATTTTTTGAATACCTTAAAATACCCCCATACCTTATCATCTCTCTAGCTTCCTAATGCAACAATTGACTGTTTCAATTGTCTTCCTACTAGAATGTTAAAAGCCTATTGTCTCTTACCAAAACCGGGCGAATCATTCAGAAAATATAGCATCAAGTAGAATAAAAAATTCCCATACCATAAAGCTCCCTTCTTCTCACCCTTAATCTTCCCTAAGTTTATTAACAACTCATCAAGCATCCAACCACATAGACCTAACTTCATATTATCTCTCATGATTTTGTATGCAGCCAAAATACATGAACTGGAAACATAATTTAGTTGATTTGACTGAGTTACCTTGTACCTGATGATCATGCTACCAAATTTGATGTTTGTGTCAGTGATAGTGCTCACTTTCATGGATCTTTTGTCAAATGTAGCGCCAGTGATCTTTGTCACAAAATGATTTGAAAATTTCTTATCTAGATGTTGCCCTACCGATGGCAAACCAGTAATTGCCCGGATGGCTTCATTGGTGATTTTGTAAGGTTTTTTCAGCCATATGAATTCCCCATGTACTTTGCTCAGTACATATTTGATTATCTCATCCTCAAACTCTGGAATATCCAGAATGTCTGTAAACCCTAGTTCTTCAATATGTTTATATGTCGGTTTAATCTTTCCAGATTCTCCCATTATCTCACTCATATACATGCCCTTAATTTCAAAAGTTCCTAAGTCCTTGATATGATAGTGAGTATATTCCATAACATCTTCTACATACACAACTCCCTCTGAAATGTGAGAAAATGCTCCAACCAAATCTTCCAGGGTAGCCACATGTGGATACCACTTGAAAATTGGCTTGGGGTGGTCCTTGACCTCTATGGCAGTTGGGTTTGCAAACAAAACATGAATAGAAGATGATCTCACTTCCATGTTCCAAGATAAATACCTTTTGATCGCTCTCGGTGAAAACTTTCAACAAATTCTTCCAGATGACGATGTGATCGCTCAAGAAGAAATGTGATTTCTTTTTAATAGCCTCTGATCGTACTTAGTCACTCTGAATCACTCTAAAATTGCTCTAAATGTAGGGTGATTAACAATGGAGTGTCTTTGACCTTTTAACCTTTGTGAAAAATCCTAATCTTCCATTGACATTGTTAGGTCTTGAAGACAACTAAGAGGGGGGGTGAATCAGTTGTCAAATAAATTCAAAACAAAAACATAAAATGATGTTTAGATCTTGACTGTCATGCGATTTCCCTCAATTTACGATAATTCCCAAAAACTCTTCCATTTTTGGGTTTTGGCTAGCAATGATCTTGGACAATGCACTCATTACCTACGTGTAAACACTCATTAGATCTCTTTCCAACCTTGGGAACAATTTGAAATTCAAATAATAAGTACACCGAATATGAGGGCAACACTGCTTAATACCAGTGAACTAGTCTTTTATACTAGTGGATAGTTTTATCAGATAATTGCAATACCGGTAAAGATTAATGCATGAAAAAAAAAAACAAAGTCATCCACAACACTTAACACCAATATTTGTACGTGGAAACCCTGTAAGGGGTAAAACCATGGTGGGAAACCTTACCCACAATCAGATGATACTATTGCATATAGTAAGTGTATACAAATGGGGTCTGTACATGCAGAAAGGCCAATCCCCTAGAGCTCACTGCTCAAACACAAAATAAGAGTCACGCTGACTACAATTGGATGGTTAAATCCAATAAGGATATACTGCTCAAAATAGCATCTTCATATGCTAGATTCAGTACCGATGTAGTTCTGATATGCTTTCACAAAAACCTTACTTCACCTTCAAATGATGTCTGTGTGTATAGCTCTTCTTAATCTTGCATATACCTTCACACAATTCTTCTTTGCGTTCCACATTCAATCTTACAAATAAGATCTTACATTTATATCATAACCTAGGACCAATTTTAGTAGGTCAACTCTAAGAGATATTACAATAAAATCAATTTACAAATAAATTAATGCCCGATGTAATAACCGATTCAACATGTCAGCTTAATGCATTTACAACAAGAATAAGTCATCTCCATAGCATGCCATGCTGATCTGGAAAAGATAATCCTATCGGTGTATAACCTGGACCTATTTGCCGGTAACAACAAATATGCAAATATGAATATACCAATAATCAAATCTCCAAGACAAGGTGTCCAAATGATGTCTTCGCCATAACCAAGTGTTTTCCATGTCATTCCAAGTGCCGATGATCATTATATCCTGTCGATGTACCAAATACTGGTGACTGTGCATAAGTCATTTTCTTGCCAGTGAATGTTGTTGATTCTCCAAAGTGCCAGAGTTGATAAGGTTTAGTAGGTGTTGACATAAATGACAAAACCATATCAAAATACCAACAATCTCCCCCTTTGGCATTAATGGCAACACAAGATGGAAAAACCATCAAAGTGCCAAAACAAAAATGCCAAATACCAAAATACCAATAATTACCAAAATATAAGTAATCTTTCTCAAAGTAACATTCTCTCCCCCTGAGAGTGACATGTATTTCCTTTTGTTTTTCCATATCAATCTCTCCCCCTTTGACATCAAATTCCATAGTTACTATAAAATGAAGTTCATATACAAAATACCAACCAATTTAGTATACCACTACTCCCCCTGAGAAGTAGCTTCCTCATCAAAGCCAGAGTAAAAGATTTCTCTATTAATTCTGTCAGTTGATGACAAACATCAACTCTCTAAGTATCTACCGGTGGGGGAATGACCCCAAGCTGATCTCTAAGATATTCAAAAGTCTCCTTAGGAAGAGGTTTAGTGAAAAAATTTGCAATCTGCTCTTTAGTATTCACATAAACAAGTTTAATTTCTTTTTCTTCAACATTCTCCCTTAGAAAATTTAGTTTGATAGAAACATGTTTGGTTTTAGAATGTAGTACCAAATTCTTAGATGTATCAATTGTTGCAGTGTTATCACAATAGATAGTTATAGGTTCCTTGCATTTTACCTTTATGTCTTTCAACATTTGTTTAAGCCATAGTACCTATGTACAATTAGTTGATGTTGCAACATATTCTGATTCTACTGTTGATAAGGATGTACAACTTTGTTTCTTACTCAACCAGGAAACTAGTCTGCTTCCAAGAAAAAATGCTCCTCCGGTGGTGCTTTTTCTATCATCCACATCTCTTTCCCAATTTGCATCTGTGTATGCACATAATTCAAAGTTTTCATCTCTAGGATACCATAATCCAAGATTTGTAGTGCCTTGTAAGTATCAGAAAATCCTTTTTACTGCTGATTCATGATTTTCTCTAGGATTAGTCTGAACTCTTGAAACAATACATACTACATTCATGACATTAGGTCTGGTCTGTGTCAAATACAGTAAACCTCCTATCATAGATTTTTACCTAGTTGGATTAATAGGTGTAGATTCATCCCTTAGTGATATTTTGTCATTTGTAGTCATAGGTGTGCTTACTAGTTTAGAGTTTTCCATCCCAAATTTCTTTAGTAACTATTTTCAGTACTTGGATTGACTCAAGAATATACCTTTGTCAGTCTATGAAATATGCAATCCTAAAAAAGAATTTTATTTCTCCAATCATAGACATTTCAAATTCTTGCTGCATTTCAATTAAAAATTCTTTACATAGTCCATCTTCTCCTCCAAAGATTATATCATCAACAAATACTTCTATAACCAAGATGTCATCATTAGTCACTTTATAATATAAGTTGTTGTCAGCATTACCTTTAGAAAAACCAATCTTCAAAAGATATTTATCCAATCTTGCATACCAAGCTCTTGGAGCTTGCTTCAATCCATACAAATCTTTATTTAACCTGCAAACCATATCTTTGTTATCTATCAAAGAAAATCCATCAGGTTGTTCAATGTAAACTACTTCTTCAAGATCTCCATTCAGAAATGCACATTTAATATCCATTTGATATACTTTGTAGTTCTTGTGTGCTGCAAAAGCCAAAAATAATATAACTGCCTCAATTCTAGCTACCAGTGCAAAGGTCTCATTGTAATCGATTCCTTCTTTCTGAGAATATCCCTTACACACTAGTCTTACTTTATTTATGATAACCTTACCATCTTCATTAAGTTTGTTTCTGAATACCCATTTGGTTCCAATTACATTTTTATCTTTAGGCCGAGGAACTAATGTCCAAGTGTTATTGTTCTCGATTTGTTCTAATTCTTCTTCCATATCTTTAATCTAGTGTTTATCTTCACATGCCTCATTAACTTGTGATGGTTCAATTTGATAAATAAGACATACCTCTTCATTTACCAATCTTCCTCTTATCATAACTCCTTTATACTTGTTTACAATTATCCGATCTTCAGAATGATTCAGTCTTACATACCGGGGTGTCTTTGTTTGTTGTTGTTCCTTAGCCATAGTGGAATTTTTAGATGATACTGGTGTAATCAGATCTTCATTCTATACCAGTGGGTTCAGTGTAGGTTCATTTGTTAGAATTTCTATTGCTGGTTTAGAATCTATATACCTTGAAGTTCCTCTGAATTGTTCATCAATCTTCACATTTGTACTCTCAACAATTTTCTACAATCTTTTGTTTAAACATCTATATGATTTACTTTTAGATGAATAACCAAGAAATATTCCTTCATCACTTCTAAGATCAAATTTGCGAATATACTCATCCCTTCTAATATAGCATTTACTTGCAAATATTCTGAAAAATTTAAGAGTAGGAGTAATACCAAACCATACTTCATGAGGAGTCTTACCAGTTTCACCTTTGATGTGAACTTTGTTCAATGTATAGACTGTTTTACTTACTACCTCTCTCCAATATACATGTGGTAGATTTTCTTCTGATAACATACTTCTAGTTGCATCCAAGATAGTTCTATTTTTCCTTTAAACAACTCCATTTTGTTGTGGTGTCCGAGGTGCTGATAGTTGTCTTCTGATTCTATTCACTTGACAGAATGCATTAAATTCTTTAGATGTAAATTCTCCTCCTTGATCCAATCTTAGACATTTGATTTTCTTACCGGTTTCATTTTCTACCATTGCTTTGAACAATTTGAACTTCCCAAGTGCTTCTGATTTTTCTCTAAGAAAGGTAACCCAACACATTCTAGAATAGTCATCAATGATAAACATGAAATATCTATCACCTTGTAAGCTTTTAGTTCTAGCTGGACCACATAAGTCAGTCTGAATTAAGTCAAGAGAATTATTAGATTTTTCGTGTATACTTTTGAAGGTGGCTCTAACTTGTTTTCCAAATTGACATTCCTTACATACTATATTTTTGAGGTTTGACAATTTTAGGTAAATCTCTAACTGCCTTAGTAGTATTGATTTTTACCATGCAATCAAAGTTTACATGACAGAGTCTCTTATGCCATAGCCAACTTTCATCAATATGAACAATCAAGCATGTATTTTCACTATTATTCATATGAAAAATATTACCTCTAGTTTGATTACCAGTTGCAATTTCTAAACTAGTTCTATTCATGATTTTCCATTTTTAATTTTTGAATTGTAATTGAAATCCTTTCTCAACTAATTGACCAACACTCAAAAGATTATGCTTTAAACCTTCAACATAGTAAACATTGTCAATATTATTCTTATCAACAAGAGATATTGTACCTTTACCTTTGATCAGACAAGCTTTATCATCTCCAAATCTCACTAGACCTCCATTATATTCTTGAAAGTTCAAGAATTTACCTTTATCACCTAACATATGATGTGAGCATCCTGAATCAATGATCCATTCATCCTTTACTTCAATTTTAGCTGCCAAGGCTTGCTTTACCAGTTGACTATGGGTGTCAGTTGATCTTCTATTATAGCAACAAAAACCCATCCATTATCTATCGGATCCTCATCAGAATCATCAGTCACTCCTTCATTAGCAAGATAACAAGATTTATCTTTATTCTTCTTAAATCTATATCTCTGATATTCAAGGTTAGGTTTGTATGTTCTTCTAGCTTCTTCTCTTAGTCTAGCATGTCTATCAGGGCATCTTGAAGCCATATGACCAATCTTATTATAGTTAAAACATTTAAAGGGTGCTTTATCTTCATACTTACTTCCAACTAGACCTTTAGGCATTTTCCTTGCAAATAGTGCTTCAAGTTCTTCATTTTCTTTCCTGCTTTCTTCAAGTTCTCTTGCATAAAAGGCTTTCCAATCAGATTTGTCAAATGATGATGTAGATGATGTTGATGCTTTAAAGGCTAAATCTGTCTTTATAATAGCAACAGGACCAAATTCCTCAATTTCAAAGGCTGAAAGTTTTCCAATTAATGTATCTCTAGTTACTGATGTATTAGGCATTGTTCTTAACTCATTTATAGCAGTGACCTTCATTTTATATGCCGGTGGTAATCCTCTTAAATCTTTTGAAACAATTTCATCTTCACTTAAGGTTCCTCAACAACATTTAATACCCAAAACAATTTCATTAACTCATTCCATAAAAGCAGAAATCCTTTCATATTCTTCCATTTTTAGATTTTCATACCTGACCTGAAAGCTTTCAAGCTTTGCAATTTTGACTGTGGAATCTGCTTCATTCAGTGTTTCCAAATGATCCCAAATAGCTTTAGTAGTTGATCTATCTGATAATCTCATGATTTGTTGATCTGTTAATGCACTCAAAAGTGCTTCTCTTGCTTTGCAATCATTTTCTTCATCTTTAGTCAAGTTAGATGGATTAGGCTAGATTTGAGTACAAGTAGTATAGCTATTCTTTGTAACAGCCCAGATGTCCTTTCCAATGCAATTTAAATGTGTTTCCATTCTGATCTTCCATATGCCATAGTTGGTTCCATCAAGTTTAAGACTGTCCTTCCTGAAATAGTTAGTAGACATTGGATCTCCTCAAGCTGTTAAACTTCTACAAAAGAGGACTAGGCTCTGATACCAATTGTTAGGTCCCAAAGACAACTGAAAGATGGGGGTGAATCAGTTGTCAAATAAATTCAAACCAAAAACAACTTAACTAACTTACTGCGTGTTGGTAAATAGATTTGTCACTTAAAAATCTTAACACTATGTGCCCAATGGAGGAGCGACAAAAAGTTCCCAATAGTTGGAGAGATCGTTATATGAAACACGATCTTCCTCTGCATTTGAGAGGGGTAGCTCCCTCGTATGATAGGGGTTTTTTAGGATTTTTGTGTACTTTTAACCTGAAAGTACATAATGGAGAAAACATAAAACTAAAAAGAAATAAAGATAGAAACCCCAAAAAAAGACATACGACAATCAATTGAGATTTCTCAATATTAGAAACAAATTACAAGGGGAGTCTATAAGGTTATATGCTTAGTCATGAGATGAAGATAAAGAAGAATGCCAAATCTCAACATACGGAGAGATAAGATACTTCAACACATTCAAACTAAGATACCAAAGGTTGCTTGTGTGTCATCACATCAATTGTACAAATTACACATGCATATAAAGACTACTAATTTAACATATGAGAAATCGGCAATGATAACACATGAATACATTTAGAACACACGAACTAAGATGTATTCTTTATTATCCTTTTGGAAACATACAAGTCCAAAATCATTTCTATACATAGTGCAAATCAAAATCTCATTACAAGTGTCTCCTAGAATTCCAGCAGAGTTTTCCCCTCTGTCAAAAGTCTCCCCCTTTCTATACATTACAAATAGCCTTGTATTTATAGGCTTCCCAGAATAACCACCTTAATAACTAACTTTAATCTTGGGTTAATAACTAACTCTTTTCTGCATGAATTTCAATGAGTTAGTAACCTACACTTTTATGTGCAGAGAAGTCAACTTTCTAACCCTGGGTTACAATAAGCGACATAAGTCACTTTTTACAAAAATAATATCAAACCCATTACATTGAATAAATAATTTGTTTGTTGATTTTTTCAAGGTGGCCTCCATCTTCATTTACTTCATTCACACTTGTAATTATCCCAACATCTAGCCCATAGGTTGTTATCTTGATCATTGAAACAAATTATTCATTCGTCAACATCTTTTGTTCTAGGACACACCCATTGTTATTACGTCAACTAGAATCCTTCAGTGCCCTCTTTGTAGATAATTCTAGATGCTCCCTCTATAATCTCACATTGTACTTATTAACTATGTTTGTCTTGTTGTCATTAATAAAGAATATATAAGCATGGTAATAGCCATTGTCTTCGTATGAGGATTCTATATGTTTTTTGTAACAACTACTAGAGAATATCTTTTGGCAAAGCATACACAACTAAAACCTCCATCCTTTCTTCTCAGTTATTTCCTTTCTAATATCAATAAATTGATAGAATTACTTGTCAGATTGTTGGTACAATGGTCTGAGCACAACTGGTAGGTTGATCCAAACCTTAAGTACTTCAAATTTGACAAACTCTCAAGGAAGATAGAAATGTCTCGTAAGGAATTGCATCTATGCAAGTCCAAGCACTCTAAATTTGTCAAATTAGTAATGGAAGGTGGAAGGCTTTGAAAGATGTCACAACCAACCATCAATAACGACTTCAGCTTGTAGAGGTCACCAATGTTATCTAGAATAGTCTTTAAATTGCAACAATAAGATAAATTTAATGATCCCAGCTGCAACATCTTCCCAATGGTGCCAAGAAGTCATTCGAGCCTCCAACAGTTCGACAATACCAATGACTGTAGTGGTCGAAGAGCGACTATTTTTGAGGGGATTTTCTCAAGTTTTGCGTGATATCTAAAATCCAATATTTCTAACTCCTTGTTATCACCCAATTTATCAAGAGACGTCCTTATCATCATTTGCATTTCATGTGGGATTTTGTCAAACATTCAATGTGCATTGTTTATACTTCCATATTTGCAGCTTCTGCATTCTGTCAAACATGTCTTCCCATGACATGACATCATGCGAGCCGATATGCTTTGATGGATGTCAATACCTTGTTTCAAAGTTTTTTTTTTAAAAACAAATCCATTTTGTGGATATCATGCAATCATCGCATTTCATAAAACTGCATTTTTGCGAGGCATTCAGTCAAGCAATTCACATGCCTTGTCTCTGCTTTGATGTCCACTTAGACTAGCCAAGTGGGCGTGTATGGGTATATGACATATTATGCAAGTAAGTTTTCTCTTCGTGGTCTGGCCGAGGCTCTGCAATAGGAGGTTATACCACATAACATTTGTGTCTCACTTATTTTTCCTCCAGTTACAGATACTCTTGGTCTAGTGGAAGAAAACAAAAAGAGGCCAGAGATAAAAAAAACTAATAGTACCTTCTTCCAGTTTCATGGCTGATAAAAGAGGTTGCCAAGATAACTTTACATGGCATGAAGTCAAGGAAGTTCATGATCACATGCAACTTTGATGGATCCATGTTGTCTATTGCAACTGTAGGGATGTCTCCTCAGCCATCAGCTACCATGGCATTTCTTGAAGTCATTGCTACAAGGAGGATGATGGAAAAGGTTGTGGAAATTAAACTTGGTCATTCTCATGCCAAGAGACCACATTCCTTTGAAGATTATATCAAACTATTCACATGTGTTGTCTGTGCATCCATATTTGACATGATTTGTAGAAGCTATCACAAACAAACCCTGCTGGGAGCGATGTTGATAACTATCCACATGCCTTGTCACCTTTTCATGCCTTATAACCATGTGACCATGAGGGACTCTATCAAACTATGGTGTGCACTGTTTGCAGCCAATAGCTAAGACCGTGTGATTGTGAGGGATGATGCCAAATAATGTATGTGCACTACTGATAATCTTGGTATGCTTTGAGGAACTTATGCCAAACAATTAAAACGCATTGCCTGTGCATTCCTTATGGTTCCTCAATGCATTCATATCTACCACAATATTTTATCAAACAGTTCACATGCCACATCAAGGCTCCCATGATTTGCATTTGTCGAGGGACACATTTCCTTTAGGGGGTTTGTCAAACTATTAAACGCCATTGTCTATGCCATTCACTACTGCCAAACACTCTACATGCATTCGCATTCCTTGGAGGAATTTTGTTGAATAGTTCACATGCATTTTCTGTGCATCCATAACCTGTAGCATACATGGTATTCTTGTCAAGCGTCTCATGGATATTGTCTATTCTTCCTCATTCTGCAACATTCAAACATGTTACATATATTGGCTATCAGAGTAGTCACACTACAACATCTGACGTAATTCCTTCTCTTCTTCAATGCTTTGATGAACACTCATAACTTGTTCTTTGAATCCTTCTTTTATTTATTGTTTTTCTTTAATATTTTCCCTTTCTTTGATAGAATCAATAAGAGGTTAAGAATGCTAAAAAATTGAGCATTTCTAACCTTCTTGACAAAGTGGGGCCTGAAAGGTTAAGAAATGGGGTTAGAAATGCTCAAATTTTGAGCATCCTTAACCTTTTTGGGGATAGGTTATAAATATGGGTTAGAAATATTCAAAAAGTGAGCATTTCTAACCTTTTTTGGCAAAGGTTAAAAAAAGAGGTTAAGAATGCTCAAAAATTAAGCATTTTTAACCTTGAGCTTCATGAACTATCCTTTAGACCTTAGAAACCATTGATCACAACAAGGAAACAAGGAAGAGTACAACTGATGCTTTTGAACAACTTTTTAAGCACAAAAGATTAGACATATTAAAATAATTTAAAATATTAAATTATCATTTGAGAAATAATTTAAATATTTCAAATATATTTCTTTTGCTGGAGAAAAATGGCATAACTTTCAAACGGTAGAGAGTTAGGTCCTGAAAATTGAAACACGTATCAATGAAAGAGAAAAAGGTCCACACAATTATTTACACATCATGATGAAGCCTAGGATGAGATACTTAATCATTTTGGGGGAAACAGACACAAAAAATGGAAAGTTTAAAATATGTCAAAGTATGAACTGGGCTCAGGTGAAAGTTGGCCACACGACATAATATGATGTTTAGATCTTGACTGTCATGCAATTTCCCTCAATTTATGGTAATTCCCAAAAACTCTTCCATTTTTGGGTTTTGGCTAGCAATGATCTTGGACAACGCGCTCATTACCTATGCGTAAACACTCATTAGATCTCTTTCCAACCTTTGGAACAATTTGAAATTCAAATAATAAGTATGCCGAATATGAGGGCAATAGTTGGCTCTAACTAGGGACAAGGACTGCAAAGGACACAGGATGAACTCAAAAGCTTTGGTTCGTAGGCTAGTGCACTATGCATTGGGAAACAAAGTCATAGAGGAAACAACATAGGGAATAGCTGGAGAAACCAGACACAAACCAAAAATGGGTCAAACAAAACAAAACTTCTAACTAAAGTATGTACATGGTAGGCAAAGCTCACCTCAAACTTCTCTAGGATTATCATACAAAACCATTCATGGACTGAGAGAAATAGGCACCTTTGCAGAATAGTGGAGTGCATCCATGTGATACCTATAAGCTCAGTAGGCTGGCAAGATCAACATGTAGAAGATGAGAAATATCTTTGAGAGATGAACCAAACAACCATATCTCATCATAAATCTGTGAGCTCTCTTGAAAGATTTGGGTACCATTTTGAACATTATTAGCAATTTGTGGAATATTCCCAAGTATACCTATATCCTCTATCTGAAGACCCCTTTGATAGTCTAGTTTGCAATAAATTAATCCACGAATTGGACAACCTTCATATAATTTGTAATGTGAAGAAATTTGAGTTGACACATCCATTGAATCTTGTTCATGACTGATAGCTTGAAAAACACTTGTAGAAATACACTCATCTGAAAACAAAGGATTGAGGCACACACTTTCACCATAGAAGAAGTCATCATTTGAAGCCTTCAAACACCAGTCTGGAGTACAATCATTATGAGAATTAACTTCATGGGCTTCCTTCATTAGATCATCCATTACCTCACTTATCTTTGCAGTCTTGGTACAATTCCCAAAACTATCCTCTTTAATAGGGGAGTCTTCTTGATTTAAAGATTCAAAAGGAGGATTACTTTGAACCTTGAATACTTCATAAGGCATAGATTGCAATTCCAGCAAGATAGGGACATTTGTTGATATTCCTACATGGATTTCATCTTCAACTTGCTCATAGATGTTTGTATTACTTTTTGTGTTCTCTTGTCCCAATGATTCCTCGTCATCACACTCTTCATGAAATATGAAAACTTCATACTCAGGTGGCATATATGATAAAGAGTGAATGCTTGATGGTTCATCTTTTTTCACTCGAGGTTGATCTAGGAGTTCACTTAAAGTCTCCATTTTTGAAGATAGAGAATATATCTACAAAATTTTACCTATGGTTGCTTCTCCATTGGTCAAATCCATACAAGATTGTCCATTACGTATCATACCTTTAATTTCCATGGAAAATTTTTCATCTTCCACTATTAGTGATGGATGAATGAGAATATCCTCTCCATATAGAAAGTCATCATCGGAAGAATTGAGACACCAAGTTGGAATGAAGACTTTAGGAGATTCATCTTGGGATTCTCTTTCTTCATCATCTTCTTGAAGCTTGGGTTGCATGGAAGTCTTGAAATCATTTATTCCTCCTTCAAGCTTTTTGTTTTCAAGTTCATTGAAGATTTCTTTCTCACTATGATAATCTTTATAATCCTCATGGCATATAGGAACACAATCTTCTTTCTCTATCTCACTCACCTTTAGATCTTTCTCTTGACATGTATCCTTACAAGTAGATGTGACTTCATCTTCTTTTGCATATACACATTTTAATGAGTTGCTTTCTTTACTTTTCTCATGGAATTTATATCAATGAGAAAATGATTATCATTCTCATCTTTTTGTTCAATCTTTTGCAGCTTTTGAAGCAACGAAGGGTGCACCTTATCAGGATCTAGATGTCTGTCTCCGTAGAAGTTTTTCAAAAACTTGATTTGTTTTGAATCACTGACAATCTGATTTTGTGGAGAAATAGGTGGAAGAGAATGAGAATCATCATAATTATCCATTGTTGATTCAAGAATACAATCACAAGCAAAAATTTGGTTCTCTCTTCCATCTTTTTCCTCAATCTTTTATAGAGTCTGGAGTAGACAAGGATTAATTTTATGAGGATGAGGTTTCTTTCTACTTTAGAAACTTTTCAAGAAGTTAACCTATTCAGGATTATCAAGACTTTGACTCTGTTGAGCAACTGGTTCAGGTGAAAGATCACTTTTGTCTTCATCTTTCTTGATTGTTGACTTGGGTAAATGATCATAAGCAAGAAAACCAATCCCCTTTCCATCCTTTTCTTCAATGTCTTGCAACACTTGACATAAGGAGGGATGAATCTTATCTGGAGTAAACTGCATGCCACCATAAAATTTCTTCAAGAAGTCAACTTGTATGGGCTCATCAAGAACTAGTCTCTTTGGATATATATAATATTCATCATCACTTTCACTATCACTTTCCAACTTTCCTTTGTACCAAACCATTGTTCTAAATTCAATATTTCAAATAGTTCCCAACCTTGATTCTGAAGAAGGTACCTTACAATATCTGAGGAACAAAGCACACTGGTATGTCGCTCCCTAGTAGAGTCGCCAAAAATCTATTGGTAAACAAATTTGTCACTTAAAAATCTTAACTATGTGCCCAATGGAGGAGCGACAAAAAGTTCCCAATAGTTGGAGAGATCGTTTTGTGAAACACAATCTTCCTTTGCACTTGAGAGGGGAAGCTCCCTCATATGATAGGGGTTTTTTAGGATTTTTGTGTACTTTTAACCTAAAAGTACATAAAGGAGAAAACATAAAACTAAAACGAAATAGAGATAGAAACCCCAACAAAAGACATACGACCATCAACTGATATTTCTCAATATTAGAAAAAAATTACAAGGGGAGTCTATAAGGTTATATGCTTAGTCATGAGATGAAGATAAAGAAGAATGCCTAATCTCAACATACAAAGAGATAAGATACTTCAACACATTCAAACTGAGATACCAAAGGTTGCTTGTGTGTCATCACATCAATTGTACAAATTACACATGCATATAAAGACTACCAATTTAACATATGAGAAATCGACAATGATAACACATGAATACATTTAGAACACATGAACTAAGACATATTCTTTATTATCCTTTTGGAAATATACAAGTCCAAAATCCTTTCTATACATAGTGCAAATCAAAATCTCATTACAAGTCTCACCTAGAATTCCAACAACGTTTTCCCCTCTGTCAAAAGTCTCCCCCTTTCTATACATTACAAATAGCCTTGTATTTATAGGCTTCCCAGAATAACCACCTTAATAACTAACTTTAATCTTGGGTTAATAGCTAACTCTTTTCTACGTGAATTTCAATGAGTTAGTAACCTACACTATTATGTGCAAAGAATTCAACTTTCTAACCTTGGGTTACAATAAGCGACATAAGTCACTTTTTACAAAAATAATATCAAACCCATTACATTGAATAAATAATTCATTTGTTGATTTTGTCGAGGTGGCCTTCATCTTCATTTACTTCATTCACACTTGTAATTATCCCAACATCTAGCCCATAGGTTGTTATCTTGATCATTGAAACAAATTATTCATTCGTCAACATCTTTTGTTCCAGGACACACCCATTGTGAGTACATCAACTAGAATCCTTTAGTGCCCTCTTTGTAGATAATTCTGGATGCTCCCTCTGTAATCTCACATTGTACTTATTATCTATTTTTGTCTTGCTATCATTAAAAATATATATATAAGCATGGTAATAACCATTGTCTTCGTATGAGGATTCTATATGTTTTTTGTAACAACTACTAGAGAATATCTTTCAGCAGAGCGTACACAACTGAAACCTCCATCCTTTCTTCTCAGGTATTTCCTTTCTAGTATCCATAAATTGATAGAATTACTTGTCAGATTGTTGGTACAACGGTCTGAGCATAACTAGTAGGTTGATCCAAATCTCAAGTACTTCAAGTTTGACAAACTCTCAAGGAAGATAGAAATGTTGCGTAAGGAATTGCATCTATGCAAGTCCAAGCGCTCTAAATTTGTCAAATTAGTAATGGAAGGTGGAAGGCTTTGAAAGACGTCACAACCAACCATCAATAATGACTTCAGCTTGTAGAGGTCACCAATGTTATCTAGAATAGTCTTTAAATTGCAACAATAAGATAAATTTAATGATCCAAGCTACAACATCTTCCCAATGGTGCCAAGAAGTCATTCGAGCCTCCAACTGTTCGATAATACCAATGACTGCAGCAATGGAAGAGCGACTATTTTTGAGGGGATTTTCTCAAGTTTTGTGCGATATCTAAAATCCAATATTTCTAACTCCTTGTTATCACCCAATTTATCAAGAGCAGTCCTTATCCTCATTTGCATTTCACATGGGATTTTGTCAAACATTCAATATGCATTGTTTATACTTCCATATCTACAGCTGCCACATTCTGTCAAACATGTCATGCCATCAGATGACATCATGCAAGCCGATATACTTCTATGGATGTCAATACCTTGTTTCAAAGTTTTTTTTTTAAAAACAAATCCATTTTGCAGATATCCTGCAATCATCGCATTTCATAAAACTGCATTTTTGTGAGGCATTCAGTCAAGCAATTTACACGCCTTGTCTCTGCTTTGATGTCTAGTTAGACTGGCCATGTGGGCGTGTATGGGTATATGGCATATTCTTCATGTAAGTTTTCTCTTCATGGTCTGGCCGAGGCTCTGCATTAGGAGGTTATACCACATAACATTCGTGTCTCACTTATTTTTCCTCCAGT
Organism: Cryptomeria japonica; assembly: GCF_030272615.1. NCBI lineage: Eukaryota > Viridiplantae > Streptophyta > Pinopsida > Cupressales > Cupressaceae > Cryptomeria > Cryptomeria japonica. The sequence goes on along the minus strand of NC_081411.1, from coordinate 718,662,419 downwards.
TACATATACTCCTAGTCTAGTGGAAGAAAAAAAAATGAGGCCAGAGATAAAAAAAGTAATAGTACCTTCTTCCAGTTCCATGGCTGATAATAGAGGTTGCCAAGATAAATTTACATGGCATCAAGTCAAGGAAGTTCATGATCACATGCAACTTTGATGGATCCATGCTGTCTATTGCAACTGCAGGGATGTCTCCTCAGCCATCAGCTACCATGGCATTTCTTGAAGTCGTTGCTACAGGGAGGATGATGGCAAAGGTTCTAGAAATTAAACTTTCTCATTCTCATGCCAAGAGATCATGTTCCTTGGAAGAATTATGTCAAACTATTCACGTGTGTTGTCTGTGCATCCATATTTCGCATGATTTTTAGCAGCTATCACAAACAAACCCTACTGGAAGCGATGTTGATAACTGTCCACACGCCTTGTCACCTTTTCATGCCTTATAACCATGTGACCATGAGGGACTCTGTCAAACTATGGTGTGCACTATTTGCAGCCAATAGCGAAGACCGCATGACTATGAGGGATGACACCAAATAGTGTATGTGCACTACTGATAATCTCATTATTTTTTGAGGAACTTATGCCAAAAAATTAACATGCATTGCCTATGCATTCCTTATGCTTCCCCAATGCATTCAAATCTGCCATGATATTCTGTCAAACAGTTCACATGCCACGTCAAGGCTCCCATGATTTGTATTTGTTGAGGGACACATTTCCTTGAGGTGGTTTGTCAAACTGTTAAACTCCATTGTCTATGCCATTCACTACTACCAAACACTCTACATGCATTCACATTCCTTGGAGGAATTTTGTCAAGCAGTTCACATGCATTTTTTGTGCATACATAACCTGCATCGTACATGGTATTCTTGTCAAGCATCTCATGGATATTGTCTATTCTCCCTCATTCTGCAACACTCAAACATGTTATGTATATTGGCTATCAGAGTAGTTGCACTACAACATCTGACGCGATTCCCTCTCTTCCTCAATGCTTTGATGAACACTCATAACTTGTTCTTTGAATCCTTCTTTTATTTATTGTTTTTCTTTAATATTTTCCCTTTCTTTGATAGAATCAATAAGAGGTTAAGAATGCTCAAAAATTGAGCATTTCTAACCTTCTTGACAAAGTGGGGCCCGAAAGGTTAAGAAATGGGGTTAGAAATGCTCAAATTTTGAGCATCCTTAACTTTTTTGGGGATAGGTTAGAAATATGGGTTAGAAATGTTCAAAAAGTGAGCATTTCTAACCTTTTTTTGGCAAAGGTTAAAAAAAGAGGTTAAGAATGCTCAAAAATTGAGCATTTTTAACCTTGAGCTTCACGAACTACCTTTAGACCTTAGAAACCATTGATCATAGCAAGGAAATAAGGAAGAGTGCAACCTATCCTTTTGAACAACTTTTTAAGCACAAAAGATCAGACATATTAAAATAATTTAAAATATTAAATTATCATTTGAGAAATAATTTAAATATTTCAAATATATTGCTTTGGCTGAAGAAAAATGGCATAACTTTCAAACGGTTGAGAGTTAGGTCCTAAAATTTGAAACACATATCAATGAAAGGGAAAAAGATCCACATGATTATTTACACCTCATGACGAAGCCTAGGATGAGATAATTAATCATTTTGGGGGCAATAGACACAAAAAGTGGAAAGTTTAAAATATGCCAAAGTATGAACTGGGCTCAGGTGAAAGTTGGCCACACCACATAAAATGATGTTTAGATCTTGACTGTCATGCGATTTCCCTCAATTTACGGTAATTCCCAAAAACTCTTCCATTTTTGGGTTTTGGCTAGCAATGATCTTGGACAATGCACTCATTACCTACGCGTAAACACTCATTAGATCTCTTTCCAACCTTGGGAACAATTTGAAATTCAAATAATAAGTACACCAAATATGAGGGCAACACTGCTTAATACCAGTGAACTAGTCTTTTATGCCAGTGGATAGTTTTATCAGATAATTGCAATACCAGTAAAGATTAATGCATGAAACAAAAAGACAAAGTCATCCACAACACTTAAAACCAATATTTGTACATGGAAACCTTGTAAGGGGAAAAACCACAGTGGGAAACCTTACCCACAATTAGATGATACTACTGTAGATAGTAAGCGTATAAAAATGGGGTCTGCACATGCAGAAAGGCCAAGTGCCTAGAGCTCACTACTCAAACACAAAATAGGAGTCACATTGACTACAATTGGATGGTTAAATCCAATAAGTATGTACTGCTCAAAATATCATCTTCATATGTTGGATTCAGTACTGGTGTAGTTTTGATATGCTTTCACAAAAACCTTACTTTACCTTCAAATTATGTCTATGTGTATAGATCTTCTTAATCTTGCATATACCTTCACATAATTCTTCTTTGCATTCCACATCCAATCTTACAAATAAGATCTTACATTTATATCATAACCTAGGACCAATTTTAGTAGGTCAGCTCTAAGAGACATTAAAATAAAATCAATTTACAAATAAATTAATGCCCGATGCAATAACCAATTCAACATGTCGGCTTAATGTATTTACAAGAATAATAAGTCATCTCCATAGCATGCCATGCTGATTTGGAAAGGATCATCTTGTTCGTGTATAACCTAGACCTATTTGCCGGTAACAACAAATATACAAATATGAATGTATCAATAATCAAATCTCCAAGACAAGGTGTCCAAGTGATTTCTTCGACATAATCAAGTGTTTTCCATGCCATTCAAGTGTTGGTGATCATTATATCATGTTGGTGTACCAAATACCAATGACTGTGCATAAGTCATTTGCTTGCTAGTGAATATTGCTGATTCTCCAAAGTGCCAAAGTTGATAAGGTTTAGTAGGTGTTGACATCAATGGCAAAACCATACCAAAATACCAATAGACATAAGTGACTACCAATGAAAGATACCGGATCTCACTCTGAACATATCCATGTCGGATAATCCTCTCCAATATCTGGAACATCTTCTAGAACCTCTTCTCGAGGCATATGCAACATCTTCATGAATTTTTCCTTCCCCTAAGGCATCTGCCTTAGTTACTAGATGAGCTTCCTGCCAGTGCAGGAGAAGCCTCTTCTATCAGATAAGTAACTAGGACATTCCCATCTGATGATTGTTCTTCAGTCTTCCTAACCCATCTCTAAGTATGATCTTGTCAGATTTCACTAACCTTCTCTTTTCCTTTTTCATTTGATCCTCCATTACTAACTGGTGGATTTATACTTCTACAAAACTTATAAATGTGTCCAACCTTATTACATGCATAACATGTAACATTTTTCTTCTGAATTGCTTTGCTAAAACCGATGAAATTGCTTGACTTGCACTAATTAGCCATATGTCCAAATTTTCCACAAGCATAGCATTTTACATTCATTCTACAATCTTCTATCTTATGACCAACCTTATTGCATTTAGAACATTTACCGAGAGCAGAATCAAGGTTCTAATTTTCTCTGTTTCTACATTTTCTAGCCATGTGACCAAATCTATTGCAAACAAAACATCTACCACTGAATTTATAAGCATTGAATTGTCTTACTGGTTCCTTATGGTTTTGATCTTCATTAGCAGTACCGAAACTCTATCCTTTCTCAAATCCAATTCCACTGGAATCTCTAATCTTCCTTTGTCTTTTCAATAAATCATCAAGCTATGTTGAGTTGATCTTGAATTTTTCTTTGTACTCACTTGCAGTAGTTAAGTCTTCTCTTAGTATTATCATTTGTCTCTCAAGCTCTTGCTTATTACTCTAGGATTGTAACAAATCAGTTCTTAGCATATCATTTCCATGAACTATCCTACCACATTCTTCAAATTTGTTCTTCATGGATACAATAAGATTTTCTTCCTTTTTCTACCCTCAAACTCCTTATACATCCTCATAGTTATAATTTTCATTTCATTCTTCATAACCATGTTTTCCTGACTCAATTTCTGACATTGTTCCTTAAGCACATCTTTCTCTTCATCATCCTGATTTTGCAAAAAATCCTTCCTCCTAGCTTGAACAGATGATAGCCTCTCTTGTAGGACAAGAATGAATTCCTTAGTAGAATTGAACTCATCTTTTAGCTTTACCTTTTTCAACATTTTAGCATCATAATCTTCAAGTGCCATCTCAAGCTGTTTCTCCAAAGCCATATTTATTGATTCTGGTTTCAAGATCTTTCTCAAGCTGTTAAACTTCCTCTGAGGCAAAAGGCTCTAATACCAGTTGTTGGAAACCAATAACACTAAGAGGGGGGGTGAATTAGTGTTATACTAGAATAGTAAATTTTAGCTTTAACAAAACATGCATACACCAACCGGTATACCAGTACATATAGAATTGAAAGAACTGAAGAAACTAATAAGCCAATCACATAAATGAGAATCATAACACAGAGATTCATACATGGAAAACCTCAAAGAGGAGAAACCATGGAAGGATTTATGACTCACAATATCAATCCACTGGCCATATGAAGTGATATTACAAAATATGAGGGGCCTGCACTTGTAAGAAGGCTTACAGCCTAGAGCACTCTGCTCAATCATAATAGGAGCCTCACTAACTACATAAAATTCCAAACAACAATCCAGAGAAGTGAGAACTACTATGATAGCATCTTTTATGCCAAAATACAATTCCGGTTTAAGCTTTGTCTATTCTAGTTTGAAAACCTAAACCCCTTTACCGGAATAACCCTTACAATGAATTCCTCACATACATGATCTCTCAGAATAATTTCACATCATATTACACTCACATATCCATAATCTCCTATCTCATGTCTCTATATCTTATACCAAAATGATCTATCAATGTGTCCTATATACCCTAGTCAACTTTTCATGCCTTATATCGGCTTACAAAGATATATACAATATCAAATTACATGTCGGTCAGATAACATAAATGCATAAAAATTAAAACAAGTTTTCAATACCATATCTAAGATGTGTCAGCCTCCAATACCAATAACCTTTACTATATCATGTCAGCCTACATTGCTAATGACCAAAGAAATCTTTCTGACCTGTCAGCGTCGATGTCGATGTCAGTGTAGAATCTGTGTAGTGTTTGTCGGTATACTATAGAATCAAAACATGAAGCCGGAAAACAAAATTATGTTTCTATCAATGACAATATAGTGAAACCAACCAATAGAGTGTCAATTGCCAATAGAAAGAGGGGTACTACTTCCTAAGCCTCTTGTAGTAGTTTGTGTATGAGGATTTATAGGGACAAAAATTCCATGCTCAAATTTTCCAATTCCTTGTCCTCTACAACCTTGTTTTGTAATTATATGAAAGCCACAACTATAAGAATGTTGAAATTAACTAGATGGAGGAAAAATATCATGAATTTCTTGGAAATTATATGTGTAAGGAGGCAGAAAAGGATTTTTAGATGAAGGAGGAGTATCATGTGAAATGACAATCTCTTTGCCTTTATCAAGCTTATCATTTTTGGAAGATTGGGGAGGAACATCTTCATTGTCTAAAAGCTCATTTTTAGTGATTTCTATGCAAGGGTAAAGGTCATGAATAAAATGAATGACATCATCCTCCCTACATATGTTAGGGGTCCCACATATACTGAGAGGGGTGGGGGGGTGAATCAGTATCTAACCGGTAATAAACCTAACTGATGACAAAGTTAGGTTTATTACCATCCAAATTTCATCTTTCTTGATGACAAAGCATATATAATCTTTGTATTTGTCTACAATTTTATGATATAACCTTACTCTTTTCTTCATTTTGATCTTTAATGCTTGAAAGAAGTCATTAATGTTGTTTTCCTTGTTCTCACCCATGTTTTTGAATAGTTCAGTCAATTGTTTTCCTACTGGTATGTCATATCCAAGTTCTTTGTAACCTATACCAGGCACCTATTTTGTTATGTGTAGCATTAGGCATACTAACATATTTCAAAATCTAAAAGTTCCTTTCTTGTCCTTCTTGATCTTTCCAAGGTTGTCAATTAATTCATCCTTTAACCATTCACATATGTCAATTTTTGCATTATCTGTTACCATATCATAAGCACTCTTAATGCATAAACTTGAAACTAAATTAAGTCTATTAGCATGAGTAGCTTTATAACCTAATATCATACTGATGAATCTTATATTGATATCTGTTACATCATTAACCCTTAAAGACCTCTTGTCAGATGTTGCACCAGTTAGGTTTATAACTAGGTCATTGGAAACCTTCTTGGTTTTATCTAGTCTCTTACCGGTGGTCAGTAACCTTGTGACAACTTTCATAGCTTCCTTGGTGATCTTATGGATTACATCTAACCAGAAAAATTCTCCATGTACCTTGCTTAAGGCTATCCTAATCATATCCTTTGGAAATTCAGGAATGCTAAGGATCTCTGTAAATCCTAGGGTCTCAATGATCTTGTGTTCATATTTAATATTGCCAGTATTATCACATATCACAGTTTTATACATGGTTTTCATTTCCTCATCTCCTAACTCTTCAATGTTGTAGTGGATGTACATTCTAGGGTCTTCAGCATATACAACTCCCTTAGGAATTTGAGAAAAAGCACCTAAGGTATCATCATTTTTTGCTATCTCGGGAACTAACTAAAATATGGGCCTAGGTCTTTTTATTACTTCAACAATAGTAGGGTTTTCTATGTATTCAATTGCAAAGGTGGATGCCATGATTAAATACCTTTTACTGCCTTGGATGGATGATTGCTTGGAGTGTGCTTGCTTCTTGCTCGAAATGCCTTAGCTCGGAATCTTCATGCTCTCTGAAAATTTGAAATCTTGGTGAAATGAAATGGAGCCAAAACCTTAACTTTATAGTGTCTTTTTGCCATCTACCACATTAATTGCATGCTAGTTAAGTATTCACTTAACATTGTTTGCCGATAATAGATAATTTTCAACTTCTTATCTCTAATCGAGGGAATAATTAGCACATGTATCAATAGATTGCCAAACCCTCAAGGAAATTTTCTTCAATTAGATGAAGAACTTCCTACTAGTGGAGCACTGCTTTGTCCTTCTGGTGAAGCATCACTTTGTCCTGCCGGTGAAGCATTGATTGGTTCTACTAGTGGAGGAGTATTCCCAATATTTAGATCAGCTTTTTTAATCCATTGTTTTGAGAATTCTTGCTTAACCTCTTCAACTTTTTCTTTACCTTTCAAGCTAGCACTTTTATTGTCTACCGGTGTTCCTTTACTTCTACAGAATTTAGCAATATGCCCAATCTTGTTACATGCATAACAAGTTACATTATTCTTCTGAATAGCTTTCCCATAACCTATGTCAGTTTGTGTTCTGCATTGATTTGATAAATGTCCAAATATTCCACAAACATAACATCTCACATTCATTCTGCAGTTTTCAGAGTTGTGACCAACTTTGTTGCATTTTGAACATTGACTGGTGGGTGTGTTGATATTCTTATAATTTCTAGATCTACATTCATTTTCTCTATGACCATACTTATTACAATTAAAGCATTTTCCATTGAATTTATAAGCATTAGGTTGTCTTACCGGTTTGCTATGATCCTAAGTATTTGTAGTACCTGAGCTTTCACCAACTTCAAAGCCAATTCCAGAAGTGTCACCTTTAGGTTTTTGATTCTTCACCAAGGTACCAAGTTCCTCTGAGCTTTTCTTGAATTTTTCTTTGTGTTGATTTGCAGTTTTCAATTCTCTTTCCAAGATTTCCTTTTGTTTCATCAGTTCATTTGAGTCATTCTGAGTATGCATTAGATCTGTCTTCAACATGTCATTTTCATAGCTAAGTCTTGTGTTCTCATTTGCTACATCACTTAGTCTTCTGGTCAATTCTTCTTCATTCTTCTTCATATCCTCAATCTATTTGCAAAATCTCATAGTCATATCCTACATTTCATTTTTTGTTGTCATGATCTCTTGTTTCAACTTTCTTATCATATCATTAAGTGATTCCTTTTCATCATTCTCATTTTGCAATTTTTCACAAAGTTCTCTTCTCTTATTTCTTGCAACAATAAAATTTTCTTGAAGTGCCTGAATGATATCCTAAGCTTCCCTCAAATCATCTTCTAGTTTGATATTTTCCAATTTTTCTGCATCATAGTCTGTAAGAGCTCCTTCAAGTTGCTTCATTAGATTTTCCATCGTTACCGGTGTCAAGATCTTCCTCAAGCTATTAGGCTTCTAAAAATAGAGGACCAGGCTCTGATACCAATTGCTAGGGGTCCCACAGATACTGAGAGGGGGGGGGCGGTGAATCAATATCTAACCAGTAATAAGAATTTCTTAACTTAAAACATGTAGAACATAATATAATAGTGTACCAGTATGCAAGAAATAATGCAATAAATAGAATCAAGAACATCCACATGAAAAGAACACCATAACATAGGATTTTAATGAGGAAACCCAGTGTGGGAAAAACCTCGATGGGATTTGTGACCCACAATATTCACTCACTAGCCAATAAGAGAATATTACTTACAATAGGGGCCTGCACATGCAGGAAGGCTAATTGCCTAGAGCTCACTGCTCAATGGGAAGTCACACTGACTTACAAATTAGGATTATACTAATCTAATAACTTGTACTGCTTTACAATAACATCTTCAATGCCAGATTCAGTACCGGTTCCTACTCTGTTCTTTACATATACCCTTGACCTATATTTCGCACATTAGGTGTGCCTAATATTTTTCTTTTTCCATCTCCAAAAAACACATACAAATGTCTACAATGATCTCCTTTATATATAAGAGTCATTTTACAATTTGCCAAGCCGGCTTACAATAATAAACAAAATATTGTATAACAAAAATCCTGTCGGCCTTTGTGTCGGTATACTTCTTTTCTTCTATGTCGGTGCCGGTATCCTGAGTGCTAGTGTTGAGTGTGATCTGCTGATGTCGGTGCACTATCTTGCCAGTGTAATGCTTTGCTGGTATAATGTCTTGTCGGTGCCATAGGATTGCAAGGTTGCCATCAATGATTAAACCTTCAATCACATACAATGTCTCATTGGAGTGTGCATATGCCAACAAAATAGACTTTGATGTTGAAGATAGATCTTAGGATAATAAGGAGGATCTAAAGATGTAAGAATGTTGATGTTTTCATGTTGCCCCCCTTGCTTAAGGGTATGCATATGAGGAGAAGATGGATCCATATTAATTTCTAATGCTTTCTCTCTTGGATAAAGATCATTGAGTGAAGCATTATATCTCATTTCATCCACACAAGATACCCTAGGAGAGGTACAAAGGTTAGGATCTCTAGGTTCAAGATCTACAAAAACTTTAAGGTGATTAACATAGGAAATGCATTTTGTTAACAACATCACCATAGTGCAACATAAATGATACATGAAAGCTTTGAGATCAAATTGAAAAAGAAAATAATTTGGAAATCCTAACACAATATGGCCAAGTTCTATGAAGAAAGAGAATCAATAGGAAATGAAAGAAACTCTTATCTGACACATGATAAATACATGCAAAAAATAATATAATCATATGCAAAAGAGCAAGTCAATCCGATTTATTAATTGCCATTAAAAGTCTCTTAAGTGAAATATGAATTTGTTGGAAAAGCATATCTAAAATTAGGACCTTTCTATGAAAATTAATTTTAAGACTTGAATTTGACAAATTTTGAATTTGTGTTTGACCTTAGAGACTGTTAAAATTGATAAAGTATGTTGATTTTTTGGATCTGAGCAGAAAAATACAATCAATTCCGTCTCCCAAAATTTTGGGAAAAAAACTGAGGACCGTGGCTAGAACCCACATTGTCCAACCAACTTTTTCAAAATTTTCAAGGATGATAGAGATTATGATTTTAATACAGAATCCAAAAAAATACCCGATTTGGAGATGTCTATATCGGTCAAACTTGCAGTCAAAGGTCAAAAATAGAAAAAAATTTAAAATTAGGGTTTTATGATTTAACCACTGAATTTTTAGAATAAAGAGATAGATTTGAATTGAAAATTTGAAATAGAAATCAGATCCAAATAAGTAATTTGAATTTTACCCCTCACAAGCTTAATTCTCTCAAAATGAAAAATTAGGGATTTTATGCAATTAACCTCTAAAATTTGCAAATAGATCAAACTTGAAAATGAAAATTTGAAATTGAAATTGCAATTAATCAGATCTAAGAATGAGAAATTAGAATTAATGTGCAAGACATTGGGTTCACCAAAATGTAAAGTAGAAAATCGGATCCTAGTGACTCCTCACCAAGGAGAGAGAAAGGAATCAACTAGGATGATTTTCTCATGGAGGAACTTTACACTCAAAAGAAGGGCTTGAATAGACTAGATCCAAATCTGAGGGAAACAAGGATGTGAATTCCAAGTGGAATGCATGGGTTGAAGTGTGATTTACCCTCTTTAGTAAATGAGAAATTTTACTTGTTGACTATGCAGAAAAGAGAGGGAAAATGAGTGAAATGAAGAGCTACTGGTTCTAGATTGCGCTGTAACTTCGAATCTGAGCTAATCAGACTGATATGAATCTGCCTTGTAAATTTGGAGAAAAGTCATCAAGACCATGGCGGGAATGTAAATGGTCCTTTACAAAATCTGTGAAATGAAAAGGTTTCTTCTCTCTCTGCAAATGAAGCCCAAACCTGCAATTATAGTTTCCCACCTACAACCTACACATAGGAAAGAGAGGAAAAGGGGGTTTTGGATAAGGGTTTGCCTCAGTCAAACCCCAATTGAGGAATCAACCTTGAAAGAAAGTAATTGCAAATGCTTGAATGTAAACAATGGAAATGTATACCTTGTAGATCTGCAACTTGTTGATGATGATTACTTTACTTTTTGAATGTAACCACAAATGTTCTATGAAATGACATGTAACATGACAAAAACCTAACACATACACATGCTTGCAAATGAATGTTGTAATGTTTCTCCAATGAATGAATGAAGAAGACTTGAATGCTTGAATACTTGATGATGACGTTGAAATCTTGTATCTTATCCTTATGTATCTTTCTTCCCAATTGAGGGAATTGAGTCCCCTTTAATACATGCCTTAAGAAATAATTTTCAACCATCGAAGGCCGACAAAGGGGAATTGCAAACCTCAAAGAAAAATTATGTATGGGAGACTAGGTAGACCTAACATAGGGCCACCCTAAGGGGAGGGGACATGGGAGGGGACAAGGGTGCCACACCATTGTCCTATCTTATTTTGGGGCTCGGATAGGGTCTAGAGCAGCCACAAGTCTTGGAGGAGGAAGGGTGAGAATGGATAAATAGGTCTTGATTAGGGAAGGAGGTATCATCGCCAAGGTGAGGACCTCGAATGTAGTTAAAATTGCAAGGGTCACAATTTTATGATACTACACATTGATTGGTCGGAGATTTCCTAAGGGTGCCGGTAAGTATGATGGAAAGTTACCCTTAATATTTTTCTTGTAATAAGATAGGGCATTTTGCTTCTAGATGTCCGGAGAGAATGCCTAAGTATGACAGACATGATAAGTTTGATAGAAATGATAGATATGAGAAAAATGAAAAATATGATTGTAGCGTCCTGAAATTGTGACACTTGCAATTTCGACCGCATTTGGGTCTTCACGATGGCGATGCAACACGCAACCTGAATGGAGACCCTGAAACCTGATTATGACACTAAAAACTGCATTTTCTTGCACCCTGGCCTGAACCTCCTTTGCACCCTGTTGTCCCGGGAGGTGGGACCAGAACGCCCAGTGCCCTGGTCCTTCAGGACTAGGGCACCCAGCGCCCTGGTCCCCCAGGACCATGGCGCCCAGTGCCCTGGTCCCTGGGTCCTATTTTGGGCCCGGTCTCTTTTGGACTTCGGGTCTTTATGTTTGCAAATTGGAAAATTATCTTTCCTGGTCGGCCTAAGGTCGGGAAAATCAGTCTATCAGCCCTAATTGACAAGTATATAAACTACATTTTCCTCATACCACTGATCCATTACCTTCTCATACCTCTAATGTGATTGATACTACTGATTCCTCTGTCTCACCTGATGATCTTGTGTCCATGACTCCGAATGTGATTAACTTTGTAGAGCAACAGAAAATCCCTAAAGAACTTTCCATCACATTTGATTCCAGTGAAACTATCAGGGCACCTGATGGTCCTTTATATATAGTTGCAAAAGTCAAAAATACACCTTGCCGTGGAGTGCTTATTGATCCTTCTTGTATGGTTAATATCATTACTGAAGAATTTCTTTTTACTTTGCAATTGAATCAAGTGATCTATGATGAAACAAATGTGGTTGTGAAACTGTTTGATGCATTTTCTTCTCCTGCAATTGGTTCTATTACATTACCTATTGAGGTCCGTAACAAATCCCTTGATATGAACTTTGCTATTATTCCATCTTCCAAACAATTTCGTGTGAAGCTTGGCTATCCTTGGCTATCTTCCATGAAAGCTATTGCTTCTCCTATTCACAAGTGTTTGAAATTTCCCCATAATGATGAAGTTGTTACTGTCAATCATAGTCTCTTTAAACCAGCTGAAAGAACTTCTAGCGTTCCTATTGATTATCTTTGGCCTAAACAATTCCAATCTCTTCCTCCGCGAAGTGATCATCTTTTCAAATCTTATCAAAAGTGGAAAAAATATATGATCCTATCTTTAAGTGAACCTAGAACACCCAAATTTGACATTCCTATCATTCTTGAGAAGGAAGTTCTTCCTTTGAAAGATAAAACTAATGTCTTTCCTCAAGAAGATTCCCAACCCATCCCTATGGATGTGACTATGCCTATGATTAATAAACTCCCTAAAAGTAGACCTATCCCTCCTCGTCATGATGGACTTGGTCTCCTTCCAAAACCAAATAATCCTCCTTTATATGGAGCAGTTCCTCCTCCTTCCTCTTATGGAGAGAAGAGACCTTCCTCTTCTCCTATTGTTCAGCTTAAGAGACCACAACCTAAACACCCAAGTGATAAGGATGAGAACATTCCTCCTCCTCCATCTTCTCAACTTCCTACTAAGACTAGACAAAATTGTTCTGCACGTGAACCCCGGCGAAAGCGTCATCTTAGAGCTCAAACTTTGCAATCCCCAAAAACACCTTCAACAAGCATTATTCCATTTTTTCCTCAGCTGACGATTGAGCCGAAATCTCCTAAACATCAGATGCATGATGGTCTTGATCCTGTGCGAGTTAAAGATCCTATTTTTATAAATCTTGATGATGATATAGATGAAAATGTTATTCATGATGAAAATGCTACTGCTCCTGTTCATTCTGATAGTGAATATGAACTTGTTGATATTGATAACCATTTATCTAACGAATTTTCTAAAGCACTTATCCTAGCTCCTAGACAAGAACACCGCGTCTTGGGATATGAACATAGCCCTTGTTTGGATCTTGTGATAGCTCCATCTGCTATGTTGAATGTTCCTCCTCTAGCGTGTTCCCTGCCTTCCCGAAATGTTGATCAGCAAGATCGGGGGGTAGATGACATGCTAGACTAGTTTCATTAGCATAGCAGATTCTCTCCTCCTCTCTTTTGTTACTTCTTCTATATGTTACTCTCATTCTTCTATTTGTTGTCCTTAGTGTTGTCTACTTGACGACGATGCAAAACATTGAGATCTCTTGATCTCTCTTATGTTGACTCAAAAGACACATGTGTTCCCTTCTTCTAGGTGACCTTCCTTGATTGGGGAATGAAGAACAATTATGCATACATACATATGATATACATGAATTATCATATAGCATACTGACCCCAAGGAAAGTGAAGTCACCTCGTGCTTTATGTTTTGTGTCTATTATCCTTGGGCTTATCTCACACTTGGGGGCTAAATCCTTGTGATAACGTGCTCCTTTCCCTTTCTCATCTCTTATATGTATCACTACCTTAAAGCAATCACCCCTGGTGAGGTGTGTGCGATCGCTTTAACATAGGGGGGCATACATCCCGTTCATATCTTTTCAAGATACTTGAAAATTTCTTGACAAATTTAGCTTTGCCTTTAAAATTTTTGATATCTTTCTTGCATGACGCATAGTGAGGGAACTTTGCTACTGACAGTCATGGTTCTCCCTCATGATCTTCCCTTTTACCTTGTCAATCGAAGTCGTAAGATCCTTAGTCCACTGGGGGCTTGGTGTATCTTGCCTCCTTGACATGGTGAAAGTTTTTCAATGTTGTTTCCTTGTACTTTACCGGAAGTATGAGCGTACGCTTATACTCCCGCTAAAGTGGGGGCTAAATGTAGCGTCCTAAAATTGCGACACTTGCAATTTTGACCGCATTTGGGTCTTCACGATGGCGACGCAACACGCAACCTGAATGGAGACCCCGAAACCTGATTATGACACTGAAAACTGCATTTTCTTGCACCCTGGCCTGAACCTCCTTTGCACCCTGCTATCCCGGGAGGTGGGACCAGAGCGCCCAGTGCCCTGGTCCTTCAGGACCAGGGCGCCCAATGCCCTGGTCCCCCAAGACCATGGCGCCCAGTGCCCTGGTCCCTGAGTCCTATTTTGGGCCCAGTCTCTTTTGGACTTTGGGTCTTTATGTTTGCAAATTGGAAAATTATCTTTCCTGGTCGGCCTAAGGTCGGAAAAATCAGTCTATCAGCCCTAATTGACAAGTATATAAACTACATTTTCCTCTTTCATTCAACATGATGGAAAAGGCATGGAAACTATACTCAAGCATTCAATTATTCAAGCATTCCTTCAAGCAATTGATCATTCTAAGTCTCCATTCAAGGCTAAGTGTTGCATTCAAGACAAGGATTCAACCATTGAAGAGGAGATCACATACTACATGCTACATACAACATACAACAATACAACAACATCTATACCTTCGCACATAAGGATACACACATCCTTACAGCAAGGTTGCAGGTACGTGGCTGAAATTGAAGATCTGGAATCCTTGTGCAGAGACGAACAGATCCCCCTTCATTTCGCGGATTTTTCGGAGGACCGTGTGCACGCCGGGTGCCATCGTCCCATCAACTTTTGCTCAAATTTGCAGGACAACACCGTATCAACATTTTACTGCTAATTCCAGGTCCGCAGCTTCATCCTATATCCCTATCTCAGTTTATAAGCGAATCTTTGTCACTTTCTATGCATTCCTAGCTTAATTCTTCTATCAACATTCTTTACAAAAGAGGGTAGCCTTGCTTTCTTAATCCCTGAAACACATTTAGTATCCAATCTTGCATTGTGTGGGATTGGATCTTGTGGGTTTCAACCCCTCTTTTGAATGTAAAGTCTCTCCCCTAAGTGAAAACCATCAACCCTAGCGACCTCCCTTCTCTCTCCTTGGAGTTGGAAGAGGGGAGAGCAACTACGGTTCGATTGCAATTTTCCGCTTTACAATGATAATCCTTATAAGTCTAAGAAGAAGTTTCAGAATGAGAAGAACTGTTATTATGTTGTAAATGAACGTGTTACTAATGAAGAATCAAAAGGAGATGAAGTTGTGTTTATTGACATTAAAGAAGATAGACCTGTGCCTATTGATTCCACTAGTTGTTTTGTTGACGAGAAAGCTTTTGTTGCTAAGGTAGAAGAAAAAGGTGAATGAGTAATTAGCAGTGGTTGTTCACATCATATGACTGGTGACAAAATAAAAAATTTAAGCATGGAAAGGTATGATGGTGGAATAGTTAGATTTGGAGATGACAAAGCCTATGTAATCTATGGGAGAGGTTCTATTTATTTTGATGGTAAGCATAACACTGATGATGTCTATTTATTTTGATGGTAAGCATAACACTGATAATATTTTAAGTGTTGGACAGATGGTTGATAAGGGTTATGATCTACAATTCAAAGATGGTAAATGCAAGATCTTGAATTCCTTCGGTATAGAGATTGCATCTAGAACTAAGACTGAAGGTAACATTTTTCATTTGAATGCTAGTGAGAAAAGTTGTTTGATTGCTAAGATAGATGAGAGTTGGTTGTAGCATAAAAGAATGTGTCATGTAAACTTTGATTCATTGATCAAGATTAGATCTATGCAAGCTATTAGGGATTTGCCTAAGTTTGTTAAACATGATAGTCTGGTATGTAAGGAATGTCAGTTAGGTAAGAAAACAAGGATTTATTTCAAGAGTAAATGGTACACATCAGAGGGATTGTTGGATCTTGTACTTGTTAGGTCCCAGAGACAACTGAGAGGGGGGGGTGAATCAGTTGTCTAATAAATTCAAACCAAAAACCATTTAACCAACTTAATGCTTAATACTGGTAAACCAGTTAAGTATGTTGGTAGATAGTGTTAACAATAAATTTCTATACCAGTAAAGATTAATGCATGCAACATAAACATAAAGTCATCCACAACACATAACACCAATATTTGTACGTGGAAACATTGTAAGGGGAAAAACCATGGTGGGAAACCTTACCCACAATCAGATGATACTACTACAGATAGTAAGTGTACATAAATGGGGTCTGCACATGCAGAAAGGCCAACAGCCTAGAGCTCACTGCTCAATCACAAAATGGGAGTCACATTGACTACAGTTGGATGGTTAAATCCAATAAGAATGTACTGTACAAAATAGAATCTTCATATGTTGGATTCAGTACTGGTGTAATGCTGATATGCTTCTACAAAAACCTAGCTTCACCTTAAAATGATGTCTTCATGTATACCTCTGCTTAATCTTGCATATACTTTCTCACAATTCTTCTTCACCTTCCACAGTCGATCTTACAAATAACATCTTACATTTATACCATAACCTAAGACTAGTTTTAGTAGGTCGACTCTATAAGATATTGCAATAAAAGCATTTTACAAACAATATAATATCCAATGCAATAACCGATTGAACATGTCGGCTTAATGCATTTACAATAATAAGAAATCATCTCCATAGCATGCCATGCTGATTTGGAAAAGATAAACCTGTCGTTTTAACCCTAGATAACCCTGGACCTATTTGCTAGTAAAAGAAAATATGCAAACATGAATATACCAATGATTAATTCTTCAAAACAAAGTGTCCACATGATGTCTTCAACATTACCAAGTGTCTTCCATATCATTCCGAGTGCCGGTGAACATTATATCATGCCGGTGAACCATATACCAGTAACTATGTAATAGTTACTTGCTTGTCGGTGAATGTTGTTGGATCTCCAAAGTACTAGTGTTCCAGTAGGTGTTGACATCAATGAAAAAACCATACCAAAATACCAACAATTTCCCCCTTTGGCATTGATGGCAACACAGGATGGAAAACCATCAAAGTGCCAAAACAGAAATGCCAAAAACCAAAAATCAACAATCTCCCAAAGAGATTATAACCAGAAATAAAAAATACATAATATTTCTCCCCAAGGGATAAAGTCTCTCCCCCTAGGAATAATATGTGTTATCCATGTGTTTTTCCATATCAATCTCTTCCCCTTTGACATCAAATTCCAAAGCAATACAAAACCAAATATAATTAGTTCAAAGAACTTATCACAAAATACCAGCTCATTCAATATACCAACTACTCCCCCTGAGAAGTAGCTTCCTCATCAAAGACCGGAGTAAAAGATTTGTCTTTCAATTTTGTCGGTTGATGATAATCATCAACTTTCTAAGTCTCTATTGGTGGTGGTATGAATCCAAGCTAATCTCTGAGATATTCAAAAGTCTCCTTAGGCAAAGGTTTTGTGAAAATATCTACAAGCTATTCTTTAGTATTCACATAAACCAGTTTTATCTCCTTTTCTTCAACTTTTTCCCTTAGAAAATTCAGTTTGATAGAAACATGTTTTGTTTTAGAATGTAATACCAGATTCTTAGATATATCAATTGCTACAGTGTTATCACAATATATAGCAATAGGTTCTTTGCAATTTACCTTTATGTCTTTCAACATTTGCTTAAGCCATAGTACCTATGTATAGTTAGTTGTTGCTACAACATATTCTAATTCTGCTCTTGATAAAGATGTACAACTTTGTTTCTTACTCAACCAAGAAACTAATCTCTTTCCAAGAAAGAATGCTCCTCCAGTGGTGATTTTTCTATCATCCACATCTCCTGCCCAATTTGCATCTGTGTATGCACATAGATCAAAATTTTCATATCTAGGATACCATAATCCAAGATTTGTTAAGCCTTATAAGTACCAGAAAATCCTTTTTACTACTGATTCATGATTTTCCCTAGGATTACTTTGAAATCTAGGAACAATACATACTGCATTCATAATATCAGGTCTGGTTTCTGTCAAATACAGTAAACCTCCTATCATAGATTTGTATCTAGTTGGATTAATAGGTGTAGATTCATCCCTTTGAGATAATTTGTCATTTGTAGTCATAGGTGTGCTTACCAGTTTAGAGTTCTCCATCCCAAATTTCTTTAGTAATTCCTTCGAGTACTTGGATTGACTCAAAAATATACCTTTATCAGTTTGTGATATCTGCAATCCTAAAAAGAATTTTATTTCTCCAATCATAGACATTTCAAATTCTTGTTGCATTTTAATAGAAAATTCCTTACATAATCCATCTTCTCCTCCAAAGATTATATCATCAACAAATACTTCTATAATCAAGATGTCATCATTAGTTATTTTGTAATATAAATTGTTGTCTGCATTTCCTTTAGTAAAACCAATCTTTAAAAGATACTTATCCAACCTTGCATACCAAGCTCTTGGGGCTTGTTTCAATCCATACAGAGCTTTTCTTAACCTACAAACCATATCATTGTCATCTGTCAATGAAAATCCATTAGGTTGTTCAATATATACTTCCTCTTCAAGATCTCCATTCAAAAATGCACATTTAATATCCATTTGATAAACTTTGTAGTCCTTGTGAGCTACAAAATCCAAGAATAATCTAACTGCCTCAATTCTAGATACCGATGCAAAGGTTTCAATGTAATCAACTCCTTCTTTCTGAGAATATCCCTTACACACTAGTCTTGCTTTATTTCTGACAACCTTACCATCTTCATTAAGTTTGTTTTTAAATACCCATTTAGTTCTAATTACATTTTTATCTTTAGCCCAGGGAACATAGTAGACATTGTTAGTGTTATGTTTACCATCAAGAGATATTGAACTCTTACCTTTGATTGAATAGGCTTTGTCATCTCCAAATCTTACTAAACCTCCATTGTATTCTTGAAAGTTCAAGAATTTACCTTTGTCTCCTGTCATATGATGTGAGCATTCTGAGTCAATGATCCAATCATCCTTTACTTCAACTTTAGCTGCTAGGGCTTATTCTACCAGTTATAGCAACAAAAACCCATCCATTGTCGATTGATCTTCTGTTATAGCAACAAAAACCCATCCATTGTCTATTGGATCCTCATCAGAATCATCAGTCACACCTTCATCAGCAATGTAACAAGATTTGTCTTTGTTCTTAAATCTGTATCTCTGATATTTAGGATTAGGCTTTTATGTTCTTCTAGCTTCTTCTCTTAGTCTAGCATGTCTATCAGGGCATCTTGAAGCCATATGACCAATTTTATTGCAGTTCAAACATTTAAAGGGTGCTTTACCTTCATACTTACTTCCAAATGGACCTTTTGGCATTTTCCTTGCAAATAGTTCTTCAAGTTCTTCAAGCTCTTCATTCTCCTTCCTAGTTTCTTCAAAATCTCTTGCATAAAGTCTGATTTGTCAAATGATGGAGCAGATGATGTTGATGCTTTAAAGGCCAAATCTATCTTTATAGTAGCAATAGGACCAAATTCCTCAATTTCAAAGGCTGAAAGTTTTCCAATCAATGTATCTCTAGTTACTGATGTATTAGACATTGTTCTCAACTCATTTATAGTAGTAACCTTCATTTTATATGCCATTGGAAATCCTCTTAAGATATTTGAAACAATTTCATCCTCACTCAGGGTTCCTCAACAACATTTAATACCCAAAATAATTTCATTTAATCTTTCCATAAAAGTAGAAATTCTTTCATCTTCTTCCATTTTCAGATGTTCATACCTGACTCGGAAGCTTTCAAGTTTTGCAATCTTGATTGTGGAATCTCCTTCATTTAGTGTTTCCAAATGATCCCAAATAGATTTAGCAGTAGACCTATCTGATAATCCCATGATTTGTTGATCTGATAATGCACTCAAAAGTGCTTCTCTTGCTTTGCAATCATTCTCCTCATCTTTAGCTAAGGTGGTTGGAGCAGTCTGACTAGCTACAATAGCAGTATAACCATTCTTTGTAACTTCCGAGATTTCTTTACCAATGCAATTCAGATGTGTCTCCATCCTGATCTTCCATATCCCATAGTTGGTTCCATCAAGTTTAGGACTGTCCTTCCTGAAATAATTAGTAGACATTGGATCTCCTCAAGTTGTTAAACTTCTGCAAAAGAGGACTAGCCTCTGATAACACCAATTGTTAGGTCCCGAAGACAACTAAGAGGGGGGGGTGAATCAGTTGTCTAATAAATTAAAACCAAAAACCATTTAACCAACTTAATGCTTAATACAGGTAAACTAGTTAAGTATGCCAGTAGACAGTGTTAATAGTAAATTGCTATGCAGATAGAGATTAATGCATGAAACATAAACATAAAGTCATCCACAACACATACGACCAATATTTGTACATGGAAACCCTATAAAGGGAAAAACCATGGTGGGAAACCTTACTGACAATCAGATGATACTACTGCATATAGTAAGTGTACATAAATGGGGTCTGCACATGCAGAAAGGCCAACATCCTAGAGCTCACTACTCAATCACAAAATGGGAGTAACACTGACTATAGTTGGATGGTTAAATCCAATAAGAATGTACTGTACAAACTAGCATCTTCATATGCTAGATTCAGTACCGGTGTAATGCTGATATGTTTCTACAAAAACCTAGCTTCACCTTCAAATGATGTCTTCGTGTATACCTCTATTTAACCTCACATATACCTTCTCACAATTTTTCTTTTCCTTCCACATTCAATCTTACAAATAAGATCTTACATTTATACCATAACCTAAGACCAGTTTTAGTAGGTCAGCTCTACAAGATATTACAATAAAAACATTTTACAAACAATATAATACCCGATGCAATAACTGATTGAACATGTCAGCTTAATGCATTTACAACAATAATAAATCATCTCGATAGCATGCCATGTTGATCTGGAAAAGATAAACTTGTCGGTGTAACCCTAGATAACCTTGGACCTATTTGCTAGTAAAAGAAAATATGCAAACATGAATATACCAATGATTAATTCTTCAAAACAAAGTGTCCACATGATGTCTTCTACATTACCAAGTGTCTTCCATATCATTCCAAGTGCCGGTGAACATTATATCCTCTCGGTGAACAATATTGTACGTTAGGAAATAGGAAATCATCACAAACAAAGATAAACATAATAACTCAATCACAAAAGCATTCATTGCAATGAATCTATCCTAAGACACATTCAATAGAGACATGAAATAAAAAAACATACAAAACTAGAAATTATGCAAACCAGATGACGATTTGAATGCTCCTTCCATGCGGCTCCATTGTTCTTCTTTCCTCTTCAAAGGGTTGTGGATCTCACCTACAAGTGCACATACATGATTGAAAGCAAGATTGACATTGATTATTGATCAAGAGTACTAGAAGCATAAATTTGATAGCCTGATTAAAGATTATTAGTTAAGGGATTTGATTGAAGAAATTCATCCAATTTATAGAAGAATTGGAGAGATGACAAGATTAGCATGATTCAATTCAAATGGAAATTGCAAATCAATTATGCCAATTATGACAAATTATGACAAATTATGCACTTTCTATGCAAAATTTGTTGATTGATGATTTATGACAAATTATGACAACTTCTATGTCAAAATTGATTGATTGTCAATTATGACAAATTATGACAAATTGAAATGTCATTCCCATGAATTTAGGAGGGAAATAGGAAGAAATTGAAATTAGGAATTAGAAAAATTAGAAAATTAGAAAAAGAGGAATTAAGAAATTAGGAATTGATGAAGATTAGAAATTAGGTAAATTAATTAATAATCTTTCATTTATTAATTAATTCACAAAGAGGAATAATTAGCTGATTAAATGAACATTTAATTGCAATGAGAAGACTTAGGATAAATAAACAATTTATTAATCCTAAAAGAAGAAATGACACACACAAGGTTAAATGATTAAATCACGAAACCCTAGAAGATGAATTAGGTCTTGATGAAAGATAATTGACTTGATCATGATTTGATTTTGGATTGATAAATGACCAATGTGATAAATGATTTGATTGAGAAAATGCGCCAATTGATGAGGAACAATGACAAATTGATCCAAATTGACATATTTGAGACAGACAACGATCGATGACAAATCGATCGCAAAATGACAAGATCGAACAAGATGACAAGAGTTGATGATAAATAGATTGCAAAATGACAAGATTGAAAATGACCATGATCAATGACGAATTGATCACAAAATGACAAGATCGAACATGACAACGACCGATGACAAATCGATCGTTAAACGACAAGATTGAAAATGATAAGGATTGATGATAAATCGATCGCCAGATGACAAGATTGATAAGAGGACAATGATCGATGACAAATTGATCACAAGATTGACAGGAGGACAAAACCCTAATTAGGATTGACTATTTTCAAAATGATGACAAATAAGCACGCACATTGATGCAATAGGATAAGATCGATTAAAATCATGACTGGATAGTGTTGTCGACAAGACCAAATTTGAGAACGAGATAAATGAAGAATGTAGAAGAATGACTCGATGTTCGCAAATGATAAAAATCAAGTACGAATCATAGGAGAAATGTTAATGCGATGCAAAAACCTAAAATGAGGCAATGCAAAAATGTTAAAGTATGACTCCGCAAGTGTTGACCATTTTTAGGTGTCTACACATATACTAGTAACTGTGCAATAGTTACTTGCTTGCCGATGAATGTTGCTGGATCTCCAAAGTGCTAGTGTTCCAATAGGTGTTGACATCAATGACAAAACCATACCAAAATACCAAGAGTACTTACTTACTTTTGTGGACCTACAAATGTT
The DNA here is from genome assembly GCF_030272615.1 of Cryptomeria japonica. Classification (NCBI taxonomy): domain Eukaryota; kingdom Viridiplantae; phylum Streptophyta; class Pinopsida; order Cupressales; family Cupressaceae; genus Cryptomeria; species Cryptomeria japonica. The sequence goes on along the minus strand of NC_081411.1, from coordinate 718,639,357 downwards.
AGAAGTATGTAGGGTGATAGGTGATGGTATGATGAAAGATAAGGATTCGGTCAACTACTAAGAGTGGGGTGAATCAATAGATAGAAAACTGTATAGACTTTCACCAAACTCACAAACAACCTCTCAATTAAAAATCAAAATTTACTGGTTTAAACACTGAACTTCAAATGAAATATTATTGACAAGTTAAACCAATTGACAGTTATAGCCGAATAATAGTAACACAACTCTGAAACTCTCAAAATCTTTTAACTGAATCATTCAAATACTTTACTGACAAAAGTAAAACATATTTCAAATTACTGCTAGTTAACATAACATATCAAAGTGGATTTAGTAGTTAAGCAATTCAACCATAGTAAACATAACCACAAAAGCATTCACCACTTGACACAATAATTTTGATGTGGAAACCCAAATGGGAGAAACTATGGTGGGGATGCATACCCATAATTATTCTGAACTCTTCTTAAGTTCACCCTGTTAGGAGCCAAGCTTGTTAAAGCTTTACAATAAGTCATGTTAAGAATAGATTTTGTTAAGGACCACCCGGTTAAGGGATTGACTATAATGCCCTATTAGAAGCAATACCCTATTAGGAGTAGCCTCGGTAAAGGATTTGAAATCTAAGCTAATGGATCACCTGGTTAGAGGATTTGAATAACACTAAGCTTGTTAGAGCTTACACAGTTAAGGGATTTAACTGTTGTAATTATTAGAAAACAATAGGGGTTTGCTGATTTGTTTCAATAGCACTACACTTGCTTGTTTAGATTCTTTTCATCCTCCTATCTACCTTTACACATACTGCAGATACATTGTTGGCATTCTACACTCAATGAGAATGGTTGATGTTGTCATTGATGGCAACCAATCGGTAATAGGTTGTACAAGTTCACTGGCAACATAGACATCATCTACCGACACCAGCAAGCACATTCACCGACATCTAGATTACATCGGTAATGAAGTATACTGGCACTCAGGCTGACATGACACAAAGTTTTGTTTGTGTGATTTATATTGTAAATGTAATTAATTATTTGTAAGTCGACATGATGTATTGTAAAGACTCATATATGTATGAGATCTAATAAGTCATTTTTAAAATCGAAGGTAATAGAATGAAATATCATGGCATAGAAGAATATTATGTAGAAGATAGCGAAAGGATTTTGTGATAAGGTAGATAGGTTATGTAAGTGAATATCATTCACCGGCAAGGTTTTTGGTTAATATTTCTGACAGAGCTTAAACCGGTATTGAATCAAGCATTGCACATGCTATTTTGACTAGTACATTCTATTGGATTTAATCATCCATTTTGTAGTCAATGAGACTCTTCTATTGAGAAGTGAACTCTAGGCTGTTGGCCTTCCTGCATGTGCAGGCCCCTCTTGTAAGTAATATTTATTCATATTGGACAGTGAGTAAATATTGTAGGTCACAAATCCCACCAAGATTTTTCCCACACCGGGTTTCATCACCAAAATATCTTGTGTTATGGTGTGCATTTATGTTGTCTTTTTTATTTCTCTTTGCTACACTATTGCTTGTTTACTGGTACATTAATTTAAGTTGCAAAGTTCTAAATAAGTTCAAATATTCCATTAACCGGTTAGACACTAATTCACCCCCCCCTCTCAGTGTCTTTGGGACTGCCATTGCATCTAACAATTGGTATTAGATCTTGGTCCTCTATTTGGAAAATCCTAACAACTTGAGGAAGATTATAAAACCACCATTGATGGAGAGTTTGTGAAAATAATTGGAAGGAGCTCTTGAAGATTTTGATGCAGAAAAATTGAAGAATATCAAACTTGAAGATGATCTGAAGACTACTAAGGAATTCATTAAAGGACTTCAGGAGAACTTGGTTATAGCACAAAACAAGAGGAAGGAACTTCATGAGAAAAAGAAGAAACATGATGATGAAAAGGAAACTCTTAGTGATATTGCAGAAAAGTTGAGGTAAGAGAACACTAACATGAGGAATGAAATGCAAGATCTGACCATGAGGCTATGTAGGATATTGAAGACAAAAAGAAGAATGAAGAAGACTTGACTAGGAGACTTAACGATGGAGAAAATGAAAGTCTGAGACTTTGTCACGAGAATGATATGATAAACACAGATTTGATTCACATGCAACATGATAAAGAGGAGATTAGGAGACAAATTGGCATTCCAGAAAATGAGTTGATCACTACAAATGAACACAAAGACAAATTCAAGAAAAGTTCATAAAGACTTGATGACATGCTGAAAAGACAAAAACATGATGGAGATACAATTGGACTTGGATTTGAACATGGAGAAAGCTTTGGGACTACAAATAATCAAGATCATAGTAAACCAATAAGACACCTAATGCTTATAAGTTTAATGGGAAATGTTTCAATTGCAACAAATTTGATCATAGAGAGAATCAATGCAGATTTAAAAATAATTAGAATACAAACTTACCCACCGGTCAATGTTCCAAATGCAATAAAGTTGGTCACAATTCAGAAAATTGTAGAATGAATGCAAATGCTATGTTTGTGGTAGATTTGGACATTTATCTAATCAATGTAGAACACAAACTGGTCAAGGATATGTAAAAGCTATTCAGAGGAATAATGTAACTTGTTATGCATGTAACAAGATTGGGCATATTGCAAAATTTTGTAGAAGCAAGACTATACCAGTGAACAATAAAGGCTCTAACGAGAAAGGAAAAGAAAAGGTAAATGAAATAAAAAAAGAATTTTCAAAATAATGGATTAAGAAGAGAGATTAGAGAGTTGATGAATCTGTCTCTACAGTAGTTGAACAGAGTAATCCTCCACTAGTAGGAGATTCTTCATCTAACTAAGGAATAATCCTTAGGAGGTATGGCAGCAAATTGAAAATCATACATTCTACCCTCAGTTGATGGTAAGAAAACACATTTCTTCTTTACCGATAGATATGTTAAGATTTCACTTAACCAACAAGCATTTAATGCAATTTTTGAAGAAATTTTTGGTTATAAAGCACCGAAAAACCCTCATTTCAAACCACCAAGCATCCAAGCATTTGAAGAGCATAAAATCGAGTAAAGGCATCCTAAGACAAAGAAGCAAGGTGTTTTTTAGGCATTCAAGATTTCAAGCAAGAGGTATTTATCTTTCTAAATGGTATCTTCATCTTCTGCACCCAAGTTTATTGCAAACCCTATTGTGGTATAAAACATTAAGCGCCCTAGACCCATATTTAAGATCATCCATGAAATTTCCAAGCAAGATGATTCTATCAGAGATTTTTCAAAAATTTTGAAGGGAGTCACTTTTGCCAAAGACCCGGGGATTTACATTCACTGCAACATAGAAAATTTAGGAATTGATGACTTAAAGAACATGTACAATGATGTTATTACTGATGAACAAGGTTTGGTTAAACCGGAGCACAAGATTGTAGGAGACCTAGGATTTGTTGAAATTCTAAACATACTTGAATTTCTGAAGGAGGTAGTTCATCTTGTATTGAGTAGAGTTCATGGAGAGTTTATGTGGCTAGAATCTATTTTTAAAATCTCAAAGCAAGCAATCAAGGCAGTTACTAGTTTACCCTCAACCGGTAGTAGGCTCGACAAAATAAAGAAGATACCTAAAAAGGGTGTTATGGACCTAATTGGAGCTACTTCTAACAATAGATCTCTTAGGGTTAATGATATTATTGATGCAAATGTGACATATGTGAGCATGGTACTTGGCTATAGAGTAACTCATGCAAATAGATTAAACTATGTTTCCTGCTTATGTATTCATAATGCATATGAGATGGTCAAGAACAATGCTAGGATTGATATCTGTGAATAGCTTAAGGATGAACTAATTGATAACCTGGAAAAGATTAAGGGTGACAAGAAGAGGACATTCCATTTTGGCAACCTACTTGTGTGTTTTATGCTTTACTTCACCAAAGAGATACCCGACATTGGTCATAAGGACTTTGGATATGACAAATTGGTAGGCAAACAAATCATGGAAGCTATCACCGATATGGGCTCTAATAGTGATAACATTATAGTAGACTACTTCAAAAACTTCCAAACAAAGATGAAGGCTAGAGAAAGGATACCACAGAGTATTATAGACAAGTATGATAAGAAAATTTTCTTTGTAATAAAACGTGATGAAACATGGATGGAAGCTATTACTCCTAGAACAATTTGGATAACTGAAATGGGTTATGAAGTTGATCTAAATATTCTTGAAGCATATGCTAAAACACTTCTTGATGCACCTAAGGAACCATCTGAAGAAATTTTTGGTAGTCCTAAGACCATTGAGAGTGTTGTTTGGATGCAGAAGTAGAGAAAAAGAAGAGAGAAATTTATCAGAGATGCATCCAAAATGGCTAAGGAGGTTAAGGAAATTGTAATGAACTTGAGTGGTATATCTACTAGTAAACTGGAAGGATTTGAATTAGTAGCTCATGTTTCATTGGTCATCACTTCTTCAAATACAGATAGTGGAAAAGAAGTTGAGTCCAAGAGAGTTGAGAGGAAGAAGAGGAAACTCTCACTGGTACCTTCTCCTTCTCCTAAAAGGGCAAGGACTTTAAGGAAGAAGAAACAGGTTGTAAGGGAGCCTAAGAAGAAGCTAACTCCAAAGAAGAAACAAAATAAGACACCAGATACCCTTATACCAGAGGAACTAGTAAATGAGATAACACAAGAAGGTAATCTCAATAATGTGAGCAAATTGTATCATTCATTCAAAGATTCTGACAAGGACACTATAGAGGCTAGTATAGTTTTTCATTTAGACATCTATAAGAAGGTTTTGATTGAATTTGTAGATGATCTACCGAATGAATTGGATCTAAGATTAGAAGCTAAGAGAATGTCAGTGATGGAATTGGATAAAAAGTTAAAAGTTGAAGCATTAATGGCAGTACACCCTGTAAATTATAAAGAGGAAATTGATGAACTGATTTCTAAAGCAAACCAGTCAGTTTTTGTGAGTGGACATCGGCAGGTTAGTCTAATGGCTGGGAGAGTAAATGAAATAGTTGATGAAACTGCAAACAAATGGGACATATTTTTTTTTGAAAAAGAAAAGAAAGAGGAAAGGGGGAGACAAAAGTGGATAAATCTTTTGTGAAGGTATACCAAAAAGACAAAGGTAAAAGAAAAATTGGTAGTATACTAGTTATAAAGGTCATAGATAAAATTCCTCCACTAGCATAGGATACTCTGCCAATAACTTCAGATACACCAGTACATACAGACAATCAACTGGATAAGGTAACTGAAGAAGTAACACATGATGACACTAACCCGGAATCTGAAATTCTTTTCACTATGAGTGTTGATACACAAGATTTTAACATTGTTGTGGATAAAGAGACTGCATAGGTTAAGGCAGCTGATGTTAAGAATAATGAGATCTCTGAGTCATCGACACACACTTTTGACTCTCAGAACACTAAGATACTGCAGATGCTAAGGTAACTAACGCAAAGAAATTGAAGATAGAGAAATCGACAGTTGCAGAGGTACATACTCAGACTAAAAAAATAAAAGAAGCAGAGGTAATAACATAGACAGAGAAATTGACAAAAAAAATAAATAAAGAAGAAGCAATTGATGTAAACAAGGAAGAAATAGTTAAGGCAATTGGGCAAGTATATATTGAAAGGAAATTTATTGAAAAACCAAGAAAATCTACTAGAGAATTCAAACCCACTAATGTAATAGATGTTCTATTGGATTCAATGAAGAGGATAACAGATTGCAATGCCTTAGCATTTAAGGCTATTGATGACATATTACCTATTTTGAATATGATTGCACCAACCTGTAAGATAGATCACATTGAGGAATCTTTAGGTAAATTGGACGCATTGTCCAAATTTATTGCTGAAAATTTTCCCACCATAGATAAGGTAAATGAGGAAACTGTAAAGGAAAGAGTAGATAAAGAGAAAGGTGAATTCTTGAGAAAACTATCAAAGACTATACTAAGCACATGGATTCACTATTAACGGTACTTAACTCAACAATTTTGGAATATAAAGAGCAGTATAGAGAAGATATCAAGCCTCACCACCTGACTGAAGATATTGATGAGGAAATTAAGAAGACTCCAAAGGAGATAGATGACATTATGGATAATATGATAGGTTCTTTGGGACTTATCTCAGTTTTTGAATAGGAAATGATAGCTTATGAGGAAAAGTTAGAGAAAGTTGAGAAAGAGAAAGAAAGGATAAGGTTAAAGGCCTGGGAACTAAAAAGAAAACTTCATCCAAGATTGGACAGTCTTATTACTCAGCGGGTTGAGCTATCAAAGACAACAATTCAAGGAGAATGGTCACTAGAGAAATAGATGCACTATTTGACCGACATGATCCAACAAACAAAAACCATTCTTTTTTATAGTAACAAATTCATGCAAAGCCTTAATCTAATTTTGGTGGACATTTTTCAACGTGTAAGCAACCAGTTATAGGATATGAGGTAGCATTTTTGTATTCTTTGATTATTTTTGACATCCTTTGCCATTGATGTCAAAGGCAGAGTAGTATGGAGAAAAATAAATGCACAGAAGAGATCACTTACTCAGGGGGAGTACACTTTATTTGGGATCAGTTTTTGGATTTCATTTTTGGATAACACTTTTGGATTTTTCTTATGAGTGTTGCCATCAATTCCAAAGGGGGATATTTTTGGCATTCTACACTCAATGAGAATGGTTTATGTTGTCATTGATGGCAACTAACTGGTAATAGGTTGTACAGGTTCACCATCAACAAATACATCATCTACCGGCACCGACAGTCACATTCGCTGACATCTAGATTACACCAGCAATGAAGTATACTGACACTCAAGCCGACATGAGACAAAGTTTTGTTAATGTGATTTATATTGTAAATATAATTAATTATTTGTAAGCTGACATGATGTATTGTAAAGACTCATATATGTATGAGATCTAATAAGTCATTTTTAAAATAGAAGGTAATAGAATTAAATAGCATGGAATAGAAGAATATTATGTAGAAGATAGCAAAAGGGTTTTGTGATAAGGAAAATAGGTTATATAAGTTAATATCATTCAATGGCAAGGTTTTTGGTTAAGGTTTCTGATAGATCTTAAACCGGTACTGAATCAAGCACTACAGATTCTATTTTGAGCAGTACATTGTATTGGATTTAATTATCCATTTTGTAGTCAGTGAGGCTCTTCTATTGAGAACTGAGCTCTAGGTTGTTGTCCTTCCTGCATGTGCAAGTTCATCTTGTAAGTAATATTTATTCATATTGGCCAGTGAGTAAATATTGTGGGTCACAAATCCCACCAAGGTTTTTCCCACACCGGGTTTCCTCGCCAAAATATCTTGTGTTATGGTGTGCATTTATGTTGTCTCTGTTATTTCTCTTTGCTGCACTATTACTTGTTTATCGATACATTAATTTAAGTTGCAAAGTTATAAAAAAGTTCAAATATTCCATTAATCGGTTAGACACCGATTCAACCCCCCTCTCAATGTCTATGGGACTATCATTGCATCTAACATACATCTCATGGTTTGGCAACCACACTCTCTTACTCTCAACCACAAATTTCCAACTCTGTAACAAAACAACTCATCGACCTTACAAACAAAATCAATAGGTCAGTAACACAACACAAACGTAATATCTCATAGAGATTACAGACAAATCGGTTCAAGTATGACCATTGGATTACATAGAAAATTGCATAGAAATCAATGCACATCATTCAAGATATCCTTGACCGCTTTTTGATCACCACTTCATCGAACATTGTAACTCATCACATGATTTCCATTACATGCAATGAACTTTCTCATTCCCAAGACAAAAACCGTTATCTCTATGCACCAAAAACCTTCTGAAACTCTTCTCATACAACATGCATACGTGTCATAATCATTACCGCTCATCACTTGATCATAAACCAATACAACTAATTCCCCAAAATTCATTAGTTAGGGTTTAGCATATCAATAGGTAGGGTTTACCGGTTCATCTCTCCATTTCATAGCAATACTTATTTCCTCAACAAATTCATCTACCAATTGCATTTTCCTTTACTAGCTCTTCCTACCCATTACACAAAAACATTATTACAACATCATTACCGGTTATAATTGACATTAATGACAACATAAAATTTTATTAATGCAATCTTCATGCAAATGCCAACAATCTCCCCCTTTGGCATTGATGGCAATACTAGTATCAATACCTTTGATTGCTATGATTGTGAATAGGAATCTTGGTTTACATTTTACCATGTGTTCTCCTTCAACTAAGTATCAATTTCTTCAACTGGTAACTAGTTAGAGATCTCCTCCCCAATCATATAGTTCTTCTCCCCCTTTGACAACAATGCCAAAGTGAAAGTAAAACATGCAATGTCAAACTTTACTATTAAGCATCATCAACCTGCAACTTGATGCTCCCCCTATGGAATAAATTCCACTCTACACTAATCCTGCTATAAAATTCTACAAGTAGCTCTAGGATTGATGTATTCAACATCATGCTCAATTTACCTCATGTAGGGATACAACCCCTAGCTGACTTCTAATATACTCAAAAGTAGTCTTAGGCAGAGGTTTGGTAAAGATATCTGCTAGCTACTCCTTGGTAGAAACATGCTCCAATAACACATCTTACTCTACACTTTTTCTCTCAAGAAATGATACTTCAATTCAATGTGCTTGGTTCGTGCATGCAAAATAGGGTTCTTTGAGATATTTATGGAAGTGGTGTTGTCACATAAGATATTTACTAGTTCTATAAACTTCATCTAGATAGCCTCGGTACAGTTCATATAAGCTGCAACATACTCAACTTCAATAGTGGACTGTGATATATAGCTCTGCTTCTTGCTGCTCTATGAAACAAATCTTCCACTAAGAAATAATTCTCTACCAATTGTGCATTTCTTATCATCCACATTACCTGCCCAGTCTGCATCTGTATACACCTTCAAATCAAAGTTATCTACATATGGATACCATAAACCATAGTCAATAGTACCTTTCAAATATCTAAATATCCTCTTGGTTTCTATCAGATGTGTTTCCTTTGGATTCTTCTGAAATCTGGCAACTAGACCAACTACATGAGCTATATCCAGTCTATTGTGAACAACATAGTGCAATTTCCTTATCATTGACTTGTACTCCTTTTCATCAATAGATGTCGCTTTATCCTCCTTAGACAATTTATGACTTGTAACAATTGGTGTCCCAGTTGGTTTACAGTCACTCATACCAAATGTCTTCAATACCTCTTTCACATATTTAGACTATGTGATGAAAATACCACTCTTCATCTGCTGAATTTGCAAGCCTATGAAATTTTTTTATTTCTCCCACTAGAGACATTTCAAACTCAGTTTTCATTTCATTTGCAAGGTCATTGCTCATTTCCTCATTGCCTCCAAATATGATATCATCCACAAACACTTCACTAACTAATATTTTATCTCCTTTAGATTTGAGATATATATTGTTATCTTCACTAGTTCTCTAAAAACCTATCTTCATCAGGTGTGAATGTAGCCTCTCATGCCATGCTCTTAGTGCTTGTTCTAAACCATATGGTGCCTTGTGAAATTTTCATACCATGTCTTTTGCATTAGTCAAAGCATAACCATCTGGCTTCTCAATGTATACTTCTTCTTCTAGTATTCCATTTAGAAATACTAACTTCACATCCATCTAATATACTTTGAATCGCTTATGTGCTACAAAAGAAAGTAAAGTTGTGACACATTCTAGTCTAGCAACTGGTGCAAAAGTCTCACCATAGTCATCTCCTTCTTTTTGTGCATAACCTTTGCATGCCAATCTAGCTTTGTTTCAGACTACTACTCCATCTTCATTTAGTTTATTCCTAAATACCCACTTAGTACCTATCACATTTTTATTCACCAGTCTGGGTACTAGGGTCCATGTGTTATTATTCTCAATTTGATCAAGCTCCTCCTTCATAGTTTTGATCCAGTGATCATCTCCAATTGCTTCCTTAGCAGTTCTAGGCTCAATAGTGGAGATCATGCAAGAATTCTCTTTAATTCTTCTTCTAGTTAACACTCCAGCATCCTTTTCTCCAATAATCTAGTCATGATTATGATTAAGTCTGAAATACCTCAAAATTACATGATCATTATCTTTAGGTTCTTCTTCTTCATTATTATCTACTTTTTTTGAATCTACCTATTCCGATTGAACTGGTACAACAACATTCTCTTTATCAACTTCTGCTTTCACTAGTTCTAGTTCCAAAAACATAATGCAAGGATCTTCATCCTTTTTCTCCATACTGGTTTTTCCTGAGACTTTATGATACTCATCCACTCGAACATCGACACTTTCAATGATTATTTGTGTTCGGTTGTTATAACATTTGTAGGCCTTACTCTTGGTGGAGTAACCAATAAATATGCCTTCATCACTTTTAGCCTCAAACTTGCTAACATAGTCTCCTCTCTCAATAAAACATTTACTGCCATATATCTTAAAATAGATGACATTAGGTGATCTACCATACCAGTATTCATAAAGAGTTTTATCCTTACCTCCTTTTACCAATATCTGGTTCATAGTGTAGAGAGTTATGCTGACAGCTTCTCTCCACAAAGTTTTTTCTACACCTCCTTGTATCAACATCATTCTAGCAGCTTTAACAACTGATCGATTATTCCTCTCTGTAGTACCATTCTATTGTGGTGTTTGTTGGCATTATGTGAACCAGTATGAGGACATAATGACACTGTATGTTGTCATTGATGTCAATATGATGTGAAGTAGAGAGATATCTTTGTATATTGCCATCAATGCCAAAGGGGGAGATTATTGGCATTATGTGAACTAGTATGAGGACATAATGACATTGTATGTTGTCATTGATGTCAATATGTTGAAGAGGAGAGAACCAGTATATGTGAGAACTGGTATAACACTGTGAACTAGCATTTGTGCCAAAGTGAAGCAGTGTGTCTGCTTAAGGTGAACCGACATGTGGTTATGGGAACCAACACATGGAAGCTTTGTATGACTACCAGCTGGTAGTCACAACTTTAGGGTTTCAGGTTGAAGTGTCTCAAGCCTATGTGACTTAATCGGTGACTTTGTGTGAAGAGTTAGCATTGTAATGAAGAACAGATCGTGTTGCCTAATCATCCTTATGCACAAGAAGGATTTGGCATGAAGGAGATTGTTCCCATCTACCTTGGGAATGTGTGAAGCCTGTAAATGGTGATAACGTGTGATGGGTTATCAACCGCCATGAAATCGGTGGAAAATTAATGATAGAGAATGTCTTGAGATTGGATCAATACTATTGCATTTAATGCAATGTGCTCAATGGTTAGGATTGAACCATTTGAATTCCTTAACCTAACAGGCTTCGGGTTTAGGATTTATGCTACTAACCTATCTGTTTTCCTATAAGGTTGATATTGTGTTTCCTTCTGAGGTTATTGGCAAAAGTTGTATGTGTTTATCCAAGTGAAGAGATAAGTGATTCTTGCCAGACTAGAAGAGAGAAGTGATACCTGCAGAGTGTAAGTGCAGAAGGTGAAGAGGAGCTAAAGTGGATCTGCATTGGCATTGAGTGTTGTTACCAGATCATTGTAATACCTATTGATCTCTAACCACTTCAATAGTTAGGAAATCCCTTAATAGGATAGCTTTAACTGGCTTGCTGTAAATCCTTTAACAGGGTGACTCAAAACCATTGAGTTCTTGAAATCCTCTAACAAGGTAACCTTTAATAGGGTTTAACCCTTAATCAGGTATTCTAGCCATCCCTTAACCTGGTGATCCCTAATAGGATCGGTTCCTAATAGAACCTGTTGTATCAGTCTTTAACCGGACAAGGCTCCTAATAGAGCAAACTTCTAAAGAGTTCAAAAATAGCTTGTGGGTATTCATCCGCACCATGGTTTTTCCCAGTTGGGTTTCCACATGAAAAATATGTGTGTCATATGTGATGTCTTTTTCATGTGATGCTATGTTGTTTTCTATCAAGCGGTGAATCATGTTTATCTAGTTGTTTATATTTATATCTTTGATGATAGATTACCTGCTCATGCACTAGGGTGAAATGGAATGAAGTATTAGACTATATGAAAAGATAAGTGTCAACCAATTTATGCTTGTCTCAGTTGTCCTAGGTTTTGCCAGTTGTACTCTGTTCAAGACCGGTGTTACTGTTTGTATGCCTAAGCACAGTGTCTGCTGACAAACCGGTTTTGGATTGTGTTTTTGTCTGCATTGATTCACCCCCCCCCCTCTCAGTACCAGTTTGGTACTATCTATTCATCATTGAGTTATCAATTGGTATCAGAGAATCCTCTAGGTCCTCTGTGTGATAAGCTTAACTGCTTGAGGTAAAGATCCCAGTCTAATGATGAAGAGGGAAGGTCCAAAGTTCAATAGAGAAAATTTTAATATATGGAAAGATAGAATGAAGATATACATCAGAAGCATGGGTGCTCAACACTAGAGTTATGTTGAGAATGCCTATGTTGCTCCTACCAGTACTCTCACCAATGATCAAAAGAGAGAGATGCAGGAGAATGGGCAAGTCATGGAAGCCCCTAATTAGTAGTTTATCTGACATTGAGTTTATTGATGTCCAAAATAAGGTAAATCCCAAAGAGGTATGGGATACTCTTGAAAATATCTATGGCAGTGATGAGCATGTAAAACAAGCTAAGGAAGAAAGCCTTAGAGAAAAGTTTGAAGATATGTGAATGGTTGAAGGTGAGACCATTCAACAGTATGGAATAATAATCAAAACTGTTGTTGGAGATATCAAGAGTGCAGGTGGTAAAATGAAAGATTCCACTGTGGTAAGAAAAGTCCTGAGATCCTTATTACTGGTCTATGCAATAAGGGTTGCTGTTATTCAGGAGTTGAGATCAATAGACAAGACTAAGGTATCCCTAGACTCCATCATTGCAAAATTGACAGCCTATGAGCTAAATAGTTTTGATGGCAGTGTTCAAAAGACTGAATCAACTTTTAAAGCTTCTGCTGTAGCATCCAAAAAAGGAAAAGAAGCTAGCACTAGTGGTGAACCAAGATAGAGTAGAAAAGTGGATGATGAGGAGATTTTGATGGCATTTGAAGCTCTTCTTGCCTAGGAAACTTCCTAAAGGAATCGACAAATATAGAGGTAAGCTCCCTTTGAAATGCTTTTCTTGTAACCGGATAGGACATATTGCTGTAAACTATCCTAATGGTGACAACAAGGACAAACCAAAAAAGTTCAAGAAATTCAAAGGAGGAAACTAGTGAAACTATTTTGTGACAGTTGATGAAGGTGTCATAGATGAGGAATCAGAAGATGAAGAAAATGAAGATATTGTGTTTGTTTCTGTCAAGGAAGATGTGTCAGATAAGAAGGCTCTTGTCTCTCGATTTGATAATTCCAATGAGTGGATCATTGACAGTGGTTGTTCTCACCATATGAATAGTGACCAGAGCAAGTTTCTATCCTTGGAAGAGTATTGATGGTGGTGTGGTTTGGTTTGGTAATGATGCACCATGCATGGTCAAAAGAAAAGGGTCCATCTCTCTAAATGGAAAGAGTAGTACTAACAATGTGTACTGGGTTGATGGTCTCAGACACAACCTTCTGAGTGTTGCCCAGCTGAATGAGAGTGGTCTCACTCTAGAATTCAAGAATGGAGTGTGCAGAATCAAAGGAAAGAATGGTGAATTGGTGGCCACTGACATGCAGACCAAAGGTAATCTATTTCAGCTGAATGCAAATATAAGTACGTCTTATGGATAAATTTTATGATAGCTGGATATGGCATAGGAGACTCTACCATGTAAACTTTGATAACATTATGAAGGCCAGTAAGATCAAGGTAGCTAGAGGGTTGTTGGTGCTAAGAAAACCGGATAATACCTTGTGCAGAGAATGTCAATTGGGGAAAATGTCTTCCTCAACTTTAAAGGTAAACCTTTCACTACTGACAATTTGCTTGATCTTGTGCATACTGATTTGTGTGGTCCTATGAAAACTAGGAGTGTGTAGGGTGATAGGTACTTCATGATTCTCACTGATGACTACTCAAGAATGATGTGGGTCATATTATTGAAAGATAAGCCTGAAGCCTTTGTAAAGTTCAAAGCTTTCAGAGCATTAGTGGAGAAATAAAGCGGTAAAAGGATCAAGTGCCTGAGAACTGATCAAGGAGGGGAATTCATTTCTGATGAATTCAACAAGTACTATGAAGAACATGGCATCAAGAGGCAACTATCTGCCCCCTGGACTCCACAACAAAATGGCCTAGCAAAGAGGAATAACTGGACTATGGTTGAAGCAGCTAGAACTATGTTGATTCAAGGAAAGGTAGCCCACACCTTTTGGAGAGAAGTGGTGAGCACTGTAGTCTACACAATGAACCGGGTACTCATCAAGAAAGGTAAGGATAAAACTCCTTATGAGTATTGGACCGGTAAGACACCTGTGGTTAGCTATTTTAGAGTGTTTGGTAGCAAATGTTACATCAAGAGGAGAGAACACTAGAGAAAATTTGATGTGAAATGTGATGAGGTAATATTCCTAGGGTATTCCACCAAGAGCAAAGCTCTCAAGTGTTTCAATAATAGGACTTAGAGAATCATGGAAAGCATCAATGTAAGAGTTTATGAAACCTCTACGAAAGCTGAGGAAACTGGCAGTGAGCAAGTGGTAAATGAACCGGTTGTAACCTTCTGGGAACCAGTTGTCAATCAACCAAGTAGTAGTAATAGTGTTCCTACATCGGTAGATGTAGAGGTTGATACTGATGAAGATGAGGATGAAGAAGAAAAGCAAAAGGAATCTACCAAGACCATTCCTTGGTATGTCAAGTTGAATCATAATCCTAAGAAGATCATAGGAGATAAGGATGCTGGAATTCTTACAAGAAGAAAGGTCAGAGAAAACTCATGTATGATCTCTGAATTTGAGCCCAAATCATTCAAAGAGGCACATAAAGATGAAGACTAGATCAAGGCAATGGAAGAGGAACTTGACCAGATAGAGAAAAATGGTACATGGTCTTTGGTACCTAGACTAGAGCATAAAAATGTCATTGGTACCAAATGGGTTTTTAGAAATAAGCTGAATGAGGATGGCACAATGATTAGAAACAAAGCCAGACTGGTGTGTAAAGGATATACCCAAGAAGAAGGAGAAGACTATGGAGAAACCTTTGTTCCTGTAGCCAGATTCGAAGGGGTTCTTGTGCTTCTTGCATATGAAGCTTTTAAAGGATTCAATGTATATCAAATCAATGTAAAATTTGTGTTCCTAAATGGTGTACTTGAAGATGAAGTGTATATAGAGTAATTAGATGGGTTTGCCCTACCTGAAGATAGTGACATGGTGTGTAGGCTACATAAAGCCTTATATGGTCTAAAGTAGGTACCTAGAGCATGGTATGAATGCCAGCATTCCCATCTTGTGAAGGTTGGATTTGAGAGAACAAGTGAAGATAGCAATATCTACTTGAAGTCTGAAGGAGATCAGATCCTAATCTATGAGGTATTTGTTGATGACATTATCTTTGGTGGAGATGACAAGATGAGTCATGAGTTTGCAGATGAGATGAAGAAAAAGTTTGAGATGTCACTCATAAAGGAGATTAATTTCTTCATTGGACTCTAGATCCAGTAGATGAAAGATGGAATCTTCATCACTCAGTCCAAGTATGTCAAAGAGGTGTTGAAGACCTTTGGCATGGAAGATAGCAAACTAGTTGGTACATCGATGGTGACCGGTTGTAAACTATCCAAAGAGGATGACTCAACATTAGTTGATGAGAAGGAATACCGATCAATGATTGGTAAGTTGCATTATGTAGTGCATAGTAGACCAGATATTGTACATGCAGCTTGCATTATTGCAAGGTTCTAGAAAAGTCCAAGAGAATCCCACTTGGTTGTAGTCAAGCGGATTCTTAGGTACCTGAAGGGAACTATTGACTATGGGTTATGGTATCCATACAATAATGATTTTAATCCGAGAGTGTTCACAGATGTTGATTGGGCTGGTAATGTAGATAACCAGAAGAGCACAACTAGTGGTGCATTCTTTCTCGGTGGTAGATTGGTCTCATGGATGAGTAAAAAGCAGAGTTGTATCTCTCAGTCTATAGCAGAAGCATAGTATGTTACAGCTTTCATGAGCTACACTCAGACAATTTGGATGAAGCATGTATTAAATGGCTTCAAAGTTCCTGTATTTGAGCCGGTAATTATATTTTGTGACAATACTAGTGCAATTAACATCTCCAAAAATCCAGTTTTGCATTCTAGAACCAAGCACTTTGAGCTTAAGTATCATTTCTTGAGCAAAAAAGTTTGGAACAAAGAGATTGCACTAGAACATGTTTCCAGTAAGGAGCAGTTAGCAGACATATTCACCAAGCCTCTCCCAGAGGCTACATTTATGTACTTAAGAGGTGAATTAGGGGTGTTGCCCCTTCAAGAGGTGAACTAAAGGTATATGCTCCACATCAATCAGGCATTGCATAGTCAAATTTTTCTTCAGGATTGATGTGTTGAAGGATGCTACTCCTCAGGGAGAGCAACATTATGGAACAGGGAAGCTTGTGCCTCCACTTTGGCATTGTTGTCAAAGGGGGAGAAGATGTGAAGCAGAGAGATATCTTTGTATATTGCCATCAATGCCAAAGGGGGAGATTTTTGGTATTATGTGAACCGGTATGAGGATATAATGACATTGTATGTTGTCATTGATGTCAATATGATGTAAAGCGGAGAGATATCTTTGTATATTGCCATCAATGTCAAAGGGGGAGATTGTTGCGATTATGTGAACCGGTATGAGGACATAATGACATTGTATGTTGTCATTGATGTCAATATGCTGAAGAGGAGAAAAATGGTATATGTGAGAACTAGTATAACACTATGAACCGGCATTTGTGCCAAAGTGAAGTAGTGTGTTTGCTTAAGGTGAACCAGCATGTGGTTATGGGAATTGGCACATGGAAGCTTTGTATGACTACTGGTTGGTAGTCACAACTTCAAGGTTTCTAGTTGAAGTGTCTCAAGCCTGTCTGACTCAATCAGTGACTTTGTGTGATGAGTTAGCATTGTAATGAAGAATAGATCATGTTGCCTCATCAGCCTTGTGCGCATGAAGGATCTAGCATGAAGGAGATTGTTCCCATCTACCTCAGGAATGTGCAAAGCGTGTAAATGATGATAACACGTGATGGGTTATCTGCCACCATGAAAGCGGTAGAAAATGAATGATGGAGAATGTTTTGAGATTGGATCAAGACTGTTGCATTTAATGTAGTGTGCTCAATGGTCAAGATTGAACCATTTGAATTCCTTAACCTAATAGGTTTAGGGTTTAGGGTTTATGCTACCAACTTATCTATTTTCCTATAAGGTCGATGTTGTGTTTCTTTCTGAGGTTGTTGGTAAAAGTTGTATGTATGTATCCAAGTGAAGAGATACGTGATTCTTGCCAGACCAGAAGAGAGAAGTGATACCTACAGAGTGTAAGTGCACAAGGTGAAGACAAGCTAAGCAGATCTGTATTGGCATTGAGTACTATTACCAGATCATTGTAATACCTATTGAGCTCTAACCACTTTAATAGTTATTAAATCCCTTAACAGGGTAGCTTTAATTGGCTTGCTATAAATCTTTTAATAGGGTGACTCAAAACCATTGAGTTCTTGAAATCCTCTAACAAGGTAACCTTTAACAGGGTTTAACCCTTAATCAGGTATTCTAGCCATCCCTTAACCGGGTGATCCCTAATAGGATCAGTTCCTAACCGAACCTGTTGTATTAGTCTTTAACCGGACAAGGCTCCTAACAAAGCGGACTTCTTAAGAGTTCAAAAATAGCTTATGGGTATTCATCCCCACCGTGGTTTTTCCCAGTTGGGTTTCCATGTGAAAAATATGTGTGTCATATGTGATGTCTTTTTCATGTGATGCTATGTTGTTTTCTGTCAAGTGGTGAATCATGTTCATCTAGCTGTTTATATATATATATATATATATATATATATATATATATATATATATATATATATATATATATATATATATATATATATATATATATATATATATATATATATCTTTGATGATAGATTACCTGCTCATGCACTAGGGTGAAATGGAATGAAGTATTAGACTGTATGAAAAGATAAGTGCCAACCGGTTTATGCTTGTGTCAATTATTCTGGGTTTGGCCAGTTGTACTCTGTTCAAGACTGATGTTACTATTTGTATGCCTAAGCACAGTGTCTGCTGACAAACCAGTTTTGCATTGTATTTTTGTCTGCACTGATTCACCCCCCCCTTCTCAGTACCAGTTTGGTACTATCCATTCATCATTGAGTTATCAATGTCCTTGGTGCAGAAAGATGCCTTTTGATACCATTTTCTTCACAATATCTAGTGAATTCCTCTAAAGTAAATTCACCACCTTGATCAGTCCTTAGACACTTTATCTTCTTGCCACTTTCCTTTTTCAATTAAGGGCCTAAATTCCTTGAACTTACTAAAAGATTTTGTTTTATCCTTCAGGAATGTGACCCACATCATTCTTGAGAAATCATCAGTGAAGATCATAAAAATTATGTCACCTTGGATACTTTTAGTCCTTATTGGTCCATAGAGGTCTATATGAACTAAATCTAACAGATGTTCTACTGAAGAAGATTTGTTCTTAAAAGTTGAGGATGTCATCTTTCTCAACTAACATTCCTTACACAGAGCATTAACTAGTTTGCCCAGCTTAGGAAAACCTCTGACTCTCTTGGACTTGCTCACTTTAACAATGTTATCAAAGTTTATATGACAAACATCCTATGCCAAAGCCAACTATCATTTATTTTAGCAATTAAATAGTTGTTGACTTTAGGATTCAGGTGAAAGAGGCTATCTTTAGTCTACTTTCCGGTTGCAATCAGTTCACCTTTGCTCCCATAGATTTTGCACATTCCATTCTTAAACTCCAATGGATATCCTTTGTCATTGAGTTGTGTAATACTCAAAAGATTGTGCTTTAATCCTTCAACCTAGTAGACATCATCTGCACTACTCTTTCCATTAAGAGAAATAGTTCCCTTACCTTTTACCATGCAAGGTGAGTCATTACCAAATCTCACAACTCCTCCATCAAATTCCTTCAGAGTAAGAAATTTTCTCTAGTCACCTGGCATGTGATGTGAACAACCACTATCAATGATCCAATCATCAAAATTATCCATGCAAGAAAATAATGCTTTTTTATCAGATGTCTCCTCTTTGATGGCTACAAAAACAATGTCTTCATTAGCATCACCCTCAGATTCCTCATCTGTGATACCACCATCAACTGCAATGAGACAATCTCTTTTGCCTTTTCCTTTGTACTTATTGAACTTTTCACACTTATGTTCATTGTCACCATTAGTATAGTTAGCTGCAATATGTCCAATCTTGTTACATGAAAATCATTTCAAAGGTAATTTACCTCCATACTTACCGGTACCTCTAGGCAATCACTTGGCCAACAATGCTTCAAGCTCAACAAAATTGTCCTCATCACCAACTTCTCTACTGGATCTAGATTCATAGTTGTGATTGACATCTCTACTTTTCCTCATAGAAGGGTTAGAAAATGAATCTCTAAATATAGATTCAGATTTCTAAACACTACCGTCATAACCATTTAATTCAAAAGTAGTAAGCTTACCAATGATGGAATCAAGAGTTACCTTAGTTTTATCAATTGACTTTAGAGCCTGAATGGCTGCAACTCAGACAGCATAGAAAAGTAGAAGGGTTCTCAACACCTTGCTAACTACAGTGGCATCTTCCCCTTTACCACCAACTATCTCTTTGATCCTTTGACCATACTGTTGGATATTTTTACGTTCAGCCATATGCATGTCATCAAACTTTCCTCTTAGACTCTCTTTTTTGGCAATCTTCACATGCTCATCACTATTGTAGATCTCTTCAAGTTTCTTCCATACCTCATAAAAAGTCTCCAAACCATGGACACCTACATACTTTGCATCAGACAAAGAACTAATAATAGCCTCCAGTGCTTGATTGTTTTCTTGTTGCGCTTTCTTTTGTTCATTAGTCATAACCCCATTAGGTGCAACATATTGAGTACCAACATGTTCCTAGTATTGACTTCCTAGATTCTTGATATAAATTTTCAGTCTATCACTCCATATTCTATAGTTCTCTCTATTAAACTTTAGGCCTTCTTTCTTCATCATATTCTTCAAGATCTTTATTGCAAGCTATTAGGCTTAGACCTTATAGGACCTAAAATGATTTGAAACCAATTGATGGTATGATGAAATAATAAGGATTCGGTCAACTACTGAGAGGGGGGCTGAATCAGTAGATAGAAATGTTGGTATTTTGGTATGGTTTTGTCATTGATCTAAAACACTAGCACTTTGGATCCAACAGCATTCGCCGACAAGCAAGTAACTATTGCACAGTTACTAGTATATGGTTCACCAGTAGGATATAATGATCACCGGTACTCAGAATTATGTGGAAGACACTTGGTAATGTCGAAGATAGATTTTGGACATCTTGTCCTAGAGTTTTGTTCATTGGTATATTCATATTTTCATATTTGCTTTTACCGGCAAATAGGTCCAAGGTTACCTAGGGTTACACCGGCAGGTTTATCTTTTCTAGATCAGCATGGCACACTAAGGAAATGATTAATTATTGTTGTAAATGCATTAAACTGAAATGTTCAATTGGTTATTGCATCGGATATTATATTGTTTGTAAAATGTTTTTATTGTAATATCTTGTAGAGCTAACATACTAAAATTGGTCTTAGGTTATGGTATAAATGTAAGATTTTATTTGTAAGATCAAGTGTGTGGAATGCAAAAAAGAATTGTGTGAAGGTATATGCGAGATTAAACAAAGCTATACATGAAGACTGTTGAAATGTGGTGACTGATCAGCAAAGTACTGTACACTCAGCACGTATCCTCACCAGGGTCCAGGGTCCAAGGCGGGCCGGGCCTCGGGCAGGGGTTCGGGGGCGGCAGCCCCTGAGAAAGTGGGGGTTCGGGGGTTGATGAAAACCGACATTGTAATAAAACCCTAAAAAAGGCCGACTTTGTTTGTTGCCCTAAAAATGCATGTTATAAGCAGCTGGGATGCTTAAGGCATTGTAAGGTTGATGTACTATTTTTGCTAGATAATAAGAAATATTGGACGGCTATGTATGGTGGACGTAACCCATTTTGGGTGAACCACGTTAAATATCTATGTTATCTATGTCCTGTTTTTATTTCTTTATCTTTTGTATTTAAATCTACATATAATTGTTAGTTCATATTTGCTTCGGATCTACTTGAAACCCTAACAATTGGTATCAGAGCGAGGTTTTCTGTAAATTGGTAGGACTTTCAGATTTGAGTGGGAGCAATGGAGGATTCCAAATTCAAGGTCGAAAAGTTTAACGACCAGAATTATCAGTTATGGAAAATGCAGATGGAGGATTACCTGTATCAAAAGGATTTGTGGCGGCCATTGGAAGGAAAGGCAAAGAAACCGACCACAATATCAGATGAAGAGTGGGACATTTTAGATAGAAAGGCACTAGGATCCATTCGATTGTGCCTTGCATCATCTGTAGCATTCAATATAACAGAAGCAAAAATGACTGTAGATTTGATGGCAACATTGGCTAAGCTATATGAGAAACCCTCGGCTTCGAATAAGGTATTTCTTATGAAGCGTTTGTTTAATTTGAAAATGAGTGAGGGAGGATCTGTAGCGAAGCACTTAAATGAATTTAATACAATTACCAGTCAATTGTCTTTAGTAAAAATTACCTTTGTAGAAGAGGTTAGGGCTCTCTTGATTTTATGTTCTTTGCCAGAAAGCTGGAATAGCTTGGTTATGGCTGTAAGTAACTCTGTCTCTGGTAAAAATACTTTGGTATTTGATGATATTGTTGGTGTTATCCTAAGCGAGGAAATGCAAAGGAAAAGCACAGGTGAGACTCCAACATCATTGGGTAGTGTTTTGAATGTGGAGAACAGAGGAAGATCAAAGGAAAGAGGAAAAGGCCCTAGGAATGAGAAGTCACGAGGGAAGTCAAAGAAAGGACGCTCTCAATCTAGAGGAAAGAAAGATTGTTGGTACTGCGGAAAGCCTGGTCATCTAAAGAAAGACTGTTGGTCTCAGAAAAACAAAGAAGGAGACAAAAATGAAAATGACAATAAGGAAGCTAATATTGTAAGTAATACTTTACAAGATGCTTTAATCTTATGTTTGGATAATGTTAATGATTCTTGGGTAATAGATTATGGGGCTTCATTTCATGCTACACCCCATAGAAAATATTTTCTAGATTATGTTCAAGGTGATTTTGGACAGGTATATCTGGGTGATGATGAGCCCTGTCAAATTGTTGGAAAAGGAAAGATAAAGATCAAGTTGCAGAATGGTAATGACTGGTTTCTGTAGGAGGTAAGACATGTTCCTAATTTAAGAAGAAATTTAATTTCTGCAGGGCAACTAGGTAGTGAAGGTTGCATAGTTACCTTCTCAGATAGTATGTGGAAGGTCACTAAAGGATCATTAGTAGTAGCTAAAGGTGCGAAGGTAGGCACATTATATCTGTGTACTGGTAACACTTACTCTACCTTAGCTGCTACAGATAAATTTACTACAGGGACAACAACAATAAATGTTGCAAGAACAAATTCTATAATGTGGCACCATAGGCTTGGGCACATGAGTGAGAAAGGGATGAAAATCCTTCACTCCAAAAATCTATTGCTAGGACTAAAGAAGATTGATTTAGAGTTCTGTGAAAACTGTGTTTATGGTAAACAGAAAAGAGTCAGATTTCTCAAGGTTGGGAAAGAGAAGAAGAGTGAGAAGTTAGAGCTTGTACATTCAGATGTATGGGGACCGGCTCAGGTATCATCTCTTGGTGGCTCTTGTTATTATGTTATTTTTATTGATGACTCAACCAGAAAAACATGGGTATATTTCCTAAAACAAAAATCAAATGTTTTTGAAACTTTTAAGAAATGGAAAGCTTTGGTTGAGAATGAGACAGGAAAAAAGTTGAAGTGTCTCAGATCGGATAATGGAGGTGAGTATTGCAGCAAAGCATTTGAAGATTACTGTTCCTTAAATGGGATTCGAAAGCAGAAGACAGTTCCAGGAACTCCACAAGAAAATGGTTTGTCAGAGAGAATGAATAGGACCATCATGGAATGTGCGAGAAGCATGAGATTGCATGCTGGATTGCCCTTACATTTTTGGGCAGATGCTGTACATACTGCTGTCTATTTGATAAATAGAGGACCTTCAACCCCTTTGGATGGTGGTATTCTAGAGGAGGCATGGACTGGTAAAAAGGTAAATTAGTCTTTTCTAAAAACTTTTGGTTGCAAAGCTTTTGTCCATGTTGATAAAAAAAACAGAACCAAGCTTGATGCTAAATCTCAGAAATGTACCTTCATTGGATATGGGATAGATGAATATGGCTATCGGTTATGGGATTTTGAAAATAAGAAAATAATTAGAAGTAGAGATGTTATATTCAATGAGAAGGTTATGTATAAAGAACAGATGCAGGAAAAGAAGCATGAACAGGACAAACAAGAATATGTGGTGTTGGATGAGATTCCTGAAAATGAAATGCCATAGGTACTTGATGCTCAGCAACAACAGATTGTCCCACAAACTCCTGCAAGTGTTAGACATTCTACGAGGACAAGTAGACCCCCTAAAAGATTTTCTCCTTCTTTGTATTCTATTTTATTAATAGATTTTGGTGAACCAGAAGAATATGAAGAAGCAATGCAGGTGGATGCCAAACAACAGTGGCAACTAGGCATGAAAGAGGAGATGGACTCCCTGATGAAAAATAAGACTTGGGACTTAGTTCCTTTACCTACAGAAAAAAGAGCCTTGCCTAACAAATGGGTTTATCGACTAAAGGAGGAGGAAGGAGGTCAGAAAAGATATAAGGCCAGACTTGTGGTAAAAGGTTTTGCACAGAAAAAGGGTATAGATTATGATGAAATATTTTCTCCAGTTGTAAAAATGACTTCAATTAGAACTGTACTTAGTCTTGTGGCTGCAGATGATTTACATCTTGAACAATTAGATGTCAAAACAACTTTTCTCCATGGAGATTTGGAGGAGTAAATTTACATGTTGCAACCACAGGGATATGAGGTCAAAGGTAAGGAGAACTTGGTGTGCAGGTTGAAGAAAAGTTTGTATGGCCTAAAGCAAGCACCCAGACAATGGTATTTAAAATTTGATAGTTTCATGGCTGAACACGGTTATCATAGATGTCATTCTGATCATTGTGTATACTTTAAGAGATTTGATAATGACAGTTATATTATCCTATTGCTTTATGTTGATGACATGCTTGTTGCTGGGTCTAACATGCAACATATAAATGATCTTAAACAGAAATTAGCCAGGTCATTTGCTATGAAGGATTTGGGTGCAGCTAAGCAAATTCTCGGTATGAGGATTACATGGGACAGGAAAAATAGAACCTTAAATTTGTCCCAAAGTGAGTATATAAAGAAGGTGTTGAAAAGATTTAACATGCAGGATGCAAAAGCAGTTAGTACACCTTTGGCTAGTCATTTCAAATTGACTAAGGAGATGTGTCCAAAGGCACAGGAAGAGGTTAATAAAATGTCTAACATCCCATATTCATCAGCTGTTGGCAGTCTGATGTATACAATGGTATGCACAAGGCCAGATATTGCACATGCAGTGGGAGTTGTGAGTAGGTTTATGAGTAAACTGGGTATGGAACATTTTCGAATGCTGTGAAATGGATTCTTCGGTATTTGAAAGGAACTACTATGAAGGCATTATGTTTCAAAGGATCTAATGCTGCTCTAAGTGGATTTGTTGACTCTAATCTGGTGGGTGATATTGATTCACGGAGAAGTACTATAGGGTATGTTTTTATTATAGGGGGAACTATAGTCAGTTGGATTTCTAGGCTACAAAAGGTTGTTGCACTTTCAACTACTGAAGCTGAGTATGTTGCTGCTACAGAAGCCAGCAAAGAGATGATTTGGTTGCAATGTTTTTTGAAGGAATTGGGTTAGACACAAGGGGATAGCCCATTGTATACTGATAGCCAGAGTTCCATTCATCTTGCGAAGAACTCTGCTTTTCATTCAAGGACAAAGCACATTCAGCTCAGGTACCACTTCATCCGGACTATTTTGGAGGAGGGTCAGTTACGGCTTGAGAAGATTCACACAAGTGAGAATCCTGTCGATATGTTCACAAAGGCAGTTCCACAAGAGAAGATGATTTATTCATCAGTTTTTGTTGGTCTTCTTGATTAATAATTGTGGAATTTATACCAGTCAAGTCCTAGTGTTTTATCCAGCGGATGTTGCATGTATAGTGGTGTCGTGTAGTATGAGTCTCCAAGTGGGAGATTGTTCAGTGTGGAGCCTGATCAGTCTCCAAGTGGGAGATTGTTGAAATGTGGCGACTGATCAGCAAAGTACTGTACACTCAGCACGTATCCTCGCCGGGGTCCGGGGCCGGGCACGAGTTCGGGGGCGGCAGCCCCCGAGAAAGCGGGGGTTCGGGGGTTGATGAAAACTGACATTGTAATAAAACCCTAAAAAAGGCCGACATTGTTTTTTGCCCTAAAAATGCATGTTATAAGCGGCTGGGATGCTTAAGGCATTGTAAGGTTGATGTACTATTTTTGCTGGATAATAAGAAAGATTGGACGGCTGTGTATGGTGGACGTAACCCATTCTGGGTGAACCACGTTAAATATCTGTGTTATCTGTGTGCTGTTTTTATTTCTTTATCTTTTGTATTTAAATCTACATATAATTGTTAGTTCATATTTGCTTCGGATCTACTTGAAACCCTAACAAAGACATCATTTGAAGATGAAGCTAGGTTTTTGAGAAAGCATATCAACATTACACTAGTATTGAATCTAGCATATGAAGATGCTATCTTGTGCAGTACATTCTTATTGGATTTAACCATCCAACTATAGTTAGTGTGACTCCCATTTTGTGATTGAGTAGTGAGCTCTTGGCTCTTGGCCTTTCTACATGTGCAGACCCCATTTATATACAATTACTATCTGTAGTAGTATCATCTGATTGTGGGTAAGGTTTCCCACCATGGTTTTTCCCCTTACAGGGTTTCCATTTTCCCCTTATAGGGTTTCCACGTACAATTATTGGTGTCATGTGTTGTGGATGACTTTGTGTTTATGTTTCATGCATTAATCTTTACCGGTATAGCTATTAACTGTTAAAACTATTTATTGACATACTTAACTGGTTTACCGGTATTAAGCATTAAGTTGGTTAAGTTGTTTTTGGTTTGAAATTTGTTGACAACTAATTCACCCCCCCCTCTCAGTTGTCTCTAGGACCTAACAATTGGTATCAGAGCTTAGTCCTCTTTTACAAAAGTTTAACAACTTGAGGAGATCCAATGTCTACTAATTATTTCAGGAAGGACAATCCTAAACTTGATGGAACCAACTATGGCATATGGAAGATCAGAATGGAGACACACTTAAATTGCATTGGCAAAGATGTATGGGAAGTTACAAAGAAAGGTTACACTTCTGCTATATCTAGTTAGCTAAGTCCAACTACCTTGGGTAAAGATGAGGAAAATGATTCCAAAGCAAGAGAAGCACTTTTGAGCGACCTATTAGATCAAAAAATCATGGGATTATCAGATAGGTCTACTGCTAAAGCTATTTAAGATCATTTGGAAACACTAAATAAAGGAGATTCCACAATCAAAATTGCAAAACTTGAAAGCTTCTGGGTCAGGTATGAGCATCTGAAAATGGAAGAAGATGAAAGGATTTCTGCTTTTATGGAAAGAGTAAATGAAATTGTTTTGGGTATTAAATGTTGTGGAGGAACCTTAAGTGACGATGAAATTATTTCAAAAATCTTAAGAGGATTGCCACTAGCATATAAAAAGAAGGTTATTGCTATAAATGATTTAAGAACAATGCATAATACATCAGTGACTAGGGATACATTGATTGGGAAACTTTTAGCTTTTGAAATTGAAGAATTTGGTCCTGTTGCTACTATAAAGACAAATTTAGCCTTTAAAGCATCAACATCATCTACTCCATCATTTGAAAAATCTGATTGGAAAGCCTTTTATGCAAGAGAACTTGAAGAAAGAAGGAAAGAAAATGAAGAACTTGAAGCACTACTCGCAAGGAAAATGCCTAAAGGTCCAATTGGAAGTAAGTATGAAGGTAAAGCACCCTTTAAATTTTTTAATTGCAATAAGATTGGTCATATGGCTTCGAGATGCCCTGATAGACATGCTAGACTAAGAGAAGAAGCTATAAGGACATACAAGCCTAATCCTGATAATCAGAGATACAGATTTAAGAAGAACAAAGACAAATCTTGTTACATTGTTGATGAAGGTGTGACTAATGATTCCGATGAGGATCTAACAGACAATGGATGGGTTTTTGTTTCTATAACAGAAGATCAACTGACACCTACTGCTCAACTTGTAGAACAAGCCCTAGCAGCTAAAGTTGAAGTAAAGGATGAAAGGATCATTGACTCAGGATGCTCACATCATATGACAAGAGACAAAGGTAAATTCTTGAACTTTCAAGAATACAATGGAGGTTTAGTAAGATTTGGTGATGACAAATCCTGTTCAATCAGAGATAAGGGTACAATATCTCTTGATGGTAAGCATAACAATGACAATGTCTACTATGTTGAAGGATTAAAGTATAATCTTTTAAGTTTTGGTCAATTAGCTGAGAAAGGATTTCAGTTACAATTTAAAAATGGAAAATACAAAATCATGAATAGAACTGGTTTGGAAATTGCAACCGGTAATTAGACTAGAGGTAATATCTTTCATTTGAATAATAGTGAAAAGACATGCTTGATTGCACATATAGATGAAAGTTGGTTATGGCATAAGAGACTCTGTCATGTAAACTTTGATTGCATGGTAAAGATCAGTACTTCTAAGGCAGTTAGAGATCTACCTAAAATTGTCAAACCTCAGAACACAATATGCAAGGAATATCAATTTGGAAAACAAGTTAGAGCTAGTTTCAAAAGTATTCCAGAAAAATCCAATAATGCTCTTGGTTTGATTCACACTGATTTATGTGGTCTAGCTAGAACTAAAAGCTTACAAGGTGATATATATTTCATGCTAATCATTGATGACTATTCTAGAATGTGTTGGGTTACTTTTCTCAGAGAAAAATCAGAAGCACTTGGAAAGTTTAAACTATTCAAAGCAATGGTTGAAAATGAAACTGGTAAGAAAACCAAATGTCTAAGATCAGATCGAGGAGAATTCACATCTAAGGAATTTAATACATTATGTGAAGTGAATGGAATCAGAAGATAGCTATCAGCACCTCGGACACCACAATAGAATGGAGTTGTTGAAAGGAAAAATAGAACTATCTTGGATGCAACAAGAAGTATGTTATCAAAAGAAAATTTACCACATGTGTATTGGAGAGAAGCAATCAACACAATGGTCTATACATTCAACAAAGTTCACATCAAAAGTAAAACTGGTAAGACCCCTCATGAACTATGGTTTGGTAATACTCCTACTCTTAAATATTTCAGAATTTTTGGAAGTAAATGTTATATTAGAAGAGATAAGTATATTGGCAAATTTGATCCTAGAAGTGATGAAGGAATATTTCTTGGTTATTCATCTAAGAGCAAGGCATATAGATGTTTTAACAAGAGATTGTAGAAAATTGTTGAGAGTACAAATGTAAAAATTGATGAACAATTCAGAGGAACTTCAAGGTATATAGACTCTGAACCGGCAATAGAAATTGTGACAAATGAACCTACACCAAATCCACCTGTACAAAATGAAGATAAAGTTACCCCGGTACCATCTGAGGATTCCACAATAACTGAAGAACAACAGCAAACAAAGACACCCCGGTATGTAAGATTGAATCATTCTAAAGATCAAATAATTGAAAATAAATTTAAAGGAGTTCTAACAAAAGGAAGATTGGAAAATGAAGAGGTATGTCTTATTTCTCAAATAGAACCATCATCTGTTAATGAGGCATGTGAAGATAAATTTTGGATTAAAGGTATGGAAGAAGAATTAGAACAAATTGAGAAAAATAACACTTGGACATTAGTTTCCCAGCCTAAAGATAAAAATGTAATTGGAACCAAATGGGTATTCAGAAACAAACTTAATGAAGATGGTAAGGTTTTGAAAAATAAAGTAAGACTAGTGTGTAAGGGATATTCTCAGAAAGAAGGATTTGATTACAATGAAACCTTTGCACTGGTAGCTAGAATTGAGGTAGTCAGATTATTCTTGGCTTTTACAACACACAAGAATTACAAAGTTTATCAAATGGATATTAAATGTGCATTTTTGAATGGAGATCTTGAAGAGAAAGTATACATTGAACAACCTGATGGATTTTCTTTGACAGATAACAATGATATGGTTTGCAGATTAAGGAAAGCTCTATATGGACTGATACAAGCCCCAAAAGCTTGGTATGCAAGATTGGATAAGTATCTTTTAAAGATTGGTTTTACTCAAGGAAATGCAGACATCAATTTATATTACAAAATAACTAATGATGACATCTTGATTATAGAAGTATTTGTTGATGATATAATCTTTGGAGGAGAAGATGGTTTATGTAAGGAATTTTCTACTAAAATGCAGCAAGAATTTGAAATGTCTATGATTGGAGAAATAAAATTTCTTTTAGGATTGCAGATTTAAAAAACTGACAAAGGTATATTCTTGAGCCAATCCAAATACTTAAAAGAGTTACTAAAGAAATCTGGGATGGAGAACTCTAAACTGGTAAGCACACCTATGACTACAAATGACAAATTATCTCAAAGGGATGAATCTACACATGTTAACCCAACTAGATACAAATCTATGATAGGAGGTTTACTGTATTTGACACAAACCAGACCTGATATTATGAATGCAGTATGTATTGTTTCAAGATTTCAAAGTAATCCTAGAGAAAATCATGAATCAACAGTAAAAAAGATTTTCCGGTACTTACAAGGCACTATAAATCTTAGATTATGGTATCCTAGAGATGAAAACTTTGAATTATGTACATACACAGATGCAAATTGGGCAGGAGATGTGGATGATAGAAAAAGCACCACTAGCGGAGAATTCTTTCTTGGAAAGAGATTAGTTTCTTGGTTGTGTAAGAAACAGAGTTGTACATCTTTATCAATAGCAGAATCAGAATATGTTGCAGCAGCAACTAACTGTACACAGGTACTATGGCTTAGGCAAATGTTGAAACACATAAAGGTAAAATGAAAGGAACCTATTACCATATATTGTGATAACACTGCAACAATTGATATATCTAAGAATCCAGTACTACATTCTAAAACAAAACATGTTTCTATCAAACTGAATTTTCTAAGGGAAAAAGTTGAAGAAAAGGAGATAAAACTGGTTTATGTGAACACTAAAGAACAGCTTGCAGATATTTTCACAAAAACTTTGCCTAAGGAGACTTTTGAATATCTTAGAGATCAGCTTGGATTCGTACCACCACTGGTAGAGACTTAGACAATTGATGATTGTCATCAATCGGCAGAATTAAAAGACAAAACTTTTACTCCAGTCTTTGATGAGGAAGCTACTTCTCAAGGGGAGTAGTTGGTATTTTGTATATGAACTTGGTATTATTGTAAATTTGGCATTTGATGTCAAAGGGGGAGAGATATCTATGGAAAAACACATTTATCTTTTGGATAAATTGGTATGGAAACTTTGGAAAACACATGTTGCTCCCAGGGGGAGAGATTGTTGTTTGGGAGAGATTATTACTCTCTGATTTCTAGTTATAATCTTTTTGGAGATTGTTGGTTATTGATACTTGGCATTTATGTTTTGGCACTTTGATGGTTTTTCCATCTTTTGTTGCCATCAATGCCAAAGGGAGAGATTGTTGTTATTTTGGTATGGTTTTGTCATTGATGTCAACACCTACTAAAACACTAGCACTTTGGAGATCCAGCAACATTCACTGGCAACCAAGTAACTATTGCACAGTTACTAGTATATGGTTCACCGATAGGATATAATGATCACTGATACTCGGAATTATGTGGAAGACACTTGGTAATGTCGAAGACATCTTTTGGACATCTTGTCCTGGAGTTTTGTTCATTAGTATATTCATATTTTCATATTTGCTTTTACTGGCAAATAGGTCCAGGGTTACCTAGGGTTACACCGACAGGTTTATCTTTTCCAGATCAGCATGGCACGCTAAGGAAATGATTAATTATTATTGTAAATGCATTAAGCTAACATGTTCAATCAGTTATTGCATTGGATATTATATTGTTTGTAAAATGTTTTTATTGTAATATCTTGTAGAGCCGACCTACTAAAATTGGTCTTAGGTTATGGTATAAATGTAAGATCTTATTTGTAAGATCAAGTGTGTGGAATGCAAAAAAGAATTGTGTGAAGGCATATGCAAGATTAAGCAGAGCTATACACAAATATATTATTTGAAGATGAAGCTAGGTTTTTGAGAAAGCATATCAACATTACACTGGTACTAAATCCAGCATATGAAGATGTTATCTTGTGCAGTACATTCTTATTGGATTTAACCATCCAACTATAGTCAGTGTAACTCCCATTTTGTGATTGAGCAGTGAGCTCTAGGCTGTTGGCCTTTCTACATGTGCAAACCCCATTTATGTTCACTTACTATCTGCAGTAGTATCATCTGATTGTGGGTAAGGTTTCCCACCATGGTTTTTCCCCTTACAGGGTTTCCACGCACAAATATTGATGTCATGTTTTGTGGATGACTTTGTCATTGATTTGCAGTATTGTCCTATAGCGGAGCAGGTTGCTGACATATTCACCAACCCCTTCACCAAGAGCAAGTTCTAGTAGTTGTGAGCTCTCTTGGGGGTGCGAGATGTGTCATTAGGGGGGGTCAGCTGACTTCTCCTTCCTCTCTTATTGGGGGGGACTTTTTCCTCTTTGAGTTTTTGTCCTTCTTCTTTGAGAGTCTTTTGTACTTTCATCTCTCTTTCGGGGGGGAGTTTTTTCCCATTGGGTTTTCTCCCTTTCTTCATTTGTGAGAGATTGCTTTGCACAGTTTTGCTTGCATTTGCATATTGTACATGGGTACCTATCATGGCCTAGTAGTCAGGACCCATCTTGCATTGTTGACTTAAGTCTTCATTCCCCTAAGTTGCACTTAAGGGGGGGTGTTGGTGTAAATAAATATTCATTTTGGATATTATTACACTTTACTTAAGTTAACTTAGGATAATGCATCTCTTTGTAGTTTGGATTTGAGACACTTAGGGAAGTGTACACATAGGGATAGAGCTTGTAGGAGAAATTCCACCTTTTGTGGTCTTATTTTGCTATCACACTCCACATTCAGTGGGTCATCCACCTCTTGTGGAATATTATATCATTTCTCCTACCTACCCTTATTATTTTTTACCTACCCTTGTTTCTCATTGAGCCACATGTCATAATTGTGTGCTCATACATCCATATGGCCTTGCCTATATAAGCAGGCCTATATTCATTGTATTGGTTAATCCAGTTGATCATTTTGCATATTGATGAGAATACAGTTTTGTTCTTGTCATTATATTGTCTCTCTTTTTATGCTTTTCATTGTGCCCTTGATCTTGGCAAAATCTTACACTCAAAATGATAAGGAAAATAAAAAAATGCTAAACAAAATGTCAACTATTAAAAAAAACTTACAAGGTGTTGGCACTGTGTTGTCATTGATGTAAACTGGTATGGGATGACTATCGATAGAAGAGATGTGTATTCAACACTGTAGACATCTAAAAATGGTCAACACTTGCAGAGTCATACTTCAACATTTGTGCATTGCCTTATTTTAGGGTTTTTGTGTCGAATTAACATTTCTTCTATCTTGCGCACTTGGTCTTTATCATTTGCGAGCATCGAGTCCTTCTTCTGCATTCTTCATTTGTCTCTCTTTTGAATTTGGTCCTGTTAATAATAATTTTCAGTCATGATTTTGGTAAATCTTATCTTGTCACATCAATGTGTGTGCTCATTTGGCATATTTTGACATCGTCAATTCGATTTTGATTTTGGACATCTTCAATCCTAATCGATGATGGAATTAGGGTCTTGTCCTCTTGTCAATCTCATCAATTTTGCAATCAATTTGTCATCGCTCATTGTCCTTTTCAATCTTGTCATTTTGCGATCAATTTGTCATCGATCCTTGTCCTCTTGTCAATCTTGTCAATTTTGCAATCGATTCATCATCGATCATTGTCCTTTTCAATCTTGTCATTTTGCGATCAATTCATCATCGATCCTTGACCTCTTGTCAATCTCGTCAATTTTGGCAATTGATTTGTCATCGATCATTGTCCTTTTCAATCATGTCAATTTGGATCAATTAGTCATTGTTCCTTGTCAATTGGCACCTATGAATTTGGTCTCTTCATCAATCTTGGTCCATTTGTCAACCAATTTTAATCATTTATCAACATTGGTCCTTTGTCAGTCAAAATCATGATTAAATTGACCCTTCATCAATTATCTTTTGTCAAGACCTAATTGTCGTCCTTGCATTTCTAATTCATCTTCTAGGGTTTTATGATTTATTCATTTAATCTTGATTGTCATTTTCCCTCTAGGTTAAATAATTTATTTGTTTATCCTAAGTCTTCTTGTCACAATTAAATATTTATTTAATTGGCTAATTAATTCCTCTCTTTTTGTAAATTAATTAATTAATTTACCTAATTTTCATCAATTTCTAATTTCCTGATTTCCAAGTCATCTTTTCTAACCTAAATTTCTAATTTCTTCTAATTTCTATTTCTATTTTCAAATTCTTGTCATAACTTCTTGCATAGCAATTTGTCATAAATTTCCATAAATTGTCATAACATCTTGCATAGCAATTTCTCATACACTTGTCATAATTTTGCTATTCTTGATTTGAATTTCCATTCGAATCAATTTCATGCTAATCTTGTCTTTTCTCCAATTTATCTATAAATTGGATGAATTTCTTCAATCAAGGATCCTGATCCCGATCCCGAATTAATCACATTATCGAATCTAACCACATTTTCAGAGATCCCGATCCTGAATCATACACGCTTCCAATATCCTTATGCTGTCTTGTCAATCTTGCTTTCATATTATGCTTATGCACTTGTAGGTGAGATCCACAAAACAAAGCAATTTGAAGGAGAAAGAAGGACAATGGAGAATTATGGAGGAGACATTCATGTTTGTGATGGATTTGCATTTGAATTGAATGTTTTATGTTCATTATTTCTATTGAATGTTTGTAGGTTTTCTTATCATTGCAATTGAGTTTTTGTGATTGAACTAGTCTAATTTGCTACTTGCTTTGATGATTTCCAAATTCCTATCTACATTAATTAGTGAACCTGAAGTGAACTAGCCATTTAACCATGTTTTGAGTGCCTTTTGAGTTGATTTATAGGTGAAAACCCAAGAAATAGGGCAACTCAGGGCTTTCTAGGCACTTCTATGCCTGTGTAGGAGGGATCTGTGCCTATGTAGGAGGGATCAATTCCTGTGTTAAGGAGATCTGTGCGTGTGTCAAAGGGATCTGCACATATGTCAAGGTATTCTGCACCTATGTCAAGGCATTCTGCACCTGCATTGAGACATTATGTGCCTATGTAAGGTGAGAAACAGAGGTGAAATCAGTGTTTTTACTTGCAAATTACTTTATTTTTCATTCTATTCTTATATTCTGGTTTTCTTTGGTACTGATTCTATGTGTAGCACCTTGGCATTACATGTGACAAAGACTAAGAATAAAACTACTAACAAATCTTATGCAGGATGCAGTCAAAGACTTCTATTAAAACATCTTGCATGTGATTTTTAAAGTAGTTGCACATTTAGTTTCCTAAAGGTTAATGAACACCATGCATGCTTTGTCTATTTTTAATTTGATTGCATGTTTTAACCCTTAGAACTGGGTCTACCTCCTAATTTGCCTGGCACTTCGCACAAGCATTGGTGAGAGGGAATGACCCTAAGTGGTGACGGGCTGAAGCCAAGCTCTTCCACACCACTCTAAATAACTGTGGATACAACAAAAGTTGTAGACAACAGGTGTTGGAATGGTATTGAGATGATTTATTCGCTGGATCAATATCCACCTAAATGGCTGCCCTTACTAAAGTCTCTTGTTTTTAGAGGCCAAAATCCTTCTATCTATTGGCTTAGGCATTGTGATACGCGCATGCTGAAGACACCTCTCATGTACTCCTTAGTTAGAGATAGCAAGTTCTTGGGAAGTGATGCCCCTTGAACTCGAAGCTTGGTATGCCCAAGAAGTGAGTGCACTATAAGGGGGAGCTAGTGCTACCAAGCATCTAGCTATCCGGCTGAGTGTTGTATTTTATGGTTAGAGGATTCAACAGATATTGTCCTTTTCAGCCATAGGATTTGTTGTGAATGTGCTTGATTGTCTTCTGTGATTGTCAAAGGTTAAATCAAAAACAAACTTTCAAAAGTGCTCATAATCAACTTGGGTTTTCAAAATCAACAACATTCAACTTAAAACAAAATCCAAACAAAAGTTCAAATTTGTCCAAGTATTCATCCAACATTTGAACATGGCTTGTCAAAACATTGAATATCTTTGTTTCAAAATTCATGTCACTTTAGGCTAGGTTTTGCATAGTCCAACTTAGGTCCTAGGGCATATTGTCATCTCCCTTCATTTTAGTCCTTTTCATTACAAGCATCCTCATTTTGCACTTAGGTTCCAAATCATTTCCCTAAGTTTGCATTTCATTGTCATATCCAAGCTAGATTTCCATTTAGGTGACATTCCTACATTATCCTTGCCATGCTAAAATTAGGTCTTGCCTAGGTTGCATTTTGCATATTCCAAGTCATTGGTCTTCGCATATCCTTGTCATTGTATTGCCATCTTGTCTTGGCTTCATCTTGTCATATCATATCCATAGATCATTTTCATATCATATCCTAAGTCATTGTCATAATCATTGCTTTCTTGTGTGTAGTCTCAAAAACTAGGTTTCGTCATACTTGAGTAATCCAAATCTTTGAATAAACCCTAAGTCATTGTTAGGAAGTCTAGACCTTATCAAACTTTTGTCTTTTTGTCATCAATATCATTTGGTCAAACCTAGCTTAGTATCCAAGCATATAGGGGAGACATTGTCATTTTGTCCTTTTGTCACTTGGTCCTTTTGTCCTTTGAGGTCTAGACATCATTTCAATTTCCTAAGGGTCTTATTTTTAGATTTGCATTCCAAAAAGTTTGTCAAAATCTTGAAAAACAACAAAAACATAGGTTGCATTCTTGCCATAGATTGCATTTTCATCTATTTAGTTTGCATTTAGTTGCATATCATACATCATCCTTTAAAAATTTCATTTGCATAGTGACATGCCTGTTGAAACAAGGTCAAAATCTAAGAAGATGGGTGAACCAACATATCAACCTATTGATGACATATAACACTCACAGTTGCAACCTAGTCAATCATTACAAATTGAAGGTTCATCAAACACATCATTACCACCATATGGAATGGTTCAACTTGGACCACCTCCCTTATATGAGCCAGTGTTTGTACCCATGAAATCGGGATATGGGAGTGTTCCACCAACACCAAGAGGAAATGCACCTTTTGATTGGAATCAACCAAACCTGCAACATGAAATTCAAACATTACATGAGGAACAAACTCTTTCACAAGGATTTGGTTCAGAACAAGGCATTGAACAAGAAACAAATCCAAATATTTTACTAGACCCTTCATTAGATTCTGATGCTTCCGATGATGTTGATATGTTCCTTAAAGATCCGAAGTTGACAAAAAAGATGGATAAATTATTGAACAAGGTCTTTAAGATGTTCCCACAAAAATATCTTGACATGATGAGTAATGTGACCTCCTCAAGTGAGCAAATCAATGTGCAAAAACAACAAGGTGGTGAGTTGTTAAGTTTCTCTCGACATCCAAATGAAGAAAATGTGCAACAAGAAACTCAACACACCTTGATGAGTAAACGTGTTTCAAAAACGCTGACAGTGACTATTCCTCAAAAGTCACCATTCAACACAATAAACAATCCGTTATTTAATACAACACCTATAACACAAGATCAAATGAGGGCCACACAAATATTGATAGTTGTCCCTCAACAAGAAGTGGTTCCTCGCATGCATAAAATTGGATCAAAATCTAAGATGAAAGAAAGCTTTACAACTGGAATGCTTGATCTTACTAATGTCCAAAACAACTCTCCAATGCAACAAAGTTCCTATGCCCCATTAAGTTCAATATATTTGCCAAATACTCAAGTACTTGTTATGCAAAATATTGTGACAGATCCTTCAATAATGGCAACACAAAGGGCCACAAATAGTGGTGTACACCAGCAACAAATCTTGCAACAATTGAGGAATGCACAAAAGGCACAATCGAATGCACAAACAAGAAATGCACAACAACAACAATATCGTATTCAACAACATGTTGCGGTGTCTTCTGCACCATTACAAGTTAATTCAAACTTGCAACCACCACAATGGATTGGACAAACAACACAGCAAGTAAATGTGAGTTCCATACCCCATCTCAAGGAGAAACAACAAAAACCTCCCAAACAAAGTTTTTTGCAAATGATGGGATTTACATCAAGACAACAACAATTGGCACAAAGTCAACAAATTTTGATTCTTCAACATCAACAACAACATGTGCCTCAATATGTACTAAGAGAAACAAATTATCATACTTCACAACCACAATTGATGTCCATGCAATATCAACAACACCCTCAATTGCAATATCAACCAAGGCTACCAATCATGATTCCACCACAAGAAGCACAACAACAGGGTCAATGTCAAGGCACGGCACAACCACGGCAACAAGAGCTGTATTAAGAACTTTATACAAATCCCTTGTACTATTTGGAAATGCAAGATTTAATGCCATCAAATGGTTCTCTTTTAGAGAGTCCCATTCAAATTCCATCCCCTTCATGCCAAAGCATTAATCCCTTGCCAAAATCCCCCATGCATATCCAAAGTCCAACCCCATGTCAAGCGGATAATTTAGAGCATGAAGAAACGTGTCTTGAAACAGATCAAGATCAAGATCCTGAAACCTTATCATCCCATCCAATTGTTGACTAGGATCCTATTTCCCCAGACACTCGCAATGATTCCATTATTCCTGTCCATTCTATCCAAGAACACATTGTCCTTTCAAATCCCATTGACATTCCACTTCCTAAGAAAGATCAAGATATCCCTTCCATCTTTTCCGATGATTCCATTAAAAGTCAAGAGCAAAGCACCTTTAAAGAGGAATCCAATGATCTTCCTCCTTGTCAAGATCAAAGTATCCTTCCAAATTCATTTCCAACACAAGACCCTATCATTCCTTCAGATCCTCCACAAGATCCACTTGTTCCTTCATCTCTACACCCTAATCCAGCATATCCACTCCAAGGGCGCATTTCTTTTGATGATCCCATTATTTCTCCCATTCCATCTCTTGAAGAACCTGTCATTGAACCATGTCAACTACACAAGCCTAGTTTCCCTTGTGATCTTGATCCCCCTCATGATCCTAATCCCCCTCATGATTCTAATGTGTCAGTGCAAGATGCTCATGAACCCTTGACATGCATAATGGGTTCTTCCACTTTGGTGCAATCCAATCCACTTCAAGATCTCATTATTTCTCCCATATCATATCCACCTCATAATGGACTCATGTCTTCTTCCCAAAGAAAAGAGTATCCTACAAGTAAAGATATTCATAAAGGCCAAGGGGTAGATCCTCACAAGAAAGAACTCCTCAATATGAAATAAAATGTTAAGGGTCATGTCTACACAACTCACTCTCAAGACATTGGTATCCCTCCATCAAAATCAAAACATACACCTTCTCCATCATACCTTCCATCCATCTTAGGTCCTTATATCCCTTCATCCTCTATGCAAGGTCAGCAAAGGCACACATCCCTGAGTAAATTTCATCAATCCAAAATAAGTCCATTTCATTCATATCCATCCATGCATTCCTTTCCCCCTCCAAGCAATTTGAATGCCAAGTATAAAAGTCATAAGTCTAGAAATCCACATTTATTCAAGGATCAACATGTCCAATATAATCGACATGTCAAAACAAAGAATAATATGATCTATAAAGAAAAAGAAATATCCAAAAGGCCACAAAGGCCCACTGATCAAAATAAAGCAAAGTCAAAATCTATATGGGCTCCTAAATCCCTTGTGTTGGCAATGCACTCCAAGGAACCATAAAAGCATGAAAAATCAAAAACCATGTGGATCCCTAAGCAGCTCCTTGAAGCACAAAAGCCTAAAGAAACATCCAACTTGGCATCCAAAATTGTTATTCCTCCATCCATACCTTCCAAGTCTATTCCTCCACCACCTTCTTCATCTATTTTGGGCCCTTATGTCCCAAAATCCATAGCCTTTCCTTCCTCAAAATCTCAATATCCAAAATACATCTTTCCTCCATCAGTCCATCACCCCTCAAGGTGTGTGCCAATGTCAATCTTGCCAATATGTCCATCCAGTGAAGCCCAATTCTTTCAATACCCTATCCATTATCCAATGCATATTTTTCATCCTTCAATCCCTTTGATCCAATCCTTTGCATAAATCCTTGCCTTAGTTTCATCTCATTTTCCATGTCCTTATCTTACCAACGTCTTTAGGCATACTTTTAAAGGTCATGGTCCATTTTTTTCAAGGCTACTATCCAAAAAAAAACAAAAAGATGTTTGAGTCCTTCCATTCCCTATCATGTATCCATCTTCTATTGAAAAAATAAAAAAAAAGTGAAAAAAAAAAAGAAAAACAAAAAAAAAATAATAAAGGAAAATAATTCGTCCACCAGTGAAAACCTGGCAAATAGGTGCCTTGGGCAAGTACCGTGATAAAAACCTGGCAAACAGGCGTCATGGATAATCTATGAACTTCTTGCATACCGTACTTGGGGGCAGGTTTTCTCCTTCATATCCTATTGCCCTTCATTATCCTATCATACCATGTCATTACCCTTCATATCCTATCATCCCTCATGTCCATTTTCCCTTTCCACATTTGATCTTGACAAGGCTAAGGATCTTCATGAGCATCATGCATCTTGTTTGCAACTTTTAGTCTGTCATATCTTTTGGTCTTTATCCATTTGCTTATTATAACCTTTCATCCATATTCCCTAGTTTATTGCAACTTTCTGCCACTATCCCTTAGCCAATCCCGACCTTCAGTCCATGTCCCTTATCCATTCTTGGTCTGCTTATCCTATCCATATCTTATTACTATCCATACACTCTTTTTCATTCCTTGATCTTGATCTGACATAAGGATGCAAAATTTAAACATGGTTTCAAAAACCTCTTGACATGTCCCTCATGCCATGTCACTGCTTTACATTGTCATATCCAGTCTCTTGTCCCATCATGCAATAGCCCTTGAAAATTGCATCTGTATTGTCTCCATGATAAAAGGCCTTTGTCTTCCCTCTATCCACCAACATTTCAGAAAGCCTATTTATTCACCTATCATATTCCTTTCCTTGATAGACACTGGGGGCAAAATCATAAAAATTGAAAAATGTCCTGAAATAATCAAAAAAATTGAAAAAAAATCCTGAAAACATTCAAAAACATCAAAAAATTCATGTGTTGATTTTCAGATAAAATGTCAAAATCTAAAAAAGTCAAATTATGTCCTAAAAAAATCCCTAAAAATCAAATAATGTCCTGAAAAAATCCCTAAAAAAACAAATAATGTCCTAAAAAAAATCCCTAAAAAGTCAAATAAAGTCCTGAAAAATGAACAAATTTTTTTTAAAACATTCAAATTCCAAAAACAATTCCTTTGGCATTTTGCATTTTGTCAATAAATATCCCCTTTGTGCATAGACAGATCGCTGAGCATACATCCAATGACAATCAATCAAACACCGCACTTTACTGACATCATGCATTCATAGATGAACTTTTCAATCAAACCAGACATTGAAACTAATTAAAATTGTTATATCAATCAATCAACATCAATATAATTTGTCCTTATCAATATTATCATGGGTCTTATGCAGGGTGTGGTATACTCGAAACCAGACTGTGTCCTATCTTAGATGGGGTATCACATTCCCTAAAACCAGACAGCATGATCATTCTTGTTTCCACTTTTGACAATGACAATCAGACTGTTTGTTTGACTTGGTTGAATTTGTGTGTCTTATCTTTTTATTGATTTATCTTTGGCTTCGATCATGTTCTGATGTTGCTTGATGATGTCACCGAGTGATTTAGAGTGACCAGGATGGTTCATGGTCCCTTTCTTTGTTTTTTTGTTGTGTTTGCTATTTGTGGAATGTTTGTCACAAACTGGGGAAACTATATCATTAGGTGTTTGTGATAAGTATGTTCACTTTGTGAATGTTGCACATACCTTGACCCTTGATGTATGCACTCTAGGATGCTTCACTCATTTTTTGTGTGTGATGTGTCTATCTTTTGCAAAAGGGTTTGCATTCTAGCTCTGGCCTTCAATGCCATGATGCTCTACATCTGCTTTGCTACAATAAATTAAGGTTCTCACTTACTTTTGTGCATTGGTGAAAGCAAGTTTTTCTTCATCTCTAACTGTCCTCTGTCTAATTACTTCTTACTAACATTTCTTCCATTAGTTTGGGTAGTTAGTTCAGTCTACTGCTCTGATCTCCAAAAACATACGTTGCATCCTGCATTCATTGATTAGTACATTTGCATTATATCAAGCACCATATCAAGCATTTTATCCATTTCATATTATAAATGCATCAAAACCAAATAAAAATACATTCATAACATGTCCCACAAGGGTGCATAAATAGTGTATAAGCCATCCATACATGGAAAGTAACCATAAGCCATAACACATTGCATCCCATCATATAGCTACATATCATATCATATATCAAAACAGTATCAGAGTACAAAATTGGACTGTCTGTCCTAAGTATGGTCCATAGGCTGACTACATAATGTCACACTACATATGTACTGTCATAAGAAGCACGTGACTCTGTCATTGGGGGCTTCCTCTGTCCTCCTCATCCCTGCCATGTCTAAAAGATGATGTCCCTCCTATCCCTGGTCCTAGCTATGGTGGTCTCATAGGTCCACTCACCCCCATGCTGCTCACTAACCTCCGTGAACGTGGCCTTCTCTCTGTCCTCGATCGTGCCCGATATGATGCTGCTCTCTGCTCTGGTGGAACTGCACTCTCATATAGTGTCCTCCAATGGTGTATCTCCTCTTCGGTCTCTACCAACATCTGTGCCATCTCACATGCACTGGTATCCCTAATCGGCCCAATATATTTGGTGACTCTCTGCTCTGCTTGTTGTGCCTAGGTTGTTGTTGTATCCTGAGTCACTATCAGTCTGGCTATCTCTGCTCTATCCTCAAGATAGCATTCTGTCTGTCTAATGTTGCAATGTGATCATGCTGACTTGCTATGGTGGCTCTACATATCTCCATCTCCTCTATGTTAGCTCTCTCCAGCTCTATGGGTATATCCTGCAATGCCTCCTGATCGGCTGAATCTAGCTCATCCACTTCATCCTCATCATCCTCCTCATCATCCCCTCTGTCCACATCATCTCCCTCATCCTCATCTCTATCCTCATCATCTCCCTCCTCCTCTCTAGTGAGTGGGAAGTCCTCCTGTCTCCTAGGTACCAGAATATTAGGATCTGTCAATGGCACTAGCCGTCATCATGCAAACCATCGTTCATACTCCTCTATCATCCCAGTGTCCACCACATCTAATCTCCAATACCATTGTCTCTATTGTAGTTGTGTGAAGTTAGCATATGCTATGTGTGGCTGAATCATCCTCCCCCATTGACTCGTCTCTCTGTGAGATCAGGCAAAGTGTGCAGTCCCTCTAGGTACATTCTGTCTCTCTCCAAACTGTTGTCTGACTCTCTCTGGTAGATACATCTCAATCACTCTCTAGTGATTCACTGGTTGCCCAATCAGGTATCTTTCCTATCTACAATACAGTAGCTCCTCACTATCATCTGACCATCCAGGGCAATCCTGATATGGCCTCCATGTGAACTCTCTCAATCTATCTAGCTCATGTCGCTAATACAGTATGTATCCAAATGGACCTTATCTCAATGTACCCCCATAGTAGTACACATATGGTCGATGTGGTACTACTTGTCTCTCTGCAATCGTTCGACATATGGCTATGTGCTCAAATGCCCATACCTATAATAGTGTGACCCCATAACTCAAAGTCTGAACTCCCTGATATGCTATCTGATGCAACTGAAAATATAGCATGGCAAGCACACATGGTTCCCATGCATATATAGTCCCCTTTGTCACCATCCACTCTAGCACTCTTCCCCATCCAATAGGGAATCCATGTCCTCATCTGTCCCCTGCTAATAGGCATGCTATAACCATGGCTATCACCACATATCGCTGATCATACTTTGATGCCATGGTCTCCCAGCCAATCTCCCTCTCTACGATATCTAGATCATCTACGTCACACTCACATAATCTACAGAAAGCATCTCTCCCTATTGATGGGTCATATTCTATCATCTCTCAATGAATTAGAATGCGAAGGATATGCCACACATCCTCTAGTGTCACCGTCGCCTCTCCAGTCAGCAGAGGGAATGAGGAGGTCTCTAAATGCCATCGCTCTACCAATGCGGTGAGTAGTCCTGTGTTTTCCCTAATCTTGGGCATGAATGTAATATAGTATAATCCAAGTCCCACTAATTTATCTCTATCTGTGCTCCTGAGTCTATATCACAACATGAAGCAGTCGGGTCTGTTCTCCTGCATAATCAATCCATACTGTCAACTCTGCATCACAATTGGGGCACAATTTGTCAGTTTTAGGGTTTGCTCCTAAGGGTTGCATTTCCTTGTTTCATGCACAAATTAGGGTTTTTCTTATCTATTTTGATGTATCCTACCCTTACCCCCCAATTCGGGATCATTCATGCACTATTTTTGGTCAAATTAGGGTCCTCAATGCATAACTGCGCCTGTGCAGCATCAAGCTGTGCCTGTGTACCCTACATAGCCACAGAACATCCTACACAAGTGCAGAATGCACCCACATAGGCGTAGAAGTCTTTTTTTTCATTCCCTGTGGGCCTCGCAATGTCTCACAAACAAGCAAAATTCATGAAATTGACAATATGGGTTTTTGAGAGACATACCGCTACTCCCACATCGTCCAGCCATTTGTAGGTGCATACACATTCCCCAAGGTGATATGCCATTGGAATGTTCACCATCTCTATGCAAAGGTCTTTTTCCAGAGCAACAAATCCTCCACTTTAGCTAGTGCAAATGAGCTCTTTTCCTTCTCCTTGTCTCATTTATAGCTCTTTGTTAGTACCTAGATGGACATACGTCCTCTCCATCTTATGCTGGTCATGGTCTTTTGCACCTTCCACTACTTGTCATTTGTGTATCCGACCCTCAATTTTCAATCCGTTTGGTTCTATCATTTTCTATCATTCTTATCGATCAATTGGCCTCTTTTCTAGATGTTTCCGGCCAATTCCTCAAGGGGGCATGCATATGTCATTGTCATTGTCTGGGGCATTTTCATTATTGTTCTTTGAAAC
This sequence comes from Cryptomeria japonica, assembly GCF_030272615.1. Taxonomy (NCBI): domain Eukaryota; kingdom Viridiplantae; phylum Streptophyta; class Pinopsida; order Cupressales; family Cupressaceae; genus Cryptomeria; species Cryptomeria japonica. The sequence goes on along the minus strand of NC_081411.1, from coordinate 718,594,515 downwards.
AACACTTGAAATTGCATTGTCTCAAAGAGGGGCAAAATGTAGACATCTAAAAATGGTCAACGCTTGCGGAGTCATACTTTAACATTTGCGCATTGCCTTATTTTAGGGTTTTTGCATCGCATTAACATTTCTTCTATCTTGCACACTTGGTCTTTATCATTTGCAAGCATCGAGTCCTTCTTCTGCATTCTTAATTTGTCTCACTTTCGAATTTGGTCTTGTCAATAATATTTTTCAGTCATGATTTTGATCGATCTTATCCTGTCGCATCAATGTGTGTGCTCATTTGGCATATTTTGACATCATCAATTCGATTTCATTTTGGACATCGTCAATCCTAATCGATAATGGAATTAGGGTTTTGTCCTCTTGTCAATCTCGTCAATTTTGCAATCGATTCATCATCGATCATTGTCCTTTTCAATCTTGTCATTTTGCGATCGATTTGTCATCGATCCTTGTCCTCCTGTCAATCTTGTCAATTTTGCAATCGATTCGTCATCAATCGTTGTCCATTTCAATCTTGTCATTTTACGATTTATTCATCATCGATCCTTGACCTCTTGTCAATCTCATCAATTTTGGCGATCGATTTGTCATCGATCGTTGTCCTTTTCAATTGTGTCAATTTGGATCAATTAGTCATTGTTCCTCGTCAATTGGTGCCTATGAATTTGGTCTCTTTATCAATCTTGGTCCATTTGTCAACCAATTTTAATCATTTATCAACATTGGTCCTTTGTCAGTCTGAATCATGATTAAATTGACCCTTCATCAATTATCTTTTGTCAAGACCTAATTGTCGTCCTTGCATTTCTATTTCATCTTCTAGGGTTTTATGATTTATTCATTTAATCTTGATTGTCATTTTCCCTCTATGTTAAATAATTTATTTGTTTATCCTAAGACTTCTTGTCACAATTAAATATTTATTTAATTGGCTAATTAATTCCTCTCTCTTTTTGTAAATTAATTAATGAATGAAAAATTATTAATTAATTTACCTAATTTTCATCAATTTCTAATTTCCTATTTTCCAAGTCATCTTTTCTAACCTAAATTTCTAATTTCTTCTAATTTCTTTTTCTATTTTCAAATTCTTGTCATAACTTCTTGCATAGCAATTTGTTATAAATTGTCATAAATTGTCATAACATCTTGCATAGTAATTTGTCATACACTTGTCATAATTTTTCTATACTTGATTTGAATTTCCATTCGAATCAATTTCATGATAATCTTGTCTTTTCTCCAATTTATCTATAAATTGGATGAATTTCTTCAATCAAGGATCCTGATCCCGATCCTGAATTAATCACATTATTGAATCTAACCACATTTTTAGAGATCTTGATCCTGAATCAATCACGCTTCTAGTATCCTTATGTTGTCTTGTCAATCTTGCTTTCATATTATGCTTATGCACTTGTAGGTGAGATCCACAAAACAAAGCAATTTGAAGGAGAAAGAAGGACAGTGGAGAATTATGGAGGAGACATTTGCGTTTGCAATGGATTTGCATTTGAATTGAATGTTTGTAGGTTTTTTTATCATTGCAATTGAGTTTTCGTGACTGAACTAGTCTAATTTGCTACTTGTTTTTGATGATTTCCAAATTCCTATCTACAAACACTATCATGCAAGAGTACAAGATGAGATATCTTTGATATCACCTTGTGTTGCAGAACACTGGTAAGGTAAAGAAGAAAATGCCATTCAAAGGAATGACCACTAGAGTCACCAATACACAAGTTAGTGGTTGACTTGTGTGATTGAGATGGATGGGCTACCAGTACAGTGTATCACCGGTAAGGAGAGCATGTCAACTAGTAAGTAATGTGTTGACATGGAGATGAAAAATCAACCAAGTCAGTGGTTGTCAACCGGAAAGCTTATGATCAGTGTACAAGTAGGATGGGAAAGGTGCTTGAGCTTTTGTTTGTGATGAAGAGGCAGAATGCTACCTAAATCACATCAACACAGGAGGAGAAGGATAAACTAGTCACCTATATACTATGAGGATGTACAATAATAGGACTCCCATCGAATGAAGATGTAGTCACCATGTGAAGAGATGAGTGAGTGAAAATGCCCACACTAGATCACATGTGCCTATTTGAAGATGTGCTACACAAACAGGGAAGTCAAATGAGTGCACTGCAGGATATAGATGACAACGATCCACTACCACTAGTAAGTGGAACTTATCTCATATTATGCATAATATGTGTAGCATCGGAATTAGGAATCATCACAAGATAAGTAGATCAATCAAAACACAAGACATGATAACTCAATCATGAGAGCACTCATTGCAAATGAACCTAATCCTAAGCACACTCAATAGAGATATGAAAACAAAGCATTCAAAATGAAAGATTATGCAAACCAAATGCAGAATTGAATGCTCCTTCCATGCGGCTCCATTGTTGTTCTTTCCTCTTCAATGGATTTGTGGATCTCACCTACAAGTGCACCTACAATTGAAAGCAAGATTGATGAAAAGCTCAAGAGTACTAGAAGCGTAAGTTCGATAGTTTGATTAAGGATTTGGATTAGCTTTGATTGAAAATCATCCAATTTATAGAAGAATTGGATAAATGATAAGATTAGCATGATGCAATTCAAATGGAAATTCAAATCAAGAATAGCAAAATTATGACATATCTATGACAAATTGCTATGCAAGGCTTATGACAATTCATGACAAATTTCTATGTCAAGAATTTATGACAATTTATGACAAATTCTATGACAAATTTCTATGTCAAGAATTTATGACAATTTAAGACAAATTCTATGACAAATTTCTATGTCATTTCCATAAATTTAGGAGAAAAATAGGAGGAAATTGAAATTAAGAATTAAGAAATTAGAAAAAATAGAAAAAGAGGAAATAAGAAATTAGAAATTAGGAAATTAGAAATTAGGAATTAGTGAATTAATTAATAATTTTTCATTTATTAATCAATCCACAAAGAGGAATAATTAGCCAATTAAATGAAGATTTAATTGTGACAAGAAGACTTAGGATAAATAAGTAATTTATTAATCCTAAAGGAAGAAAATGACACACAAGGTTAAATGATGAAATCATGAAACCTTGGAAGACGAATTAGGTCTTGAAAGATAATTGACTCAATTTGATTTTTATTTTGGACTGATAAATGACCAATGTGATAAATGATTTGATTGAGAAAATGCGCCAATTGATGAGGAACAATGACAAATTGATCCAAATTGACACGATTGAGAAGGACAATGATCGATAGACAAATCGATCGCCAAATGACAAGATTGACAAGAGGACAAGAATCGATGACAAAATAGATTGCAAAACGATAGGATTGAAAATGACCATGATCGATGATAAATCGATCGCAAATGACAAGATCGAACATGACAACAATCGATGACAAATCAATCGTAAAATGACAAGATTGATAAACCAATCGCCAGATGATAAGATTGAAAAGAGGACAAAACCCTAATTAGGATTGACGATGTCCAAAATGATAAGATTGATGATAAGATTGATAAGAGAGCAACGATTGATGACAAATCGATCGCAAGATTGACAGGAGGACAAAACCCTAATTAGGATTGACGATGTCCAAAATGATGACAAATTAGCATGCACATTGATGCAACAAGATAAGTTCGATCAAAATCATGATTGGATAATGTTGTCGACAAGACCAAATTTGAGAACAAGATGATTGAAGAATGTAGAAGAATGACTCGATGTTCGCAAATGATAAAGACCAAGTGCGAATCATAGGAGAAATGTTAATGCGACGCAAAAACCTAAAATGAGGCAATGCGCAAATGTTAAAGTATGACCTTGCAAGCGTTGACCATTTTTAGGTGTCTACATTTTGCCCCTCTTTGAGACAATGCGATTTTAAGCGTTGTTTCAAAGAACAATAACTAAAATGCCCCAGACAACGACAATGACATATGCATGCCCCCTCGAGGAATTGACCGGAAACAGGCGGAAAAGAGGCCAATTGATCGATAAAAATGATAGGATCGAATGGACTGACAATCGGAGATCGGATGCATGAAGGACAATCAATTGACGACACAAAAGACCATGACCAACACAAGATGGAGAGGACGCACGTCCATCTATGCAATGACAAAAAAATGCTATAAATGAGACCAAGAGGGTGAAAATTTCTCATTTGCACTAGCTAAAGAGGAGGATTTGTTGCTCTAGACAAGGACACTTGCAGATAGATGGCGAACATTCCAGTGGCGGATCACCTTGGAGAATGTGTACGCACATTCAGACGACCAGACGATGTAGGAGTAGTGGTATGTATCTCGAAAACCCATGTTTTGAATTTCATGAATTTTGATGGCTTACGGGACATTGCGGGGCCCATAGGGGATGCAAAAATGGACTCCTGTGCTTGTGTCATCTAGTTCTGTGCTTGTGTAGGAAGTTCTGTGCTTGTGTAGGAAGACACAAGCGCAGGTCACCTGACACAGGTGCAGGTTAGAAGACACAGGCGCAAGAGTGCATGAATGACTCAATTTTGATGCGAAACGACATGCAAATGACCTAAAAAGGGGGGACAAGGGTGGGATAAGTCAATGCAGATGAAAAACACCCTGATTGAGACATGAAAATGAGGATATGCAACTTGTAGGAGCAAACCCTAGAACTGACTAAATGATGCCCCGATTGTGATGCAGAGTCGACAGTATCCATTGATCACGCGGGAGAATCGACTTGACTGCTTCATGCTACGACATAGACTCAGGAGCACAGAGAGAGACACATTAGCTAGACTGGGGATATATTACATCACATACATGTTCGAGACTAGGGCAAACATAGGATTGCTTACCGCATTGGTAGAGCGATGGCATTCAGAGACTTCCTCATTCCATTTGGCAATTGGCAAGGTGACGGTGACTCTAGAGGATGTATGGCGCATCCTCGGCATTCTGATACATGGGGAAATGATAGAGTATGACCCAGTGATAGGGAGAGATGCATTATGCAGACTGTTTGAGTGTGACACAGATGATCTAGACATTGTCGAGAGGGAGATTCGTTGGGAGACTATGGCTGCCGAGTATGACCGACGATATGTGGTGATAGCAGTTGTGATAGCATGTCCTCTAGCAGGAGATAGATGAGGACATGGATTCCCTATTGGATGGGGAAGAGTGCTAGAGCAGATGGTGATAGAGGGGACAGTGTATGCATGGGGACCATGTGTACTGGCGATACTCTATTTTCAACTGCATCAGATAGCATATCAGGGAGTTCAAACGTTGAGCTGTGGAGTCACATTGCTTCAGGTATGGGCATTCGATCACATAGCCATATGTCGACCGATTACAGAGAGACAGATTGTACCACACCGACCATATGTGTATTGCTATGGTGGAGCACTGAGACAGGGTCCATTTGGATACATACTATACTGGCGACATGAGCTAGACAGACTGAGAGAGTTCATATGGAGGCCATATCGAGATTGCCCCGGATGGTCAGATGATCATGAGGAGCTACCATATTGCAGATAGGAGAGGTACTTGATTCGGCGGCCAGTGAACCACTAGAGAGTAATTGAGTTGTACCTGCTAGAGAGAGTCAGACGATAGTTTGGAGAGAGGCAGGAGGTACCGAGGAGGACTGCATGCTTTGCCTGATCTCACAGAGAGATGAGTCAGTGGGGGAGTATGATCCAGCCACACATAGCATATGCCAACTTTGCACAGCTACAGCAGAGACAGTGGGAGTGGAGGTCAGATGTGGTAGATGCTGGGATGACAGAGGAGTATGAGATATGGTTTGCACCACGACGACCAGTGCCATTGACAGATCTAGATATTCCAGTACCCAGGAGACAGGAGGACTTCCCACTCACAAGAGAGGAGGGAGATGATGAGGATGAGGAGGAGGATGAGGATGAGGATGAGGGGGATGATGATGATGGGGACGGAGATGATGGTGGGGAGGATGATGATGAGCCAGACTCAACTGATCAGGAGACATTGCAGGATATTCCTATAGAGCCGGAGACAGCTAGGATAGAGGAGGTGGAGATGTGCAGGGCTACCATAGCGAGTTAGCAGGACTATATTGCGACATTGGAGAGATAGCATGAGCAGTTCAGAGTAGAGATAGCCAGACTCACAGAGGCTCAAGATACAGCCATAGCTCAGGCACAGCGAGAGGGACAGAGATTCACTGCATTCATTAGGTCGATTAGGGATGCCAGTGCAAGGGAGATGGCACAGATGCTGGTAGAGACCGAAGAGGAGAGACTGTATTGGAGGACACTATATGAGGGTGTTGTTCCACCAGAGCAGAGAGAACCTTCATATCGGGCATGATCGAGGACAGAGACCAGGTCACGCTCTCGGAGGCCATTGAGCAGTATGGGGGTGAGTGGACCTGTGAGACCACCACAGCCAGGACCAGGAGGGACATCATCCGTGAGACATGGCAGGGATGAGGAGGATAGAGGGAGGACCTAGTGATAGAGGCACGTACTCCTTATGACAGATAGTGGACATTATGTAGTTTGCCATTTTGTAGTCAGCCTGCAGGCCATACTTAGGACAGATAGTCCAATTTTGTACTCCGATATTATTGTGGCAGATGATATGATATGCATCGATATGATGAGATGCAATGTGTTATGATTTGTAGTTATTTTGCTATGTATGGATGACTTATGTACTTGTTTATGAACATGTATGGATGTATTTTTATGTATTTTTGATGTATTTATGAAATGAAATGGATAAAACGCTTGATGTAATATGCTTGATGTAATGCAAATGTACTAACCAAATGGATGTCGGATGCAGCATATATGTTTGGAGATCGGAGCACTAAACCGAACTGACTATCCGGACTGACAGAAGAAATGTTAGTAAGAAGAAATAAGACAGGGAAGAGTTAGAGACGAAGAAAAACTTGCTTTCAGTAATGCACTTTGTAGGTGAGAACCTTTATTTTTATGGAGCAAAATGGATGCGTAGCATCATGGCATTGAAGGCCAGAGCTGAAATGCAACCCTTTTTGCGAAAGACAGACACATCATAGACAAGTAACAATCACAATCAAAAAGAAAGGGGATCATGAACCATCCCGGTCACTCTAAATCACTCAGTGACATCATCGAGTGACATAGGAACATGATCGAAGCCAAAGAGAAATCAATAAAAAGATAAGACTCACAAATTCAAGCAAATCAGACAAACATCTTGATCTTCATTGTCAAAAGTTGAAAGTGCTGATAGGACGATCATGCTATCTGGTTTCAGGAAATGCGGTACCCCGTCTAAGACAGGACACAGTCTAGTTTCGAGTATACCACACCCTGTATAAGACTCATGATAGTGTGACAAGGACAGATGATTTTGATGTTGATGTGCGATTGATACGACAGTTTGGATCAGTTTGAATGTTTGGTTTTGATTGAATAAGTTCATCTGGTTAAAGCATAATTTCATTAAAGGGCAGTGTTGGATTGCGAGTTGTTGGATGTATACTCAGTGAGCTGTCTAATGCACAAAAGGAATAATTATTTACAAAATGTATGTTTTTTTGCTTTTGGAATTTTACAATTTTTTTTGTGTTTTTTAGGACTTTATTTGATTTTTAGAGATCTTTTCAGGACCTTTTTTTTTTTTTTTGATTTTTATGAATTTTTTCAAGACACTTTTCAATTTTTATGATTTTTTTCAGGACATTTTTCAATTTTTATGATTTTTTTAGGACATTTTTCAATTTTTTTATTTTATTTCAGGACATTAATTGGTGAACCCGATGTGAATACTAACCTTCTAACCCTTTTACTGTGTTTTGGAGTGCTTCTAAGTTGATTTGCAGGTCAAAAAACCCAAAAACAGGGTCGTGCAGTGCATTCCGGACACTTCTACGCTTGTGTGAAGCATTTTGCACCTGTGTTGAGCATCTTGCGCCTGTGTATGCAACATTCTGCACTTGTGTCAGACATCTTGCACCTGTGTCATGAGTTCTGCGCTTGTGTAAAGTCCAGAACAGAGGTGAAAAATGCAGTGTTTACTTGAAATTTTTGGTGTTTTTGCATTCTGTTTTCTGTGCTTTGGATTTTGGTACTAATTATTTGTGCAGAATCTTGGCATATGCATGGTAAAGACTAAAAATAAAACTACTAACATTTTTTGTGCAGATTCGATGGTCAAAGACAACAAATCAAACCTCTAACTCGGGTTTTGCAGGTTGCCTTGGAGAAACAACCAAACTTTTGTGTTTTTGTTTTTTAATTAGGCACTTAGTGATTTATAAATAGGTGGGAATGAACATTTGCTTGCTTTGATTGTTAAGTGTGACATTGGAGTAGGAGAGTATGCTCTCATCCTTCTTAGGGTGATCAGAAATCCAGATCTTCGATACCATGCTTGTGTTGTTGATTGAGTGTCTCCATTAGAGGGCCTGCCTTCCCGACCACTTTTCTTTTGCAAGCAAGTGATAATCGTGAGAAGGGAATGACCCAAAGTGAGTACAGCTAGAATTCCTTGGCATTCTAACTCACTATTAAAAAATAACCGATGAGCGAAAGCTTTGAAGGAAGTGTTACGTGGGAATTGCAGTTACTTGGGAAGTGATGACCCTTGGACTCTTTCTCATATCAACATCTAAGTAGGGCCTCTTGGTCTAAATCGTGCTTGCGCGACTACATTTGTTTGGTATCTTGATGGGCTTAATGTCTTAATCATGCTTGCATGACATCAAGGAGTAATGCTTAACAGAAATCCTTACTACATACCTTGTTTTTAGAGGCCAAAAACCCTTCTAGTTGCTTGAGAAGGACAAATTCAGATACTTGGAAGAGATACTAAGTTCGCCATGGGGAGATTCCATGGGGACTGATGCTTGGCTGCCCTGAGAAGTGAGTGCCGTGGAGGGGAGCCCGTGGGGTCAAGCATCTATGTATTCTCCTTGAATCCCATAATGAGTCTACCTCTCAAGTACCTAATGTCTTTGCCTACCCTAGGGAATGTAGAAATGACCATGATTGTCTTGAGTCTAAGTTGTAACATCTTGTATTCTTTGATTGTCAAAAGTTGAATTGCATCTCATTTCAAAAGCAAAACAAATTGATCTAACATAAGATTAAACATAAGAGACATTCATCCAACAAAATTCAACAAGATTCAAAGATCATCTTCTTCAAACATGGTTATCCAACATTGTTCAAAAACTTGTCTCAACATTTATGTCACTTACGTTTAGGTTCATCCTAGGTTGCATTTTGCAAAGTCATTGTCAAATATCAAGGTTAGGTTTCACCTAAGTCATGCTCCTTTTGCATATCAATAAGAGTCATCCACTTGCATGTGTCCTCTTGCATTAAAGTCATATCATTGTCATATATTTATATTTATATTTGCATACCCTAAGTCTCTTCACTAAGCTTAGGTCATTATCATATCATATTAGGGTCATTTGCATAGTAATTGTCCCTTAGCATATAGTGTCAAAACTAGGTCTTGTCATACTTGAGTAATCCAAATCTTTGATAAACCCTAAGTCATTGTTAAGAAGTTTAGACCTTATCAAATCTTTTGTCCTTTTGTCATCAATATCATTTCATCAAACCTAGCTTAGTATCCAAGCATATAGGGGAGACATTGTCATTTTGTCCTTTTGTCACTTGGTCCTTTTGTCCTTTGAGGTCTAGACATCATTTCAATTTCCTAAGGGTCTCTTTTTAGATTTTCATTTCAAAAGTTTGTCAAAATCTTCAAAAACAACCAAAAACATAGATTGCATCTTCATTTATCTAGTTGGCATTTAGTTGCATATCATATACTGTCTTTGAAAAATTTCAAAAAAAACATTTGCATAAGTGACATGCCTGTTGAGACAAGATCAAGATCTAAGAAGATGAGTGAACCAATGTATCAACCCATGGACAACATAGCAAATTCGCAGTTTCAAACTAGTCAGACAGTGCAAGTTGAAGGTTCATCAAACACATCTCTACCACCATATGGAATGGTTCAACTCGGACCACCACCATTATATGAACCAGTGTTTGTACCTATGAAACTAGGACATGGGAGTTTCCCACCTACCCCAAGAGGGAGTCCACCTTTCGATTGGAATCAACCAAACTTGCAACATGACATTCAAACTCAAACGTTATATGAAGAACAAACTCTTTCGCAAGGATTTGGTTCAAATCAAGGCATCCAACAAGAAGCGAATCCAAATGTCCAACCAGATTCTTCATCTGATTCTGACACTTCTTATGATGTTGACGTGTTCTTTCAAGATCCAAAAATGACAAAAAAGATGGATAAGTTCTTGAACAAGGTCTTTAAGATGTTTCCACAAAAGTATCTTAACATGATGAGTAATGTGACCTCTTCAAGTGAATAAATCAATGTCCAAGAACAACAAGGTGCTGAGTTGTTAAGTTTCTCTCCACATCCAAATGAAGAAAATGCACAACAAGCAACTCAACCTACCTTGATGAGAAAACGTGCTTCAAAGGCATTGACAGTGACTATTCCTCAAAAGTCACCTTTTGAGACGATAAATAATCCATTATTCAATACAACGCCTGTAATACAAGATCAAATGAAGACCATGCAAATATCGACAATGGTTCCTCAACAAGAAGTGGTTCCTCACATGCATAAAATTGGATTCACATCTAAGATACAAGAAAATTTCACAACTGGAATGCCTAATGTCAATAATGTCCAAAGCAATTCCACGATGCAACAAAGTTCTTATGTCCCGCTAAGTTCAATATCTTTGCCAAACACTATTGCGACAGATCCTTCGATAATGGCTACACAAAGAGCTATGGGTAGTGGTTTGCACCACCAACAATTGTTGCAACAATTGAATAATATACAAAAAGTGCAATCGAAGGTACAAACAAGCAATGTACCACAACAAGAAGTTCACATTCGACAACAAATTGCAGCGCCTTCGGCACCATTACAAGTTAATGCAAACTTGCAACCATCACAATGGATTGGACAAGCAACACAACAAGTTAATGCAAGTGTTGTACCTCATCCTAAGGAGAAGCAACAAAAACCATCTAAACAAAGTTTTTTACAATTGATGGGATATACACCGTGACAACAATTGGCACAAAGTCAACAAATTCCGATTCGTCAGCACCAACAACATGTGCCACAATATGTGCCAAGGCAAACAAGTTATCCTACTTCACAACTGCAATTGGCGCCTATGCAATATCAACAGCCTACTCAATTGCAATATCAACCTAGGCTCCAAGAAGCACAACAACAAGGTCAATATCAAGGCATAGCACAACCGCAACAACAAGAGATGAACCAAAAACTTTATATGCAGGAGACGCCAAAAATGACCATTGCAGAGTATCAACAACCGATCGGAAATGTTATATATCAACAAAGAATACCAACTGGGATTAATGATGGACCTCTACAATCTGATACAATTGCGCAACAACTTGAGAAGTTACAACGAAAAGTTGACGCATTAGAAACTAAAGGAACAAAGAAGTTGTATATAGATCAAGATTTATGTCCTCATCCATTTGACAAGAGTGTATACATGCCTCCATTCCCTAAGCATTTTGAGGCACCCAACTTTGAGAAATATAGAGGGAATGGCAATCCAAAAGATCATATTCGAGCATTTTACACGGCATGCACGGAAGTAAGCTATGAGGAGACATATTTAATGCGATTATTTGCACAAAGTCTCACTGGACAAGCTATGGATTGGTATTCACATCTGCCAGGAAATATAAAGACTTGGTCAGAACTGGCGCAAAATTTTATATCTCATTTCGCGTTCAACATCGATAGTGATGTGACTATGTCGGATTTATGCAATACCAAACAAAAGCAAGGTGAACCATTAGTGACCTTTTTGCAATGATGGTGAAGCTTGTATAGTCGTTCTTCTCTCGATATACCTGAAGAACAGCAAGTGAATCTATTTATCCAGAATCTGGTCCCAGAAATGATGTATGAGCTAAAATTGAAAAGTCCTAGTACTATAGAAAAACTCATTAAGAAAGGAATGAGTATTGAAACAGCTCTTGTAGCTAAAGGAATTATCAAGCTCAATAAGGACAATGACAACACAAATTATTCAGGGGATAGAAACAGATTTTGGTATAAGAACAAGAACGTCACTAATGATGGTGTTGTTGATGCGAGAGTGGTGCATGAAAATCAACCCCCATTCACAATTAAGAAATTGAGTGTTCCTAACATGTCAACTATGGAACAAAATCAAGCACCAAGGAGTAATGTTACTCAACAGCCGCAATATCAATAGCATGCTCAACAGCTGCAATATCAGCAAAATGCTCAACAACAGCATGCGCAACAATATAATCAACAACAAGGCCAACAACAAAATCAACAATGCAAACCCTTCCGATCACGGGATGGGCCTCCTCGATAGTTTATGCCATTGGGAGAGCCTATTGAATCAGTAATGAAGCAATTAATACAAGTGAAATTTATCAAGCTACCAGATATTAAAGCAGAACCAGCAGTAAAGCCACATTGGTGGAATGATAATGCATACTGTGAGTATCATCGGTCCAAAGGACATAAAACTACTTCATGTTTTCAATTAAAACACATGATTCAAGATTTATTAGAGCAAGGGGTAATTGAGGTAGATCCACCCCATCCGACCTCCAACACTGATCATACCATTTTCAAAACTCCTTTGCTTGATCATGACAAGGGCAAAGCATCCTCTTCTAATTCTGCTCAAACGGCCAATTATGCAAATACCGGTTATCACAATGTTATTAATTGTTTTCATGCATCAAATGAGTATGTATCCACCTTGAGAATAAAAGGACAAGATCCTTCTTGTGCGGTCACCACTCGTCGATCCAAAATAGTCTTGAAAGGAGCTCCTGCTGCTCCTCCCAAACCAATTCCTACAAGTCAATACAATCTTTTGGATCATCTAGGAAAAACACCTGCACAAATATCCATTCTAGAGTTGTTGAAAATGTCTCCCATGCATCGTGCAGTCCTAGATAAAGCTTTGACTGAGTCCACTTTCCCAACAGATATTGATGTTGACCAATTTCAAGCGCGGATTGGACATTTAGCCATTTCCCAAAGTGTCGCATTTTCTGATAGTGGTATCTCACCTGATAATCTTCCCCATAATGACCCTTTGCACCTAGAAGTCTTTGTCCATGATTGCAAAATCTGGCGAGTCTTGATAGATGGTGGAGCAGGTCTTAATATCTGCACCTTGAGAGTGGTCATTGGCCTTGGATATACAGAAAATGACATTGATGCTTCCAAAAGGATAACGATCAAAGCTTATGATGATGCTGAATGCCCATCCAAAGGGATAATTGCATTGCCTATCAGAGTTGGTCCAGTGACGGAAAACACTTTCCTACAAGTCCTAGACCTTGACCTCCCTTATAATATGATCCTTGGCCATCCATGGATCCATGCCATGAAAGCAGTTCCATCCACTTATCATCAATGTCTAAAATATCCTTACAATGGCACTGAGATAACCATTCCAGGAGATCCTAATCCATTTCAATTCTGTGCTACCTTAAAGGATACTCCTCGGCAGTGGGTCCCAATCAATAGAGAGGCCAAATCAGACAGTTATGTGGATCCCAATGCATTGTTAGATGATGTCAAAGGAAAACTAAAGATACAAGACCAAGGGTGTGGAGAATATTCAATGGACCAAACATTCCTCAATGGGAATTTGCCGATGTCTCCAAAATCATATGGAAAACCGCATTTATTGCAAAAGGAACCCAAGGTCATTATTCAGTATCAGCCTCCTACTACATTTGAAAGATGGGGAGAACTTGACAAAGAAACTATAGATGATGGTGTCATAGATTGGCTCTATAAAGATCCAACTGAAGCCCCACCTGTCAAGCTACCAGTGGAATTATATCGCAAAGGATTTACTATGCTGCAAAAGAAAGGATACGATGGCTGTAGTGGCTTAGGCCTGAACAACAATGGAAGGCTAGAACCTGTCATACCTACAAGGCGACCCCCAACTTTAGGGTTAGGTTTTGTACCATTACGAATTGGATCCACATCTACCAAAAGGTCCACGTGTCGAAAAGGGCGTGATTCGGACGATGAAATAACACCTGAGGATACCCGACCCGAGACTGATTCTAATGAATGGGAGTGGAGTTCTTTTTCGTCCAGCTCCTATGCCCTTGACAATATCTTCATTGACCCTGATAACTTGCCTATGGAGGATAAACATGAAATAACTCATCTTCCTAAAACATGTCCTCATGCTTGGATAGAATCATTTTGGGATCCAAGCTCTGAATCTGACACAAGCAATTCGGATAGTGACACCACAGACATTCACATTTTTACCATATCAGCCCTCTCTATCCTTACAATCAATGATGACATGCCCCTCATATATCCCCAACTTATCCAATATGACCAACAAGAACCGCTCACGTTGGACTGTTTTCAAAATGACGAAGCAATTGCAGAGTTCCTGGGACTACGGGAAGGCATACTGTAGGGCGATCATAAGGCAGGATTTGCTATTCACCTGGATTCAACGGCATATTTTGGGGAGTCAACTCCCTCTTCTAGTCATGAAAAAGAAAAAGAAAAAGAAAAAAATCAAAAGAATAGATCTTTGAGTGAAAACCGTAAGGCGCTCTCTGATCATACAAAAGTAAAAATAAAAGACATTCCTACGAGTGAAAACTTTTCTGAGGCGCCCAAAGGTGGAAGAGTGGACGTACCCCTATCAATTCAGGACAAATCCACATTGCTGGTAGAGATGACCGAGGAAATCAATTTGGGTACACCTGATAACCCTAAGGTCATTCACTTTGCTGCCTCCTTGTCAAAACAAGAGAAGATTGATTTTCTTAATTTCTTTCTAGAGAAGAAGATCAGCTTTGCGTGGTCCTATGCACACATGCTTGGCCTCGATCCTGAGTTAGTCCTTCATCATTTGCCATTGAAAGAAGATGCTAAGCCCGTCAAACAAAAGCTTAGAAAGATGCATCCTCAAATGGCTCTTTTGGTCAAAGTGGAATTGAAAAAATTACTAGATGTGGGCTTCATCAGACCTATTGATTATGCAGACTGGATTTCAAATCTAGTACCAGTTAGCAAAGTAACTGGGGGCATTAGAATCTACACAGATTTTAGGGACCTCAATAAAGCATGCCCTAAGGATGATTTTCCATTGCCAAACATAGACATCATAGTGGACATGACGACTGGATATGAGATGCTTTCACTAATGGATGGTTTCTCCGGTTACAACCAAATCCGCATTGCACCTGAAGATCAACATAAGACCGCATTCACATGTGCTTGGGGCACCTATTGCTGGAAAGTGATGCCCTTTGGTCTCAAAAATGCCGGTGCAACATATCAAAGAGCAATGACAACAATTTTTCATGATTTCATGCATACTTTGATGGAGGATTATGTTGATGACTTGTTATGTAAATCTGTCACCAGAGATAGTCATCTAGCTATCCTGGGCCCAATCTTTGTCAGAATGGAGACCTACAAACTCAGGCTCAATCCAAAGAAGTGTGTCTTTGGTGTTACAGCTGGCAAATTACTCGGATACATTGTTTCCCACCGAGGCATCGAGGTCGATCCCGCCAAGGTCAAAGCAATCATGGATATGCCTCCACCTTCCAACCTCCGACAATTAAGAAGTCTGCAAGGAAAGCTCCAGTCAATTCATCGCTTCATAGCTCAGTTGGCCGACAAATGTCATTCATTCCAACATCTACTGCACAAAGGTGTCACTTTTAAATGGACCGAGCAATGTCAATCAGCTTTTCAAGCTCTCAAAGACTATTTGTTGTCGCCACCCATCCTAATGCCTCCTATCGAAGGAAAGCCCTTTTTATTGTATATCTCTGCAACTGAAATAGCATTAGGCATTCTCTTGGCCCAACAAGATGAGAACGGCAAAGAGCGAGCTATTTACTATATCAGCCGGACACTGGTAGGTTATGAGCTAAATTCTTCAACTATTGAAAGGGCATGTTTAGCAGTGGTATTTGCAACACAAAAGCTCCGACATTATATGCTAAGCCACCAAACATTGTTGATTGCCAAAATTGATCCTTTAAAATATTTGCTCAGCCGAGCAGCTTTGACAGGTCGCCTAGCAAAATGGGTCATGATTCTCAGTGAATTTGACATTGAGTATATGGAGCGAAAGGCGATAAAAGGACAAGTCATAGCAAATCAACTAGCAGATGCTCCTATTTCTGACAATCATCCCATGTTGACTGATTTCCCAGATGAATCAGTCTTTGCTCTCACACCATCTAATGAATGGAAGTTATACTTTGATGGGTCCCACACCAAGTTCGGATCCGGCGCAGGCATTTTGTTTGTCACCCCTCAAGGTGATGCTATTCCAAAGTCCTACAGAATAACTTTCCAATGTACCAATAACATTGTAGAGTACGAAGCATTGGTTACAGGACTTTGAGTGGCAGTCCACTGGAATATCAAGCATTTGCAAGTCTATGGAGATTCTCAACTAGTCATCCGACAAGTGAATGATGACAACGAAACAAAAGATGAAAAGCTTATTCCTTATAAGCACATGGTAGATTTCTTCAAGACAAAATTCACAGCTATCCATTTCAGTCAAGTGCCAAGAATGCAAAACAAGTCGGCAGATGTGATGGCTACAATCGCTTCCATGTTGAATATGCCTCATAATATGGACAAGTGTGAATTCTTGGTCGAACAATTGCTGGTTCCCTCTTTTGACATTCCGACAGTTGATGTGATGTGCATTCTTGTTGGTCCCAACTCCCCGTGGTACAATGACATATATCAGTGCTTTAAATCCCAAACCTTACCACCTAACCTTTCCGCGAACCAACGCCGAGCCTTTATCCGATAGACAGCCAAGTATGTCATCATCGCCGACACCCTTTACCGTCATTCCTTTGACCATACCCTCCTCAGGTGTTTGGATTCTGATGAAGCACAAACGGCTTTACATCAGGTTCATGATGGTATATGTGGGGGCCATTTCAATGGTCTTAGCTTAGCCAAAAAGTTGATTCATGTTGGGTATTATTGGCCCACTTTGGAAAAGGATGTTCATGATTTTGTTAAAAAGTGCTACAAGTGCCAGATCCATGGAAATTATATTCATGCACCAGCTCAAGAGCTTCATTCTGTTATATCTCCATGGCCCTTTTCTCAGTGGGGTTTGGATCTTATCGGCAAGATTCAGCCAACATCTGCAAATGGACACAAGTTCATTATTACAGCTACAGAATATTTTACAAAATGGATTGAAGCCATCCCCATGACCTATATCACTGGTTTCCAAATTTCAAAATTCTTGCTAAATTATATCATATACAGATATGGGGTTCCTCTTGCCATAGTCACAAATAATGGTCGACCCTTCAAGAATAAAGATGTTAAAGAGCTTTGTGAAAAATTTCATATTCAACACCGTTTTTCTAGCCCATACTATCCACAGGGTAACGATCAAGCTGAAGCGTCAAATAAAACCATTATCAAGATCCTGAAGAAAGTTGTCAATGACGCTGGTCGAGATTGGCACGTAAATTTAAATCCAGCACTATGGGCCTATCGTACTTCTATCCGCACACCTACTGGCGCAACACCTTATTCTTTGGTGTATGGTGCGGAAGCCATTTTACCCTTGGAAGTGGAGATTCCTTCCTTGCGAGTTTCTTTGCAACACCTGATTGATGATGAGACACACAAAGTCTCTCGGTTGCATCAGCTTGAAATGTTAGATGAAAAGCGTCAAACAGCTCTGACACATTTGCAAGCATACCAAAACCGTCTCCATCGCTCTTATAATAAGAAGGTCAAAGGGCGACACTTCGAAGTGGGAGACCTGGTTTTAAAGGCAAATCCCAAGAATGCACAGTCTACTGACATCATCAAGGGAAAGTTTGAACCTAATTGGGTTGGGCCTTTCATAGTAACTGCAGCTTATGGCTCAGGGGCATATTAGCTTGCGACTCTAGAAGGTGAACCTCTGTTTGATCCTATTAATAGCATGCATCTTCGCAAGTACTGGGCATAGTTTTCTGTCAGATATTTCTTCAAATATGATCCTGAAAAAATACAAAAAAGTGAAAAAAGCAAAAAAAATACAAAAAAATGAAAAAAAGGAAAAAAGAGAAAAAAGTAAAGAGCAAAAAAAAATGATTCGCCCTCTAGTGAAAACCTGGCAAACAGGCGCTTTGGGCAAGTACCATGGTGAAAACCTGGCAATCAGGCGCTATGAGTAATGAGATTATTGCTCCGTCATCTATCATGACTTCTAGCCATGCTTTTTCTCGGCCAGTTATCATGTCTATCTTTGTCTCAACCCAATGTTTTATTCCAGGCCTGTTATTGGTCAACATCACTGTCTTGCTTCCTCCAGTGTCTTGTACATATGTTTTGGTCCTGGTTTATGTGTCTTTCAAGTGCGCATTGGGTGCTTTTCCCTCGTCATGATCAATCACTGGAGCGTTTAAATCCAAAAATGTCCTAAAAAAAAATCTCATAAAAAATTGAAAAATGTCATGAAAAAAGTCTTAAAAATCAAAAAATGTCCTGAAAAAATTAATCAAAAATCGAAAAATGTCCTGAAATAAAATTAAAAAATTGAAAAATGTCCTGAAAAAATAATAAAAATTGAAAAATGTCCTGAAAAAAAATCATAAAAATTGAAAAGTGTCTTGAAAAAATTCATAAAAATCAAAAAAAAAAAAAAAGGTCCTGAAAAGATCTCTAAAAATCAAATAAAGTCCTGAAAAAACACAAAAAAAATTGTAAAATTCCAAAAGAAAAAAAACATACATTTTGTAAATAATTATTCCTTTTATGCATTAGACAGCTCACTGAGTATGCATCCAACAACTCGCAATCCAACACTGCGCTTTAATGAAATTATGCTTTAACCAGTTGAACTTATTCAATCAAAACCAAACATTCAAACTGATCCAAACTGTCATATCAATCGCACATCAACATCAAAATCATCTATCCTTGTCACACTATCATGAGTCTTATACAGGGTGTGGTATACTCGAAACCAGACTGTGTCCTGTCTTAGACGGGGTACCGCATTTCCTAAAACCAGACAGCATGATCGTCCTATCAGCACTTTCAACTTTTGACAATGAAGATCAAGATGTTTGTCTGATTTGCTTGAATTTGTGAGTCTTATCTTTTTATTGATTTATCTTTGGCTTCGATCATGTTCCTATGTCACTCGATGATGTCACTGAGTGATTTAGAGTGACCGGGATGGTTCATGATCCCCTTTCTTTTTGATTGTGATTGTTACTTGTCTATGATGTGTCCGTCTTTCGCAAAAAGGGTTGCATTTTAGCTCTGGCCTTCAATGTCATGATGCTACGCATCCATTTTGCTACATAAAAATAAAGGTTCTCACCTACAAAGTGCATTACTAAAAGCAAGTTTTTCTTCGTCTCTAACTCTTCCCTGTCTTATTTCTTCTTACTAACATTTCTTCCGTCAGTCCAGATAGTCAGTTCGGTTTAGTGCTCCAATCTCCAAACATATATGCTGCATCCTGCATCCATTTGGTTAGTACATTTGCATTACATCAAGCATATTACATCAAGCATTTTATCCATTTCATTTCATAAATACATCAAAAATACATAAAAATACATCCATACATGTTCATAAACAAGTACATAAGTCATCCATACATAGCAAAATAACTACAAATCATAACAGATTGCATCTCATCATATCGATGCATATCATATCATCTGCCACAATAATATCGGAGTACAAAATTGGACTATCTGTCCTAAGTATGGCCCGCAGGCTGACTACAAAATGGCAAACTACATAATGTCCACTGACTGTCATAAGGAGTACATGCCTCTATCACTGGGTGCTCCCTCTATCCTCCTCATCCCTGCCATGTCTTACGGATGATGTCCCTCCTGGTCCTGGCTGTGGTGGTCTCACAGGTCCACTCACCCCCATACTGCTCAATGACCTCCGAGAGTGTGACCTGCTCTCTGTCCTCGATCGTGCCCGATAAGAAGGCGCTCTCTGCTCTGGTGGAACAACACCCTCATATAGTGTCCTCCAATACAGTCTCTCCTCTCCAGTCTCTACCAGCATCTGTGCCATCTCCCGTGCACTGGAATCCCTAATCGACCCAATGAACTCAGTGACTCTCTGTCCCTCTCGCTATGCCTGAGCTATGGCTGTATCTCGAGCTGTTGTGAGTCTGGCTATCTCTGCTCTGAACTGCTCATGCTCCCTCTCCAATGTCGCAATATAGTCCTACTGACTTGCTATGGTAGCCCTGCACATCTCCACCTCCTCTGTCCTAGCTGTCTCTGGCTGTAGAGGAATGTCCTGCAATGTCTCCTGATCCACTAAATCTGGCTCCTCCTCGTCCTCCCCTCCACCATCTTCATCATCTCCCCCGTCCTCGTCATCCTCATCATCCTGATCACCATCATCTCCCCCATCCTCGTTATCCTCATCATCCTCATCACCATCCTCTCCCCCATCTCTGTCATCCTCATCCTCCTCGTCCTCATCATCTCCCTCCTCTCCTGTGAGTGGGAAGTCCTCCTGTCTCCTCGGTACTGGAATATCTGGATCTGTCAATGGCACTGGCCATCGTGGTGCAAACCATATCTCATACTCCTTTGTCATCCCAGCATCTACCACATCTGACCTCCACTCCCACTGTCTCTGCTGTAGCTGTGCAAAGTTGGCATATGCTATGTGTGGCTAGATCATACTCCCCCACTGACTCGTCTCTCTGTGAGATCGGGCAAAGCATGCAGTCCTCCTAGGTACATCCTATCGCTCTCCAAACTATCATCTGACTCTCTCTGGTAGGTACAACTCAATTACTCTCTGGCAGTTCACTGGCCGCCCAATCAAGTACCTCTCCTGTCTGCAATATGGTAGCTCCTCATGATCATCTGACCATCTGGGGCAATCTCGATATGGCCTCCATATGAACTCTCTCAGTCTGTCTAGCTCATGTCGCCAGTATAGTATGTATCCAAACGGACCCTGTCTTAGTGCTCCACCATAGCAATACACATATGGTCGGTGTGGTACAACCTGTCTATCTGTAATCGGCCGACATATGGCAATATGCTCAAATGCCCATACCTGAAGCAATGTAACTCCACAGCTCAATGTCTGCACTCCCTGATACGCTATCTGATGCAGCTGAAAATAGAGCATCGCCAGTACACATGGTCCCCATGCATACACTATCCCCTCTGTCACAATCCGCTCTAGCACTCTTCCCCATCCAATAGGGAATCCATGTCCTCATCTATCTCCTACTAGAAGACATGCTATCACAACTGCTATCACCACATATCGTCGGTCATACTCGGCAGCCATAGTCTCCCAGTGAATCTCCCTCTCGACAATGTCCAGATCATCTGCGTCACACTCAAACAGTTTGCATAACACGTCTCTCCCTGTCACTGGGTTGTACTCTATCATTTCCCCATGTATCGAAATGCAGAGGATGTGCCATACATCCTCTAGAGTCACCGTCACCTCGCCAGTCGCCAAATGGAATGAGGAAGTCTCTGAATGCCATCGCTCTGCCAATGCGGTAAGCAATCCTGTGTTTACCCTAATCTCAGGCATGTATGTGATATAATATATCCCCAGTCCTACTAATGTGTCTCTCTCTGTGCTCCTGATTCTGTGTCGTAGCATGAAGCAGTCAGGTCGATTCTCCCGCTTGATCAACGGATACTGTCGACTCTGCATCACAATCGGGGCATCATTTTGTCAGTTCTAGGGTTTTCTCCTACGAGTTGCATATCCTCATTTTCATGTCTCAATCAGGGTGTTTTTCATCTGCATTGACTTATCCCACCCTTGTCCCCCCTTTTTAGGTCATTTGCATGTCATTTCGCATCAAAATTGAGTCATTCAAGCACTCTTGCGCCTGTGTCTTCTAACCTGTGCCTGTGTCAGGTGACCTGCGCTTGTGTCTTCCTACATAAGTGCAGAACTAGATGACACAAGCGCAGGAGTCCATTTTTGCATCCCCTGTGGGCCTCGCAATGTCCCGTAAGCCATCAAAATTCATGAAATTCAAAACATGGGTTTTTGAGATACATACCGCTGCTCCTGCATCATCCGGTCGTCTGAATGTGCGTACACATTCTCCAAGGTGATCCGCCACTGGAATGTTCTCCATCTATCTACAAGTGTCCTTGTCCAGAGCAACAAATCCTCCTCTTTAGCTAGTGCAAATGAGCAATTTTCACCCTCTTGGTCTCATTTATAGCTTTTTTTTGTCATTCCATAGATGGACGTGCGTCCTCTCCATCTTGTGTTGGTCGCGGTCTTTTGTGTCGTCAATTGATTGTCCTTCATGCATCTGATCTCCGATTGTCAGTCCGTTCGATCCTATCATTTTTATCGATCAATTGGCCTCTTTTCCACCTGTTTCCAGCCAATTCCTCGAGGGGGCATGCATATGTCATTGTCGTTGTCTGGGGCATTTTAGTTATTGTTCTTTGAAACAATGCTTAAAATTGCATTGTCTCAAAGAGGGGCAAAATGTAGACACCTAAAAATGGTCAATGCTTGCGAGGTCATACTTTAACATTTGCGCATTGCCTCATTTTAGGTTTTTGCATCGCATTAACATTTCTCCTATGATTCGCACTTGGTCTTTATCATTTGCGAACATCGAGTCATTCTTCTACATTCTTCAATCATCTCATTCTCAAATTTGGTCTTGTCGACAACATTATCCAATCATGATTTTGATCGAACTTATCTTGTTGCATCAATGTGTGTGCTAATTTGTCATCATTTTGGACATCGTCAATCCTAATTAGGGTTTTGTCCTCCTGTCAATCTTGCGATCGATTTGTCATCAATCATTTCTCTCTTATCAATCTTATCATCAATCTTATCATTTTGGACATCGTCAATCCTAATTAGGGTTTTGTCCTCTTTTCAATCTTATCATCTGGCGATTGGTTTATCAATCTTGTCGTTTTATGATCGATTTGTCATTGATTATTGTCATGTTCGATCTTGTCATTTTGCGACCAATTTGTCATTGATCGTGGTCATTTTCAATCTTGTCGTCTTGCAATCTATTTTGTCGTCGATTCTTGTCCTCTTGTCGATCTTGTCATTTTGCAATCATTTCGCTATCGATCATTGTCTGTCTTAATTATGTCAATTTGGATCAATTTGTCATTGTTCCTCATCAATTGGCAAATTTTTCAATCAAATCATTTATCACATTGGTCATTTATCAGTCCAAAATCAAATCAAATCGAGTCAATTATCTTTCAAGACCTAATTCGTCTTCCAAGGTTTCGTGATTTCATCATTTAACCTTGTGTGTCATTTTCTTCCTTTAGGATTAATAAATTACTTATTTATCCTAAGTCTTCTTGTCACAATTAAATCTTCATTTAATTGGCTAATTATTACTCTTTGTGGATTGATTAATAAATGAAAAATTATTAATTAATTCACTAATTCCTAATTTCTAATTTCCTAATTTCTAATTTCTTATTTCCTCTTTTTCTAATTTTTCTAATTTCTTAATTCTTAATTTCAATTTCCTCCTATTTTTCTCCTAAATTTATGGAAATGACATAGAAATTTGTCATAGAATTTGTCATAAATTGTCATAAATTCTTGACATAGAAATTTGTCATAGAATTTGTCATAAATTGTCATAAATTCTTGACATAGAAATTTGTCATAGAATTTGTCATAAATTGTCATAAATTCTTGACATAGAAATTTGTCATGAATTGTCATAAGCCTTGCATAGCAATTTGTCATAGATATGTCATAATTTTGCTATTCTTGATTTGAATTTCCATTTGAATTGCATCATGCTAATCTTGTCATTTATCCAATTCTTCTATAAATTGGATGATTTTCACTCAAAGCTAATCCGAATCCTTAATCAAACTATCGAACTTACGCTTCTAGTACTCTTGAGCTTTTCATCAATCTTGCTTTCAATTGTAGGTGCACTTGTAGGTGAGATCCACAAATCCATTGAAGAGGAAAGAACAACAATGGAGCCGCATGGAAGGAGCATTCAATTCTGCATTTGGTTTGCATAATCTTTCATTTTGAATGCTTTGTTTTCATATCTCTATTGAGTGTGCTTAGGATTAGGTTCATTTGCAATGAGTGCTCTCATGATTGAGTTATCATGTCTTGTGTTTTGATTGATCTACTTATCTTGTGATGATTCCTAATTTCAATTTTTGATGAATTTTTTCAGGACATTTTTCGATTTTTAAGACTTTTTTCATGACATTTTTCAATTTTTTATGAGATTTTTTTTCAGGACTTTTTTGGATTTAAACGCTCCAGTGATTGATCATGACGAGGGAAAAGCACCCAATGCGCACTTGAAAGACACATAAACCAGGACCAAAACATATGTACAAGACACTGGAGGAAGCAAGACAGTGATGTTGACCAATAACAGGCCTGGAATAAAACATTGGGTTGAGACAAAGATAGACATGATAACTGGCCGAGGAAAAGCATGGCTAGAAGTCATGATAGATGACGAAGCAATAATCTCATTACTCATGGTGCCTGATTGCTAGGTTTTCACCATGGTACTTGCCCAAAACACCTGTTTGCCAGGTTTTCACTAGAGGGCGAATCATTTTTTTTTGCTCTTTACTTTTTTCTCTTTTTTGCTTTTTTTCATTTTTTTGTATTTTTTCATTTTTTTGTATTTTTTTTGCTTTTTTCACTTTTTTGTATTTTTTCAGGATCATATTTGAAGAAATATCTAACAGAAAACTATGCCCAGTACTTGTG
Source organism: Cryptomeria japonica (assembly GCF_030272615.1). Taxonomy (NCBI): domain Eukaryota; kingdom Viridiplantae; phylum Streptophyta; class Pinopsida; order Cupressales; family Cupressaceae; genus Cryptomeria; species Cryptomeria japonica. Next base: position 718,569,639 of record NC_081411.1, on the reverse strand, counting down.
AAGATGCATGCTATTAATAGGATCAGACAGAGGTTCACCTTCTGGAGTCGCAAGCTGATATGCCCCCGACCCATAGGCTGCAGTTACTTTGAAAGGCCCAACCCAATTAGGTTCAAACTTGCCCTTGATGACGTCAGTAGACTATGCATTCTTGGGATTTGCCTTTAAAACCAGGTCTCCCACTTTGAAGTGTCGCCCTTTGACCTTCTTATTATAAGAGTGACGGAGACGGTTTTGGTATGCTTGCAAATGTGTCAGAGCTGTTTGACGCTTTTCATCTAACATTTCAAGCTGATGCAACCGAGAGACTCTGTGTGTCTCATCATCAATCAGGTGTTGCAAAGAAACTCGCAAGGAAGGAATCTCCACTTCCAAGGGTAAAATGGCTTCCGCACCATACACCAAAGAATAAGGTGTTGCGCCAGTAGGTGTGCGGACAGAAGTACGATAGGCCCATAGTGCTGGATTTAACTGTACATGCCAATCTCGACCAGCGTCATTGACAACTTTCTTCAGGATCTTGATAATGGTTTTATTTGACGCTTCAGCTTGACCGTTACCCTGTGGATAGTATGGGCTAGAAAAACGGTGTTGAATATGAAATTTTTCACAAAGCTCTTTAACATCTTTATTCTTGAAGGGTCGACCATTATCTGTGACTATGGCAAGGGGAACCCCATATCTGCATATGATATAATTCAGCAAGAATTTTGAAATTTGGACACCAGTGATATAGGTCATGGGGATGGCTTCAATCCATTTTGTAAAATATTCTGTAGCTGTAATAATGAACTTGTGTCCATTTGCAGATGTTGACTGAATCTTGCCAATAAGATCCAAACCCCACTGAGAAAAGGGCCATGGAGATATAACAGAATGAAGCTCTTGAGCTAGTGCATGAATATAATTTCCATGGATCTGGCACTTGTAGCACTTTTTAACAAAATCATGAACATCCTTTTCCAAAGTGGGCCAATAATACCCAGCACGAATCAACTTTTTGGCTAAGCTAAGACCATTGAAATGGCCCCCACATATACCATTGTGAACCTCGTGTAAAGCCATTTGTGCTTTGTCAGAATCCAAACACCTGAGGAGGGTATGGTCAAAAGAACGGCAGTAAAGGGTGTCGGCGATGATGACATATTTGGCTGTTTGTCGAATAAAGGCTCGGCATTGGTTAGCGGAAAGGTTAGGTGGTAAGGTCTGGGATTTGAAATACTGATATATGTCATTGTACCAAGGGGAATTGGGACCAACAAGAATGCACATCACGTCAGCTGTCAGAATGTCAAAAGAGGGGACTAGCAATTGTTCGACCAGGAATTCACACTTGTCTATATTATGAGGTATATTCAACAGAGAAGTGATTGTAGCCATCGCATCTGCCGACTTGTTTTGCATTCTTGGCACTTGACTGAAATGGATAGCTGTGAATTTTGTTTTGAAGAAGTCTACCATGTGCTTATAAGGAATAAGCTTTTCATCTTTTGTTTCATAGTCATCATTCACTTGTCGGATGACTAGTTGAGAATCTCCATAGACTTGCAAATGCTTGATATTCCAGTGGACTGCCACTTGAAGTCCTGTAACCAATGCTTCATACTCTGCAATGTTATTGGTACATTGGAAAGTTATTCTGTAAGACTTTGGAATAGCATCACCTTGAGGGGTGACAAACAAAATGCCTGCGCCAGATCCAAACTTGGTGTGGGACCCATCAAAGTATAACTTCCATTCATTAGATGGTGTGAGACCAAAGACTGATTCATCTGGGAAATCAGTCAACATGGGATGATCGTCAGAAATAGGAGCATCTGCCAGTTGATCTGCTATGACTTGTCCTTTTATCGCCTTTCGCTCCATATACTCAATGTCAAATTCACTGAGAATCATGACCCATTTTGCTAGGCGACCTGTCAAAGCTACTCGGCTGAGCAAATATTTTAAAGGATCAATTTTGGCAATCAACAATGTTTGGTGGCTTAGCATATAATGTCGGAGCTTTTGTGTTGCAAATACCACTGCTAAGCATGCCCTTTCAATAGTTGAATAATTTAGCTCATATCCTACCAATGTCCGGCTGATATAGTAAATAGCTTGCTCTTTGCCGTTCTCATCTTGTTGGGCCAAGAGAACGCCTAATGCTATTTCAGTTACAGAGATATACAATAAAAAGGGCTTTCCTTCAATAGGAGGCATTAGGATGGGTGGCGACAACAAATAGTCTTTGAGAGCTTGAAAAGCTGATTGACATTGCTCAGTCCATTTAAAAGCGACACCTTTGTGCAGTAGATGTTGGAATGGATGACATTTGTCAGCCAACTGAGCTATGAAGTGACGAATTGACTGGAGCTTTCCTTGCAGACTTCTTAATTGCCGAAGGTTGGAAGGTGGAGGCATATCCATGATTGCTTTGACCTTGGCGGGATCGACCTCGATGCCTCGGTGAGAAACAATGTATCCGAGTAATTTGCCAGCTGTAACACCAAAGACACACTTTTTTGGATTGAGCCTGAGTTTGTAGGTCTCCATTATGTCAAAGATTGGGCCCAAGATGGCTAGATGACTATCTCTGGTAACAGATTTGCATAACAAGTCATCCACATAATCCTCCATCAAAGTATGCATGAAATCATGAAAGATTGTCATCATTGCTCTTTGATATGTTGCACCGGCATTTTTGAGACCAAAGGGCATCATGTTCCAGCAATAGGTGCCCCAAGCACATGTGAATGCGGTCTTATGTTGATCTTCAGGTGCAATGCGGATTTGGTTGTAACCAGAGAAACCATCCATTAGTGAAAGCATCTCATATCCAGCGGTCATGTCCACTATGATGTCTATGTTTGGCACTGGAAAATCATCCTTAGGGCATGCTTTATTGAGGTCCCTGAAATCTGTGCAGATTCTGATGCCCCCAGTTACTTTGCTAACTGGTATTAGATTTGAAATCCAGTCTACATAATCAATAGGTCTGATGAAGCCAACATCTAGTAATTTTTTCAGTTCCACTTTGACCAAAAGAGCCACCTGAGGATGCATCTTTCTAAGCTTTTGTTTGACGGGCTTAGCATCTGCTTTCAATGGCAAATGATGAAGGACTAACTCGGGATCGAGGCCAGGCATGTCTGCATAGGACCACGCAAAGCTGATCTTCTTCTCTAGAAAGAAATTAAGAAAATCAATCTTCTCTTGTTTTGACAAGGAGGCAACAAAGTGAATGACCTTAGGGTTATCAGGTGTACCCAAATTGATTTCCTCGGTCATCTCTACCAGCAATGTGGATTTGTCCTGAATTGATAGGGGTACATCCACTCTTCCACCTTTGGGTGCCTCAGAAAGGTTTTCACCCGCAGGTACATCTTTTATTTTTACTTTTGTATGATCAAAGAGCGCCTTACGGTTTTCACTCAAAGATCTATTCTTTTGATTTTTTTCTTTTTCTTTTTCTTTTTCATGACTAGAAGAGGGAGTTGACTCCCCAAAATATGTCGTTGAATCCAGGTCAATAGCAAATCCTGCCTTATGATCGCCCTGCGGTATGCCTTCCCGTAGTCCCAGGAACTCTGCAATTGCTTCGTCATTTTGAAAACAGTCCAACGTGAGCGGTTCTTGTTGGTCATATTGGATAAGTTGGGGATATATGAGGGGCATGTCATCATTGATTGTAAGGATAGAGAGGGCTGATATGGTAAAAATGTGAATGTCTATGGTGTCACTATCCGAACTGCTTGTGTCGGATTCGGAGCTTGGATCCCAAAATGATTCTATCCAAGCATGAGGACATGTTTTAGGAAGATGAGTTATTTCATGTTTATCCTCCATAGGCAAGTTATCAGGGTCAATGAAGATATTTTCAAGGGCATAGGAGCTGGACAAAAAAGAACTCCACTCCCATTCATTAGAATCAGTCTCGGGTCGGGTATCCTCAGGTGTTATTTCATCATCCGAATCACGCCCTTTTCGACACGTGGACCTTTTGGTAGATGTGGATCCAATTTGTAACGGTACAAAACCTAACCCTAAAGTTGGGGGTCACATTGTAGGTATGACAGGTTCTAGCCTTCCATTGTTGTTCAGGCCTAAGCCACTGCAGCCATCGTATCCTTTCTTTTGCAGCATAGTAAATCCTTTGCCATATAATTCCACTGGTAGCTTGACAGGTGGGGCTTCAGTTGGATCTTTATAGAGCCAATCTATGACACCATCATCTATAGTTTCTTTGTCAAGTTCTCCCCATCTTGCAAATGTAGTAGGAGGCTGATACTAAATAATGACCTTGGGTTCCTTTTGCAATAAATGCGGTTTTCCATATGATTTTGGAGACATCGGCAAATTCCCAATGAGGAATGTTTGGTCCATTGAATATTCTCCACACCCTTGGTCTTGTATCTTCAGTTTTCCTTTGACAACATCTAACAATGCATTGGGATCCACATAACTATCTGATTTGGCCTCTCTATTGACTGGGACCCGCTACCGAGGAGTATCCTTTAAGGTAGCACAGAATTGAAATGGATTAGGATCTCTTGGAATGGTTATCTCAGTGCCATTGTAAGGATATTTTAGACATTGATGATAAGTGGATGGAACTGCTTTCATGGCATGGATCCATGGACGGCCAAGGATCATATTATAAGGGAGGTCAAGGTCTAGGACTTGTAGGAAAGTGTTTTCCATCACTGGACCAACTCTGATAGGCAATGCAATTATCCCTTTGGATGGGCGTTCAGCATCATCATAAGCTTTGATCGTTATCCTTTTGGAAGCATCAATGTCATTTTCTATATATCCAAGGCCAATGACCACTCTCAAGGTGCAGATATTAAGACCTGCTCCACCATCTATCAAGACTTGCCGGATTTTGCAATTATGGACAAAGACTTCTAGGTGCAAAGGGTCATTATGGGGAAGCTTATCAGGTGAGATATCACTATCAGAAAATGTGACACTTTGGGAAATGGCTAAATGTCCAATCCGCGCTTGAAATTGGTCAACATCAATATCTGTTGGGATAGTGGACTCAGTCAAAGCTTTATCTAGGACTGCACGATGCATGGGAGACATTTTCAACAACTCTAGAATGGATATTTGTGCAGGTGTTTTTCCTAGATGATCCAAAAGATTATACTGACTTGCAGGAATTGGTTTGGGAGGAGCGGCAGGAGCTCCTTTCAAGACTATTTTGGATCGACGAGTGGTGACCGCACAAGAAGGATCATGTCCTTTTATTCTCAAGGTGGATACATACTCATTTGATGCATGAAAACAATTAATAACATTGTGATAACCGGTATTTGCATAATTGGCCGTTTGAGCAGAATTAGAAGAGGATGCTTTGCCCTTGTCATGATCAAGCAAAGGAGTTTTGAAAATGGTATGATCAGTGTTGGAGGTCAGATGGGGTGGATCTACCTCAATTACCCCTTGCTCTAATAAATCTTGAATCATGTGTTTTAATTGAAAACATGAAGCAGTTTTATGTCCTTTGGACCGATGATACTCACAGTATGCATTATCATTCCACCAATGCGGCTTTACCGCTAGTTCTGCTTTACTATCTGGTAGCTTGATAAATTTTTCTTGTATTAATTGCTTCATTACTGATTCAATAGGCTCTCCCAATGGCGTAAACTGTCGAGGAGGCCCATCCCGCAATCGGAAGGGTTTGCGTTGTTGATTTTGTTGTTGGCCTTGTTGTTGATTATATTGTTGCACATGCTATTGTTGAGCATTTTGCTGATATTGTAGCTGTTGAGCATGCTGTTGATATTGCAGCTGTTGAGTAACATTACTCCTTGGTGCTTGATTTTGTTCCATAGTTGACATGTTAGGAACACTCAATTTCTTAATTGTGAATGGGGGTTGATTTGCATGCACCGCTCTCGCATCAACAACACCATCATTAGTGATGTTCTTGTTCTTATACCAAAATCTATTTCTGTCCCCTGAATAATTTGTGTTGTCATTGTCCTTATTGAGCTTGATAATTCCTTTAGCTACAAGAGTTGTTTCAATACTCATTCCTTTCTTAATGAGTTTTTCTATAGTACTAGGACTTTTCAATTTTAGCTCATACATCATTTCTAGGATCAGATTCTAGATAAACAGATTCACTTGCTGGTTCACCTTGCTTTTGTTTGGTATTGCATAAATCCGACATAGTCACATCACTATCGATGTTGAATGCGAAATGAGATATAAACTTTTGTGCCAGTTCTGACCAAGTCTTTATATTTCCTGGCAGATGTGAATACCAATCCATAGCTTGTCCAGTGAGACTTCGTGCAAATAATTGCATTAAATATGTCTCCTCATAGCTTACTTCCGTGCATGCCGCGTAAAATGCTCGAATATGATCTTTTGGATTGCCATTCCCTCTAGATTTCTCAAAGTTGGGTGCCTCAAAATGCTTAGGGAATGGAGGCATGTATACACTCTTGTCAAATGGATTAGGACATAAATCTTGATCTGTATACAACTTCTTTGTTCCTTTAGTTTCTAATGCGTCAACTTTTCGTTGTAACTTCTCAAGTTGTTGCACAATTGTATCAGATTGTAGAGGTCCATCATTAATCCCAGTTGGTATTCTTTGTTGATATATCGCATTTCCGATCGGTCGTTGATACTCTACAATGGTTGTTTTTGGTGTCTCCTGCATATAAAGTTTTTGGTTCATCTCTTGTTGTTGCGGTTGTGCTATGCCTTGATATTGACCTTGTTGTTGTGCTTCTTGGAGCCTAGGTTGATATTGGAATTGAGTAGGTTGTTGATATTGCATAGGCGCCAATTGTAGTTGTGAAGTAGGATAACTTGTTTTCCTTGGCACATATTGTGGCACATGTTGTTGGTGCTGACGAATCGAAATTTGTTGACTTTGTGCCAATTGTTGTTGCGGTGTATATCCCATCAATTGTAAAAAACTTTGTTTAGATGGTTTTCATTGCTTCTCCTTAGGATGAGGTACGACACTTGCATTAACTTGCTGTGTTGCTTGTCCAATCCATTGTGATGGTTGCAAGTTTGCATTAACTTGTAATGGTGCCGAAGGCGCTGCAATTTGTTGTCGAATGCAAACTTGTTGTTGTGGTACATTGCTTGTTTGTACCTTCGATTGCACTTTTTGTATATTATTCAATTGTTGCAACAATCGTTGGTGGTGCAAACCACTACCCATAGCTCTTTGTGTAGCCATTATCGAAGGATCTATCGCAATAGTGTTTCGCAAAGATATTGAACTTAGCGGGACATAAGAACTTTGTTGCATCATGGAATTGCTTTGGACATTATTGACATTAGGCATTCCAGTTGTGAAACTTTCTTGTATCTTAGATGTTAATCCAATTTTATGCATGTGAGGAACCACTTCTTGTTGAGGAACCATTGTCGATATTTGCATGGTCTTCATTTGATCTTGTATTACAGGCGTTGTATTGAATAATGGATTATTTATCGTCTCAAATGGTGACTTTTGAGGAATAGTCACTATCAATGCCTTTGAAGTACGTTTGCTCATCAAGGTAGGTTGAGTTGCTTGTTGTGCATTTTCTTCATTTGGATGCGGAGAGAAACTTAACAACTCAGCGCCTTGTTGTTCTTGCACATTGATTTGTTCACTTGAAGAGGTCACATTACTCATCATGTTAAGATACTTTTGTGGAAACATCTTAAAGACCTTGTTCAAGAACTTATCCATCTTTTTTGTCATTTTTGGATCTTGAAAGAACACATCAACATCATCAGAAGCGTCAGAATCAGATGAAGAATCTGGTTGGACATTTGGATTTGCTTCTTGTTGGATGCCTTGATCTGAACCAAATCCTTGCGAAAGATTTTTTTCTTCATATAACGTTTGAGTTTGAATGTCATGTTGCAAGTTTGGTTGATTCCAATTGAAATGTGGACTTCCTCTTGGGGTAGGTGGGACACTCCCATGTCTTGGTTTCATAGGTACAAACACTGGTTCATATAATAGTGGTGGTCCGAGTTGAACCGTTCCATATGGTTGTAGAGATGTGTTTGATGAACCTTCAACTTGCACTGTCTGACTAGTTTGAAACTGTGAATTTGCTATGTTGTCCATGGGTTGATACATTGGTTCACTCATCTTCTTAGATCTTGATCTTGTCTAAACAAGCATGTCACTTATGCGAATGTTTTTTTTGAAATTTTTCAAAGATAGTATATGATATGCAACTAAATGCCAACTAGATAAATGAAGATGCAATCTATGTTTTTGGTTGTTTTTGAAGATTTTGACAAACTTTTGAAATGCAAATCTAAAAAGAGACCCTTAGGAAATTGAAATGATGTCTAGACCTCAAAGGACAAAAGGACCAAGTGACAAAAGGACAAAATGACAATGTCTCCCCTATATGCTTGGATACTAAGCTAGGTTTGACGAAATGATATTGATGACAAAAGGACAAAAGATTTGATAAGGTCTAAACTTCTTAACAATGACTTAGGGTTTATCAAAGATTTGGATTACTCAAGTATGACAAGACCTAGTTTTGACACTATATGCTAAGGGACAATTACTATGCAAATGACCTTAATATGATATGATAATGACCTAAGCTTAGTGAAGAGACTTAGGGTATGCAAATATAAATATATGACAATGAAATGACTTTAATGCAAGAGGACACATGCAAGTGGATGACTCCTATTGATATGCAAAAGGAGCATGACTTAGGTAAAACCTAACCTTGATATTTGACAATGACTTTGCAAAATGCAACCTAGGATGAACCTAAATGTAAGTGACATAAATGTTGAGACAATTTTTTGAACAATGTTGGATAACCATGTTTGAAGAAGATGATCTTTGAATCTTGTTGAATTTTGTTGGATGAATGTCTCTTATGTTTAATCTTATGTTAGATCAATTTGTTTTACTTTTGAAATGAGATGGAATTCAACTTTTGACAATCAAAGAATACAAGATGTTACAACTTAGACTCAAGACAATCATGCTCATTTCCACATTCCCTAGGGTAGGCAAAGACATTAGGTACTTGAGAGGTAGACTCATTATGGGATTCAAGGAGAATACATAGATGCTTGACCCCACGGGCTCCCCTCCACGGCACTCACTTCTCACGGCAGCCAAGCATCAGTCCCCATGGAATCTCCCCATGGTGAACTTAGTATCTCTTCCAAGTATCCGAATTTTTCCTTCTCAAGCAACTAGAAGGGTTTTTGGCCTCTAAAAACAAGGTATGTAGTAAGGATTTCTGTTAAGCATTACTCCTTAATGTCATGCAAGCATGATTGAGACATTAAGCCCATCAAGATACCAAACAAATGTAGTCACGCAAGCACGATTTAGACCAAGAGGCCCTACTTAGATGTTGATATGAGAAAGAGTCCAAGGGTCATCACTTCCCAAGTAACTACAATTCCCACATAACACTTCCTTCAAAGCTTTCGCTCATCGGGTATTTTTTTATAGTGAGTTAGAATGCCAAGGAATTCTAGCTGTACTCACTTTGGGTCATTCCCTTCTCACGATTATCACTTGCTTGCAAAAGCAAAGTGGTCGGGAAGGCAGGCCCTCTAATGGAGACACTCAATCAACAACACAAGCATGGTATCGAAGATCTGGATTTTTGATCACCCTAAGAAGGATGAGAGCATACTCTCCTACTCCAATGTCACACTTAACAATCAAAGCAAGCAAATTTTCATTCCCACCTATTTATAAATCACTAAGGGCCTAATTAAAAAACACAAACACAAAAGTTTGGTTGTTTCTCCGAGGCAACCTGCAAAACCCGAGTTAGAGGTTTGATTTGTTGTCTTTGACCATCGAATCTGCACAAAACATGTTAGTAGTTTGATTTTTAGTCTTTACCATGCGTATGCCAAGATTCTGCACAAATAATTAGTACCAAAATCCAAAGCACAGAAAACAGAATGCAAAAACACCAAAAATTTCAAGTAAACACTGCATTTTTCACCTCTGTTCTGGACTTTACACAAGCGTAGAACTCATGACATAGGCGCAAGATGTCTGACACAAGTGCAGAATGTTGCATACATAGGCACAAGATGCTCAACACAGGCGCAGAATGCTTCACACAAGCGCAGAAGTGTCCAGAATGCACTGCACGGCCCTGTTTTTGGGTTTTTTGACCTGCAAATCAACTTAGAAGCATTCCAAAACACAGTAAAAGGGTTAGAAGGTTAGTATTCATGTCAGGTTCACCAATTAATGTAGCATCGGAATTAGGAATCATCACAAGATAAGTAGATCAATCAAAACACAAGACATGATAACTCAATCATGAGAGCACTCATTGCAAATGAACCTAATCCTAAGCACACTCAATAGAGATATGAAAACAAAGCATTCAAAATGAAAGATTATGCAAACCAAATGCAGAATTGAATGCTCCTTCCATGCGGCTCCATTGTTGTTCTTTCCTCTTCAATGGATTTGTGGATCTCACCTACAAGTGCACCTACAATTGAAAGCAAGATTGATGAAAAGCTCAAGAGTACTAGAAGCGTAAGTTCGATAGTTTGATTAAGGATTTGGATTAGCTTTGATTGAAAATCATCCAATTTATAGAAGAATTGGATAAATGACAAGATTAGCATGATGCAATTCAAATGGAAATTCAAATCAAGAATAGCAAAATTATGACATATCTATGACAAATTGCTATGCAAGGCTTATGACAATTCATGACAAATTTCTATGTCAAGAATTTATGACAATTTATGACAAATTCTATGACAAATTTCTATGTCAAGAATTTATGACAATTTATGACAAATTCTATGACAAATTTCTATGTCAAGAATTTATGACAATTTATGACAAATTCTATGACAAATTTCTATGTCATTTCCATAAATTTAGGAGAAAAATAGGAGGAAATTGAAATTAAGAATTAAGAAATTAGAAAAATTAGAAAAAGAGGAAATAAGAAATTAGAAATTAGGAATTTAGAAATTAGGAATTAGTGAATTAATTAATAATTTTTCATTTATTAATCAATCCACAAAGAGGAATAATTAGCCAATTAAATGAAGATTTAATTGTGACAAGAAGACTTAGGATAAATAAGTAATTTATTAATCCTAAAGGAAGAAAATGACACACAAGGTTAAATGATGAAATCACGAAACCTTGGAAGATGAATTAGGTCTTGAAAGATAATTGACTCGATTTGATTTTTATTTTGGACTGATAAATGACCAATGTGATAAATGATTTGATTGAGAAAATGCGCTAATTGACGAGGAACAATGACAAATTGATCCAAATTGACACGATTGAGAAGGACAATGATCGATAGACAAATCGATCGCCAAATGACAAGATTGACAAGAGGACAAGAATCGATGACAAAATAGATTGCAAAATGATAGGATTGAAAATGACCACGATCGATGATAAATCGATCGCAAATGACAAGATCGAACATGACAACAATCGATGACAAATCGATCGTAAAACGACAAGATTGATAAACCAATCGCCAGATGATAAGATTGAAAAGAGGAGAAAACCCTAATTAGGATTGACGATGTCCAAAATGATAAGATTGATGATAAGATTGATAAGAGAGCAACGATTGATGACAAATCGATCGCAAGATTGACAGGAGGACAAAACCCTAATTAGGATTGATGATGTCCAAAATGATGACAAATTAGCACGCACATTGATGCAACAAGATAAGTTCGATCAAAATCATGATTGGATAATGTTGTCGACAAGACCAAATTTGAGAACGAGATGATTGAAGAATGTAGAAGAATGACTTGATGTTCACAAATGATAAAGACCAAGTGCGAATCATAGGAGAAATGTTAATGCGACGCAAAAACCTAAAATGAGGCAATGCGCAAATGTTAAAGTATGACCTCGCAAGCGTTGACCATTTTTAGGTGTCTACAATATGAATTATAGTTCTGTGAGATAAGAAATAAAAGGTAAAGGCAGGTGTTTGAAGGCTCACACCAGATCTACCAGTGAATAACCAGAATGCCTCAAGTACATGAGATCAAGGATATGCACTGGACCGAAAGAGATGGCATGTTGCATTGTCGGGATAGGTGAAGAACTAATGAGTTTGTCACTTTGATAAATTGGTAGAGATGATATCCAGTTTGATGATGAAGAAGGAAAGACAAAGAAATTGCAGATAGAGAGTGCAACTAATATGAAGATGCCTTAGATGAAAACAGGTGAAGATTGATGACATGGTGTCATCAAAGTGGTTTATCAATATATGAGTTCACCGGTAATATGGACAAGGTGCAGATGCAGAAGAATTCCTACTTGATGGGAATGAGCATGCTATGGATAGACATAACTGTCAACTGGTTAAGGTGTACCACTGGCAATTCAGCAAAGAGTAGACATAAAGGTTAATCGGTAAAGTGTGAGATATCGGCAAGATTAGTATACTAGTAGAAATAAAGAACCGGTTGTGTGATTCGTCGATGATCCTGTCTGAACTGACACAAAGGTCCAAGCTGGCAATTGGTTGACAAAGTTGCCATGTGGAGCTGACGTGGAAAGCATGCAGAGGTCGGTGAAGTTTCAATCAACATGGTTGTTGGAACAGTTGGTCAACATTGATGAAACAACCACAAATCACGTGATGGTAACATATTGGTGCAACTCGAGGAAGAATGAATGACAGAGAAAGATCAGGGAGTTGGTGGCTCCTAAATTGAAGCAAGGAAATCAGATTGTGGGAAGACCTCAAGAAGGAAATAATTGAGATATTAATGGTGTTTTGATAGATGTAGGTCAAGATGCAAGGTCATGTTTACTAAGTTTAGAAAACATGTATTAGAAGGCACAACAATGGCGGTGATATGCAAACAGCTATCTATGTGATCAGATTGGATAAGATCTGATTAGATTTTGTTTGCCTCAAGGTTTATGAGGAAACCCTAACTGCGTAAAGTTTGAATTGGTTTGAATGATAAAATTAGTTTGAATGGCAAAATGCCAAAATTGTCAAAAATTGACAAAGTTGTCAATTTGTAAAGCAACTTTTCAAAAAGTTGTTGTAATTGGTTTCCCAATGTTCATAACCATATAAAATTAGTTTTAACATGTTGGGATAAATATAAAATACCTCAACAAACTCGTTTGAGGGTTGTTGTGGTCAAAATTTGTAAAACTTGATATTTGAAATCAATAAAAAACTGTATTTTCCAAAAAATTTGTTGTTCTTTTGGTTGGTATAGAATTTAAAGACATCCAAACTAAAAAATTATTTCATGGGGAGTTAGCAGGGTGAAATACCTTTCTTTTAAATCCAACCAAAGGTCTAGAGGTGGAGTATTAAGGGAGAAAAGTTGTAACAGATCCAAACAGCTCGGAAAAGTGCCCTTTCCTAGGGCTTCAACTTCAATTTCCCATTTCTTCCAAATCCACCATGGAAAAATTCTAAAACTTGGTGAAATGGAGGATTTGGGAGTTTATTTTAATATCCAAAATGTTTCAGATTGAAAGGATTCAGTTTGGGTGAGATTTTATCAAATTTGGCCAGGCATCTCTATGTGACTGGTTGTGGGAATTGAATAAAATTCATGAACAGTCCCCATAACTTTAGTTTTAATACAAACAAAAAGCTATAACTTGGTATTTGGTGATTATTTGGGTACCCCAAGGTATTACAATTTCTTCCCTTGATAAATTTTAGGTTTTGAGGGTAGTTCGTTTGTTAAGTGCTTAAATTAGCCCTTCTAGCCATAGATGAGGGTTCATTAGTAATGGTACTTTCAAGAGGTTCCAAAACTTTTCCTTTGGTAGAAAGTGTTGCCATAGGTTTTTTTTCAATAAAATAAAACAATATTGGCCTATCCTTTGTATTTTTTTGGTGGGAAGCCAAAAAGTGACTTTTGAAGGCTAATAGGTCTAAGGAGCCAATTTGCACTTTGTGACTTTTGGGACCTGAACAACCAAATCAGAGGGTTTTTTGAAATCATTTGAGTTTTTAGGAACCTATCAAACCTATCTTGAGCCTTTGTTGGCCTATAAAACCATTTGGAGGGGTTGTGAGCAATTTGAGCCATTTTGAGCACTTTTGCCTATGGGGTTTGAAACCAAATATTGATAACTTTGCACACTGTCCCATTGTGGGGTTATGGGGATGGAAATAGGTGATATGGGATGTTGAATTTATGCTCTTAAAGGTGTGAGTCTTGGTTGGATTTAATCCTTAAAAAGGAGGGTTTGTTGCTTGGTTGAGCAAGTGAGTAACTTGGAACATTTTCAAGTTGTTTGAACCATACCTCTACATTATATTGTAATGTGCTTCTGAATAGAAGAGTATAGAGCTACTACAAAGTGATTGAGTGTTTCATGAGAGAGTTAGATCAATCAAAATAAAAATAGCTGAAGATAATAGTGACTGGGGGAGTATAGGTTAAACTGGTATGGTTTGAGCAACCGGTATAACAGCTAGATTGCATCAGAGGAGATAACCGGTAGGTTCTTATACAAACAGGAAGATAGTTGAGAGGATTGAAAAGAAAAGTAGTGAGGAGGAGATCCAATAGAGAAGAAGAAGAGTAGAGGTGAACCGGTAGAGTTTATCGGAAATACAACAATAGAAGAGTGAATCGGTGCAGCAGAGAAGGTGTCTCATCGGTAGAGTGAGGTATATGAAATGGTTACACAATTCACTTGTAACAGTATGACTAATTGTGTATTTGAAGTTATATTTGTGATCATTGAGTTTTATCTTGATGCAGGGGTTGTAGCTCCTTTGGGTTGGTGCCCATAAACTAGATGGGGTTGTAGCTCCTTTGGGTTGTAGCCCATAAATCAGTTAGGGGTTCATGCTCCTTGGGTTGGTTTCGTAAATCAAGGGTTCGTGCTCCTTGGGTTGGTACCTTAAACATTGTAACAAAGATTCATTATGTGGTTGGATTGGAATAGTACACTCCAACAGTATTGCTCACCGAGTTTTTTTCCATCTTGGGTTTTCCTCATACATACTAGTGTTATGTGATGTCCCTTTGTGTGAATGCATTTGTGTTTAGTTTCCTCACTAACCGGTAAGTCTGCATTCAGCTAGATCTATTAATCAGTATACTTTCATAAGGATAGTTAAAGGGGAACATTTGAGAACCACTGATTCACCCCTCTCTCAGTGGTGCATTGTGTCTAACACAAGGATGAGGCATATTCACAACTTTTGCAGTCGCACCATGGATATCAATTTGTGCTGGCTATGTTGGACCCTGCAATTAAGATTCAATAAGATTAACTGTGCAACATAATGAAATATTGAAAAGTTTGTTATCTTATTAAGCTTCATTTTGTTTTGAGAATAGTTTAATATTCTCTACTTAACATGGCCAACCACATGAAGGTGGAATCTCATTTGGCCCCTCCCACCCCCCTAACATCACTCTAAATTCCTCGTTAACATCTAACATTCATTCATTCTTTCATCCATTATTAAAATATAACATTCATTCATTATCACATAATGTTTATTAGCACATAATATTCATTAACATTCATTAACATGCAACATTCATCAATATTAATTAACACATATCATTCATGAACATTCATTAGCACATAATTACATTCATTAACACATAAAAATTAGTCATTATCAAATAAGGTAGATTACAATCATTTTTTTTTTTGAAGCTATGTAAAGACTAAATGGATCATCATTTTCTTCATCATTTCCCCCCTTTTTCAGTTGTTCTACCCTCTGCTCATGATCTTGATGCATGCCTAGTCCTATACAGAGGACGAGGACACTGAACCAAAGGGGGGTCCTCTACAATACCAAAGAAATGGGTTAAATTTAAAACATTTTTTATTATTGTTACAAGTATTTAATTAATTTAAAGAACATAACTGTGGCGCTCTTTACCTGATGGGGCCACATCATCTTCCACATCATTTTGTCTAGCCTCAACCTCAACATGTTGAACACCCTCTAGATCCTCTGGAGTTGAAATACGAAAGGTTACATTAATCAATACACCAATTGCAATTAAATTTGTTTAAAGGAATAACAGTGGTCCTCTTTACCTGATTGGGGAACATCACGTTTTTTATGTTGTCTACCCGGATCATGCTCCACTTGGTCATCACTGACTACATGCTCTAAAATATTAACAAAAAAGGTTGCATTAATTACTACACTAATTAAAATTGAAGATGTTTAATTGTATTAATAATTACATAAAAAAAATCGAATAGAAAATGAATACCTCCACTACTAGGATGCATTGACCTTCATGTACAGGTTGTGTTCCATGATTAATAGGTTGCATATTCCAATGTCATGCACATTGTCCTCATTTCTTTCTTATTTAAAAAATATAGTAACTTTATGTTGGAACTTAACATCAAATAGATTATTGGTTAAGTATTCAATTTGAAATGATTTTCATTTATCTTATTTACCATTGTGACGGATACATCAGAATCTCATGTTTGCCCACTCAATTCTTGTAGTCATTTAGCCATGACTCTATAGCCTTGCTGGTAGGCAATTCTCTTGTCATCTTCTGTGGGTGCTCTATTGAATTAAGAGCCCTACATTTTTTCTTAGTATTGTGAATTTTTCTTGTATTATTTGATAAAAAAAAAATGTTTTCAATTTATAAATATTTTTATGCGATATTTCATTTATGAATTCTTACAATTCATGCGGGAAGTTTCATATAACCACTAGAGTCGAGTTTGTGTTTCCCGTGCCTTTCTTGTCTTGCCTTGGTTGCCTTTGACATGTCACTCAGTCTATGAAAAGTTTGAAATATGTTAGATTATATAAATATAAAGAGTAATTAGTACATTATTAATAGTATCACATACCTTCTTCTGGAAACTGGTGGTGTATTTCCTTTTTTTCCTTTCAATTCTCTCCTTCGCATCCAAAATCAAGTCCTTCCACTCCCTCTCTGGAATCATGGGGGGATGCTCATACTTTACGTTCTTCTCTAAATGTGTTCTATATTATTCCCTCACATACTATAGATATGTGCCAACTTTTTCAAGGAGCTTGGTTTTTTCAAATGTGTCATTTCCAAACAACACAAACTCTACAGTTTGTGAGTTCATCTTTTAACTTTTTTTCTTGGTCATTCCACCTTTAAAGAAAAAACAAACCTATTAGATTCAGAAAGAAACTGAAGCTACCTTTGACATAGTTCAAGAAATGGATCAAAGGAAATCTATTCTAGCAATGATATGAAATCAAAATAGTGGATTAGGGTTAGTTCACATATGATGTTCCACCTTTTACGTATGGTGGGCCCAAATATCTGCAATGCAATGTCATTAAGATTTTTATTAAAAAATACCATTTCCTGCAAAAAAATCATGGGATCATTAATCGAAAATGAGTGATTAGTAAGTAAATTACAATTAGACTATATAATAATAATTTTAAAGTACCTGGAACCTTCTATATCTTTAAGGGAATCAATTCTTCATCACTCACCACCAATGTGGCCTGCAATGTTCCCATACTAGCAATACAAGAAGATCCAGGAAATGATGGTAAGTTTTCACTAGTAGTTGCCTTTGATGCATCCTCATGTGCATCTTCTGCTGCAATAAATGAATCCACTATGAAATGCCCCCAAGAAAGAACACTTAAGGGAAATAAACACATAATGAAAGAGAGATCAAAAGAGGTATCTACCAATAGTGGGCAGGTCAACATGATGTGCAGTAGACAATGTCTACATGTTGCGTGTTGCTGACATTACAGTCGGCAATATAGGTGGGTCTTACCTTAGATGAGGTGGCATTTGCACAGGAACATTGACAGTGTTAGATTCAATGATAGTCCCACAGACACTGAGAGGGGGGGGGTGAATCGGTGTCTAACCGGTTAGTTGAATATTTAAACTTATTTGTAACTTTGCCACCCAAAACACTGTACCGATAAACAAGAATTAATGTAGTAAACACAAATAATAGAGGCAACATAGACACACACCATAACACAAGATATTAATGAGGAAACCCGGTGTGGGAAAAACCTCAGTGGGATTTGTGACCCACAATATTTACTCACTGGCCAATGAATAAATACTACTAGCAATAGGGGCCTGCACATGAAAGGAGGCCAATAGCCTAGAGCTCACATGTCAATGAAGAGTCTCACTGAATATAAAATGGATAATTAAATCCAATACAATGTATTGCTCAAAACAACATCTCTAATGCCAGGTTTAGTACCGGTTTAAGCTCACACAAATACCTTAACCAAAAACTTTCGCTGCCACTAAACAATTATCTTCTACCATACATATCATCACTACAAAATCTATGAGATCTCATACATATATGAGTCTATACAATATACCAAGTCAGCTTACAAATAGTTAATTACATTCTATAAAACAATTCACATAAACAAAACTTTATCTCATGTCAGCTAGAGTGTCGGTATACTTCATTTCGGGTGTAATCCGGATGTTGGTGAAAGTGTCTTCCGGTGTCGGTGCCTGCCGATGTATGATATTTTTGATGTCGATGCATGTGTAGAAACTTGTTTCTATTAGAATCAATGATAGTCCAAAAGACACTAAGAGGGGGGGTGAATCAGTGTCTAACCGGTTAGCAAAATATTTAAACTTATTAAGAACTTTGTATCCCAAAACATTGTACCGGTAAATAAGAATTAATGCAGCAAAAAAGAATAATAGAGATAGCATAGAGAACACACCATAACACAAGATATTTAATGAGGAAAACTAGTGTGGGAAAAGCCTTGGTGGGATTTGTGACCCACAATATTCACTCACTGGCCAATGAATAAATATTACTTATAATGAGGGGCCTGCACATGCAGGAAGGCTAGCAACCTAGAGCTCGCTGCTCAATCAAAAAACATAAGTCTCACTGACTTACAAAATGGATTATCAAAATCCAATACAATGTACTGCTTCAGATCAGCAACAACTATGTGAGGTTCAGTACTAGTTTAAGCTCAGTCTATTACCAAAAACCTTCGCTACCAACTATATCACAATATCTATTGGCATTTCATTAAGTTTGTTGGTATGATGATATCGAGAAGGTTGTTGGAGATTGATCATATAATTGATAAAGGATGATTACTGTCTTAATAATATTATTTTTTCATTGATGTCAAGCAATTGATTTTCTAATTCAGTATGATGTTGCCATATCTTAAAGAGTATATTTTGATGAGTATAAAGATGTCTGTAAGTGACATGGAAAGAATGTGAAAATGAAGGAGAGTAATAAGTTATTCAATGGTCAACTATTACCAAGTTAGACAGTGATGAGATTATGTTATTTTGATTGTTTTGATATCCTATATATGTGTATTCAAAGTCTGAATAAGGAGAAAAGATTTCATGTAATAAAATGAGTAAGGGTTTGATACTGTTCTATTTTACCGAGCAAGGAGCTAGTCGGTGAACAGCAAGGTTATCAGTGTCAGTTAAAGAAGAAAGAATGTCTACCAAGTAAAGTTTAGTATTTACCGAGTATCAACCGAGCAGTAACAAAATGTATGGGATGAATAAATATATTATTAAATGAAGGATGCCAATGAGCTAGAGATTTATAGAAGATAGGAATGTTGTGCAAGAAGTTTTTTAAGGATCAACGACAATGAAAATTCAAGAGTTGGATCTACAACATAGATTGAATGGTCATAACCGAGCACAAGTACCAAGGAAGGAATACAAGTTCCAAGGCAAGATAAAACATTTTTTTAGTTCAAAGGATTCAATGAGCCTATTCAAGTTTGAAGATCTGATGGCTAAGATTAATCATGGGAAATGTGATTAAGAAGATTAAGTGGTTAGAAATTGTTCATAAATAAGGAAAAGGTGATGAACACAATAGGCAGGCAAATAGAAGAGAAGTGATACTGCAGAGGTGATTATCGAGTATAGAAGATTGAAAATCTGACTGAAGAACAGAGTGAGAAGCCCAACAAGGAGGAAGATAAGTCTTATGACAAGATTATTTTGAGCACATAGAGTCTGCTTTAACATTTCAGATGTGAAGTTGTAGATATATTTTATTATTGTTATTTATTTTTGTAAGTGACAGGAAATCTCTTAACAGAGTGGACCTAATATTCTTATTTGTAAATCCTCTAGCAAGGTAACATTCTGAATGAGTGTTTGAGATCCTTTGACAAGGTCACTTCTAACCAAGTGCAAGATTCTAATAGATCTGAGGGAAATCCCTTGATCGGGTCACATCTAGCAATGTGTTTATGTAATCTTTAACAGGATTGGCTTTTAACCGAGCATACTCTAGAAGAGTATATTTTCTTAGTGGGTCTGAAATCCCATAGTGGTTTTTCCCTATTTGGGTTTCCACGTTAAATTTGGTGTTAAATGTGTTTTGATGTTTCAAGTTTATCTGTTTATGAGTTTGAATGATTTACAGTCATAGTTGCATATCAAGTAAATTTTACCGAGGTTGAATATGAAGAATATATTGCATTGTGAGTTTATCTAATTCACCCCCCCTCTCATCTAACAAACAATTGGTATCAGAGCTTGGATTTCAAAACAAAATTTTAAAGGAACTTGAGGCAAGATCCGAAGATGTATAAAAGGGATGCACCAAAGTTGAACAAGTCAAGTTTCTCCACATGATAGAAAAGGATGAAACTGCACTTATCAGGAATTGGAGAATATGCAACATATTATCTGGAGAACGATTACACTGCACCTAGCACCTACCCAATGACAATGGAAGAGATAAAGGCAAAGCAAGAACATATGCAAGCAATGATTGAAATAACATCAGCATTGACTGACTCAGAGTTTAATGATCTAGAAGGTTGTAATGATGCTAAAGCTATGTGGAATAAGCTTATATCTGTGTATGGTGGTGATGAACATGTTCAAAGAGAAAAAGTAGACAGTCTAAGAGGACAACTTGAATCCATGAGAATGAATGAAGGTGAGAACATAATCCAATATAGTACAAGGTTAAAGGAAACTATCAATCAAATCAAAGGAGCAGGAGGACCTATTGAAGAAAAGGATGTAACAAGTAAGTTGCTTAGAATACTTCTACCTGCTTATGCCATTTGAGTCTCTGTGTTAGAAATTAGGATCTTAGGATACTAATTATTATAAACAAGATATAAAATAAATGAAATGAGATTCATACATGCATGAATGTACACATTACACAAGATATACATGGGGAAAACCCTTTCGGGTAAAAAACCCCATAAAGCATCATTTAATTAAAACACTTACAAATATAGTCTATCATAAAATAGACATGAACCTGGGGACACTCCTCCAATACTTCCACATGGCCAATAATACCTCATATGCATAGTGATACAACTCACCATAAAGCTCCAAATTCTCACACCTCTCAAATGAGAGAGAACCTCCTTAAATATAGGAGGAAGGGTGACTTAACTAGTCACACCTTTTCAATAACCCCCACTCATAACTAATTAATAATCTAATAGTTATTAGATTATAATTATTTTAAATGGGATATGCTTATAAAGAATATAATATATAAGGTTTTATAACCTTATATTAGAACATTATATATAAATGTTATAAGGATGTGATCCCTAATAACATTATGTTCTAACACTCCCCCTTAATGTTAACAGGGGATCACATGTCAATTTCCATAGAAGAAGAAATGAAGCACCCCAGTAACGTAGGTCTTCTTTGATAGTAATAATTAGGGACACAAATATATGCCAACATGAAGATCATGCATTCCAGACTACATGAAAGTCATCTTGTCATAATTTATAATCCCAGTGTTTTAAAAATGATGTTGTGAGGTCTTAAAAATTATATTGGAGCCGCGGTCCCCTCAAATTAGCCTCTCCCCAGGTTCATTACATAGTGCCTGTAGGTCTTAATACAATGCTTTTACAAGTGGAAGTTTTACAAGGAGAAGAACTTACAATATGCCTATAGGACTTAAAAAAATCTACCCGTAGGTCTTACAATACTATGCCCATAGAACTTAAAAAAAATCTGCCTGTAGGACTTAACAAAAAATCTACCCATAGGTCTTACGATACTGTGCCTGTAGGACTTAAAAGATAAAGGATTTAGCCACTAGATGGTGTCATTGGCATGCACACTCCCCCTCAATGGCATCACCTAAGGCCAAGCATTATGTGAATTTGGAGCATATAATGCCTTAAGGTCTTATGCCTATTAGGTGTTAAATCTAGGATTTAGCCACTAGGTGGTGTCATGTACACTCCCCCTTAATGGCATCACCTCAAAGCCAATCACTACATAGAGGATTTCAAAGTGATGCCTAAAATTATAATATATAGTATGTACTCATGATCTTCAAAGTTTCTTTATTATAGAATGATTTCACTTGAGTGAGGTGCCCATGATCTTCAAGGTGCCTTTATTATAGAATGCTTTCATTTGAGTGAGGTGCCCATGATCTTCAAGGTGCCTTTATTATAGAATGCTTTCAATTGAGTGAGGTGCCCATGATCTTCAAGGTGCCTTTATTATAGAATGCTTTCACTTGAGTGAGGTGCCCATGATCTTCAAGGTGCCTTTATTATAGAATACTTTCACTTGAGTGAGGTGCCCATGATCTTCAATGTTCATTTTGATCTTTAGAAATGATATTCTCTAGAAAGAGTAAAGTAACTTCAAGTAATATGGTACTTTCATATGTATCCAAATGAAACTCTTCCATAAATCTTCAAGGCCATATTGATTCTTTAAGAGCTACATTCATATTTTGTCCATTTGATTCAAAGACACATAGAAGATAGTCTTCTTATTAAAGTATTGCAGCATCCATGTAATAGCACTTGCACCATATGTTTTGAAGGCATAACCTCATCTTAGAAGAAACAATATAGTTAGTAACATAGTAATCAACTTCATTTTTGGTGCAAAGAAAGAACATAATATTTTTTTTTGTCATTTTCCAAAGATCATATAATATTCCTTATAAAAATATAGTCCAATGATTGGTAGAAAGGATATCAACATATATTTTCATGAGAAATAATTTGTTGTCTTGTTTAAAATACAAAAATAGACATGCTACTACATATAGTAATGATCCATAAAAAATTAGGCAACGGGTGAGCGATCCTTTCTAGGTTTGCTCCCTAGACAGTTTATAAGGGCGATAGTCACCCATTATAAATAGTATGATCGAAAAAAAAAGGATCAAATATAGAATAGAATAACAAATCACTTGGATCTCCAAAAAAGAATGCTAATGAGAAATTTTTAAATTTACGTATGCATATTTAATAGCCTTTATATTTTGTAGGTAAATATTTTATCCTCTATCTATAGATGATCATTGTGATAATTTGATAGTAAATCATTCATACATCAAACATAGTACAAGTAGGAATATCCTCAATATTAATATAATTCATATCCTTCATCAAATACAAAAAAATAAGTTAAGATAATTCATGATGTTCCTTCCTTTATTCCTACTAGTTCATATGTGACTTTTTGTGATGTGCTTAAAGGACTAATATAAATAATAATAGGTACTTTGGGAGGGCCACTTGAAGGGCATGTGGCACATTGAAGTAAAGTTAGTTGATTGAAGATTCAAAATTCATTCCATGGGTCTTAAATATATATGAAGACTTCCTTTTATTTATTGTATTTTTTTAAATATTGAAAGTAGATGGGAAATGTCATATGTAGACAAATTATACGATAATGACAATGGATACCAAAAATTACCCTATCAAAAATGTAGTTTGAGATATTCCCATAATAATAATAAGATGCCAATTAAAATGACAAAGAGACCTCAAGTATATGGCTTGTTTGTACAAGTGTGGTGGGAAAATATATATTGTTGCTTGTAATAGAATCGATGAAGGAAGGTGAAATATCACTCCAATCTTAATCATAACACAGCCACAAAATTGCAATATGTATATTGTTGCTAAATGATAGATAGGAGCCTCCATCGAATGTTGATGATGCGCAAACTCAATGACAAGGCAAGGAAAAAAGTTAAAATCCTAGCCTCTTGATCAAACACTTAGCCACACACAATCTAACCGCACAGGCATGATATTCAAGCCAAGAATCAATACAAACTTCCAATATCAACCACCAATAGCAAGGGATATTGACTACAAAATAAATAGTGAGTGGCAATAAAATGGTGCTATAAGTGCTTAGACAATATCATTGTACAATATAAAGTCAGACACCCAAAACTGGATGTAGTATGTAGTGTTGGAGAGGGTACCGATGTCACTGCAAAAAAAAAAAAACTCCAATAGCTGATAAAGATGGCTCACTTATTTGATCACTTATTTGATCCTCCATTTCTGCTAACTATGCCACCTATCTATGCCTAAATTAGTATCTGTAGGAAGATATTTTAGTTCAGTTAAACTGTTAAGCTCCAAATATTTTACTCTTGGTACTCTTAGTTGTCTTTGAGATGAAATTGAAAATAAAGTTGTTAGGATTGAAGTCCAATTGCTCAAAAACCTACTCATTATCTTGATGCGAACAATAGTTTCTTCTACTCACAAAGCCAATATACAATGAGTTTTAGAGTCTTTTATGCAGATGTGTGCAAGTATCAAAGGACGCACTTCATCACACAAGAAGCAAATAGATATTGTTACCTACTTCTCCTAACTCCTCATGTATATACATGAAAAAACTATGAGTTATCCATTACCACATAGACCCAAGTAAATTATGAAATGAAAATTCGAGAGGAGTAAGGAATGAAAGAAAATGTATCAGACTGTGTGTGAAATATATAAGATTCCAAATGAAAAATGTCAAAGTCACTACACCATTGCAAAAAAAAAACCCGAGTAAAGGACCAGTCAACTTAGTGGTAATTTTTTTATGATTTTATCATCATGAAGAGGAAAAAATGTTAAGAGATGCGACTTATTATGAAAGGGTACAACTAGTCCAAATCATATGACTTATTGAGGAAGACTACTTTTATTTTATGAGGCAAATTTGCATCCTTTTCTTACCAATGAAATTTGGTATGTTAAAAGGAGCACATTTTTAATGTAGAAAAGTATAAAATCATTTGGTTATATACTATGGATCTTAAAGATATATAAATATGTGTAAAGGAAATGTAATAAATGGTGCTAATCATAATTAAGGTTTTTATTTTTTATAGTTCACAAGGACTACTAGTTATAATTTACAATGAAAATGTAAAAAAATTAGTTGTTGACATCCTTCTTTTTGATCAATAATTTTTTTTATATAAAATCTTATTCTAGTTTTTATTTTTAAAATATATAGTAGAATTGATAAAAGTATTTTTAGAGGAAAAATGTTTTTCTTTTCTTAGAGAAGGAAGATAAATACTTTGTAACTAATAACCAAGGATCATGAATGTCATTCTAAGACTTATTTACTTTTTTAAAAAAGTCATTCTTTTGACATTAATAAGGGATAATAGTCTACTAAAAGAAGAAGAATTTTCTATAGAGTAGGCACTAAAAGGTTTTGATAATATATAGTTCTTTCACAATAGAATAATTTTTGAGTTAAACAAATTATGAAATGTAAAACTTAAATATCATAATCATCTAATAATCAAATAGTTGCCAATCAAAATTGTATGCATTATAAATATTTTTTTTTTAAATATGAAATATTGTTGAAAATATCACCTATGAAAAGGAATAGTTAGAATTTCCTTACTTCGCCTTGATAAATTAATTTTAAAAATAATAGAGAATAGCACTACCTTCTAGTATAACCTATAAAAACGATTAGTATAGCCTAACCTGCTCTGATACCATGTTAGAAATTAGGATCTTAGGATACTAATCATTATAAACAAGATATAAAATAAATGAAATGAGAATCATACATGCATAAATGTACACATTACACAAGATATACATGGGGGAAACCCTTTCGGGTAAAAAACCCCATAAAGCATCATTTAATTAAAACACTTACAAATATAGTCTATCATAAAATAGACATGAACCTGGGGACACTCCTCCAATACTTCCACATGGCCAATAATACCTCATATGCATAGTGATACAACTCACCATAAAGCTCCAAATTCTCACACCTCTCAAATGAGAGAGAACCTCCTTAAATATAGGAGGAAGGGTGACTTAACTAGTCACACCTTTTCAATAACCCCCACTCATAAATAATTAATAATTTAATAGTTATTATATTATAATTATTTTAAATGGGATATGCTTATAAAGCATATAATATATAAGGTTTTATAACCTTATATTAGAACATTATATATAAATGTTATAAGGATGTGATCCCTAATAACATTATGTTCTAACACTCTACAATTAATGAATGAAGGTTTGTACCAAACATGCAGGTCTCTTTGGATGCTACTATCGGTAAGCTACATGCTTTTGAGTTGAGAAATTTTGATAACAGTGGGTCTTCGGTTAACAAAGTTGAATCTTCATTCAGTTCTTTTCATCTTGATGAATCTAATGATTACAATGATAGAATGTATAAGTATGCTGAAGGAAATCATAGTGGAGAAAGTGAGAGATTTTGCAAAAACATGGAAGAAGTACACAAACTATATGAGGAAATCAGAAAGCAAGAAGAATTTGAAGAATTATTGGCCAGAAGGTTACTCAGAGGCAAAGGTAAGTATAAAGGAAAGTTACCTTTGAAATGTTTTACCTATGATAAAATAGGACATATGGCTTCAAACTATCGTGACAAAGAATCTAGTGAAAAGAGAGAATATCAAGATGATAGACAGAAAGACAATCAATACAGAGGGCATTGAGACTTCAGAAGGAGAGATAAAAAGACATGCCTGATAGCTGATGAGGAATCCAATGATGATAAATCTGATGGGACTGAGTCAGAGGAAGTTGTATATGTGGCTATCAAAGATGGATAAGATGAAGAAAGGTATGAAGAAAAAGGCTTAATATCACACATAAATAAAAATGATTCTTGGATCATAGATAGTGGATGCTCACATCACATGATAGGTGATAAACACAAGTTTGTTAATTTAGAATATTATGATGGAGGTTATGTAAGATTTGGTAATGATGCACCATGTCCTGTGAAAGGTAAAAGATCTATCACACTTCTTGACAATGCTAAATGTGATGATGTATATTGGGTTGAAGGTTTGAAATACAATTTGTTGAGTGTATCACAACTAAACAATACAGGATACTGAATAGAATTTCAGAAAGGAATTATCAAAGTTCATGACAAACATGGAAAGTTGGCTACTACCGGGACTCAAACAAGAGGTAATACATTTCATCTTGACTCAACTCAGAACAATTGTCTGTATGCAAAAATAGAAGATACCTGGTTATGGCATAAAAGGTTTTGTCATGTAAATTTTGATAACCTGATCAAAATAAGTAAGAAGCATGGAGTAAGAGGTCTACCGAGCTTGGAAGAACTTGAGAATGCTATATGCCAAGAATGCCAGATGGGTAAGATGAAAAAATCAAGCTTTACAAGTAAGTCTTGCACTTCTAAAGGAATTTTTGATCTTGTACACACCGATCTTTGTGGTCCTATGAAAGTTCAAAGTTATTATGGTGATAAATACTTCATATTATTTGTGGATGATTACTCAAGGATGATGCCAGTTATGTTTTTAAAAGAGAAATCAGAAGCCTTTCAAATGTTCAAATGGTATAAGGCTAGAGTTGAAAATGAAATAGGAAGGCTGTTGAAATGTCTAAGATCTTATAGAGGAGGAGTTCATTTCAGATGAATCTAACTTATTTTGCAATGATCATGGTATAAAGAGACAAGTATCTACATCGAGAATACCATAGCAAAATGGGATAGCTGAAAGAAGAAACAGATCAATTGTAGATTGTGCCAGAACTTTGATGATAGAGATGAGAGTACCTCAAATATTTTGGAGAGAAGCAATAGGCACTGCAGTTTACACCCTGAACTGCGTACAACTAAAGAAAGTAACTATGAAGACACCGTATGAACTTTGGTATGACAAGAAACCAAATGTAAGTTATTTTAAAATATTTGGAAGCAGATGTTATATTCACAAAGATGACAGAAATGGAAAATTTGATCAGAAAAAGCGAGGAACATTTCTTGGTTATTCCTCTAGGAGTAAAGCATTTAAATGTTTGATCAAATCATCTAACAAAATAGTGGAAAGTACAAATGTGAAAATTGATGAATTTGCAGAAAGGAATGATGAAGGAAACTCCAAAGAACCAGAAGATTATGAAGAGTTTATATATGTACAACCAAGAAAGCTGATGAAGAAGATTATACAGAGCCTACCGAGCCTATATTAGCAAAATGTGTTAGAATAAATCATGAATCAAGTTAGATTATATGAGATAAGGATGCTCCAGTGATGACAAGGAAGAAACTGAGACACAACACATGTCTGATATCCGAGTTTGAACCGAGGATAGTAAAAGAGGCATTAAGCAATGATGATTGTGTTAAGTACAGATGCCAATTGTAAAGCTCTAAATCAATAGATAATAAGATGAGAGGGGGGGGTGAATCATACAAACTTAATCTTGAATGTATTCAATAGATTCAACCTCAGTAGAATATACTACAGAGAACTGTAAAACATTTAAACTCATGAACATATAGCATCACAACACATATAACACCAGATTTAACATGGAACCCCAAATAGGGAAAAACCACTGTGGGATTTCAGACCCACTAAGAAATATACTCTTCTAGAGTATGCTCGGTTAAAAGAAAATCCTGTTAAATATTACAAACACATTGGTAGATGTGACCCAGTTAAGGGATTTCCCTCAGATCTATTGGGATCTTGCACTTTGTTAGAAGTGACCTTGTCAAATGATTTCAAACACTAATTTAGAATATTATATTGCTAGAGGATTTACAAATAAGACTGTTAAGTCCACTCGGTTAAGAGATTTTCTATCACTTACAACATAAACAATAGTAATAAAATATATCTGCAACTTCACATCTAAAATGCTAAAGCAGATCCTATTTGCTCAAAACAATCTTGTCATAAGACTTATCTTGTCCCTTGTAGGGCTTGCTAGGCTCCTTAATCTGTTCTTCAATTAGATCTCCAAGCTTTTGTGCTTGGTAAACATTACTGTAGCATCAATGTGCTTACATTTGTCTGCATCCATTGTTCATCAACGATTCCTTATTTATAAACAATTCTAACCGCTTAATCTCCTTGATCACATTTCCCATATTTAATCTTAGCCATCAGATCTTCAAAATTGACCAGGTTCAATGTATCCTTCGATATGAAAACATTTCACCTTGCCTTGGGACTTGCATTCCTTTCTTGGAACTTGCATTAGGTTATTGCAGTTCAATCTGAGCTGTAGATCTTCCTGCTGATCTACCATTGCCATAGATCCTTAACAAACTTCATGCATGACATACCAATCATTTAATCAACTCCAGCTCATCATTTTCCTTCATTAAATAATGCTTGTATTCATCTAATGTGATCTGTTCTAACTCGGTTGTTACTCGGTTAAGACTAAACTTCACTCAGTAGACATTCTGCCTTCTTTAACCGATATCGATAACCTTAGGGTTTACCGACTAGGTTCCTTAGGGTTTACCAACTAGGTTCTTTGCTTGGTGACATAGTACAGTATTAAACATCATATTTAGGATATCAAAACAATCAAAACAACATGATCTCATCATTGTCTAGCTCGGTAATAGTTGCCCATTGAATAACTCATTTCTCCCCTTTATTATCACATTCTTTCTGTGTCACTTTACCGACTTCTTAATTTTCATCAAAACATACTTCTAAAGATATGGCAACATCATACTAAATCAGAAAATCAATTTCTTGACATCAATGACAAAATAATATTATTAAGATAGTAATCATCCTTCTTCAGTTATATCAATAATCTTCAACAACCTTCTCAATATCCTTATTGAAATGCTAACAATCTTTCTTTCTACTGAAATGCCAACAATCTCCCCCTTTGGCATTGATGGCAAAACCATCTTGATTAGATTTAATTGATTCGGATTCAGATTGCTATATCAACTTCTTTATCTATGTTTGAAGTCTTCTCTGAAGTCTTCTCCCCCAGTCATTAGTCTTTTGTTATCTTCTCCATTTAATCCATTTAGTCTTCTCCCCCTTTGAGAACAATGCCAATAAGAAAACTAATTTAGAGTTCCTTCACTTGTGAAGTGATTGCCTCATCGTGTTACACATGTATCATCTCAGACTCGGTCAGAGAAACTTGTCTCTATTCATAATTACCTACACACCTTTAGAAAATCTCCTAAAGTGTGTAAATCAGCATCAATCCACAAATAATATTCTATGAAATCAGTTAATTGATGATTTCAATGAACTTTGTCAGTGAGTAGAAGATAGGGGTAGGACCCCTAACTTGCTTCTAAGATACTCAAAAGTGTCTTTTGGTAGTGGCTTGGTGAAGATGTCTGCAATTAGCTCCTTTGAACTGATATATTCCAGCACAACATTCTTCACTTGAACTTCTTCTATGACATAATGATACTCTATAGAGATATGCTTTGTCTTAGAGTACATTACCAGATTCTTTGAAATGTTAATGGCACAAGTGTTATCACAAAATATAGTTACTGGCTCAGTAACATTTTCATTTATACCTTCCAACAGTTGTTTGATCCATGCTATGTTGGTACAATTTAATGCTGCAACGACATATTCAACTTCAGCTATTGACTATGAAATGCATCCTTGTTTCTTGCTATGCCAACTTACTAGTTTGTTTCCTAAGAAGAAAGCTCCACCACTTGTGCTTTTCTGGTCATCAATGTTCCCTACCCAATCAGCATCAGTATTAACTTTTAAATCAAAAGCATTCCTCTTTTCATATACTAAACCATAATCTTCAGTGCCTCTCAGGTATCTAAAAATTCTCTTGATTGATGTCATATGGGTTTCTTTGGGATCTGCAAAAAATCTTGCAACTATACCTATTGCATGTGCTATATCCAGTCTACTATGAACAACATATTGCAACTTTCCAATCATAGATCAGTAAAGTGTCTCATCAACAGATGCAGATTCATCATTCTTTGACAGTTTACAATTAGTAGTCATAGGAGTACTTATCGATTTAGAATCCTCCATTCCAAATTTCTTCAGAATTTCCTTTATATACTTGGATTGAGTAATGAAAATCTCATTTTTTATTTGCAGTATTTGTAAACCTATGAAATACTTTATCTCACCAATTAATGACATCTCAAATTCTTTGCACATTTCATTTCCAAAGTTCTTGCATTGAGAATCATTTCCACAAAAAATAATATCATCAACAAATATGGCTGAAAGCAGTATACCATTGTTCTCATCATTCTTCATATACATGTTGTTTTTACTTGTCCTTATAAACCCAATCTTGATTAAGTAAGAGTGCAGTCTTTCATACCATGCTCTGGGTGCTTGCTTTAGACCATATAAAGCTTTGTTCAATTTACATACCTGCTCTTTATTCTTGTCTTCAACAAATCCTTCAGGTTGTTCAATGTAAACTTCTTCTTCTAATATACCATTCAAAAATGTAGATTTAACATCCATCTTATATACTTTGAAATTTTTGAAAGCAGCATATGCCAACAATGTTCTTACTCCATCAATTCTAGCCACAGGTGCAAAAGTCTCACCATAATCTATTCCTTCTTCTTGAGCATAACCTTTGCAAACTAGTCTTGCTTTGTTCCGAATGACCTCACCTTTTTCATTTAGCTTGTTTCTGAAAATCCATTTTGTACCAATTATATTTTTGTCCTTTGATCTTGGAACCAATGTCCATGTTTCATTTTTCTTGATTTGATCAATCTCTTCTATCATAGCATTTACCCAATCTTCATTGTTAAATGCCTCTTTTACTATTCTCGGTTCAAATTCAAATATCAGACATGTGTTCTATCTCAATTTATTCCTTATCATTACTAGATCATCCTTATCTCCTATAATTTGACTTGATGCATGATTTCTTATGACATATTTGGATAATATAGGCTTAGTAGGCTCCGTATGATCTTCTTCATC
Source organism: Cryptomeria japonica (assembly GCF_030272615.1). Taxonomy (NCBI): domain Eukaryota; kingdom Viridiplantae; phylum Streptophyta; class Pinopsida; order Cupressales; family Cupressaceae; genus Cryptomeria; species Cryptomeria japonica. The sequence goes on along the minus strand of NC_081411.1, from coordinate 718,537,613 downwards.
ACTCGGTAACTGAATACAATCTTCAAGTTCTTCAGCAACTTTCTCGATAGGACTTCTTGGTTGAACATACACAAATTCTTCATAATTCTCTAGTTCTTTGGAATTTCCTTCATCATTTCTTTCTACAAATTCATCAATTTTCACATTTTCACTTTCCACTATTTTGTTAGATGATTTGATCAGACATTTAAATGCTTTACTTCTAGAAGCGTAACCAAGGAATGTTCCTTCCTCAGTTTTTTGATCGAATTTACCATTTCTGTCATCTTTGTGAACATAGCATCTACTTCTAAATATTTTAAAGTAACTTACATTAGGTTTCTTGTCATAACAAATTTCATATGGTGTCTTCATAGTTCCTTTCTTTAGTTGTACTCAGTTCAGGGTGTAGACTACAGTTCTTATTGCTTCTCTCTGAAATGTTTGGGGTACCTTCTTTTCAATCATCAAGGTTCTAGCACACTCTACAATAGATCTATTTCTTCTTCCAACTATCCCATTTTGTTGTGGAGTTCTCGGTGCAGATACTTGCCTTTTTAAACCATGATCATTGCAGTATAATTTAAATTTGTCAGAAGTGAACTCTCCTCCTCTATCAGATATAAGACATTTCAGCTGTCTTCCTATTTCATTTTCAACTCTTGCCTTGTACCATTTAAACATTTGAAAAGCTTTTGATTTACTTTTAAAAACATTACTAACATCATCCTTGAGTAATCATCCACAAATAATATGAAATATTTATCACCATAATAACTTTGAACTTTCATGGGACCACAAAGATCAGTATGTACAAGATCTAAAATTCCTTTAGAGGTGTAGGACTTACTTGTAAAGTTTGATCTTGTAATTTTACCCATCTGGAATCCTCGGCACATAGCATTCTCGGGTTTTTCCAAGCTTGGTAGACCTCTTACACGATGCATCTTACTTATTTTGATCAGATTATCAAAATTTGCATGACAAAACCTTTGATGCCATAACCAGGTTTCTTCTATTTTAGCATATAGACATTTGTTCTGAGTTGAGTCAAGATGAAATGTATTACCTCTTGTTTGAGTCCTAGTAGCAGCTAACTTTCCATGTTTGTCATAAACTTTGACAATTCCCTTCTGAAATTCTATTCGGTATCCTGTATTGTTTAGTTGTGCTACACTCAACAAATTGTATTTCAAACCTTCAACCCGTTATACATCATTACATTTAGCATTTTCAAGAAGTGTGATAGAAGCTTTACCTTTTACCGAACATGAGGCATCATTACCAAATCTTGCATAACCTCCATCATAATCTTCTAGTTTAACAAACTTGTGCTTATCACCTGTAATGTGATGAGAGCATCCACTGTCTATGATCCAAGAATCATTATTATTTATGTGAGATACTAGGGATTTTTCTTCATACCTTTCTTCATCTGATCCATCTTTAATAGTCACATAAAAAACTTCCTCTATTTTAGTTTCATCAGATTTATCATCATTGGATTCCTCATTAGCTACTAAGCATGTCTTTCTATCTCTCCTTCTGAAGTCTCGGTGTCCTTTGTAGTGATTGTCTTTCTTTCTGTCTTCTCGGTATTCTCTCTTTTCACTAGATTCTCTATCAGGACAGTTAGAAGCCATATGTCCTATTTTATCACAATTTAAACATTTCAAAGGTAGCTTTCCTTTATACTTACCTTTGCCTCTCAGTAACCTCATGGCCAATAGTGCTTCAAACTCTTCTTTCTTTCTGATTTTCTCATATAGTTTGTGTACTTCTTCCATGTTTTTATGAAATCTTTCACTTGTTCCACTGTGATTTCCTTCAAAATACTTATTCATTCTATCATTATAATCATTAGATTCACCAAGATAAAAGAACTGAATGCAGATTCAACTTTTTTACTGAAGACCCACTGTTATCAAAATTACTTAACTCAAATGCATGTAGCTTACCGATAGTAGCATCCAAAGAGACTGGCATGTTTGGTACAAACCTTAATTCATTGATTGCAGAGACTTGAATAACATAAGTTGGTAGAAGGGTTCTCAATAACATACTTGTTACATCCTTTTCTTCAATAGTTCCACCTGCTCTTTTAATTTGATTGACAATCTCTTTTAACCTTGTACTGTATTGTGTTATGTTTTCTCCTTCATTCATTCTCATGGATTCAAGTTGTCCTCTTAGACTATCTACCTTTTCTCTTTGAACATGTTCATCACCACCATACACAAATACGAGCTTAGACCACATTGCCTTTGCATCATTAAAACCTTCTAGATCATTAAACTCTGAGTCGGTCAATGTTGATGTTATTTCAATCATAGATTGAGTATGTTCTTGCTTTGCTATTATCTTCTCCATTTTCATTGGGTACGTGCTCGGTGCAATGTAATCATTCTCTAGATAATATGTTGCATATTCTCCAATTCCTGATAAGTGCAGCTTCATCCTTTCCTACCATGTGGAGAAACTTGACTTGTTCAGCTTTGGTGCATCCCTTTTATACATCTTTGGATCTTTGCCTCAAGTTCCTTTAAACTTTCCTTCTGGAGTCCAAAGCTCTGATACCAATTGTTAAGGATGGAAGCCAATTGTAAAGCTCTAAGTCAATAGATAATAAGATGAGAGGGTGGGGGTGAATCATACAAAATTAATCTTCAATGTATTGAACAGATTCAACCTCAGTAGCATATACTACAGAAAACTGTAAAACATTTAAACTCATGAACATATAACATCACAACACATATAACACCAGATTTAACGTGGAAACACAAATAGGGAAAAACCACTGTGGGATTTTGGACCCACTAAGAAATATACTCTTCTAGAGTAGGCTTGGTTAAAAGCAAATCCTGTTAAAGATTACAAACACATTGCTAGATGTGACCCGGTTAAGGGATTTCCCTCAAATCTGTTAGGATCTTGCACTTTGTTAGAAGTGACCTTGTCAAAGGATTTCAAACACTCATTAAGAATGTTACCTAGCTAGAGGATTTACAAATAAGATTGTTAAGTCCACTCGGTTAAGAGATTTTCTATCACTTACAACATAAACAACAGTAATAAAATATATCTGCAACTTCACATCTGAAATGCTAAAACAGATCCTATTTGCTCAAAACAATCTTGTCATAAGACTTATCTTGTCCCTTGTAGGGCTTGTTGGGTTCCTCAATTTGTTCTTCAATTAGATCTCCAAGCTTCTATGCTCGGTAAACATTATTGTAGCATCAATGTGCTTACATTTTCCTGCATCCATTGTTCATCAACAATTCCTTATTTATAAACAATTCTAACCACTTAATCTCCTTGATCACATTCCCATGATTGATCTTAGCCATCAGATCTTCAAACTTGACCAGGTTCAATGTATCCTTCAATCTGAAAATGTTTTACCTTGCCTTGGGACTTGCATTCCTTTCTTGGAACTTGCACAAGGTTATTGCGGTTCAATTTGAGTAGTAGATCTTCCTGCCGATCTTCCATTGCCATAGATCCTTAACAAACTTCATACACGGCATACCAATCATTTAATCAACTCTAGCTCATCATTGTCCTTCATTATATAAATGCTTGTATTCATCTAATGTGATTTGTTATAACTCGGTTGTTACTCGGTTAACACTGAACTTCACTCAGTAGACATTCTACCTTCTTTAACCAATATCGATAACCTTAGGGTTTACTGACTAGGTTCTTTGCTCAGCGACATAGTACAATACTAAACATCATATTTAGGATATCAAAACAATCAAAACAACATGATCTCATCATTGTCTAACTTGGTAATATTTGCCCATTGAATAACTCATTTCTCCCCTTTATTATCACATTCTTTCTGTGTCACTTTATCGACTTCTTAATTTTCATCAAAACATACTTCTTAAGATATGGCAACATCATACTGAATTAGAAAATCAGTTTCTTGACATCAATGACAAAATAATATTATTAATATAGTAATCATCCTTCTTCAGTTATATCAATAATCTTCAACAACCTTCTCAATATCGTTATTGAAATGCTAACAATCTTTCTTTCTACTAAAATGCCAACAGATTGGGTGAATGCTATGATAGAAGATATTGAACAAATCAAGAAAAATGAAACATGGACACTGATCCCAAAATCAAAAGAGAAAAATGTAATCGGTACAAAGTAGATTTTCAGAAATAAGCTAAATGAAAAAGGTGAGGTCATTCCGAATAAAGCAAGACTAGTTTGCAAAGGTTATGCTCAAGAAGAAGGAATAGACTATGGTGAGACTTTTGCAACTATGGAAAGACTTGAGGGAGTGAGAACATTCTTGGCATATGTTGCTTTCAAAAATTTCAAGGTATATCAAATGGATGTTAAATCTACATTTTTGAATGGTATACAAGAAGAAGAAGTCTATATTGAACAACCTGAAGGATTTATTGAAGAGAAGAATATAGATTAGGTATGTAAGTTGAACAAAGCTTTATATGGCCTAAAGCAAGCACCTAGAGCATGGTATGAAAGTTTTCATTCTTACTTAATCAAGATTGGATTTATAAGGACTAGTGAAAACAACAACATGTATATGAAGAATGATGAGGGTAATGGAATACTAATTTTAGCCATATTTGTTGATGATATTTTTTGTGGAAATGATTCTTTATGCAAGAACTTTGGAAATGAAATGTGAAAAGAATTTGAGATTGCATTAATCGGTGAAATAAAGTGTACATTAGGAAATAGGAAATCATCACAAACAAGTCAAACGTAATAGCTCAATCACAAATGCATTCATTGCAATGATCTATCCTAAACAACACTCAATAGAGACATGAAATAAAAACATTCAAAAGAAAAGATTATGCAAACCAAAGATGTGATTTGAATGCTCCTTCATGCGGCTCCATTGTTCTTCTTTCCTCTTCAAATGGTTTGGTTGTGGATCTCACCTACAAGTACACACACACAATTGAAAGCAAGTAGATGAGATTTTTGATCAAGAGTACTAGAAGCGTAAATTCGATAGTCTGATTACCAATTAGCTTTGATTGATGAAGATCATCCAATTTATAGAAGAATTGGAGAGATGACAAGATTAGCATGATTCAATACAAATGGAAATTGAAAATCAATTATGTCAATTATGAAAAATTATGACAAATTATGCACTTTCTATGCAAAATTTGTTGATTGATAATTTATGACAAATTATGACAAACTTCTATGTCAAAATTGATTGATTGTCAATTATGACAAATTATGACAAACTTCTATGTCATTTCTATGAATTTAGGAGAGAAATAGGAGGAAATTGAAATTAGGAATTAGAAAATTAGGAAATTAGAAAAAGAGGAATTAAGAAATAGGTAAATTAATTAATAATTTGTCATTTATTAATTAATTCACAAAAAGAGGAATAATTAGCCAATTAAATGAACATTTAATTGCAATGAGAAGACTTAGGATAAATAAACAATTTATTAATCCTAGAGGAAGAAATGACACACAAGGTTAAATGATTAAATAATAAAACCCTAGAAGATGAATTAGCAATGCGAGAATGACAATTAGGTCTTGATTGAAGATAATTGATATCGATCATGATTCGGATTAACAAAGAACCAATGTGATAAATGATTTGATTGATAAATGCGCCAATTGACAAGGATCAAAGAGGACAAGGATCGATGACGAATCGATTGTAAAACGACGAGATTGACAAGTTGATAAGAGATTGACAAGATTGACCAAAATCATGATCAAAGATTGCTATCAACAAGACCTAATTCGAAAGCGAGAAGAACTGAAGAATGTAGAAGAAGGACTCGATGCTCGCAAATGATAAAGGCCAAGTACGAATCATAGGAGAAATGTTAATGCGACGCAAAAACCTAAAATGAGGTAATGCACAAATGTTAAAGTATGACTCCGCAAGCGTTGACCATTTTTAGGTCTCTACATTTTGCCCCTCTTTGAGACAATGCGATTTTAAGCATTGTTTCAAAGAATAGTAATGAAAATGCCCCAGACAATGATAATGACATATGCATGCCCCCTCGAGGAATTGGCCGGAAATGTCCAGAAAAGAGGCCAATTGATCGATAAGAATGATAGAAAATGATAGGAGCAAACAGATTGACAAGATTGACGGAAGAAATGTTAGTAAGCAGAAATTAGACAGAGGACAGTTAGAGATGAAGGAAAACTTGCTTTCAATAATGCACTTAAGTAGGTGAGGACCTTTATTTGATATGACAAAATGGATGCGTAGCATCATGGAATTGAAGGCCAGAGATGAAATGCAACCCTTTTTGCAAAAGATAGACACATCATAGACAAACAACAATCACAACCAAAAAGAAAAGGACCATGAACCATCCCGGTCACTCTAAATCACTCAGTGACATCATCGAGCAACATAGGAACATGATCGAAGCCAAAGATAAATCAATAAAAAGATAAGATGCACAAATTCCAACAAATCAAACAAACATCTTGATCTTCATTGTCAAAAGTTGAAAGTGTTGATAGGACGATCATGCTGTCTGGTTTCAGGGAATGTGGTACCCCGTCTAAGACAGGACACAGTCTAGTTTCGAGTATACCACACCCTGTATAAGACCCATGATAATGTGCCAAGGATGAATGATTGGCGGTTGATTGATATGACAAGTGCGATCAATTTGAATGTCTGGTTTGAGTAAAAAGTTCATCTGTTAATGCGTGATTTCATTAAAGCATAGTGTTTGATTGCGTGTCGTTGGATGTATACTCAGTGATCTGTTTATGCACAGAGGGATCATTTATTGCAAAATGCTTGTTTTTGGATTTTAATGTTTTTGAAATGTTTTTGTGTTCATTTTTTCAGGACTTTTTATGATTTTTATGGATTTTCATTTTTCAATTTTTAGATACTTTTTTCAAGACATTATTTGATTTTTTTGAAGATTTTTTCAGGACATTATTCAATTTTTTTTTAGATTTTTCAAGATCATATTCGATTTTTTTGAAGATTTTTTTAGGACATTATTCGATTTTTTTGAAGATTTTTTTAGGATCATTATTCATTTTTTTTTGAATTATTTTGCCCCCAGTGTCTAGCAAGGCAAGGAATATGACAGGTGAATAAATAGGCTTGTTGAAATGATGGTGGATAGAGGGAAGACAAAGGCCTTTTTATTATGGAGACAATGCGGATGCAATTTTCAAGGGCTATGGCATGATGGGACAAGAGACTGGATATGACAATGTAAAGCAGGAACATGGCATGAGGGACATGTCAAGAGGTTTTTAAATTTTGCGTCCTTATGTCAGATCAAGATCAAGGAATGAAAAAGAGTGTATGGATAGTGATAAGATATGGATAGGATAAGCAAGACCAAGAATGGATAAGGGACATGGACTGAAGGTTATGATTGGCTAAGGGATAGTGGCAGAAAGTTGCAATAAGACAGGGAATATGGATGAAAGGTTGTAATAAGCAAATGGATAAATGACCAAAAGCTATGATGGACTAAAAGCTACAAACAAGATGCATGATGCTCATGACGATCCTCAGCCTTGTCAAGATCAAAGGTGGAAAGGGAAACTGGACATGAGGGACAATAGGATAATGGAGGGGTAATAGGACATGAAGGAGTATGACATGGTATGATAGGATAATGAAGGGCAATAAGATATGAAGGAGGAAACCTGCCCCCAAGTGTGGTGTGCAAGAAGTTCATAAATTATGCATGATGCCTGTTTGCCAGGTTTTCACCAGTGGACGAATTATTTTTTCTTTACTTTTTTCTTTCTTTTGTCTTTTTTTTTTCAATTTTTCACTTTTTTCATTTTTGCATTTTGACTTTTTCAATAGAAGATGGACACATGATAGGGGATGGAAGAAGGATTCAAGCATCTTTTTGCTTGGATAGTAGCCCTGAAATAAATGGACCATGACCTTTAAAAGTATGCTCAAAGATGTTGGTAGGATAAGGACATGGAAAATAAGATGAAACTAAGGTGAGGATTTATGCAAAGGATTGGACCAAAGGGATGGAAGGATGGAAAATATGCATTGGATAATAGGTAGGGTATTAGAAGAGTTGGGCTTCAGTGGATGGAAATGAAGGCAAGATCGACATTGGCACACACCTTAAGGGGTGATGGACTGATGGAGGAAAAATGGGTCTTAGATTGTGAGATTTGGATGGAGGAAAGGCGATGGATTTTGGAACATAAGGGCCCAAAATGGACGAAGAAGGTGATGGAGGAACAAATTTGAGAGGTTTGGATGGAGGAATAGCAACTTTGGATGCCAAGTTGGATGTTTCTTTAGGCTTTTGTGCTTCAAGGAGCCGCTTAGGGATCCACATAGTTTTTGATTTTTCATGCTTTTGTGGTTCCTTGGAGTGCATTGCTTGCATAAGGGATTTAGGAACCCATATATATTTTGACTTTGCTTTATTTTGCTCAACGGTCCTTTGTGGCCTTTTGGATATTTCCTTTTCTTTATAGATCATATTGTTCTTTGTTTTGACATGTCGATTATATTGGACATGTTGATCCTTGAATACATGTGGATTTCTAGACTTATGACTTGTATACTTGGCATTCAAATTGCTTGGAAGAGGGAATGAATGTCGGTGTAGATGGGAATGATATGGAGGCCTATGGGATGGATGGAAGGTTCTCCAAGATGTGTGCCTTTTCTGACCTTGCATAGGAGATGGAGGGATATAGGGACCTAGAATGGATGGAAGGTATGATGGGGAAGGTTGACATTTGGATTTTGACTTTGAAGGGATACCAACGCCTTGAGTGTGAGCTCTGTAGCCATGACCATTAAGATCTTCTTTGCCTTTATGGATATCTTGACTTGTAGGATACTCTTTTCTTTGGGAAGAAGATGCGAGTCCATTATGAGGTGGATATGATATGACAGAAGTAATGAGATCTTGAAGTGGATCGGATTGCACCAAAGTGGAAGAACCCATTATGCATGTCGAGGGTTCATGAACATCTTGCATTGACACGTTAGAATCATGAGGGGGATTAGGATTGTGTAGTGGACATGGTTCAATGATAGGCTCTTCAAGAGATGGAATGGGAGAAGTAATGGGATCATCACAAGAAATATGATCTTGGAGTGTATATGGAGGATTAGGATGTGGAGATGGTGGAACAAGTGGATCTTGTGGAGGATCTGAAGGAATGATAGGGTCTTGTGTTGGAAATGAATTTGGAAGGATACTTTGATCTTGACAAGGAGGAAGATCATTAGATTCCTCTTTAAAATTGCTTTTCTCTTGACTTTCAATGGGATCATCGGAAAGGATGGAAGGGATATCTGGAATGTCAATGGGATTTGAAAGGACATTTTTTTTATGAAATGGAAGGGGATCGTTTGGGATTGGAGGGACTGGGATATCTTGATCTTGCTCAGGGAATGGAGTGTCAATAGGACTTTGGATAGGATGGACAAGAATAGGGGAATCATCATGAGTGTTTAGGAACATGGGATCCTGGTCAACAATTGGATGGGATGATAAGGTTTTGGGATCTTGATTTTGATCTATTTCAAGACATATTTCTTCATGCTCTAAATTATCCTCTTGACATGAGGTTGGACTTTGGATATGCATGGGGGATTGTGACAAGGGATCAATGTTTTGGCATGAAGGAAATGCACTTTGAACATTTGTGATAGATTCTGGCAAGGAATCAATGCTTGAACATGAGGAAGAGGGACTTCGAATGGGGTCCTCTAAAATAGGTAATGGCAATAAAGTGCATGGTGGCATTGGGTCTAGTATTTCTGAAACATGACAAGGATGTGCATCATGAATTGGATTATCGTGGCAATCAATTATGGATAGCCCTTGGATAATTGCATCCTTGGGTGTATTGTTTGATGAGGACAATATGAAAGGTTCTTGTGAAACTTCTAAAGGTGTAGGGATAGATGCCACTGGAGAGTCAATTTTCTTGTGAGGGGATGAGGCATTGCTAGACATAAGTGTATTATCTTGATCTTCCTCAATAAACTCACTTGGTAATTTCCTTAAGAGCATTGCAATAAAGCCACCTTTCTTTCGAGGTTTTGACATGATTGGATCTAGAATTTGAACTTTTTTTGGTTTGATGTCATGTTTTCATATTGGACTTGGTTCAATTGTTCCAACATGTTTAAAACTTGGGTTGGTGTGTGTTGCAACCTTTGCTTTTGAATGTTTGGTTGTTGTTGTTGATACTGAGTTGTCCATTGAGTTTGTTGTTGATACTTGATAGTCGGTTGGACATATTGTTGAGATTGGACCATTGGTTGTGTTGGTTGAATATGTTGGACAATTGGCTGTGTCTGTTGGAAATGTTCGAGCTGTTGAACAACTGGTTGTGATGGTTGAAAATCTAATTGATAGTAAACACCTTCTTGTTCTTGATGTGAAGGCACATAATGTTGTTGGCTCTTTTCTTGAAATTGTTTCATCATCTCTATTTGGGAGAGGAGAGCTGGTATGTCTGATCGTTCAAGAAGAGATCTTACATCAATTGGCTCAATCTTTGGATTTTGACCTGGAAATTTTTGAAACACTTTGGACATTTGTGATCTATTCTTCTCAATGTTTTTCACTCTTTGTTCCAATATCTCCTCTTCTTGAGCTAGTTTCTCCTCTAGTTTTTGTATTTGGAGATTTGTTTCATCATAAAGAGTTTGATCGATATTGCCTTGTTGTTGGGTTCGATATAATTGTGATTGCATTGTTGGTTGATATGTCAAACTTTGTTGCATCATTGGTGCTTGGAACCTTGTTTCAATAGACATGTCACTATGAAAATGCAATATTTTTGGAATTTTTCAAGGATAATGTATGATATGCAACTAAATGCAAACTAAATAAATGAAAAATGCAATATATGGCAAGAATGCAACCTATGTTTTTTTGGTTGTTTTTCAATATTTTGACAAACTTTTTGGAAAGCAAATCTAAGAAAGAGACCCTTAGGAAATTGAAATGATGTCTAGACCTCAAAGGACAAAAGGACCAAGTGACAAAAGGACAAATGACAAAGTCTCTCCTATATGCTTGGATACTAAGCTAGGTTTGACCAAATGATATTGATGACAAAAGGACAAAAGATTTGATAAGGTCTAGACTTCTTAACAATGACTTAGGGTTGCATCAAAGATTAGGATTACTCAAGTATGACAAAACCTAATTTTGGCACTATATGCAAAGGGACATTACTATGCAAGTGACCTTAATATGATATGATAATGACCTAAGCTTAATGAAGAGACCTAGGGTAAGCAATGTAAATGTATGACAATGATATGACTTTAATGCAAGAGGACATATGCAAATGGATGACTCTTATTGATATGCAAAGGAGTATGACTTAGGTGACACCTAACTTTGGTACTTGACAATGAACTTTGCAAAATGCAACCTAGGATGAACCTAAATGTAAGTGACATGCTTGTTGAGATAAGATTTTGAACAATGTTTGCTAACCATGCTTGAAGATGAGTTTTGAAGATTTGTTGGACCTTTGTTGGATGAATGTCTCTTGTGTTTAATCTTATGTTTTGAATCAATTTGTTTTTTCTTTTGAAATGGGATGCAATTCAACTTTTGACAAGAAAAGAATACAAGATATTGCAACTTAGACTCAAGACAATCATGCTCATTTCCACATTTCTTATGGTGGGAAAAGACATTAGGTACTTGAGAGGTAGACTCATTATGAGATTCAAGGAGAATACATAGATTCTTGACCCCACGGGCTCCCCTCCATGGCACTCACTTCTCAGGGCAGCCAAGCATCAGTCCCCATGGAAATATCCCCATGGCGAACTTAGTATCTCTTCCAAGTATCCGAATTTGTCCTTCTCAAGCAACTAGTAGGGTTTTTGGCCTCTAAAACAAGGTGTTAGTAAGGATTTATGTTAAGCGTTACTCCTTGATGTCATGCAAGCGTGATTGAGACATTAAGCCCATCAAGATACCAAACAAATGTAGTCGCGCAAGCATGATTTAGACCAAGAGGCCCTACTTAGATGTTGATATGAGAATGAGTTCAAGGGTCATCACTTCCCAAGTAACTGCAATTCCCACGTAACACTTCCTTCAAAGCTTTCGCTCATCGGGTATTTTTTTATAGTGAGTTAGAATGCCAAGGAATTCTAGCCATACTCACTTTGGGTCATTCCCTTCTCATGATTATCACTTGCTTGCAAAAGCAAAGTGGTCGGGAAGGCAGGCCCTCTAAAGGAGACACACAATCAAAGACAAAAGCATGGTATCGAAGATCTGGATTTCTGATCACCCTAAAAGGATGAGAGCATACTCTCCTACTCCAATGTCACACTCAACAATCAAATCAAGCATAGATTCATTCCATCCTATTTAAAAATCACTAGGTGCCTAAAACATTTAAAGACAAACACCAAGTTTAGTTGTTTCTCCAAGGCAACCTGCAAAACCCAAGTTAGGAGTTTGATTTGTTGTCTTTCACTATTGATTCTGCATAACACATGTTAGTAGTTTGATTTTTTGTCTTTGCCATGCATATGCCAAGATTCTGCACACATAATTAGTACCAAAATCCAAAGCACAGAAAATAGAATGCAAAAACTAAACAAATTTCAAGTAAAACACTGCATTTTTACCCCTGATCTGGACTTTACACAGGTGTAGAACCCATGACACAGGTGCAGAATGCAGGAAACAAGCATAGAATTTCTTCAACACAGGTGCAAAATGCTCAACACAGGCGCAGGATGCAGGACACAGGTGCAGAAGTCTCCAAAAAACCCTGCACGACCCTGTTTTTGGTTTTTTTGGCCTACAAATCAACTTGAAAGCACTCAAAACACCATAAAGAGGTTAGAAGGTTAGTTTTCATGTCAGGTTCACCAATTAATGTAGGTTAGGAAATAGGAAATCATCACAAACAAGTCAAACGTAATAGCTCAATCACAAATGCATTCATTGCAATGATCTATCCTAAACAACACTCAATAGAGACATGAAATAAAAACATTCAAAAGGAAAGATTATGCAAACCAAACATGTGATTTGAATGCTCCTTCATGTGGCTCCATTGTTCTTCTTTCCTCTTCAAATGGTTTGGTTGTGGATCTTACCTACAAGTGCACACACACAATTGAAAGCAAGTAGACGAGATTTTTGATCAAGAGTACTAGAAACGTAAATTCGATAGTCTAATTACCAATTAGCTTTGATTGATGAAGATCATCCAATTTATAGAAGAATTGGAGAGATGACAAGATTAGCATGATTCAATTCAAATGGAAATTGCAAATCAATTATGTCAATTATGACAAATTATGACAAACTATGCACTTTCTATGCAAAATTTGTTGATTGATAATTTATGACAAATTATGACAAACTTCTATGTCAAAATTGATTGATTGTCAATTATGACAAATTATGACAAACTTCTATGTCATTTCCATGAATTTAGGAGAGAAATAGGAGGAAATTGAAATTAGGAATTAGAAAATTAGGAAATTAGAAAAAGAGGAATTAAGAAATATGTAAATTAATTAATAATTTGTCATTTATTAATTAATTCACAAAAAGAGGAATAATTAGCCAATTAAATGAACATTTAATTGCAATGAGAAGACTTAGGATAAATAAACAATTTATTAATCCTAGAGGAAGAAATGACACACAAGGTTAAATGATTAAATCATAAAACCCTAGAAGATGAATTAGCAATGCGAGAATGACAATTAGGTCTTGATTGAAGATAATTGATATCGATCATGATTCAGATTAACAAAGAACCAATGTGATAAATGATTTGATAAATGCACCAATTGATGAGGATCAGAGAGGACAAGGATCGATGATGAATTGATCATAAAATGACGAGATTGACAAGTTGATAAGAGATTGACAAGATTGACCAAAATCATGATCAAAGATTGCTATCAACAAGACCTAATTCGAAAGCGAGAAGAACTGAAGAATGTAGAAGAAGGACTCGATGCTCGCAAATGATAAAGACCAAGTACAAATCATAGGAGAAATGTTAATGGGATGCAAAAACCTAAAATGAGGCAATGCCCAAATGTTAAAGTACGACTCTACAAGCGTTGACCATTTTTAGGTGTCTACATAAAGTATTTTATAGGTTTATAGATACTGTAAATGAAAAATGGGATTTTCATTACTCAATCCAAGTATATAAAGGAAATCTTGAAGAAATTTGGAATGGAGGATTCTAAACCTGTAAATACTCCTATGACTAGTAAGTGAAAACTATTAAAGAATGATGAATCTGCATCTGTTGATGAGACACTTTACCAATCTATGATTGGAAAGTTGAAATATGTAGTTCACAGTAGGCCTGATATAACACATGTAGTAGGCATAGCTACAAGATTTTCTGTAGATCCCAAAGAAACCCATATGACAGCAATCAAGAGAATTTTCAGATACTTAAGAGGCACTGAAGATTATGGTTTACTATATAAAAAAATGAATGATTTTGACTTAAAATTCTATACTGATGCTAATTGGGTAGGAAATATTGATGACAAAAAAAGCACAAGTGGTGGAGCTTTCTTTTTGGGAGAAAGACTAGCGAGTTGGCTTAGCAAGAAACAAGGATGCATTTCACAGTCAACAGCTGAAGCTGAATATGTCATGACAACATTGAATTGTACCAATATAGCATGGATCAAACAACTATTGGAAGGTATGAATAAAATAGTTACTGAGCTAGTAACTATATTTTGTGATAATACAAGTGTTATTAACATTTCAAATAATCTAGGGATGCACTCTAAGACAAAGCATATCTCTATAAAGTATCATTATCTAAGAGAAGAAGTTCAAGAAAAGAAAGTTGTGTTGGAATATGTTAGCACAAAGGAACAATTAGCAAACATCTTCCAAAGCCATTGCTAAGGGACACTTTTGAGTATCTTAGAAGTAAGTTAGGGGTCCTACCCCTATCTAGTACTCACTGATAGAGTTCAGTGAAAGCATCAATTCTATGACTCTATAGAATACTATTTGTGAGTTGATGTTGATTTACACACTTTAGGATGTTGTCTAAAGGTGTGTAGGAAATAGTGAATGAAGACAAGATGCTCTGATAGAGACTAAGATGATACATTTGTATATGTTTTAACAAGCATGGAAATTACTTCACAGGGAAGTAATCATGGATTAGTTTTACTTTTGGCATTGTTGTCAAAGGGGGAGAAGACTAATGATAGGGGGAGAAGATCATAGGAGAAGTTTACAGCTCAAGGATAATAGGAGAAGAATAACAACAGTCTGAATCAATTGGAAGAAATCAAGTTGGTATTGCCATCAATGTGAAAGGGGGAGATTGTTGGCATTTCATTAAGTTTGTTGGTATGATGATATTGAGAAGGTTGTTGGAGATTGATGATATAATTGATAAAGGATGATTGTTGTCTTAACAATCTTATTTTGTCATTGATGTCAAGCAATTGATTTTCTGATTCAGTATGATGTTGCCATATCTTAAAGAGTATGTTTTGATGAGTATAAAGATGTCGGTAAGTGACACAGAAAGAATGTGAAAATGAAGGGGAGTAATAAGTTATTCAATGGGCAACTATTATCGACTTAGAAAGTGATGAGAACATGTTATTTTGATTGTTTTGATATCCTATATATGTGTATTTGAAGACTGAATAAGAAGGAGAAAAGATTTCATGTAATAAAATGAGTAAAAGTTTGATACTATTCTATTTTACCGAGCAAGGAGCTAGTCGGTAAACACCAAGGTTATCAGTGTCAGTTAAAGAAGAAAGAATGTCTACCGAGTAAAGTTCAATATTTACTAAGTATCAACTGAGCAGTAACAGAATGCATTGGATGAATAAATACATTATTAAATGAAGGATGCTAATGAGCTGGAGATTTATAGAAGATTGGAATGTCATGCAAGAAGTTTGTTAAGGATCAATGATAATGAAAATTCAAGAGTTGGATCTACAACATAGATTGAATGGTCATAACTGAGCACAAGTTCCAAGGAAAGATAAAACATTTTTTAGTTCGAAGGATTCAATGAGCCTAGTAAAGTTTGAAGATTTGATGGCTAAGATTAATCATGGGAAATGTGATTAAGGAGATTAAGCAGTTAGAAATTGTTTATAAATAAGGAAAAGGTGATGAACACAGTAGGCAGGAAAATAGAAGAGAAGTGATACTACAGAGGTGATTATCAAGTATAGAAGATTGAAGATCTGACTGAAGAACAGAGTGAGAAGCCCAACAAGGAGGAAGATAAGTCTTATGAAAAGATTATTTTGAGCACATAGAGTCTGCTTTAACATTTCAGATGTGAAGTTGCGGATATATTTTATTATTGTTATTTATTTTTGTAAGTGACAGGAAATCTCTTAACTGAGTGGACCTAACAGTCTTATTCGTAAATCCTCTAGCAAGGTAACATTCTGAATGAGTGTTTGAAATCCTTTGACAAGGTCACTTCTAACCAAGTGCAAGATTCTAATAGATCTCAGGGAAATTACTTGATCGGGTCACATCTAGAAATGTGTTTATGTAATCTTTAACAGGATTGGCTTTTAACCGAGCATACTCTAGAAGAGTATATTTTCTTAGTGGGTCCGAAATCCCACAGTGGTTTTTCCCTATTTGGGTTTCCACATTAAATCTGGTGTTAAATGTGTTTTGATGTTTCAAGTTTATCTATTTATGAGTTTGAAAGATTTATAGTCATAGTTGCATATCAAGTAAATTCTACCGAGGTTGAATATGAAGAATACATTGCATTATGAGTTTATCTGATTCACCCCCCCTCTCATCTAACTAACAAATATCATCCTCTATCTCTTACAAAATGACCTATAAGATCTCATGCATATATATGAGTCTATTACAATATGCCATGTCGGCTTTTACTAAATATAATTACAATATAAAACAATAAACAAAGTTTGTTCCATGTCGTCTTGAGTGTCGATATGCATTATTGTCATTGTTGGTGAGGTGCTTGTTAGTGTATGTAGAAGTCTATTGCTGGTGTCGGTAACTCCCAGTGAGTTGACAGATGTTTGCCAGTTTGTTTCCACTTGGTTGCCATCAATGACAACATCAACTATTCTCATAAGAGTGTAGAATGCCAACAATCTACTCCTTTGGCATTGATGGCAACACTCATGAGAAAAATCCAAAAACAGTTACAAAAAGTGAAGTCCAAAATGTTTCCAAAAAGATGTGCTCCCGCTAAGCAAATGATCTCCTCTAAAGAAGTATTTTACTCTCCACTACTCCCCCTTTGACATCAATGAAAAAGGTTGTCAAAAATAGTCAAATGAGTGCAAAAATTCACCTCAAAGTCTATAACTAGTTGGTTACAATCTGAAAGATATCAGCCAAAACCAAATTCAAACTCTACATAAACCTTTTGCTATCCTTCAAAGTTGCCTCATTTTGTTGGATCGTGCCAATGAGATAATGCATATGATCTTCTGGTGATCATTCTCCTTGAAGTAATGCCTTAGATATTTCTATTTTCTCATAAATAAGATTGTCTAACTTAGGACCAAGCTTATTTTTAAGCTCTCTGGCATTAGACCTTATCCTTGCCTTTTTTGTTTTCAAGTGTCTCTAATTTTTCTTCAAATCCTGCCATTTCTTGCTCAAAAATTGATATGTGACTAGATGAACCAATTATGTTATCTGTTGTGTCATCAATTTCCTTTTGTGTTTTACTAACCTCCTTGTCTATGTCCTCTGTCAGAAGGTGAGGTTTACAAGTTTTCTTGTATAGCTCTTTGTACTCCAGAATATTAGAGTTCAATGTCAGTAATAATGTATTCAGGTGTTCAGTGCACTTCATTATGGTGTCATCAAATAATTTGTTCTTTTCCTTTTCAACTCTATCCTTTATTGTGTCTTCATTCACTTTATCAACTGTTATTACATTGTCAGCAATAAATTTGGACAATGTGTCCAATTTGCCTAAAGAATCCTTAATATGATCAATGTTACAATTAGGTGCAATAAATTTAAGAATAGGTACAGTGTTATCAATTGCTTTGTAGGCCAAAGCATTACAATCTGTTATCTTTTTGATTGAATCCAAGAGTACCTCTGTAACATTTGTAGGTCTGAATTCACTTAAAGTGCTAGAATTCTCACCAATTGCCTTTATTACCTCTATGCTTCCATCAGTTGTAACCATTTTACTTGTGTTTACCTCTAGTGGATCACTCTATGTTTGCATCTCAACTAGCAAGGATTTCTCAAACTATTTTGATGTCTCAGTTATTGTCAGTTTCTCTATCTAAGTATGTACCTCTGCCTCAGTAGGATTCTTAGTAAGTTCTATCAGTTTCTCAGTCTCTGATGGCCCTGTACCAACATATGTTCCTTTAGTAGGTTTCTTAGTATCTAATGATTTCTTTGTTTGGGTTGGGATCTCAACCTCAACAGTCTCTACTGGTTTCTCAGCCATGTTGCCATAGTCAACACTGTCATCCTTAACCTCTACACTTTCCTTGTCCACAATAATATTCACTTCCTGAGTATCCACATTGATGGTGAATAGTATCTTAGATTCGGGATTAGTTTTATCATGTGTGACACCTTCAGTGTCAATAACTGGTGGATCATTAGTATGTACCAGTGCAGTATCCAAAGGTGGCAGTAAATTGTCAGTGATTTTGATGTTTGGATACCACCAACTTTCCCTTTTCCCTTGTCCTTATCCTTTTGATACACTTTAAATGTTTTCTTTGGTCGATTCATTTCCTCTTATTTTTCCTTCTCCACAAAGAATATATCCCAGTTATCAACAGTTTCATCTTCTATCTCTTTTACTCTTCCTTCCTTTAAACTTACTTGTCGATGTCCACTGGCAAAAATAGATCGATTAGCCTCAGAGATTAATTCATCAGTTTCTTCTTTTGAATTCACAGTATGTACAGCTAGAAGTTTCTCAACTTTTAGTTTCTTATCTAATTCCATTACAACAATCCCTTTTGCTTCCAATCTCCTATATAGATCATTGGGCAAGTCATCCACAACTTCAATTAAAACCTTTTTATATATGTCCAGATGTAAAATTATACTGTTCTGAATGCTTTCCCTATCTGAATCATTAAATGTGTTATACAGTTGGTGTACATTGGCCAAATTTCCATCATCAATTATTGCATTTAGTAAATCATTTAAAGAAGGGGCCAGGTTGTTGTATCTTCTTTGATGTTAATTTATTTGGTGGTCCCCTTACAGCCTATTGTTTCTTCCTTAAAGTCCTTGTTCTCTTAGGTGAAGGAGAGGGTATCGGTGAAGGTTTTCTCTTCCTCCCTTCTACTCTTTTAAACTATGTTGCCTTGTCACTATTAGTTCCAGAAGTTGTTCCAACCAGTGAAATGTGTGCCTCTAGTTGCAGTCCTTCAAGTTCACTAGCCGATATGCCACTGATGTTCATTACATTTTCCTTGATTTCCTTCACTTTCTTAGAAGCATCTCTAATAAAATTTTCTCTTTTCTTCCTTTGTTTTAATGTTTTTACATCACTTTCAATAGTCTCAGGACTACCAAAGACTTGTTCTGATGGTTCTCTCGGTGCATCTAGTAATGCTTTAGCATATGCCCCAACAATGTTAAGATCTACCTCATATCCCATTTTGGTCACCCATACAGTCCTAGGGAGTACAACTTCCATCCATGTCTCATCTCTCTTGATAACAAAATAGAATTCTTTGTCATACATGTCCACTACACTTTGTGGTAGCCTTTCTCTAGTTTTCATTTAAGCTTGGAAGGTTTTGAAATATTCAATTATGCTGTTGTCCTTTGTAGTTTCCATGCTAGTAAAATCTTCCTATAATTGTTTTCCTACCAGTATATCATATCCAAAGTCTTTAGGTCCTGTACCGAGGATTTCTTTAGTGAAATACAACATCAAACATACCAAAAGATTTCCAAATTGGAATGTCCCTTTCTTATCTCCTTTAATCTTATTTAAATTATCAATGAGTTCATCTTTTAGCCATTCACACACATCTATAATTGCATTGGTGTTGACCATCTCATAAGAACTGTTTATACAAAGACTAGAAACTGAATTTAGTCTTTTAGCATGTGTAGTCTTGTAACCTAGCACCATACTCACAAATCTCACATTGATGTCTTTGATATCATTCACTCTCAGTGATGTATTGTCAGATGTTGCTTTGGTTAGGGTCATCACTTTGTTGTTAGGGATCTTCTTTGTTTTGTCGGTTTTGTTGTCAGTTGAGGGTAAACCAGTTATTGCCCTAATTGCTTGTCAGGTAATTTTGCAGACAGAATACAACCATAGAAATTATCCATGTTCTCTACTCAATACAATTCTTACTACTTCTTCCGTAGATTAGCGAATGTTCAGTATTTCCACAAAACCTAGAGTTTCTATAATCTTGTGTTCGGGTTTGATAGCAAAATTTTAATCAATTCTTCAAAACCTAGTTCTTATATATTACAATGTATATACATCCTAGTGTCTTCTGCAAAAGCTACACCTTTAGGAATTTTAAAAAATTCCCCTATAGAATTATCTTGCTTAGCTACTTTGGGAATTATTTTAAATATGGGCCTAGGGCATTTCACATTTTCCACAATAGTAGGGTTTCGAATAAATTCGGGAGTAGAAGAAGAAGCCATTGAAAAATACCTTTAGCTGCCTTAAAGTATTCTAAATGCTTGAAAGAAATCACTCCGCACCTTTTCCTTGAATGCCTTCACTCTATTTTCATGCTCTCTACTAATTTGAATGCTCGGTGAATTCAAAAAAGAGGGAAGTTAGCTGATTTATAATGATATTTCTCTTACCAAATGCATTAAATTCTTGTCAATTAAGTGAAAACTTAACACATCCATCGGTAAAGAAGAAATCCATCTTCTCACCATCGACCGAGGGTAATCTGCATGATTTTCAACTTATTGCAATACCCCCAAAGGGTTACTTCTCAGTTGGATGAATAATATCCTACTGATGGAGGATTATATGTTCTACTGGTATAGAGATAGTTTTGTCAACATTCTTATCTCTCTTCCTAATCCATTGTTTTGAAAATTCTTTCTTTACCTCATCTACTTTTTCTTTGTCTTTCAAACTGGATCCTTTATTGTTCGCTGGTGAAGTCTTGCTTCTACAAAATTTGGCAATATGCCCAATTTTGCTACAAGCATAACAAGTCACATTATTCCTCTAAATAGCCTTTCCATATCCTATGCTGGTTTGTGTTTTGCATTGATTAGATAGGTGTCCATATCTTCCACAAACATAGCATTTCACATTCATTCTGCAATTTTTTGAATTATGACCAACTTTGTTGCATTTGGAACATTGACCAGTGGGTGCATTAATATTCTGATTGTTTCTAAATCTACATTGATTTGCTCTATGACCATAGTTGTTGCAATTGAAACATTTTCCATTAAACTTATAAGCATTAGGTTTTCTTACCGGTTTGTTCTGATCTAGATTGTTCGCAGTACCAAAAATTTCTCCAATCTCAAATCCAAGTCCATTTGTATCTCCATTAGGTTTGTAAGTTTTCAGCATGTCATCAAGCTCCTCTAAAATTTTCTTGAATTTCCCTTTGTGTTGATTTGCAGTAGCCAACTCATTTTCCAGAATTTCCTTTTGTCTCGCAAGCTTAGTTTTATCATGTTGCATGCGAATCAGATCTGTCTTCAACGTATCATTTTCATGTCTAAGTCTTAGATTTTCATTTCTAGCATCATTGAGTCTCCTAGTCAAATATTCTTCATTCTTCTTCATGTCTTCAATGTCTTTACATAACCTCATAGTCATATCTTGCATTTCATTCTTCATATTACTATTTTCCTATCTCAACTTGTTTGCAAGTTCATTAAGAGTTTCTTTTTCATCATCATATTTCTGCATCTTTTCATGAAGTTCTTTTCTTTTATTTTTTTCTATAACAAGGCTCTCCTAAAGTCCTTTAATGAATTCCTATGCAATCCTTAGATCATCTTCAAGTTTGATATTCTCCAATTTCTCTGCACCATAATCTACAAGAGCTCCTTCCAATTGTTTTCTTAAGTTCTCCATCTGTACTGGTGTCAGAGTCTTCCTCAAGCTATTAGTCTTTTGAAAATAGAGGACCAAGCTCTGATACCAATTATTAGAATCAATGATAGTCCCAAAGACACTGAGAGGGGGGTGAATTAGTGTCTAACCGGTTAGCAGAATATTTAAACTTATTAAGAACTTTGTATCCCAAAACAGTGTACCGGTAAATAAGAATTAATGCAGCAAATAAAAATAATAGAGATAGCATAGAGAACACACCATAACACAAGATATTTAATGAGGAAACCTGATGTAAGAAAAACCTTGGTGGGATTTGTGACCCACAATATTCACTCACTACCAATGAATAAATATTACTTACAATGAGGGGTGTGCACATGAAGGAAGGCTAGCAGCCTAGAGCTCACTGCTCAATCACAAAACAAAAGTCTCACTGACTTACAAAATGGATTATAAAAATCAAATACAATGTACTACTTCAGATCGGCAACAACTATGTCAGGTTCAGTACCAGTTTAAGCTCAACCTATTACCAAAAGCCTTCGCTATCAACTATATCACAATATCATCCTCTATCTCTTACAAAATGACCTATAAGATCTTATGCATATATATGAGTCTTTTACAATATGCCATGTCAGCTTTTACAAAAGATGATTACAATATAAAACAATAAACAAAGTTTATTCTATGTTGGCTTGAGTGTTTGTATGCATTATTGCTACTGCCGGTGAGGTGCCTTCTGGTGTATGTAGAAGTCTATTGCCGGTGTCGGTAATTGTCAGTGGGTTGATAGATGTTTTCTAGTTGGTTGTCAGTTGGTTTCCATCAATGACAACATAAAAAATTCTCATAAGAGTCTAGAATGCCAACAGTTTCTAGTTGGTTTCCAATTGGTTGCCACCAATGACAACATCAACTATTCTCATTAGAGTATAAAATGCCAATAATCTATCCCTTTAGAATTCATGGCAACACTCATGAGAAAAATCAAAACTGTTATCCCAAAACTGAAAGTCCAAAAAGATGTGCTCCCCCTGAGCAAGTGATCTCCTATGTATAGTGTACATGCATTTTTCTCTCCACTACTCCTCATTTTTCTCTATACTACTACTCCGCCTTTGACATCAATGACAAAGGATGTCATAAATAACCAAAAGAGTAAAAAAAATGCTACCTCAAGGTCTATAACCGGTTGGTTCCTATCAGAAAAATGTCCACCAAAACTAGGTTCAAACTTTGCATAAACTTGTTATTGTTAGTTAGAGTTGCCTCAATCTGTTGGATCATACCAGTGAGATAGTGCATTTTTTGCTCCGATGAATGTTCTCAAGGAATTGTTGCCTTAGTCAGTTCATCTCTTTGAGTAATCATACTATCCAACCTCGAACCAAGTTTATCCTTTAGTTCCCATGCTTTGGACCTTATTCTTGCCTTTTATTTCTTGAGTTTCTCTAACTTCTAAAAAACTGTCATTTCATGCTCAAAAACTAAAATAAGTCCTGAAGAGCCTATCATATTATCCACAATGTCATCAATCTCTTTTTGTGTCTTTTTAATCTCCTCATCAATATCCTCTATCAAATAGTGAGGTTTACATGCTTCTCTATATAACTCCTTATACTCCAAAAGTGTAGAATTAAGTACTAGTAAAAGTGTGTCCAAGTGATCGGTACATTTCTTTATGGTGTTCTCAAAGAATGTATTTTTCTGTTTGTCCGCTCTCTCCTTCATGGTATCCTCATTCACCTTTTTCAGAGTTATGACATTATCAGCAATGAATTTGGACAAAGTGTCCAATTTACCTATAGAATCATTAATGTGCTCTATCTGACAATTAGGTGCAATCATCTTCAGGATAGGTAATCTCCAGGTTAGTATTATCATGAGTTATACCTTCAGTAGCCATATCCAATGGATTAGCTAAATGTATCGGTGATGTTGAAGTTAATGGAGGGAAATCTTGAGCCGGTGGAGGGATGTTATCTGTTACTTTTATAGGAGGTACACCACCTACTTTACCTTTTCCCTTATCTTTCTGATATACCTTGAATGTCTTTTCAACTTTCAGTGTATTTCTTTCCTCTTCATTTTCCTTCTCAGCAAAAAATATGTCCCATTTATCTATAGTCTCATCTGCAATTTCTTTAACCCTTCCAGCCATCAAGCTTACTTACCAGTGTCCAATGACAAATACTGGCTGGTTTTCTTTAGATATAAGCTCATCTATCTCTTCCTTAGTGTTTACCGGATGTACAGCCAAGAGTGCTTCAACTTTCAACTTCTTATCCAGTTCCATCATAGATAACCTTTTAGCTTCTAATCTCATGTATAAATCATTGGGTAAATCATCAATTACTTCTATCAAAACTTTCTTGTAGATATCCAAATGTAGAATAATGCTTTCTTCAATAGTTTGTTTGTTAGAATCCTTAAAATAATTATACCATTTATTTACATTTACCAGATTACCTTCCTGTGTAATCTCATTCAATAGATTGTCTAGTGTAGGGGTAACCGATGTCTGTTTCTTCTTTGGTGTAAGTTTCTTCTATGATTCCCTAACTACCTGTTGCTTTTTCCTTAGTGTCCTTTCCTTCTTAGGAGAAGGAGAGGGTACTGGTGAGGGTTTTATCTTCCTTCTTTCAACTCTTTTAAACTCATCAGCCTTGCCACTATCAATATCAAAAGATGTCACAACCAGTGAAACATGTGCTTCCGGTTGCAGTCCTTTAAGCTCACTAGCTGATATACCACTGATATTCATGACATTTTCCTTAATTTCATTGGCCTTCTTAGAGGGATCTCTGATAAACTTGTCTCTTTTCTTCCTTTCTTTATGCATAGATACATTACTTGAAATAGTTTCTGCATTACCAAATATTCCTTCAAATGGCTCCCTAGGTGCATCAAGTAGGGCTTTTGCATATGTTTCCAGAATAGGTAGGTCTACCTCATAACCCATCTCAGTAACCCAAATAGTTCTAGGGCTTACTGCTTCCATCCAAGTCTCATCTCGCTTAATGACAAAACAGATTTGTTTGTCATATCTATCATCTATGCTTTGTGGTAATCTCTCTCTTTCTCTCATCTTAGTTTGAAAAGATTTGAAGTAATCTACAATGTTCTTATCATAGCTAGTGCCCATGTCGGTGAAAGCTTCCTATATCTATTTTCCTACTAGGATGTCATAACCAAATCTTTGTGACCTATGTTGGGTATCTCTTTGGTAAAGTATAGCATTAAGCATACTAGTAGGTTTCCAAAATGGAAAGTACCTTTCTTATCTCCCTTAATCTTCTTGAAATTGTCAATCAGTTCATCTTTAAGTCATTGACAAACATCTATCTTAGCATTATTTTTCACCATCTCATATGCACTATGAATATAAAGGCTAGAAACTAAATTCATTTTATCAGCATGTGCTACTTTATATCCAAGTATCATACTAACATATCTCACATTTATATCCTTGACATCATTGACTCTAAGTGACCTGCTATCAATTGTGGCTTCGGTTAAGCTTGTCACACTCTTGTTAGGTATTTTATTTGTTTTATCAGACCCACTACTAGTTGAAGGTAAACCAGTAACTACCTCAATTTCTTCCTTGGTTATCTTGCAAATTGACTCTAACCACATGAACTCTCCATGGACTCTGCTCAATACAAGTCGTACAACTCCCTTTGGAATTTCGGGAATGTTCAGTATTTCTACAAAACCTAAGTCTTCCACAATCTTATGTTTAGGTTTAATCACACCTTTTTCATCAGTAATAACCTCATTAAACATTTTCTTCAAATCCTCAGTCCCTAGGTTTTTTATATTGCAATATATGTAGATTCTAGGGTCTTCAACAAATTCTACACCCTTCGAAATTTTCAAAAAAGCTCCAATAGAATCATCTTGCTTTGAAATCTTGGGGATATTCTTAAACATAGGTCTAGGGTGTTTGATGTTTTCAACAATGATTGGTTTTGCAATAAACTCAGGAATAGAAGATGAGGGCCATTTTGATAAATACCTCTTAAGTAAACTTCTCTGAATACCTAAAAATCACTTTGTAGCTTCACTTTAGAATGCCCTTTCTCATTTTCTCGCTCTCTGATTGTTTGAATTCTTGGTGAGTCAAAATGAGGGTTTTTTCGGTGCTTTATAGCCAAAAAGGTTCTTTAAAACTGCATTAAATGCTCATCAGTTAAATGAAAACTTAACACATCTATTGGTAAAGAAGAAATGTATCTTCTCATCATCAACTGAGGGTAAAATGCACAATTTTCAATTTGTTGCAATACCCCCTAAGGATTATTCCTTAGTTAGATGAAGAATCTCCTATCGGTGGAGGGTTACTCTATTCTACCAGTGCAAAGATAGATTCATCAACTTTCTGATCTGCCTTCTTAATCCATTTTTTTGAAAATTCTTGCTTTATTTCATTTACCTTTTCTTTTCCTTTCACACTGGATCCTTTATTGTTCATTGGTATAGTCTTGCTTCTACAAAATTTTGCAATATGCCCAATCTTGTTACATGCATAACAAGTTACATTATTCCTCTAAATAGCCTTTCCATATCCTTGACTGGTTTGTGATCTGGATTGATTAAATAAATGCCCAAATCTACCACAAACATAGCATTTCACATTCATTCTACAATTTTCTGAATTATGACCAACTTTGTTGCATTTGGAACATTGACCAGTGAGTGAGTTTATATTCTAAATATTTCTAAATCTACATTGATTTTCTCTATGACCATATTTGTTGCA
The DNA here is from genome assembly GCF_030272615.1 of Cryptomeria japonica. Taxonomy (NCBI): domain Eukaryota; kingdom Viridiplantae; phylum Streptophyta; class Pinopsida; order Cupressales; family Cupressaceae; genus Cryptomeria; species Cryptomeria japonica. The sequence goes on along the minus strand of NC_081411.1, from coordinate 718,510,792 downwards.
ATTGAAACATTTCCCATTAAATTTATAAGCATTAGGTTGTCTTACTAGTTTGTTTTGATCTTGATTATTTGCAGTACCAAAACTTTCTCCAATTTCAAATCCAAGTCCAATTGTATCTCCATCAGGTGTCTATCTTTTCAGCATGTCATCAAGCCTTTCTGAACTTTTCTTGAATTTGTCTTTGTGTTAATTTGCAGTGATCAACTCATTTCCATAATTCCAACTTGTCTTGTAAGCTCCTCCTTGTCATGTTGCATGTGAATCAGATCTATCTTTAGCATATCATTCTCATGACAAAGTCTCAGATTTCAATTTCCTGCATCATTAAGTCTCCTAGTCAAGTCTTCTTCATTCTTCTTCCTATCTTCAATATCCTTACATAACCTCATAGTCATATCCTACATTTAATTCTTCATATTACTATTCTCTTTCCTTAACTTATTTACAATGTCTCTAAGAGTTTCCTTTTCATCATCATCATTCTGCATTTTCTCATGAAGTTCCTTTCTCTTATTTTGTACTATAACCAGGTTCTCCTGAAGTCCTTTAATGAATTCCTTAGCAATCCTCATATCATCTCCTAGTTTGATATTCTTCAATTTTCTTCATCAAAATCTTCAAGAGCTCCTTCCAACTATTTTCTTAAGTTCTCCATCTGTACCAGTTTCATAATCTTGCTCAAGCTCTTAGGCTTTTGCAAATAGAGGACTAGGCTGTGATACCAATTGTTAGATTCAATGACAGTCCCACAGATACTAAGAGGGGGGGTGAATCAGTTTCTAACCGATTAGTTGTATATTTCAACTTATTTATAACTTTGCCACTCAAAATAGTGTACCAGTAAACAAGAATTAATGCAGTAAACACAAATAACAGAGACAGTATAGAAACACACCATAACACAAGATATTTAACGAGGAAACCCAATGTGGGAAAAAACTCAGTGGGATTTGTGACCCACAATATTTACTCACTGGCCAATGAATAAATACTACTTACAATAGGGGCATGCACATGCAGGGAGGCCAATGGCCTAGAGCTCACTGCTCAATGAAGAGTCTCACTGATTACAAAATGGATAATTAAATCCAATACAATGTACTACTCAAAATAGCATCTCTAATGCTAGGTTCAGTACCGGTTTAAGATCAGATAGATACCTTAACCAAAAACCTTCTCTACCACTAAACAATTATCTTCTACCATACATATTATCACTACAAAATGACCTATGAGATCTCATACATATATGAGTCTATACAATATACAAAGTCAGCTTAGAAATAGTTAATTACATTTTAAAAAATAATTCACATAAACAAAACTTTATCCCATGTTAGCCTGAGTGCCAGTATACTTCATTTCTGGTGTAATCTAGATGCCGGTGAAAGTGTCTGTCGGTGTTGGTGCCTGCTGGTGTATGATATTTGTGATGTCGGTGCATGTGTAGAAACCTATTGCTGGTTGGTTGCCAGTTGGTTGCCATCATTGACAACATCAACTATTCTCAATAGAGTGTAGAATGACAATAGACAACACCTGAAGAATTATACATTAAATATATAAAACATTAAATATATGAAAACTACAAGAATTGTAAACAAGGATGAACCTTTATTAAGAATCGTAAAGAACTATGAACCTTTATTAAGTGTTCAATAGTAATCTTAATGATACAACAATATGAAGGAGGACAAAGTTAGGAAAATTTGTGACAAGAGGGCAGTGTAAAGGAAGAAGGAAGTAGAGACACTTTGAAGAACATTGTAATGTATTATGGTTTGATAAAATCAATAAAATTTCATGTTTTGGAAATTGTTAATTGCAAATTTCCATGACAATCATGTTTCATGAACTATTTCAAGTTTCTTCTCATCAAGCAAATAGATTAAAAATGTCTAACCAAGGATTGGAGGGTGAAGTGTATTGAATTTGTTGGTATTTTGGTATGGTTTTATCATTGATGTCAACACCTGCTAAAACACCTACTTTGGAGATCTAGCAACATTCACTAGCAATCAGTAAAATGCTCAAACAATCACCAGTATATAGTTAACCGATAGGATATAATGTTCACCGGTACATGCAATGACATGGAAGACACCTGGTAATGTCGAAGACATCATGTGGACACTTTTCCTTGAAGTAATATCATTGGTATATTCTTATTTGCATATTTGCTTTTACCGACAGGTCCAAGTTATCTAGGGTTACACTGGCAGGTTTATCTTTTCCAGATCAGCATGGCACGCTATGGAGATGATTTATTATTGTTGTAAATGCATTAAGCTGACATGTTCAATCGGTTATTGCATCGGATATTGTATTATTTGTAAAATATTTTATTGTAATATCTTGTAGAGCTGACCTACTAAAATTGGTCCTAGGGTATGGTATAAATGTAAGATCTTATTTGTAAGATCAAATGTGGAATGCGAAAAAGATTTAAGGAAGGGTATATGCGAGATCAAGCAGAGCTATACATGAAGACATCATTTGATAGTGAAGTTAGGTTTTTGGAAAAGCATATTAGCATTACACCGGTACTAAATCTAGCATATGAAGATGCTATTTTGTGCAGTACACTCTCATTGGATTTAACCATCCATCTGTAGTCAGTGTGACTCCCATTTGTGTTTGAGCAGTGAGCTCTAGGCTGTTGGCCTTTCTGCATGTGTAGACCCCTCTTTGTACACTTACTATCAATAGTAGTATCATCTGATTGTGGGTAAGGTTTCCCACCATGGTTTTTCCCCTTATAGGGTTTCCATGTACAAATATTTGTGTCATGTGTTGTGGTTGACTTTGTGATTATGTTTCATGCATTAATTCTTACCAATATAGCATTTCCTATTAACATTGTTTATCGGCACAATTAACTGTCTTAACGATATTAAGCAATAAGTTGGTCAATAAGATTTTGGTTTGAATTTATTAGACAACTGATTCACCCCCCCCCCCCCTCTCAGTTGTCCCTGGGACCTACAATTGGTATCAAAGCATAGTCCTCTTTTTGTAGAAGTTTAACAACTTGAGGAGATCCAATGTCTACTAATTATTTTAGGAAGGATAGTCCTAAACTTGATGGAACCAACTATGGAATATGGAAAATCAGAATGGAGAGACACATCTGAATTGCATTGGTAAAGACATCTGGGAAGTTACTAAGAATGGTTATACTACTGCTATAGCTGGTCAGCTTGCTCCTATTACTTTAGGTAAAGATGAAGAAAATGATTGTAAAGCAAGAGAAGCACTTTTGAGGGCATTATCAAATCAACAAATCATGGGATTATCAGATAGATCTATTGCAAAAGCTATTTGGGATCATTTGGAAACATTGAATGAAGGGGATTCCATAGTCAAAATTGCAAAACTTGAAAGCTTCCGAGTCAGGTATGAACATCTAAAAATGGAAGAAGATGAAATAATTTTTGCCTTTATGGAAAGAGTAAATGAAATTGTTTTAGGTATCAAATGTTGTGGAGGAACCTTGAGTGAAGATGAGATTGTTTCAAAAATCTTAAGAGGTTTTCCACTGGCATATAAAATGAAGGTTACTACTATTAATGAGCTGAGAACAATGCCTAATACATCAGTAACTAGGGATACATTGATTGGAAAACCTTCAGCTTTTGAAATAGAGGAATTTGGTCCTGTTGCTATAAAAACTGATTTGGCATTCAAAGCATCAACATCATCTACTCCATCTTTTGACAAATCAGACTGGAGAGCCTTTTATGCAAGAGAACTTGAAGAAACTAGGAAGGAGAATGAAGAGCTTGAAGAACTTGAAGCACTATTTGCAAGAAAAATGCCAAAAGGACCAATTGGAAGTAAGTATGAAGGTAAAGCACCCTTTAAATGTTTCAATTGCAATAAGATTGGTCATATGGCTTCAAGATGCCCTGATAGACATGCTAGACTAAGAGAAGAAGCTGGAAGGATATACAAACCTAATCTTGATTATCAGAGATACAAATTTAAGAAAAACAAAGATAAATCCTGTTACATTGCTCATGAAGGTGTGACTGATGATTCTAATGAGGATCCAGCAGACAATAGATGGGTCTTTGTTGCTACAATAGAAGATCAACCAGTACCTATTGCTCCACTGGTAGAACAAGCCCTAGTAGCTAAAGTTGAATCAAAGGATGAATGGATTATTGACTCAGGATGCTCACACCACATGACTGGAGACAAAGGCAAATTCTTGAACTTTCAAGAATACAATGGAGGTTTAGTAAGATTCGGAGATGACAAAGCCTATTCAATCAAAGGTAAGGGTTCAATATCTCTTGATGGTAAACATAACACTGACAATGTTTACTATGTTGAAGGACTAAAACATAATCTTTTAAGTGTTGGTCAATTAGTTGAGAAAGGTTTTCAGTTACAATTTAAAAATGGAAAATACAAAATCATGAATAGAACTGGTTTGGAAATTGCAACCAGTAATCAGACTAGAGGTAATATCTTTCATTTGAATAATAGTGAAAAGGCATGCTTAATTGCTCATATAGATGAAAGTTGGCTATGGCATAAAAGACTATGTCATGTAAATTTTGATTGCATGGTAAAAATCAATACTTCTAAGGCAGTTAGAGATCTACCTAAAATTGTGAAACCTCATAATACAATTTGCAAGGAATGTCAATTTGGAAAACAGTTTAGAGCTAGTTTCAAAAGTATTCCAGAAAAATCCAATAATGCTCTTGATTTAATTCACATTGATTTATGTGGTCCGGCTAGAACTAAAAGCTTACAAGGTGATAGATATTTCATGCTAATTATTGATGATTATTCTAGAATGTGTTGGGTTACTTTTCTTAGAGAAAAGTCAGAAGCACTTGGGAACTTCAAACTATTCAAAGCAATGGTTGAAAATGAAACCGGTAAGAAAATTAAATGTTTAGGATCAGATCAAGGAGGAGAATTCACATCTAGAGATTTTAATACATTCTGTGAAGTGAATGGAATCAAAAGACAGTTATCAGCACCTCGAACACCACAACAGAATGGAGTTGTTGAAAGGAAAAATAGAACTATTTTGGATGCAGCAAGAAGTATGTTATCAGAAGAAAATCTACCACATGTACTAGAGAGAGGCAGTAAGCACTGTTGTCTATACATTCAACAAAGTTCACATCAAAGGTGAAACTGGTAAGACCCCTCATGAACTATGGTTTGGTAATATTCCTACTCTTAAGTATTTCAGAATTTTCGGAAGTAAATGTTATATTAGAAGAGATGAGTATATTGGCAAGTTTGATCCTAGAAGTGATGAAGGAATATTTCTTGGTTATTCATCTAAGAGTAAAGTTTATAGATGTGTAGCGTCCTAAAATTGCGACACTTGCAATTTCAACTGCATTTCGGTCTTCACGATGGCGACGCAACACGCAACCTGAATGGAGACCCCAAAACTTGCTCCCGACATTGAAAACTGCATTTTTTAAGCACCATTGGCCTGAACCTCCTTGCACCCCGTTGTCCCGGAGGTGGGACCAGAGCGCCCAGCGCCCTGGTCCCTGGGTCCTATTTTGGTCCCGGTTTCCTAAGTGATATCGGGTCTTTTTGATTGCAATTTGGAAATATACTTCCCTGGTCGGCCTAAGGTCGGGAAAATCAGTCTATCAGCCCTAATTGACAAGTATATAAACTACATTTTTCTCTCTCATTTGGCATGAGAAGGACATATGTGAAAAGCGTGGAAACTATACTCAAGCATTCAAGCATTCAAGCAATTGATCATTCCAAGTCTCCATTCAAGGCTAAGTGTTGCATTCAAGTCAAGGATTCAACCATTGAAGAGGAGATCACTTATTACATGCTACATACTACAACATACAACATCTAAACCTTTGCACATAAGGATACAAACATCCTTAGAACAAGGTATTAGTACTTGTTTTTCATTACAGTCATTTACATTTACAGCACTTGCTCATTTCTTGGTTAATTCCAAAACCGGGGTTTGACCTAAAGGCAAACCCCTAATCCCTAACCCCCCAATCGTCTTCGCTTTTCTGTGTGTAGGTTGCAGGTACGCGGCTGAGATTGAAGATCTGGAATCCTTGTGCAGAGACGAACAGATCTCCCTTTGTTTCGCGGATTTTTCGGAGGACCGTGGCGCCGGGCGCCATCGTCCTGACAACTTTTTCTCAAATTTGCAGGACAATGCCGTATCGACATTCTACTGCTAATTCCAGGTCTGCAGCTTCATCCTATAACCTAAACTCAGTTTATAAGTGAATCTTTATGACTTTCTATGCATCCTTAGCTTAATTTCCTTAATCAACATTCTTTACAAAAGAGGGTAGCTTTGCTTTCCAAACCCTTGAAATTCATTTAGCATCCAATCGTACATTGTGTGGGATTGAATCTTGTGAGTTTCAACCCCTCTTTTGAATGTAAAGTCTTCCTCCTAAGTGAAAACCCATCGAATCCTAGCGAACCTCCCTTCTCTCTCCTCGGAGTTAGAAGAGGGGAGACCAACTAGGGTTCGACCGCGATTTTCCGCTTTACATTTTGGTGAACCCGACGTGAACCTCCTTTCTGATTATTCATGATTAGATCTGAAAATTGATTCCTTGATTACATTTCCATGTTTGATCTTTTGCAAAATTTTAGAGGTGATTGCATAAAAACCCTAAATTTTCTTTTTTTTTGAACATTGAATTTGCGAAATGTTTAATTACTAATGCTTGCTTCAGATCTGCTTTTCTATTATAAATTATCAATTCATATCTGTACTTTAATTTTGAAAATTAAGTGGTTAAATGTCAAAACCCTAATTTTTGAAACCCTCTTAATTCAACCTTTGTTTGACAATTTGACCGATCAAAACATCTCCAAATCAGCTGTAACTTTGGATTCTGTAATAAAATCACAATATCTTTCATCCCTGAAAATTTGGAAAAAAGTTGCGAGGACCGTGTTGCACTCCGAGCGCCATCGTCCCCGGCATTTTTTCCAAAATTTCGGGAGCGAGATCTTGTTGTATTTTCCTGCTAAAATCCAGAATTTTGGCTGATTTTGTCAATTATAACACTTTCAAAATTACAGTCAAAGTTGGTCTTGTGATTGCTTGGTTTAAGGCTCCTAATCATTCAAAAATTGTTGAAATTGAAATTTTGTGTCAAAATTGCTTTCTTACTGTCCTAAATCTGAAAATTGTGTTTGCATTCATTCAAAATTTCAGTGCTTTATTCAAATTCTTGCAATTTGTGACTTTTGAAATTAAGTGCTTAATTACAACAACTTTGATTTCTGCTTTCAAAATTGAATTTTGCGTGAAATTGAATCAATTTTTAAATTTCAAAACTTGCACTGCTTTTGACATTCCCTCTAAAATCATAAAATTCAAAATTTCAGTTTCCCTCTCTTTTTCAAAATTCAAATTTTGCATTTTTCGACAATCTTGATAGGGTTCAATTTTGAGATTGCAACTTTAATTTGGCCTATCTACAGATCGTAAAATCACTCAATTTTTTCAGATTAGCTCTAAAATCATCATACCTTTCATCCCTGCAAATTTCGAAAAAAGTTGCAAGGACCGTGTTGCACTCCGAGCGCCACGGTCCCGGACATTTTTTCCGAAATTTCGGGAGACTGTCGTGATTGCATTTAACAGCTTAAATCTGGAAGATTGGCTGGTTTTACTGAAAATTGCTACCTCTAAAATCAAAATCTTCTCTCTCTCTCTAGTGCATGAGTTTTACAATAGTAAGCCCTACTTACACTATTCCCGTTAGACGAAGCCGTAGAATTAAGTCCTTCCGAGGTTTAACTACCGAGGAGATGGAACCTAATTTGAGTAGCCTTTTTAACGAGGACATGGGTAATTCCTCTAATCCTCCTAATGATGAAGAAGCTCCCCATGAAGTTTCTGTTGAACAACTTTCCAAATTGGATAACCAATTTGATGATTTCCACCAATGGATGTCTCATGAGTATCCCGATAGTCAAGCTCTTCCTTTAATTGAGGGTCTAAAACGTATGCTTCAAAGTGATAAGAATGGAATTGATGTTTTACGTGGTATTGCACACATTGTGGATTCGAATGTGATGCCTATGAAGAGTTGTGCTGAATCTTTAGGTTATACACAGCCTCCTACACAAGTCAATCATTCTACTCCTTTGACCACTTCTATTGCTAGTATACCTACCTTTACATCAAACATCATGGCTACCTCTATACAAGACATTCCTCCTGTGATCACTAGTCATGGGGGCAATCCTCCTTCTTCAATTAACCCTATTCCTTCATTCAATCCGACTTCTTCATTCATTCCTTCAATGAGTGTTCCTATTACATCTTCACAAATGAACATGACGCAAGGGGGCAATTTATTTAACCATTCCATTCCTCCTTGTAGTGTTCCTCCTATCCAATCATCCCCTATGGTTGACTATCATAGGGTCCCACCACCTTACTCTTTACCTTCTTTCAATAACATCACACCTCCATCTCAATCTAACACACCTAATATGAACTCTTCGACTGAAGCTACCATTAATAATCTTGCACAAACTGTCTCTTCTTTACAGCAATAAATTGCCTCTATGAATCAATCTAAGTTTAGTGTGCCCACATTTGATGTTGCGAGCCCACTTTCTCTTGACATTGTTCGAGCTATCCCTCCTAAACATGTTGAAATCCCGCATTTGGAGCTTTATAATGGTAAAGGAGATCCTCTAACACATGTTAAGATTTTTCAAACAATTTGTACTGATTTTGCTTATGACCAAAGGTTGCTTGCAAAACTGTTTACTAGAACATTAAGAGACAAAGCCCTACAATGGTATTGCTCGTTGCCTTCTTATTCTATTACTTCTTTCAAACAACTTGCAAATGCTTTCATTCAACAATTTCAAAACAATATAAGTCCTAAAGTTACTTTGATTGATTTAATGCATTGTAAACAAGGTGTTAAAGAAAAAGTGACTGATTTCATTGGTAGATATAAGCATTTGTATGCTCAAATTTCTTTTCCAGTGCCTGACAATGATATTCAAAGAATCTTTATTTCTAATTTACAAAAAGATATTCGAGACAAACTTCTGTTTTCTGAGTTTACTTCTTTCCAACAGTTGTGCGCCACTCTTCACAATTATCAACTAACTGTGAGTCAAATGGAACAATCACATCCTATGGCTCCGAGTGATAAGGGTGATAGCAGTCAACAACCATTTGGGAAGTTTAAACCGAATAGAGATTCCATCAAATTCAATGAAAACATCATCAACAACAATGTGAATGCAGCATCAAGTGTGCCTCCTATTTCTAAATTTTTCAAGAAAGAAAGAAAGTATACTCCTTTGAATGAATCATTGCATAGTATTATGAATAAGTTATTGGAACAAAATGTGCTTACTCTTCCTCCTATAAGACAAATTGATCCTGCAAAGATTACTTCACCTTATTTTGATAACAAAGCCTTTTGTCAATTTCATCGTCAGCCTGGTCATGATACTGAAAAATGTTTTTCTTTAAAGGGTAAAATTCAAGATTTGATTGATAATAATACTATTTCTGTTTTTGGAGTGAATGATAAAGGCAACACATCTGTAGCTCCTCCTAACCAAAATCTTCAGATTTTTACTGATCCATTACCTTCTCATACCTCTCATACCTCTAATGTGATTGAGGCTAATGATTCCTCTCTCTCATCTGTTGGTCTTGTGTCTATGACTCTGAATGTGATTAACTTTGTAGAGCAGCAAGAAATCCCTAAAGAACCTTCCATCACATTTGATTCTAGTGAAACCATTAGAGCACCTGATGGTCCTTTATACGTAGTTGCAAAAGTCAAAAATACACCTTGCCGTGGAGTGCTTATTGATCCTTCGTGCATGGTTAATGTTATTACTGAAGAATTTCTTTTTACTTTGCAATTGAATCAAGTGATCTATGACAAAACAGATGTGATTGTGAAACTATTTGATGCATTTTCTTCTCCTGCAATTGGTTCTATTACATTGCCTATTGAGGTCCATAATAAATCTCTTGATGTGAACTTTGCTATTATTCCATCTTCCGAACAATTTCGTGTGAAGCTTGGCTATCCTTGGCTATCTTCCATGAAAGCTATTGCTTCTCCTATTCATAAATGCTTGAAATTTCCCCATAATGGTGAAGTTGTTACTGTCAATCATAGTCTCTTTAAACCAGCTGAAAGAACCTCTAGTGTTCCTATTGATTACTTTTGGCCCAAACAATTCCAATCTCTTCCTCCGCGAAGTGATCATCTTTTTAAATCTTATCAAAAGTGGAAAATAGATATGATCCTATCTCTAAGTGAACCTAGAACACCTAAACTTGACATTCCTATCATTCTTGAGAAGGAAATTCTTCCTTTGAAAGACAAAACTAATGTCTTTCCTCAAGAAGATTCCCAACCCGTCCCCATGGATGTGACTATGTCTATGCCTGATAAATCTTCTAAAAGTAGACCTATACCTCCTCGTCATGATGGACTTGGTCTTCTTCCTAAACCAAAAATTCTTCCTTTATATGGAGCAGTTCCTCCTCCGTCCTTTTATAGAGAGAAGAGACCTTCTTCTTCTCCTATTATCCAGCCTAAGAGACCACAACCTAAACATCCAAGTGATAAGGATGAGAACATTCCTCCTCCTCTATCTTCTACACTTCCTACTAAGACTAGACATAATCGTTCTGCACGGGAACGCCGATGAAAGCGTCTTCTTAGAGCTCAAGCAGCTGCTTCTCAAACTTTACAATCTCCAAAAACACCTTCAACAAGCATTATTCCATTTTCTCCTCAGCCGGATATTGAGCCTAAATCTCCTAAACATAAGATGCATGATGGTCTTGATCCTGTGCGAGTTAAAGATCCTATTTTTATAAATCTTGATGATGATATAGATGAAAATGTTATGCATGATGAAAATGTTACTCCTCTTGCTTCTGATAGCGAATATGAACTTGTTGATGTTGATAACCATTTATCTAATGAATTTTCTAAAGCACTTATCCTAGCTCCTAGACAAGAACAATGTGGCTTGGAACATGAACATAGCCCTTGTTTGGATCTTGTGATAGCTCCATCTGCTGTGTTGGATGTTCCTCCTCTAGCGTGTTCCCTGCCTTCCCGAAACATTGATCAGCAAGATCGGGGGGTAGATGACGTGCTAGACTAGTTACATTAGCATAGCAGATTCTCTCCCCCTCCCTTTTGTTACTTCTTCTATATGTTATTCTCATTCTTCTATTTGTTGTCCTTAGTGTTGTCTACTTGAGGAGGATGCAAAGCATTGAGATCTCTTTGGTCTCTCTCATGTTGACTCAAAAGACACATGTGTTCCCTTCTTCTAGGTGACCTTCCTTGATTGGGGAATGAAGAACAATTATGCATACATCCATATGATATATACATGACTTATCATACAGCATACTGACCCCAAGGAAAGTGAAGTCACCTTGTGCTTTGTGTTTGTGTCTATTATCCTTGGGTTTATCTCACACTTGGGGGCTAAATCTTTGCGATAACGTGCTCCTTTCCTTTCTCATTTCTTATGTGTATCACTACGTTAAAACAATCACCCCCGTTGAGGCGCGTGCGATCGCTTTAACGTAGGGGGGCATACACCTTGTCTATCCTTTCAAAGATACTTGAAAATTTCTTGGCAAACTTAGCTCTGTCTTGAAGATTTTTGGTATTTCTTTTGCATGACTCATAGTGAGGGAACCTTACTACTGATAGTCATGGTTCTTCCTCATGATCTTCCCTTTTACTTTGTCAATCGAAGTCGTAAGATCCTTAGTCCACTGGGGGCTTGGTGTATCTTGCCTCCTTGACGTGGTGAAAGTCTTTCAATGTTGTTTCCTTGTACTTTACCGAAAGTATGAGCATACATACTCCCGCTAAAGTGGGGGCTAAATGTAGCATCCTAAAATTGCGACACTTGCAATTTCGACTGCATTTCGTTCTTCACGATGGCGACGCAACACGCAACCTGAATGGAGACCCCAAAACTTGCTCACGACACTGAAAACTGCACTTTTTAAGCACGATTGGCCTGAACCTCCTTGCACCCCGCTGTCCCAGAGGTGGGACCAGAGCGCCCAGTGCCCTGGTCCCTCAGGACCAGGGCGCCCAGCACCCTGGTCCCTGGGTCCTATTTTGGGCCCGGTTTCCTAAGTGATATCGGGTCTTTTTGATTGCAATTTGGAAATATACTTCCCTGGTCGGCCTAAGGTCGGGAAAATCAGTCTATCAGCCCTAATTGACAAGTATATAAACTACATTTTTCTCTCTCATTTGGCATGAGAAGGACATATGTGAAAAGCGTGGAAACTATACTCAAGCATTCAAGCATTCAAGCAATTGATCATTCCAAGTCTCCATTCAAGGCTAAGTGTTGCATTCAAGTCAAGGATTCAACCATTGAAGAGGAGATCACTTATTACATGCTACATACTACAACATACAACATCTAAACCTTTGCACATAAGGATACAAACATCCTTAGAACAAGGTATTAGTACTTGTTTTTCATTACAGTCATTTACATTTACAGCACTTGCTCATTTCTTGGTTAATTCCAAAACCGGGGTTTGACCTAAAGGCAAACCCCTAATCCCTAACCCCCCAATCGTCTTCGCTTTTCTGTGTGTAGGTTGCAGGTACACGGCTGAGATTGAAGATCTGGAATCCTTGTGCAGAGACGAACAGATCCCCCTTTGTTTCGCGGATTTTTCGGAGGACCGTGGCGCTGGGCGTCATCGTCCCGACAACTTTTTCTCAAATTTGCAGGACAGCGCCGTATCGACATTCTACTACTAATTCCAGGTCCGCAGCTTCATCCTATAACCTAAACTCAGTTTATAAGCGAATCTTTATGACTTTCTATGCATCCTTAGCTTAATTTCCTTAATCAACATTCTTTACAAAAGAGGGTAGCTTTGCTTTCCAAACCCTTGAAATTCATTTAGCATCCAATCTTACATTGTGTGGGATTGAATCTTATGAGTTTCAACCCCTCTTTTGAATGTAAAGTCTCTCCCCTAGGTGAAAACCCATCGAATCCTAGCGAACCTCCCTTCTCTCTCCTCGGAGTTAGAAGAGGGGAGACCAACTAGGGTTTGACCGCGATTTTCCGCTTTACAAGATGTTTTAATAAAAGATTACAGAAAATTGTTGAGAGTACAAATGTAAATATTGATGAAAAATTTAGAGGAACTTCAAGGTATATAGACTGTGAACCGGTAACAGAAATCATGACAAATGAACCAATAGTAAATCCACCGGTACAGAATGATGACCCAGTTACTCTGGTATCATCAGAGGATACCACAGTAATTGAAGAACAACAACAGACTAAGACACCCTGGTATGTAAGATTGAATCATTCTGAAGATCAGATAATTGGAAGCAAATTTAAAGGAGTCATGACAAGAGAAAGATTGGCAAATGAAGAGGTATGTCTTATTTCTCAAATTGAACCATTATCTATCAATGAGGCATGTGAAGATAAATTTTGGATTAAAGCTATGGAAGAAGAATTAGGACAAATTGAGAAAAATAATACTTGGACATTAGTTCCCCGACCTGAAAATAAAAATGTAATTGGAACCAAATGGGTATTTAGAAACAAACTCAATGAAGATGGTAAGGTTGTCAGGAATAAAGCAAGACTGGTGTGTAAGGGATATTCTCAGAAAGAAGGAGTTGATTATAATGAAACCTTTGCACCAGTAGCCAGAATTGAAGCAATTAGATTATTCTTAGCCTTTGCAGCTCACAAGGATTACAAAGTTTATCAAATGGATATTAAATGTGCATTTTTGAATGGAGATCTTGAAGAAGAAGTTTATATTGAAAAACTTGATGGATTTTCTTTGACAGATAACAATGATATGGTTTGCAGATTAAGAAAAGCTCTGTATGGACTAAAACAAGCTCTAAGAGCCTAGTATGCAAGATTGGATAAGTATCTCTTAAAAATTGGTTTTACTAAAGGAAATGCAGATAGAAATTTATATTACAAAGTAACTAATGATGACATTTTGATTATGGAAGTATTTGTTGATGATATAATCTTTGGAGGAGAAGATGGATTATGCAAAGAATTTTCTCTTGAAATGCAGCATGAATTTGAAATGTCTATGATTGGAGAAATAAAATTCTTTTTAGGATTGCAGATTTTACAGACTGATAAAGGCATATTTTTGAGTTAATCTAAGTACTTCAAATAACTACTCAAGAAATTTGGGATGGAGAACTCTAAACCGGTAAGCACACCTAAGACTACAAATGACAAATTATCTCAAAGGGATGAATCTACACCTGTTAATCCAACTAGATACAAATCTATGATAGGAGGTTTACTGTATTTGACACAAACCAAACCTGATATTATGAATGAAGTATGTATAGTTTCTAGATTTTAGAGTAATCCCAAGGAAAATCATGAATCAGCAGTAAAAAGGATTTTCTGGTACTTACAAGGCACAACAAATCTTGGATTATGGTATCCTATAGATGAAATATTGGTCACCTTAAAGATTACAGTTATCCCAGAATCACAAGTTTTCTTCATGTCATCCAACTTTCTGATGCAAAATTTATGACAATTGAAGCACATAGCGTTGTGGTGTTTGACCTGCAATATGTCAAACATGTAAAAAGTATTTCATTGTGAGTTGATAAACATATGGGTGATTAATAAATTTATACATACCTTTTTATCTCTTAAACCATGTGCTAAATCAATTTCCCTTTGGGGTAAGTGCACCAAGTTGTGGTACCAAAAAGGTGCCACTTCTTACTTTTTCATAAAAATGTGTCATTGGCATGAAAAGGTCTTTCAAACCTATGGGTTGGATGCCCAAGGCAAATCCAACCCAAAGGGTTGGTATTCTCCCAAGAAAACCATTGGGCGAGTGCCAAATATGGCGCTCACCCTATTTGGCGCTTGCCAAATGGAAAATTTTGAATTTTCACATTTGGCGCACGCCAAATTTGGTGCTCACCAAATGCAAAATTTGAATTTTTACATTTGGCGCACGCCAAATTTGGCACTCGCCAAATGTGAAAAGTCAATTTTTTGCATCTGGCGAGTGCCAGATTTGGCGTACGCCAAATGTTCTGCATTGTCCAATGTGAAGGTTTTGTGAGTGTTTAGATTTTTTCAGTCTTGACACATGTTAAATCCACCCCCGAAGGAGAATATATACACAAAATATAAAATTTAAATATAGCTCTATAGGACTTAAAATGTAGATTCTAGTTTTTAGAGGATCATATAAAATTTCAGACTTAGTCAAGTTTCAGTAATCGACATGTCAAATTTTAGTAATCAACATGATCCCATTAGCATTCTTTAGCTATATATCTTACTCTCTTTATCTTCCCCAAACTCTAGACCTATCTCTCTCCCTCTCTTCTCTCTCTCCCTTCTTTATCCTTGACTCTCTCCCTCTCTCTTCTCTCTCACTCCCTTATTATTTCTCTCCCCTCCCACTCCTTTCTCTTGGTCACTACCTATCCCTTTTATCCTCTCTCTCCCCATATCTAGGGTCATCCCTCCCTCACTATTCACCTCATTATCTCTCCCTCGCTATATTATTACCCACCTTTCTCTCCCCCTCTAGGTTTCTCACTTATCTAATTGTCCACCCTCTAGTTCTCTCCCTTCTCCTTACCTCTATCTATTTATGAACTCTCTCCCTCCCTTATCTCTCTCTCTCTCCAAACCTTTCTATCTCCTCATTCTCTAGGTCTCACAGTCCCTCCATGTCTACCTCTCTGTCCATCTCCTCTTACTCATCTCTTTGTGCTTCTATCTCTTCTATTCTCCCTCCCTCCCCTCTCCAAGTCTCTACCTTCATTTCTTCCTCTCTCCCTCTCTATCTCCCTCTCCCACTCTCTCATCTTCTCTCTTCCTCTCTTATTCTCTATCTTCATTATCTAGGTCATTACCTCTCCATCCCACCCTATCTCCCCTCTGCATGTTTCTCCCTCCCTTCCTCTCCACCTATCTACCTCTTCATATAGGTCACGTTACCCACCTCTCTTTATCCCCCTCTATCTATCTCACTCCTCTCTGGCCATCTAGGTCTCTCACCTATCTATATGCCCCCTCTATAGTTCTCTATGTCCCTCTCTACCTCTCTCTCCCTCCTCCTTAACCCTATCCCTTTATGAACTCCCTAATTTTCTCTTCCTCCCCTTACCTCTTTATCTCCTCTTTCCATAGGTATCTCACTCTCTCCATGTCTACCTCTCCATCCATCCCCTCTTACTCCTCTCTTTGTTCTTCTATCTCTTATATTCTCCCTCCCTCCCTTCTCTAGGTCTCTCCCTTCATTTCTTCCCCTCTCCCTCTCTACCACCCCATCCACACATACCCCCATATATATCTCACTCCCCCACTTTTTAATTCTCTCTTCCTCTTTTATTCTCTTTGTCTACATTCTAGGTCATCAACTCTCTCTCACCTCTCTAGGTTTACCACTTCCTTCTTCTCCACCTATCTACCTCTGCATCATGTCTCATTACTCACCTCTCTCTCCCCCCCTCTATCTATCTCATTCCTCTCTCTTGTCATCTAGGTCTCTCATCTCTCTTTCCCAATATAGTTCTCTCCCTCTCTCTTCCCCTATATATCCCTCCCTATTTACCCCTATTTATTTTTGAACTCTCTCATCCTCTTCTCGCTTTCCCCCTACCTCTGCATCATCTCCTTCCCTAGGTCTTGTAGTCCCTCCATGTCTACCTCTCCCTCAATCCCCTCATACTCTTCTCTCTCTTTATTCTTTCATCTCTCCTCTTATCCCTCCCTCCCATTTATAGGCATCTCTATTATTTTCTTCCCCTCTCCCTCTCTGTCTCCCTCTCCCTCCTTATCCCATCTCTCTCTCCCTTCCCTACTAATTCTTATTCTCTATTTATCATCTACATCATCAACTTTCCATCACACCCTCTCTAACCCTCTCTAGGTTTCTCCCTCATTCCCTCTCCACCTCTCTACATCTCCATCCATATCTCATTACCAACCTCTCTCTACCCCCCTCCATCTATCTCAGCCCTCTCTCTCTCTCTCACCCTATCTAGGTCTCTCACACCTCTCTCCCCCTCTAGGTATCTTATATCTCTATATAACCCATCTGGGTATGTGCAGGAGCATGGTGGGCCGTATAACCCTTTAGGAAACCATTACTATCTATCTTAGGAAACCATATGACCTCTTAGGACAACATATGGTGTCGTCACAAGTCATATGGTGTCCTAAGGGGTCATATGGTGTCACTACGAGTCATATAGTGTCTTAAGGGATCATATGGTGTTCTATGACCCCTTAGGATACCATATGATCTCTTACAAAACCATATGAACCCTAACGACACCATATGGTGTTCTAAGGGGTCATTTGGTGTTGTATGACCCCTATGGACATCATATGACCCGTTAGGATACCATGTGACCCCTAATGACACCATATGACCCCTAATGACACCATATGACCCCTAGCAACACCATATAGTGTCCTAAGGGTCATATGGTATTCTATGACCCCTTATGACACCATATGCCCCATAATGACACTATATAGTGTCATTAGGGGTCATATGGTTTCTAAGGGGTCACATGGTGTTGTTAGGGGTCATATGATGTCCTAAGGGGTCATATGGTGCCCAAATGGGTCATAGAATACCATATGACCCCTTAAGACACCATATGATCCCTAATGACACCATATGACCCCTTAGGACACCATATGACCACTAACAACACCATATTGTGTCTTGAGGGGTCATATGGTGTCACGAGTAGTCATTTCATGTACTAGAATGTTAAAAGGGGTCATATGGTGTCCTAGGAGGTCACAGAACACCATATGACCCCTCGGGACACCATATGACCTCTTAAGACACCATATCATGTTGTTAGGGGTCATATGGTGTTCTAAGCAGTCATATGGTATTCTAGGACCCATTAGGATGCCATATGACCCCTTAGGACACCATATGACACTATATGGTGTCGTTAGGGGTCATATGACGTCCTAAGGGGTCATATGGTGTCATAAGGGATTATATGGTGTTTTATGACCCCTTAGGACACCATATGACCCCTAAGACCACCATATGGAGTCCTGAGGGGTATATGGTGTTTTTAGGAGTCATATGGTGTCATTAGGGGTCATATTATGTCCTAAGAGGTCATATGATGTTCTATGACCCCTTTGGACACCATATGACCCCTAAAAACACCATATGGTGTCCTAAGGGATCATATTGTGTCCTTAGGGGTCATATGGTGTTCTATGACCCCTTGATACACCTTATGAACCCTTAGGATATGTCATATGGTGTCATAAGGGGTCATATAGTGTCATAAGGGGTCATATTGTATTCTATGACCCCTTACGATGCCATATAACCCCTAACATCACCATATGGTGTCCTAAGGGGTCATATGATTTCCTAAGGGGTCATATGGTGTCAGAAGGGGTCATATGGTATTCTATGACCCCTTAGGACACCATATGACCCCATACACCATATAATTCCTAACGCCACCATATAGTGTCCTAAGAGGTCATATGGTGTTCTATGACCCCTTGGGACACCATATGACCCCAAATGACAATATATGGTGTCCTAAGGGGTCATATGGTGTTCTATGACCCCTTTGGGATGCCATATGAGCCCCCAGGACACCATATGACCCCATATGACCCCTGACGACACCATATTGTGTCCTAAGGGATCATATGGTGTCCTAAGCGCTCATTGAACACCATATGACTCCTTAGGACACTATATGACCTCTAATGATGTCAAATGACCCCTTAAAACACCATATGGTGTTGTTAGGGGTCATATGGTGTCCTAAGGGGTCACAGAACACCATATGACCCCTTAGGACACCATATGACCCCTAACAGCACCATATGACCCCTTAGGACACCATATAGTGTTCTTAGAGGTCATATGGTGTCCTAGAGGGTCAAATAGTGTCCTAAGGGGTCACAAAACATCATATAACCCCTTAAGACACCTTATGATCCCTTAGGACACCATATGACCCTCAACAACACCATATGATGTTGTTAGGGGTAATATGGTGTCCTAATCGGTCATAGAATACCATATGACCCCTTAGGACACCATATGCCCCTAACGACACCATATGATGATGTTAGGGGTCATATGGTGTCCTATGATCCCTTAGGACACCATATGATGATGTTAGGGGTCATATGGTGTCTTAAGGGGTCATAGAACACCATATGACCCTATAGGACACCATCTGACCCCTTAGGACACCATTTGGTGTTGTCAGGGGTCATATGGTGCCCTAAGGGGTTATAGAACACCATATGACCCCATGGGACACCATATAACCTTTAATGACACCATATGACCCCTTAGGACACCATATGGTGTCATTAGGGGTCATATGGTGTCATGTGGGGTCATGTAGTGTTCTAAGGGGTCATAGAACACCATATGACCCCTTAGGACATCATATGACCCCTTAGGAAACCATATGACCCCTTTGGACACCATATGGTGTAGTTAGGGGTCATATGGTGTTCTAAGGGGTCATAAAACACCATATGACTCTCTCATATATATTCCTTACTCTCTTATTGTCTCTCTCAATTCTCAAGGTCACCATGAACCCCTAGGACACCATATGACCCCTTAGGTATTGTTAGGGATCATATTGTGTCCTAAGGGGTCATAGGGTGTCCTATCACCCCTTAGGACACCATATGATCCCATAGGACACCATATGGTGTCTTTATGGGTCATATGGTGTCCTAAGGAGTCATATGGTGTCAGATGAAGGATACCATATGGTGTCCTTTATGGGTCGTATGGTGTGCTAAGGGGTCATATGGTGTTGTATGACCCCTTAGGACACCATATTATGTTGTTATGGGCTATATAGTGTTTTAAGGGGTCATATGGTGTTTTATGACCCCCTAAGGGGTCATTAGAGGTCATATTATGTCCTATGACCCTTTAGGACACCATATGACCCCTTAGGATACAATATGGTGTCGTTATGAGTCGTATGGTGTCCTGAGGGGTCATATGGTGTCCGATGACCCCTTAGGGCACCATATGACCCCTTAGGATACAATATGGTGTCATTATAGGTCATATGATGTCCTAAGGGGTCATATGGTGTAGGACACCATATGAGCCCTCATATTGTGTTTTTATGGGTTGTATGGTGTCCTAAAGGGTCATATGGTGTCCTATTACCCCTTAGGACACCATATGGTGTCATTATGGGTCTTATGGTGTGCTAAGGGGTCATATGGTGTTATATGACCCATTAGGACACTATATGACCCCTTAGGACACCATATGTTGTCATTACAGGTCATATAGTGTGCTAAGGGGTCATATGGTGTCATATAACCCCCTAAGGGGTTGTTAGGGGTCATATTGTGTCCTAAGGAGTCATATTGTATCCTATGACCCCTTACGACACAATATGGTGTTTTTATGCATCGTATTATGTCCTAAGGGAAAATATGGTGCCCTATGACCCCATAGGACACCATATGATCCCTTAGGGGTCATTAGGGATCATATTGTGTAATAATTGGTCATATGGTATCCTATGACCCCTTAAGACACCATATGGTGTCGTTATGGGTTGTATGGTATCCTAAAGGGTCATATGGTGTCCTATGATCCCTTAGGATACCATGTGACCCCTTAGGATACCATATAGTATCGTTCTAGGTTATATGGTGTCCTAAGGGGTCATATAGTGTTCTATGACCCCTTAGGACACCATATAACCCCTTACATGTTGTTAGGGTTCATATTGTGTCCTAAGGGGTCATATGGTGTCCTATGACCCCTTAGGACACCATATGATCCCTTAGGTATTGTTAGGGGTCATATTGTGTTCTAAAGGGTCATATGGTGTCCTATGACCCCTTAGGACACCATATGACCCCTTAGCACACCATATAGTGTCAATATGGGTCATATGGTGTCCGCAGGGATCATCTGGTGTCCTGTGACCCCTTAAGACACCATATGGTGTTGTTATGGGTCATATGGTGTCCTAAGGGGTCATGTGGTGTCCTATGACACCTTAGGACACCATATGGTATTGTTATGGGTTGTATGGTGTCCTAAGAGGTCATATGGTGTCCTATGACCCCTTAGGACACCATATGACCCCTTAGATATCGTTAAGGGTCATATTATGTCCTAAGGGGTCATATGACCCCTTAGGACAGCATTAAACCCCTTAGGTGTCATTAGGGGTCATATTGTATCTTAAGGGGTCATATGGTGTCCTATGACCATTTAGGACACCATATGACCCCTGAGGAAATCATATGGTGTTGTTATGGGTTGTATTGTGTCCTAAGGTGTCATATGGTGTGCCCTTAGGGCACCATATGACTCCTTAGGTGTTGTCAGGGGTCATATGGTGTCTAATGACCCCTTAGGACACCACTTGGTGTTGTTGTGGTCGTATGTTAAGGAGGAGGGGAAGAGAGATAGAGAGGGAGAGGGACAACTATAGAGGGGACATATATATAGGCAAGAGACCTAGATTTCAAGAGAGGAGTGAGATAGATAGAGGGGGATAAAGAGAGGTGGGTAATGAGACCTATATGCAAAGGTAGATAGGTGGAGGGGAAGGGAGGGAGAAACCTAGAGAGGGGAGAGAGGGTGGGTTGGAGAGTTAATGAACTAGACAATGAAGAGAGAGAATAAGAGAGATAGAGATATAATGAGAGAGTGGGGGAAGGATATATAAATGGAGAGGGGAAGAAAGGAAGGGAGAGATCTAGAGAGAGAAGGGAGAGAGAAGAGAAGAGATAGAAGAAAAAAGAGATGAGTAAGATGGGATGGATGGAGAGGTAGAAATGGAGGGAGAGAGATACCTAGAGAATGAGGAGGTGGATCTAGGTTTGTAGAGAGAGAAGAGAGGGAGAGTGTTCATAAATAGATAGGGGCAAGGGAAAGGGGGAGAAAGGTGGAGAGGGTGGGAGATAACTAGAGGGTGGACAATTAGATAAGTGAGAAACCTAGAGGGGGAGAGAGAGGTGAGTAATAATATAGGGAGGGAGAGGTAGTGAGGTGAATAGGGAGGGAAGGAGAGCCCTAGATATAAGGAGAGAGAGGATAGAAGGGATCGGTAGTGAACAAGAGAAACAAGTGGGAGGGAAGAGAAAAAATAAGAGAGTGAGAGAGAAGAGAGAGGAAGGGAGTCAAGGATATAAATTAGGGTACAAGGAAGGGATGAAAGGTAGAGAGGGTAGGATATACCTAGAGAGGGGAGAAAGAAGTGAGAGAGACACAAGAGGGAGAGAGATAGGTGTAGAGTTTAGGGAAGATAAAGATAGTGAGATACAGATCTAAAGAGTGCTAATAGGAGAATGTTGATTATTAAAATTTGACTAAGTATGAAAGTCAATATGATCCTCTAAAAACAAGAATCTACATTATAAATCCTATAGAGTTGAAACCACTCTCAAACATCCTACCAATATATACATGAAATATAACTTAAAGTGACTTATACTTAAATATTATATTTCATGTATATATTTGCATCACAAAACCTTCAAATTGGATAATGCAAGACATTTGGCATGTGCCAAATTTGGTGCTCAACAAATGAAAAAAGTTGACTTTTCTCATTTGGTGCACACCAAATTTGGCGCGCGCCAAATGGCAAAAGTCATTTTTTTTCATTTGGCGAGTGCCAAATAGGGTGAGCGCCATATTTAGCGTGCGCCAAATGGTCTGCATTGGGAACTACCAACCCTTAGGGTTGGATTGTACTTGGGCATCCAACCCAAAGGATTGGATGACCATTTCAAGCCTGAGATGTGTTTTTAACAGAGGATTAGAAAATTTTCACATATTTTTTGCTGTGCTCTCCATCAGGTTTGCACGTGTTTCAATAAAATTGAAAAAAAATACCATAGAGACCTCGATCTCTCTCTTAGCTATCCAAGCATGTAATTATTTTCACATTTTGATTTCGTTAAGGCTTTCTTCTATAATTTCTTTGTTAGTGTGTTCGTTTTTGGTCAAAAACCAACATGCACTATTTTGGGTATAGTTTTTAACAAGTTCGTCGGATTTTGAAGAAACTTACATTTTTAGAAAATAGACTCCATTCTACACAATTTAAAAGAAAAAGTTTTCATTTTTTATTAGTTATCAATGGTTTTAGGGGGGAGCATGCTCAAATTTCTATTTTTCAAGATGTGTCCACTTCAAAAATTAGTAAAAAATCATATATTCATTAAAAAATTAGCTGAAAAATCTGGCATAAACTACAAGGTGTTAGCTAATTTCTCACCAAAGCGATTTTAAAAATTAAAAAAAAAAAACTTAACATTTTAGGGGGCCCACAACAGACATAATGTTATGTTTTTTGCATTAAAAAAGGACCACTTTTTGTGGCCCCCCTTTTTGAAGCCCTTAATCTCCACCGTTTTCAAAAAAAATTAGTAGTTTAGAAAGTAGACTCGAAGAACTCTGACTCTTGTTCTTCTTGCATCTTCAAATTTGGAGTCTAACTATCTTCAATTTGTCATTGAAGTTTAAACTTTGTTGATTTCAAAAAAAAGTGGCATCTTAAGACCCCCTTTTGGTACCACAAGTTGGTGCACATACCCTTTGCGTAACATTGGAATCTCTATTACGATGAGATTCTTTAACCAATGAAGCCACACCTTCCCATGTTAATGTGTGACCAGAATGTTGACATCATTCAATCCATACCGTCATCTAATCAAGATTGTTTGCAATATACAAATGTAGTGCATCCCACTCTCGGCCAACTATATAAAAAACAAATAGATGACTTACAACCAATTTATTTTGAAGATTAAGAATTAATTAACAACAATAACATCTTATAATTACCTCTTACTTTCCTTGATCTACCTTTCCCCATCAAGTACTCCCCTTCAAATTTTTTAATGGGGTTGGGATCCCAAATGCGATCTACGTGGATCTTTGCTGCAAACTTAGGAAGATATTCAGTAATCTACACCATATATCCCTCAACCATAAAACCCTCAGGATGTGATCTTTGTCGAATGAAAGCCTTCAAATATTTCAAGTGCCTCTCAACCATCCACATTGACCTAGTGTGTACAAGTCCACACAATTCAATCTCCTCAACTTGGTGTATGAGGTAGTGTTCTTGTGCATTGAAAAAAGTCAAAGGTAGACCCTTTCGCATTTCACATACTAGATGACGAATTTTTCTTTTTCAATATTTTATATTTTCTTTATGGATTTCTTTAGATGACAACCACCTACAAGAGATTCAAGATGCAAAAATATATAAATGAGACTTTACAAAATAATATACAATATATTACATAACAAGTAAAATAAATCACAAATATAATATCTATACAATAAATTGAACAAACATCACTACTTACCTCATGTATTTTCCAAGATCATATATGATTTGTTGGCATTTTGGCATTAAGTTATCATTGATGTCAACCGACATGATGGCAATTCACATTAGAGTGAGCAGACAGAATGAAAGCTTACTAGTAAGGCATAAACTGATATGAAGGTTGTGTGTGTGTTAACATGTTGAGCAATAAACCGGTCTAGAGGTTGGTTGACTATTTATGATGAAGAGGCAGAATACTAAAGTTATCACAAACCACTAGAGGTGAAGATGTGTTACCGGTATAGCGTGCACTGTTGGAGTTGAGAAACACAACACCATAGGAGCCTAAAGATCTTCTGCAAGCTAAAACAATCTATTACAAGGAGAAGCAATGAAGCAAAAAAATTTGAATAACAAAAACATAGGAAAATATGCTCAAAAGAGGAGAGCTCAATATTGACCAAAATGTGTAATGACATAATGATACAAAAAAAAAAAAAATTGACCTTTAATAGGTCAAAAAACCCTAAAAGAGAAAACCCTAGGCTTGTACATAATAATTAATAAAAAAATTAATTTTTATGCACCTAATGTTAGCTTAAGTGTAAAAGATAATATAGAGCTTAAACAATTAAACAAATATTGCTTAATTAATTAAGTAAATACCCAATTACTCTAACACCCCCCCTTAAGATAGACTTAGGGAGAAGCTAAAACCTAGAACAACTACTGAAAGGAGGATAGATGGGTCTTGGCAACAAGGCCTGATCAGGTACCCAAATACAATGAAATCTCTATGAAATGGAGAAAAGGAGAAAACCTAGTGGGAAAAAACTCCTCTCCAAAAAGAGATAAAAGAACATGTTGAAAGAGAAAGAAAAAGAAGGAAGGAAGGCCTCATAAAGACCCCCCAAAGGGCAACTTCCTTCACCCCAAGCATAGACCGCAACTGAAGATAGCGCGGCGATGCAAAAGGTTTCGTGAAGATGTCTGCAACCTGCTCGAAAGTGGGAATCTACTCCAGAATGAGAACACCATCTTGAATCAACTCGTAGATGAAATGCACGTGAAGCTTAATGTGCTTCATCTACTGATGCTCTATCAGGTTGCGGGAAATATGAATAGCACTCTGATTGTCACACCAAAGAACGTGGGACTGTCAAGAGGACAACCAAACTCAGTCATTAGCAGTGTGGTACTCAGCCTCTGTAGATGATAATGCATGAGCAGTCTACTTCTTGCAAGATGAAGTGATAGGGCCAAAGCCAAGATAGAAAACAAAGCCAGAAGTAGACCTCCGATCAGTGACATCAGAAACCCAGTCTGAGTCAGTGTAGCCAACAATGTGAGGTGCCCCTGATGTGTAGTGAATGCCATGAGAACTAGAGCTCTGAATGTACCTCAAAATATGTTTGGTAGCTTGCCAATGACTCTCATGAGGATCATAGGAGAATTGAGAGACAAGGCCAACCGCAAAGGAAATATTAGGATGGGTGTGAGGTAGGTACAACAGATTGCCAACCAACTGCCTATAAAGTGTAGAATCTACTGAAGGAGTGGGACAAGCAGTAACCAAAATAATCCCTGACTAAAAAGGAGTGGGAGAGGGCTTGCAATCAAGCATGCCAAAGTGCTGAAGAAAGTCAAGAGCATACTTCTACTGGTAAATGGAGTGCCCATCAGAAGATTGAATCACCAAAGAAATAGTGCAGAAGACCATGATATGTCATCTCAAATTGATCCATCAAGGCTTGTTGAATATGCTAAATCATACAGGATGAGCTACCTATGATGAGGAGATCATCAACATATAGCACAAGAATCAGGGTCTCACCCTCAAGAATCTGAATGTACACTATGTGATCAGAATGACTACAGGTGAACCGAGTGGAGAGCAAGAAAGAATTCATCTTCTCATACCAAGCCCGAGGGGAATGTTTAAGACCATACAACAAACATCAAAGTCTGCAAACCAAAGAACTGTCATGCATAAATCCCTGAGGCTGCTCCATGTAGATTTCCTCCTGTAGGTCCCCATGCAAGAAGGCACTCTTCACATCCATCTAAAAAATAGGTCATCCTCTAGAAGCTGCAAGAGATAGTACAAAGCAAATAGAGTTCATCTTGGCGATAGGGGCAAAAGTCTTAGAGTAATCAATACCCTCAACCTGTGAGAAACCCTTCGCAACAAGATGTGCTTTGTACTTATTAATGGAACCATTAGCAGCATACTTAGTGTGATACAACCAGCGACACCTAACCATATTTCTACCCTTAGGAAGAGGACAGAGATCCCAAGTATGATTCCTCATCAAAGAAGAATACTCCTCCTCCATAGCATAATCCCACTCAAGGTGTCTAGTAGCCTTTGAAAACTTCTAAGGATCATCTAAAATAGCATGACTCAAAAGACTAGAACCCACAGTATGAAAATGGGTGCGATGAGTATCTGAAGGATCATCGGCCATAGGACCTACCACTTCAATAGTAAGGCTAGCACACTTGGGCATCTGAGGTGGAGCAGGTGGAGGTGGGGATGGTGGATCATTAGCACCATCATCAGAATCATCCTCAAAAAGATCCTGAAGAGGTGTAGTGGTCAAAGTAGGCAAAGGAGTAGATAATGGAGTCGAGGTATCCACTGTGGGAAGGCGCTCATCAAATTGAACATCCCTTCGAAACAGGACCTCTCTGGAATCAGGATCAAACAACCTGTATGCCTTAACATCTTCATAGTAGCCAACAAAAATGAGGGGTCACTCTTCCATTCCATGGCTTTCCTCTGAGCATCAGGAATAAAAGCCCATGCCTTAATGCCAAACACTTGGAAAAAAGAAACATCAGGCTTGTTATAAGACCAAGCCTCCTCAGGAGTCATATGTTTAATCACCTTGTGAGGCATCCGATTCTGAATATAGTTGGCACAATTGATTGCCTTGGCCCAAAAAGATGAATCCATGGACCTGGACTGAATCATATGATTTGCCATCTCCTGTAAAGTTTTGTTCTTGCGCTCAATGACACCATTCTGATGAGGAGTGTAGGGAACAGTAAATTGATGTTGCTAACCATTCTCAATGCAAAAATCTCTGAAAGCCTGATTCACATACTCCCCCCCATTATCTGTACGTATCCGCCAAATAGAATAGCCAAACTGCTTCTCTACAAATGTCTTGAAGATTCAAAATGAATCGAAGACATCAAACTTGTACTTAAGAAAGTACACCCATGTGCGTCTGGAGAAGTCATCAATAAACATGAGTACATACTTGGCCCCAAAAAAAGGAGTGGGAAATGACATGAGATCACTGTGAATCAACTCCAAGGGTGCCGAAGCATGAGAGGCTCTTCCCTTCAGAAAGGGATCTCTATGATGTTTGTCAAGCACACAACCATGACAAACACCATCAGTACAAGAAATATGTGGGAGCCCAAGAACAAGTTCCTATGTACTCATCTGTTGAAGATATCTGTAATTGACATGGCCCAAGTGCTCATGCCAAAGTTGATTCACTAAATCTACATGTGCTATAAGAGATGAACCTATACCCGAAGGGGGCTCAAATTCATCAAATCTTTAAAGACGAGATGTAGCATCAACACTCCTAGTAGCCACAACCAAATTAGGGTCATGGAGGTCCCGAATAACCACATCATGTGGTGAGAACTCAACTGTCTTACTAGAGCCAGAGTGGCAAATCTGATAAATGGACAAGAGGTTCATCGAGATGTTAGGGACAACCAGAACATCCTACAGAGTAACCCTATCCAAAGAGATGGGACCTGAACCCAAGACTTAAATTTGAACTGAGTCACCCACTGCAATTTGTGAAATACTACAAGAGGCAAGAGAAGTAACCAACTATTGAGTGTGTGTCATATGATGAGAAACACCAGAATCTAGTATCCATGTGGACCCATAGGTCAAAGCTCGAGCAGTGAGAGCATGACCTTTCCCTATGGAAGGAGAAGATGCCCGAGGTGAGGAGATGTGATGCTGCTGCATGGCTTCCTCTAAAGCCTCTAAACATTTCTAACACTTGGAAACTAGATGTCCTTCCTTGCCACAAAAACTGCAAGTGTCTCCTAATTTCTTCTTAGTCTTGGAGAAAGACTCACCAGACTGTGAAGATTTACATTGTTTTGGAGGAAATAGAGGTTTAGAATTAGACTTAGGAGGTGGCTTGGAGGAAGACTCATTGGTGGCAAAATTATTCTTGGGCTTCAGTTTCTGCTTTTGTTTCTCCTTCTCCTTAGAGGACTAAGCAACCAATGTTTTGTTCTTAGAGCCTAAGAGCTTATCTAGCTGAGAAAGATGAGACTACTCATGAGACAATCGCTCACAAAAGACATCAAAGGTAGGCATGTTGAAATGAGCACCCAAGCCATCCATGGTGGAGTAGAAAGTAGAGGCAAAAACCTGAAAGTGATCCCGAAGCTTCGAAAGAATCAAATGAATGCACTTTGTGTCTGTCTTGATCTTGCCACATCCCTGAAGAACAGATCTTGTAGTCTTGAACTTATTCAAAAAATCCTCAATGGTGGGAAAGGAATCAAATGACAAAGAAACCAACTCTACCTCAATCTATAATGCTTGAATCTCATTAATCCTCCCAAAGAGAGTCTCAAACTTCAACCATATAGCTTGAGGAGTAAGCAACTCATCAAGGTGAAACAAAAGACTGCCAGAGACATGCAAGGAGAGAAAACCCATGGCCTCATCCATCTTGTTCCTATGCTGAAGAAGCTCATAAGGATGCTACAATATAGGCTGAACCTCATCCAAGCAAGACCACAACCCCTATGCCCTGAGAAGCCTCATGATTTGGGGCTTCCAAGTGTGATAGTTGTGTGAAGTCAACAACTCAACTGAAGGATCTGCCATGAGAACAAAAAACTTTGCACTTGCACCTACTTATTGGTTTTTTTATTATTATGTGATCTTTTAGAATAGATAGAAGATGCAGAAGGGTTTGTTTGTTTTGAGAGTTTTGGTGTTCTTGATTTTTGATATAAATGATAGAAAGCAAGAAAAAAACACCCCCTCACAATAGATAAACCCAAACCCTATTACATACTGATGAGAATGAAGTAGTGCATAAGAAAAAACACTTCAAACTAATATCTCATGTACTTGATGAAAATTTTGAGAAAAAAGATCAAAAATATAAATAAAGCATGCTGAGAGCTTTCCAATGCCTATTTTTTTTTGAAAAATGGAGTCCGTTTGCACAATCTACAGCCCTGAAAGTGCAGAAAAGAAGTCCAACTTTGATTGGAAAAATGTATATCAAATAGAAGATTCAAAAAAAAAATCCAACTGTACGATGTCCAGCTCAGAACCAGCTTTCCAACGCCTATTCGTTTTCCAAAAAATGACCCCAGATGCTCAAGATATGACCAAAAAATGAATCCCCCCTCAAAAAGTCTAGAGGGTGGAGGTCTGGTGGAGGAACCAAGAGGAGGTGGCGCTCTGGCTGTGCTTCGACGAGGAGCGGTGGAGGAGGAGGCCGAGCGGAGTGGAGCACTGGCGGTGGCGAAGGAGATAGGCTGGGTGGAGCATTGGTGGCAGGCAGCAGAGCTAGGCCGGGCAGAGGAGCACTGGTGGCAGGCCTACCTAGCGGAGCGGGAGTTCCGGCGGGAGGCGGGAGGTGAGAGTTCTGGCAGGGGCCGCAGGGTGGTGCTAGTGGGGGCCAGAAATTGGGGCCAGCGAGGGGCCAGGGATCGGTGCCAACGGGGGCCAGGCTGATAGGTCAGGTTGTCGTACAGCGGTCGGACTGTCAAATCTCCAGTACCCTTTGACAACCGCAACCCCCCCAAAAAAAAAAATTTAAAACTTTGCTTTGTGTTTTTTTTTTTTTTTGTTGACTTTTTTTAAAAAAATAAAAAATCTGGCCTGCATGTCATAAAAAGGCAAAAAAATTTGTAATTTTTTTCACAATTTGTGTGTCAGAGTCATACGACCTGGTTTTGGAGAAAAAATTCACCTAGATGCTCAGGAGTCAAAAATAGACAAATTTTATATGTCTATAGGGGTTTTTGGGCCTTCTGATCATGATGGTGAGGTCTATTTAGGCCAAAAATGCTAAGAAAAAGGCATATCCCTAAGCACACAAAAAAATTTCCTGAAACCCCAGATCTGCTTCCAATGCAAAAATTCTCAAAAACAGGAACAAATGGCTACAGATCTGACCTCTGATACCATGTTGGAGTTGAGAAACACACCACCACAGGAGCCTAAAGATCTTTTGCAAGTTAAAACAATCTGTTACAAGGAGAAGCAATGAAGCAAAATAATTTGAAGAACAAAAACACAAGAAAATATGCTCAAAAGAGGAGAGCTCAATATTCACCAAAATGTGTAATGACATAATGATACAAAGAAAAGAAAATTGACCTTTAATAGGTCAAAAAACCCTAAAAGGGAAAACCCTAGGCTTGCACATAATAATTAATAAAAGAATTAATTATTATGAACCTAATGTTAGCTTAAGTGTAAAAGATAATAGGGAACTTAAATAATTAAACAAATATTGTTTAATTAATTAAGTAAACACCCAATTACTCTAACATGCACTATCCGTTAGCAGAAGAAGAAGGCCTTACCAATAAAGGCATGTACCGGTACGAGTTTGCTGAATGTTCAAGTTTGAACTGACTATTTGTTGGTGAGAAGAGTGTTTGACCATGTTGATGCCATGTGGAGCCGAGGTGGCAAATATGTTGTGGTCAATGAAGCCTCCATCGACACGGTTAGTGAAACTGTCAGCCGATATAAATGAAAAAGCCACAAACTATGGGATTGTAACTGATTGATGTTTCTCGATGAAGAAAGAATGATAGAGGAAGATTAGGGAGTAGTTGGCTCCTGGATCAATGCAAAGGAAATCCGATCACAAGAAGATCTCAAAAAGGAAACAAAAAAGTGTTCTATGAGTCCATAGATTTCAAATTAGAAAATATTTTATGTTGTTGCTATCCTTAGCAAGTATGGATTAGGTAATGGGAAACATGTATAGATGAATCCCTAGAGTATAGGAGATCGAACCATGACAGACTCGATCAGATCTCATGCAAATTGTTCCATGAAAAGGAAACCCTAACCACTCCAAATTTGAATTCCTTTTTTGGCGCGAAACCAGGGTATAAAGAGAAGATCTCGAGACAAAGCAATTTTTTTGAAGCTGTAGAGAAGAGAAAGAGAAAAGAGAGATTAAGTGAAAAATAAGAATTGATAGACTTAGAAATTATTCTAAGAGAGTTGTAGAGTAAGTGAACAAGAATGCTGGCGAGATGGTTCTACCTACAGTGATTGAGTATTGGTATAACTGTAGTTTCACAATTAAGCTAAATTGACAAGGTATGGCATAGTAGGAAGCATCCAAGTGTGACACAGTGTGTTGAGAAAGTGTAAGTATGTGTGTGTGTGTGTGTGTGTGAGAGAGAGAGAGAGAGAGAGATAATAGATGCAGAGAATCAAAGAGTGTAATCTCACAACCGGTAGTGTGAGATTCAATGAAGGAGTAAAGACTGTCAATCGAGAGTAGGATATTTAATCAAGAGTTGTAGAATTCATTTGCAACAAGAAGCCTTAACTGTATTCGAATTGTATTTTGATATACATCACCAAGTTAGAGCTTGGTGTAGGGGTTGGTGCTCCTTGGATTGGTTCCCTAAAATAGAAGGGGTTGGTGCTCCTTGGGTCGATGCCCTAAATCTTTGTAATTCAGTATTTTACCTGTGAGGCTGGATTGGAGTAGTAGTCTCTAGCACCTTTTCTCACCAAGGTTTTTTCCACATTGGGTTTTCCTCGTACATCTAGTGTTGTGTGTTTCATTTGTGTGATTGATCTCTTTGGCTTTCCTTCTTGCTTTACCAATTTGATTGTTTAGTGCTTAAGTGGTTAATTGGTATTCTGAAGTTGCTTTGAAAGTCAAAAGATTTAGGAACCACTAATTTACCCCCCTCTCAGTGGTACTCTTTGTTCAACAATTGGTATTAGAGCCAAGTTCCCAGTTATCATTAAACCTTGGGTAGATTCTAGACATTGAACACAATGGCAAGAAATGAGTCTTCTTCCTCAAAAGACCCCATGTTTGATGGTTCTAATTATGCCTTCTAGAGCAGAAGAATGGAGACCTAAATTTCCTCTCTAGGATTTGATGTGTGGATGTCTATCAAGAATTGTTATGTTGTTCCTAGTGTTCCTCCCACTGATCCGGATGCCAAAAAGGAATATGAGAACAATGCAAAGGCCAAACATGCTATCTTGAGCGGGTTGTCTGATAATGAGTTTCTCAAAGTCATGCATTGTGTTTCAGCAAAGGAGACTTGGGATAAATTGCAGAGGTTGTTTATAGGAGATGCAAAAGTCAAAGAGGCCAAGCTACAAGCACTAAGGGGCCAACTTGAAAGCATCAAGATGAAAGATGATGAAAAGGTTGCAGACTATA
The DNA here is from genome assembly GCF_030272615.1 of Cryptomeria japonica. Taxonomy (NCBI): domain Eukaryota; kingdom Viridiplantae; phylum Streptophyta; class Pinopsida; order Cupressales; family Cupressaceae; genus Cryptomeria; species Cryptomeria japonica. The sequence continues at coordinate 718,477,938 of NC_081411.1, read as the reverse complement.
TTCATAGATTTGATGAAACTATGAACACCATCAGAGGACTTGGTGAAGAGATTGTAGATGAGATTATTGTTAAGGAGGTACTTAGGTCTCTCGCACCCAAGTATGATACTAAGGTGTCTGCCATAGAAGAAGCCAAGGATATGAAAATCTTTACAATGGATGAGTTATTTGGCTCGCTGAAAACCTATAAGATGATAACAATCGGTGACACATCCTCAAGGAAAGAAGCAGCTACTCATGAAGAATCCAGTGAAGACTCTGATGCAGAAGTAGAAAAATTTGTCACGAAGCTCAAAAGAGGATCTGACTGGTATAAAGGAAAGCTACCGCTTAAATTTTTTAACTGTGGGAAGGTCAGACACTTTGCTGCTAATTATCCTTACAAGGAAACTGATGGAGATGAGTCAAGAGAGTTCAAAAAATCTGTTGGCAAAGATAGAGAAATAAATGACTACCGACAAGGAAGGAGAGGCTATCAGAATCAGAACGGTCTATATAGTATTGAGGATGATACAAAAGATGAAGAAAATGAATCAGAGGATGATTACCATGAGAATGACAGAAAAGTCAATCTCTTCGTGGCACTTGGTGAACCAGTTGATGAAGATGAGGAAGAGGAGGACATTGAGGCTGAAGTGGACTTGGAGGGTGAGTTTATCAGTGCTCTTGAGGAATTGAGAAAAACAAGAAGAGAACTCAAAAAGGTCAAGTTTTCTCCAGTAAATGAAAAAGATCTTTTGAAGGAATCCCTGGATGAGTCCGGTCAAGTTATAGCTAACTTGAAATTGCAGTTGGAAGAAACTAAGAGGATATGTGAGGCTACATCCTTTGATCTGACAAAGAAGGAGAAGGAGCATCAAGATTTGGAAGCAAAGATAGTGAAGCTCAGAAAGGAGCTTCAAGAAAGTAAGGAGGAAAAAAAAATGAGAAAATATGAAGGCAACACCAAGGCCTTAGACAAGATGCTGAGCAAATAGAAGCAATCCAAAGACACTGGTGGTTTAGGCTTTGAATTAGGTCAAAGTTCAGCCCACAAAGACAAATTTGGCAAAGAAATAAATTTTATCTCTTCTTTTCAAGGTGAAGAAAAGAAGACATTCACTATAGGCAAGGATACCAGCAAAAAGACATGCATATGTTGTTGGAAATCACCACTCAAATCGGTATACAACAATGAACCCAAGGCCACACTAATTGTATCAACATGCAGATCCAAGGAGAAATGCAAGGCTTGATCTTGAAGGTTTCACTAGATCCAACAAGATGAAGGGAAGACCCTTGATGAGGCAGTCCCATTCAGGACCAAGGCTACATAACCGATATGTTTCCAACTTTCATGGTTACTGTTACGGGTGTAACAAATTTGAGCATAAAATGGTTGACTGTAGATTAATCAATAATCCCCCTATGAGCTATGAAAGTAGAAATCCATTTAATGCACTCTATGATATGAATGTTGTCTTCTATTTGTGCAATGAATATGATCATAAAAGTTTTGAATGTAGGAAGAATAAACCGGTTTCCCAAAACAATTTTAAGGATGTTCCCTTATATGAAGATGTAAAATGCTATAACTGTCAAGAGTTTGGACACATAGAAAAGTTGTGTAAAAACCAGAAGATCAAGTAGAAGAAGACAAATCCTAATCAAGAACTGATAATTGAATCTGTGCACAATATAGCAACTGACAAGAAGAAGGAAACCAATATGGTATGGTTTGAGAAAGAAAAGGAAAAGGCATAATCAAGTCTCATAGTACAGACTGCCTTACATGTTGAAAGAAAAAATCTATGGGTTATAGATAGTGGTTGCTCAAACCACATGACTGGTGACAAAAGGAAATTCATCAAACTTGAAGATTAGAATAATGGTTCAGTAAGGTTTGGAAATAACTCTTTCATCAAAATAAAGGGAAAAGGCACTCCAAGTATTGGTGGAAAATTGAAGGCATGTGATGTATATTATGTGGAAGGCCTTAAGAACAATCTGTTGAGTGTGAGTCAGATGTGTGATAAAGGTTACAAATTTACCTTTGACTCAACCGGTTTCCAAATAAAGAAAGATAGTACCAGTCAAGTTGTGGTAGAAGGAAAGAGAACAGATGGAAATGTTTACAATCTGAAGGAGCGCTATGAGTCCCAATGTATGTTAGGACAAGTAGATGAAAGTTGGTTGTGGCACCAAAGATTAGGTCACATAAACTTTGATAACCTAGTTGCAGTAAGCATAAAGGGGTGTGTGAGAAATATTCCACCCATCATCAAACCAGTAAGCACATTTTGTGATGAATGTGTGAAAGGTAAGCAAACTAAAGTAAGCTTCAGGACAAAAGAGCACAACACCTCAAGACCACTTTAAATTGTGCATATAGATCTGTGTGGTCCAACTAGAACAAGAGCACCTGCAGGTGAGAGATAATTTATGCTATTTATTAATGATTACTCAAGAATGACATGGGTCACCTTCCTACGAGATAAATCACAAGCATTTGAAAGATTCAAGATCTTTAGGAAGATGGTGGAGAAAGAAAGTGGGAGCAGATTAAAATGCCTAAGATCAGACTGGGGTGGAGAGTTTACCTCAAATGAGTTTGAAGATTATTGTGAAAAGAATGGAATTAGAAGGCAATACTCAGCTCCTAGGACACCACAACAAAATGGTGTGGTAGAAAGGAAGAATAGGACAGACAAGGAGATGGGCAGAACCATGTTAAATGAGGCTAGACTGCCAGACACATATTGGAAGGAATTTGTTTATGCTACAACCCGGGTTCAATTAAGAACAAATAGCAGAATAGCACCTTAATATATGTGTTATGACTGGAAGCCTTTAGTCAAATACTTCAAATTATTTGGAAGCAAGTGCTTTATCAAGAAAGATATGGATGGTCTAGGAAGTTTTGACTCCAGGAGTGATGAAGGAATCTTCCTTGGTTACTCATCTAACAACAAGGCCTACAAATGCTACAACAAAAGACTAAGAAGAGTCATTGAGAGTGTGCATGTAAAATTTGATGAGGATATGCACAAAGGATGTCAATCGATATGATAACTCTAGTGATGAAGATGATGAAGCTCAGTTAGACATTGAACCAGACGAAGCATCCAAGAAGGCCCCCAACCGGTATGTATAGTTGAATCACCCAGAAGAGAAAATTTTGGGAAATAAGAGTGATGGTGTGCAGACTAGAAGAAGACTTTCTCATAATGATTAACAAGTCAACCTCTACTTCATGACTAAAGTTGAACCCAAAACATTCAATGAGGCCAGCAAAAGACAATAATGGATGGATGCCATGGAAGAAGAACTACAACAGATTGAGAAGAACAAGACTTGGGAATTAGTCCCTAGACCAAAAGACAAGAACATCATTGGCACTAAATGTGTCTATCGGAACAAGATGAATGAAGAAGGTAATATTGTTTGGCATAAAGCTAGACTAGTGTGCAAAGGATACTCTTAGGTAGAGGGGATTGACTTTTAACAAACATTTGCACCAGTAGCTAGATTAGAAGCAATTAGAATGTTTCTAGCCTACCCTGCCTACAAGGGTTATAAAGTATGCCAAATGAATGTAAAATCTGCCTTCCTAAATGGAAATTTAGAAGAAGTGTACATGGAGCAACCGAAACGGTTTCTTCTGCATGATGATGAGCCATTTGTGTGCCAATTGAAGAAGTCCTTGTATGGTCTAAAGCAAGCTCCTAGAGCATGGTACTCAAGATTAGATCAGTATATGAAGGAGCAGGGATTCAAAAATGAAAGTGTTGATAGCAATTTGTATATAAAGAAAGATGGGAACCACATGATCATTGTGGTTGTGTATGTATATGACATTATCTTTGGAGGAAACAAGGACACCCTCTACAAAGAATTTGTTGATTAAATGTAGTCAGAATTTGAAATGTCAATGCTTGGTGAATTGACTTACTTCCTTGGTTTGCAAATATTACAGCAAGATAAAGGAATCTTTATCTCACAAATAAAGTATGCAAAGGGGATGTTGAAGAAATTCCAACTAGAATATTGTAAATCGGTAAGTATCCCCGTGGTGACTAAGAGTAAACTGAGCAAGAATGATGAATCATTGGTGGTGGATCATACTTTGTACAGATCCATGATAGGTAGTCTACTATATCTAACTACTTCAAGACCGGATATAGTTTAGGCAGTATGCATGGTGGCCAGATTCCAAGCTACACCAAAGCAGTCACATATGAATGTTGTTAGCAGAATCTTTAGGTGCCTACTATTGGTATTATGGATGACTTTGTCATGTGTTGCATTGGTTTTGTCATTGATGTCAACACTTATCTTCTTGGCAGTCTACATTGTTGATTTGGTACTATGGTTATATTGGTTTACTGGTGTTCACCGGTATGGTTAGTGACTTATGTACAGTTAACGATATATGTTCACCAGCAAATTATATTGTTCACTAGTAGTGATGATGAATTATTATCATTTGGAGATCATTTGGTTATGTTGAAGACATGGATTGGAAGTTTGGATTTGGTATTTTTCTTATTGGTGTAATCGAATTGATAGATTTGCCTTTACCCGCAGATAGGTCTAGGTTATGGACTGGTACATGTTATCTATTCCAAATCAGCATGACACATTATGGAGATTTTTTATTGATTGGATAATGTGGTAAATGTATTGAGCCGACATGTTGTATCACATCAAGACTTATTTGTAATTGATTTAATTGTAATATCTTTAGTGAGCCAACCCACACATTTGGTCTTAGGTTTTGTATATATGATTGTAAGATCTTATTGAAGATCAAGGTATGGCTATGGTATGAGTGTGTTCGAATATTGAAGAGCGAAAATAAGAAGATTATTGTGCGAATCACACAGACATTATTCAACGGTTGAAGGAAGGTTATGAAGGTGTTTAGCACTCATGTTCAAAGCTTAAACCGGTACTGAATTCAGCATTGCAGATGCTATTTTGAGCAGTACATTATCATTGGATTTAATCATCCAATTGTGTAGTTAGTGTGACTCCTATTTTGTGATTGAGCAATGAGCTCTAAGCGGTTGGCCTTTCTACATGTGTAGACCCCGTTTGTGTACACTTACTATCTGCAGTAGTATCATCTGATTGTGGGTAAGGTTTCCCATCGTGGCTTTTCCTTTTACCGGGTTTCTGCATCAAAATCTTTGTGTCAAGTGTTGTGGATGTTGTTTCTCTTTGTATTTCATGCATTAAGTTAAACCGATACTACTATAACTATTAATCTGTTTTACTGGCACTTAAGTCTGGTTTACTGGCATTAAATTTACATTGGAATAATTTGCATTTGGATTATAATTTATATACAACTGGTTCACAACTGATTCACCCCCCTCTCAGTTGTCCTTCCCAGATCCTAACACCTACAAGGGACACTCAACTATGGTTTGTGGTATCCTAAACAAGGAGATTTATCTTGGAAGCATACACTGATGTTGATTGGGTAGGTTGCATTGATGATCAAAAGAGCACAAGTGGTGATGCATTCTTTCTAGGTGACAGGTTGGTCTCATGGCATAGCAAGAAGCAGGACTCAGTCTCTCTATCTACTACTGCTACATGTTTCTCTCGGGTGCTTTGGATGAAGTAGACAATCAAAGACATATAGGTGGACATCATTGATCCTATTCTCATCCAGTGTGACAATTAGAGTGCAATCAGCATAGAAAAGAATCCAGTCATGCATTCCAGAACAAAGCACATTGCTATCAAGTATCACTTTCTTAGAGAGAAGGTTGAAGGACAAGAAGTAAGGATGAATTATGTCCCTACTAGAGAACAAGTAGCAGACATTTTCACCAAACCATTACTGGTAAGCACTTTTGAGTACCTTCGACACAAGTTGGGAGTTGTGTCATCTGTCTAGGAAGGCTTTATGTGGTTTAGGGGGAGCTCGATATGGATCAAAGAGGGAGTGTACAATACCCTTTGTCATTGTGTCAAAGGGGGATAAATGTACCGGTATGAAGTGTCTTGCGAGAAGTTGACATCAATGCCAAAGGGGGAGATTGTTGGCATTTTGGTATTAAGTTTTCATTGATGTCAACCGGCATGATGGCAATTCACGTAAGAGTGAGCAAGCAAAATGAAAGCTTATCAGTAAGGCATAAACTGGGATGAAGGTTGTGTGTGTGTTAACATGTTGAGCAATGAATCGGTCTAGAGGTTGGCTGCTTGTTTATGATGAAGAGGCAGAATGTTAAAGTTATCACAAACCACTAGAGGTGAAGATGTGTTACCGATATAGTGTGCACTGTCGGTTAGCAGAAGAAGAAGCCCTTACCGATAAAGGCATGTACCAGTATGAGTTTGTTGAATGTTCAATTTTGAAACCACTATGTGTCAGTGAGTGGAGTGTTTGACCATGGTGATGCCATGTGGAGCTAAGGTGGCAAATATATTTTGGTCAAGGAAGGCTCCATCGACACGGTTGGTGAAACTTGTTAGGAACCAAGAAGGACAACTGAGAGGGGGGGGTGAATCAGTTGTCAATAAATTACAACCCAAAACCAATTAATCCAACTTAAAAATCAGTGTCAGTAAAATAGATTAACAGTTATATAAATACTAGTATAACTTAATGCATGAAACAGAAATAGAATTAACATCCACAACACATGACACAAATATTTTGACATGGAAATCCTATAACGAGAAAAACCATAGTAGGAATCCTTACCCACAATCAGATGATTCTATTGTAGATAGTAAGTGAATGCAATAAGGGGTTTGCAAATACAGAAAGACCAACCTCTTAGAGCTCACTTCTCAATCACAAAATAGGAGTCACACGGACTACAATTGGATGGTTAAATCCAATAACAATGTACTGCTTCAAATAGCATCTGCAATGCTGGATTCAGTACCAGTTTAATCTCTGACCATGAGTGCCAAACACCTTCATAACCTTTCCTTCAACCTTCAAAGAATATCTACGTGATTCGCACAAGGATCTACTCATCACAATGATCTCCAATATTCGCACACACTCATAATATGATCTTCAATAAGATCGTACAATTATTTATACAAAACCTAAGACCTAATCATAAGGTCAGCTCACTAAAGATATTAAATTTAAATCAATTATTAAATAAGTCTTGATGCAATACAATATGTCGGCTCAACATATTTACATATTATCCAATCAATAAACCATTTCCAAAATTGGTCGTGCTGATCTGGAACATGATATCTTATACCAGTCCATAACCTAGACCTATCTGTCGATTAAGGCAAATATGTGAACCCGATTAGTCCAATAAGAAAAACACCAAATCCAAACATCCAATTCATGTCTTTGACATAACCAAATGATCTCTAGATGATAACAAGTCATCGTCATGACCGGTGAGCCATATAACCTGTCAGCAAAGCATATACCAGTGACTGTGGATAAGCCAATATCCATGTTGGGACCACAATGTGCAAGTTCAACAATAAACCAATATAAACAGAGTGTCATATCAACAATGTAGACCTCTAGAAGGATAAGTGTTGACATCAATGACAAAACTAATGCAACACATGATGAAGTCATCCATAATACCAAAAATCTCCCCCTTTGGCATTGTTGGCAACACTAGATGGAAAAACATCTAAGTGCCAAAAACAAAATGCTAAATATAAAAAATCTCCCAAAATAGATCAATACAAAATTCTATACCAAAAAATAGAAACCAAAACCAAAACCAAAATACATCTCTCCTCAAGAATACATATCTCCCCAAAGTACAATGTTTTTCCATAGATATCTCTCCCCCTTTGACATCAAATGCCAAAGTAGTTAAGAATCAAAACATAGCATACAACTAACTACTCCCCCTGAGAAGTAGCTCTCCTTCATCAAGACCGGAAAATGATTTTTCTGTTAGTCCCTATTGGTTTGATGCCAATCTTCATCATACAAGTCTCTATTGGTGGGGAAATTACCCCAAGCTGCTCTCTGAGATATTCAAATGTTTCCTTAGGAAAAGGCTTTGTAAATATATTTGCAATTTTCTCTTTAGTATTCACATAAACCAATCTCACTTCATTTGCTTCAACCTTTTCTTTTAGAAAATTGTACTTAATAGAAACATGCTTTGTTTTAGAGTTAAATACCAGATTCTTTGATATATCAATTGCTATTGAATTATCACAATGAATAATTACCTATTCTTTGCACTTTACCTATATCCTTCAACATTTGTTTGATCCATAATACCTAAGTGCAATTAGTTGTTGCTGCAACATATTTTGCTTCTGCTATAGATAATGATGTACAAGTATGCTTCTTGTTGATCTATGAAATTAATCTTCTGCTAAGAAAGAATGCACCACCAATGGTACTCTTTCTATCATCTACATCTCCTGCCTAATTTCCATCTGTATATGCACATAACTCAAAATTTTCATCCTTAGGATACCATAAACCAAGATTTGTTGTGCCTTGTAGGTATCAGAAAACCCTTTTTACTCCACTTTTATGATTTTCTTTAGGATTGCTTTGAAATCTAGAAACAATAGACATTGCATTCATTATATCAGGTCTAGCTTCTGTCAAATATAGTAATCCTCCAATCATATATTTATACCTTGTCAAATTATAGGAGTTGAATCATCCTTTAATGTCAATTTATCTGTTGTAGTCATAGGAGTGCTTACCAGTTTGGAGTTTTCCACTCTGAATTTCTTCAAGAGTTCCTTCAAGTATTTTGTTTGACATATGAATATACCTTTATCTATTTGAGAAATTTGCAAACCTTAATTTTTTTAATCTCTCCAATCATAGACATTTCAAATTCTTCCTCCATCTTGTTAGAAAAGTCTTTACATAACTCTTCTCCACCTCCAAAAATGATATAATCCACAAATACTTCAATAACCAAAATATCATCATTGGCAACTTTGTAATACAAATTATTGTCAGCATTACCTTTTGTGTATCCAACCTTTAAAATATATTTATCCAGTCTAGCATACCAAGCTCTGGGAGCTTTCTTCAATCCATATAAATATTTCCTTAACCTGCAAACCATATCCTTATCATCTGTTAACGAAAATCCATTAGTTTGTTCAATGTGAACTTTCTCCTCAAGATCTCCATTAAAAAATGCACATTTTACATCCATCTGATAAACTTTATAGTTCTTGTGAGCTGCAAATGCAAGAAATAGTCTTACTGCTTCAATTCTGGCAACTGGTGCAAAGTTTTCATTATAATCTATTCCTTCTTTCTGTGAATAACCTTTACAAACTAATCTTACTTTGTTTCTAATTACTTCACCATCTTCATTAAGTTTATTTCTAAATACCCATTTAGTTCCAATTACATTTTTGTCTTTAGGCCAGGGAACTAATGTCCAAGTATTATTCGTTTCAATCAGTTCTAATTCTTCTTCCATTGCTTTTATCCAATGTTTATCCTGACATGCTTCAACAATTGATGTTGGTTCAACTTGAGAAATTAAACATACCTCTTCATTTGCCAATCTTCCTCTAGTCATAACACCTTGATTTTTTATTTCCAATTATGTGATTTTCTGAATGATTCAATCTTACATACCTGGGTTTATTCTGATTTCCACTTACAGGCCGTTGTTCTTCAGTCACAATTGAGTTTTTAGATGATGTTGATGTGACTGGTTGTTCACTCTATACTGGTGCAATATGTTTCGGTTCATTTATAATTATTTCTACTGTCGGTTCTACATATCTTGAATCTCCTCTAAAATGTTCATCTATCTTCACATTAGTACTCTCAATGATTTTTTGTAATCTTTTATTATAACATTTATATGCCTTGCTTCTAGTTGAATAACCAAGAAATATTCCTTCATCACTTCTACGATCAAATTTTCCAATATACTCATCTCTCCTAATATAGCATTTGCTTCCAAATATTCTGAATTATTTAAGAGTAGGAGTATGACCAAACCATAGTTCATAAGGGGTCTTACTAGTTTCACCTTTTATGTGAACTCTGTTGAAAGTATAAACTATTGTATTCACTACTTCTCTCTAGTACACATGAGGTAGATTTGCTTCCATCATCATGGTTCTTTCTACATCTAGTATAGTTTTGTTCTTCCTTTCCACAAATCCATTCTATTGGGGTGTCTGGGGTGTTGATAGTTGTCTTTTGATTCCATTATCCTCACATAATGCATTGAATTCCCTAGATGTAAATTCTCCTCCTTGATCAGAACTCAAACATTTGATTTTCTTGTCGGTTTCATTCTCTACCATTGCCTTGTAGATCTTGAATCTCCCAAAAGCTTTTGATTTCTCCTTGAGAAAATTAGCCCAACACATTCTAGAATAATCATCAATTATTAGCATAAAGTATCTATCACCCTGAAGACTTCTTGTTCTTGCTAGACCACATAAATCAGTATGGATTAAATCAAGAATATTATTGGGTTTCTCAGAAATGCTCTTAAATGTTGTTCTAACTTGCTTTCCCATTTGACATTCCTTACATACTGGATTATGAGGTTTCACAATCTTGGGTAAATCCCTTACTACCTTGGTTGAATTGATCTTTAAAATGCAATCAAAATTCACATGATAGAGTCTTTTATGCCATAACCAACTTTCATCAATGTGTGTAATCAAACATGTCTTATCACTGGTATTCAAATGAAAGATATTACCTTTAGTCTAATTACCATTGCAATCTCCAATCTAGTTCTGTTCAAGATTTTGCATTTTCCATTCTTGAATTGTAATTGAAATCCTTTTCCCTCTAATTGGCCAACACTAAAATGATTATGCTTTAAACCTTCAGCATAATAAACATTGTCAGTATTGTGCTTACCATCCAAAGATATAGTGCCTCTTCCTTTGATTAAACAAGCTTTGTCATCTCCAAATCTTACCAAACCTCCATGAATTTCCTGTAATGATAAGAATTTTCTTTTATCACCAGTCATATGATGCGAGCATCAACTATCAATGATCCATTCATCATTTTCTTCATTTTTTGTTGCTAATGTCTACTCTATCGGTTTGACAATAGGTGTCGGTGGATCTTCCTTTAATACAAGAAATGCCCATCCACTCTCTATTGGATCTTCATCTGAATCATTTGTAACACCTTCATCTGCACAGTAACATGACTTATCTCTATTTTTCTTAAATTTCTATCTCTAATATTCAGGGTTAGGTTTATATGTTCTTTTTGCTTCCTCTCTTAGTCTTTCCTGTCTATCAGGACACCTAGACGTCATATGACTAACTTTATTGCAATTAAAACATTTGAAAGGTGCTTTACCTGAAGAGCACACAGTTATACTGAGAGGAGGGGTGAATCAGTATAATGAAACTTTTCAATTCAATATTTTATATGATAGAATCAATCACCAAAAATAATTTTGCATATGAACACAATAACACAAAGATTTAAGTGGAAACCCAATGCGGGAGAAAACCGCTGAAAATGAATGCTATATATTTATGTTCTTTTTTAATTTTGTGAGCACCAACCCACTAGAAGCACCAACTCCCTAACTCAAATTTGAAAACATGAATCAGAATTAGAGAAGATTGGAATTCACGTCGGGTTCACCAAAATGTGTGGGGGAAAAAGTGACACTAAGCAAACATACCCGAATCTCACCTTTTGACACACATTTGTGGAATACGAAAGAGCCTAGAGGTATCACACAATTGGTTACTTCTTTTTGTGGAAGAGAGAGCCATGGGCTACCTATTAGGATTTCTATTCCTTTGTTATAATTGAAAGATAAAATGATGCAAGTTCAATTCCTAACCATAAAGTGCAAGTATGAACTAATAACAAGATTGCAAAATTGAAACTAAACAATGGAAAGCTGTAAACACAAGGAAAAGACAAGAATGCAGATGTGTACCCAGAGTTAAAATCTGAGTGAAAATGTTCGGGACGGGGGCGCGGGCGCCACTGTCCTGATTCTGCTCCTGAAACTGCTCCTGAAACTGCTGTTTTGCAACCTAAAAAGCTGTCGAAAATGCTGAAACTTGCTGTCTGACAGAAGGACCAGGGTGCCCAGCACCCCTATCCTAGGGACTAGGGTGCCCAGTACCCTTGTCCTGGTAGGACCAGGGCACCCCACGCCCCTGTCCTAGCTTTCTGGGCTGGAATTTGCTGTGAAGTTCAGTCTCCGTCTGCTTCCATCGAATCTGCAACTTGCGGCGTCCTTCGAATCCCGAAACCTGCACTTATATCTAAAAAGGTATGGTGGGCGGCTATATAGGGTTTTGCCTTAGTCAAACCCCCACTTTGGTGATTTCAACCTCCATGAGTAGCCAAGTTGTATTGTAAAAGTAATGTGTGTGCAGACCTTGTGTGTGTGCAAGATCCTAAAATGCAAGTAAGCAAACTAGAGCAACCTAGAAAGTAAACCCTAATTGCTTGTAAATGATAATGTAAATGCTCCAAATCAACATGTAAGAAGATCTAAAGCATGAATACAAGTGATATAATGAGGCTTATGCAAAGACATGAAAACAACATGAAATCATACCCAACCCCAAGGGAGGGGTACAAGCCAATCTTCAGTCGGTGATCCTTTATTGTTCTTCAATGTCTTCAAAGCCCTAAATGGATGAATGAATTTGATGAATGCTTGATGGATGGATGTTTGAATGTTGTTGAAGTCTTCAAAGATCTACTCTTTTGCTGAATAGAAAGCCCTTGAAACCAAAAATATTGATCCTTTCAAATGAAGAAAGAGAGCTCTTATATATGAAACCCTAGGTCTTAATTTCAACTTTTGGCCGACCTAGAGATTGAATCTCCCGCCAATTTCTTGGGGTTAAGCTTTATTTTATGATTGGATCGTGCTCCTAAAATTTTGGGAAAAATGTCCGGGACCATGTGCACGCCGGGCGCCATGGTCCTCTCCGGGCGCCATGGTCCCGACAACTTTTCACCAAATTTTCAGGGCCATCGGATATGATGATTTTAGAGAGAATCCCGAAGTTACAGGTGATTTTGAGATGTTTTGACCCCCGAAATCAAGCCCCCAAGTTCAAAATAGGACCTAATTAGGGTTTTTGATTAAATGATGTATTAGAGGAATAAAATGAAAGGGGCACACTTTAATGAAAAGGGCCCAACTTTATGATATGGGAGATGATAAAATAGAACCTTAGACCTAATTAATTTAATTAATTAAGTGCTAAGGGGAAATGCAATGCAAAATGAAAAATGCGCCAAGGTGGGTGCTAAACTAGGTGTGAAATTGTACCACCCTAGCAAGTGCATACAATTTACGATGCTACATTTAGCCCCCACTTTAGCGGTCATATGAACACTATGTGCATATGCGAGCTAAAGTACAAAAAAGTAAACATTATTTGAAAAAGGTTATATCCATAAGTTGTCGGACGAAGCCCCTAGCGGTATCTGCAGTACACAGTTAGGAACTGCACTCTACAAAACACACGTTAGATCACAGAATCACCTAATGCTTACTAAGGAAGGTGATGAAAATTCGAGGGTAGCTATATGCCCCCCCCTGTTTCGGCTTGCTAATTTTAGTGAGTTGAAACAGGGTATCATGTTTACCACTTCGAATTGTTAAAGAATATTGATGACAAATGCTCACAAGAGGATTCGATATGAGATCAAAACTAATGGAGAATCATTTGGTAAGAAAGAGGACCAAATCTCAATTCCAACACAACAAAGAGTGTGAGGATTTGAGAGTTCTCTAACACAAGATGAAGGATGTAAATGGAAACAAAATGCAAAGAGAAGAAAAGAAAGGAAAAAAAAGCATGAATACACACATTGGTGATCCATGAGAAGAATAGTGAGAGAGAAAACATGGACTTCTCACCCCTAGATCTTGTCTAGGTGATCCATGGGAAAAAGGACATGGAAAACTAGCCCCTAGAGTCTGTCTAGGTGATCCATGTAAGGGAGGAGAGTGAGAAAGTCTAGCCTTATGCCGCTAGTTCCACTCAACCTCGTGCATGTGTGTGTAAGTGAGGTTAGAAGCACCTCATAGGATTCTATGCCCGAGAATGCTACAACCTGTATATGTATAGTACAAAAGCGTGACATCTCACTCTAAGAGTCTGTGCTCTGGTTCCGAGAATAATCACATTGCATAAAAGAAAAATGGAGACATCTCGCTCTAAGAGTCTGTGCTCTGGTTCCGAGAATGACCCATTGCTCAAAAAGTGTAATGTTTATGTCATAAGCAAAGTAGAACAAGGATACCTACCTTCATCACAAAAGAAGATATCCCAAAAATGCAACAATGTCATAGATCCAAGAAAGAGAGTTTTGCACTCTTTAAGCAAGGATAAGATAGTTGAAAAGGGATATCTTGTAGTATGTGTAAAGGAAATCCTTAGAGGAGAAGAGATCTTTGTACAAAAGACACCTATCCCCAAGAGGAATTGTCTAAGAAGAGAATAAGAATGCAATACTTCCTTCTTTTGTGAGGTGAAAGTGATTCTTAATGAAGGATGACACTCTTTTTAACCCAATTGGGAGAGTGAATTCATTGTGGATGTATTTTACCAAGTGCAAAAGAGGTTGTAGTCAAGGACTTACAACCCTTGTAAGAGAGAATCCTTGAACAAACAACAACAAATGCAGACAAGGAATAACATCAAGTAATAAAGTTCACACCATCCACGAAATAGGAAAAAGTGGATCCTTAGATAAAAATAAGAAAAGATCATTGCCTCCCAAGGATAAGGTCAATGAGAAGGACTTACACAATCTTCCAGGGAGAGATTTAGACATAAACAAAATGTACCACATACTCACATGAGTTCATGCAAGCAAGACATTAGTGTATGTAAAATGCTCCTCACAAGAAGTGGGTAAGATAAGAAAGAGAATACACATCTTCTCCCATATCTAGGAAAAGAGAATTCTAAAGCAAAGATGATCAATATTTCCACACTATTACCCCATAGAAAAATTAGGCTATTATTTTGCTTCAAAAACATGATTGCACTTGAAATTGTACCATCATGAATGACAATGAGCCCCCAGTAAATGAGCTACCAATGTCACACAATGATGAGCAACATAATAGCCATTAATGTTATTGAAAGACGTGATAGATTGAATGAGGTATTTGAATATGACATGCTGAATGCTCAACTATAAGTGAGATCAAAAACATGTATAAAGTGATCAAAATTGAAGAATAAAAGTCACAAGAAATCTTAGAAGAGGGATGAGTGTAATTTATTAGAGCCTTATTCCTAGAGGAAAGGACTTTAAGATGAATAGGAGATGAAGATTCATAAGTGGATTTAGAAATTTGAGGGGAGTCATAAAGAGATTTGTTCATCGCCAAGATTTCCTTATGAGGGGAATGAGATTTGATAGAAATAGAAGATGATTTAGTTGAAGTGAGATCATCATCACTACTAAATATAGCATTCACACTGAGAGATGGTCTTTTAAATGCTTTGGTGGGCTTAGAAATATTATATCCAAGTCCAAATGAATATTCATGCATGTTATGTTCTAAAGGAACTTTAATTCCTTGTTCATTTGCACCACAACCATTTCCACTATAGCCACTCTTAGCCAAAATATGAAAACCATGACCATAACGATTAGCCATTTCAGAAAGAAAAGGTGGTTTTTCATAAGACAAAGAATCAAATTCTTCAGAATTAGAGGTGTGAGGAGAAGAAGTTTGAGAAGCAGCCACAAAATTATTGCTCATAGGTTCAGGTAAGACTGATTGATCTCTAGTTTCTTCCTTCTTTTTAACTTTAAGCTCTCTAGGAGGAACCCTATACTCACCTACAAAGGTGGGATTGAAATCAAGGGATCCCCAATCATCTTCTGCGAGAACCTTCTCAGGATAAAAAGCCTTTTCATGTGTAGATTCAAGTTGAGAAGAATCTTCTTCAAGAACTTCAGACTCATCCAAATAATTTTGATTATCAGAGGGTAATGATTCATCCATAGGTATCTTGTTTAACGAGTCATCACTAGAAGAGGAAGGCTTAGAAGAACTCCCTTTGGAAGTAGATGTTTGCAAACAAGCTTGAAAATTAGTATCACCTATCAAGGTATATGTCTTATTATTATAAATAAATTTAACTTGTCTATGCAATGTAGAGGGAACAGCTTGCATACTGTGAATCCAAGGTCTCCCTAATAACAAGTTGTATGTTAGATTTCTCGACATAACATGGATAGGAGTAGGCAAAGTAATAGGTCCCATTGTGATGGGTAAGGTGATAATACCTAATGAAGACTTAGCCACATTATCAAAGCCTCGAATGGGATGAGAGTCAAGCTCAATAAGGGATGTATCCACATTCATCTTATGCAATAGATTAATGCTACACACATTAAGGCCAGAACCATTATCTACCAGTGTTCGTCTTATAGCAGTGTCATTTATGATAACCACAATCATCAAGGGATCATATTGATGTTGAATTTTGCTAGTAGGCAACTCATCCTGAGTAAACACAATTTGAGCTTTAGGACTCATCACAGAGTTAACCAAAGACACTATATTACTAGATGTATTAGGTGGAGGAACATTCAAATCTTTCAAGGCATCTTGTAACATTCCATGATGAGCAGAAGAAGTTTGGATCAAATCCCAAAGGGATATCTTAGCAGGGGTAGCTTTAAGTTGTTCTATAAGATCATAGTCCTTACTAAGCAATAGTAAAATACGAGGAACTTGAGGAAGAATAGGTTGGGAAGGAGGAAGTGAAGTTGGGATAACTAGAGGAGGATTAGGTTGCCTATTATTTCTTGTGTTATAGGTATGAGCAACTACATGATAACTCTCTCTAGTCAGTTGCTTAGCATACTCATAAGGGCTCTTAGTAGAATAACCTCCTTGCATAGTAATAATAGGTTTCTTAGGAGTGAAAAAAGAATCATTAGCATAACCACCTTGGACCACTAAGATAGGCTTATTTAAAGGTTGAGAATTTTGAGAAGGACAAGCACCTTGGACAGTGAAGAGAGGTTTGTTAGGTGTTTCATTCACATGTATCAAATTAATTGAGGATGGTTTAGAGGAATGAACAAAAGTGTTGGAAGAATTGTTGATAGTCTTCTCTTGCACTAAAATCTCATCACGGATTAAATCAATTTTAGGAGAGAGACAAGGGGTAGGCATTGATGTTCTAGTAGGAAAAGTAATACTAGGAAAGGTCATATCATCCTCTATCATCAAAGGATCTACATGGGGAATAAACTCTCTAGGAGAAGGATCAACATTACTCTCTAAAGTCTCACTTTTGAGAGGGAGATCTTTGAAAGAGATGTTAACCATCTTGTTTTGAACTAGGGTTTCCTTATGAGTAGAACCAAGTTGAGGAGAGGGAGAATAATTGAGATTCAAGGAAGGTGAGAAACTATCAAGGGAGTTTTCAATATTGATTTCATCCCCTTTGGCTAGGGTTCTCTCATGGGGTAGAGAATAATCTACACCTTCTTCTAATGGTTCATCCCAAATAGTGAAGTTGTTGAAAGGAATGTTTGAGGTATTGTCAATTTCAAGAGAGGAGATAACATTGTTTATTAATTCCTCATCCTTAGGAGGGAGAGCATCAATAGATGTGTTAAACTCATCCTCTTTCCTCAAAATATGTTCAATATGATCTTTAGGGAAGAGAGAATTAAGGAAATTTCTTATTATTTCATCTTCTTTCTCTAAGGGATGCTTAGGGGTAAGACAAACTTTAGGAGAAGGGTAAGCATTTATCATTAATTCATCATCTCTAGTGGGAATTTTGTTGGAAAAGGAAATGCCAACACTAGGAAATGTAGGGATAATGTCATCTTCTTGCACAAAAGGATCCTCATGAAGGGAGTGTTTTTTAGGAGGAACATGAACATATTTCTCCAAAGATTCATGCTTAGGAAGGAGATCTTTGAAAGAAGTGTTCATAACCTCTTGTTGCACTAACATGCCCCCATTGGAAGGACCAACTTTAGGAGAAAATAAGTCAATGTCCATCAATATATTTTCACTTAGAGAGGCATCATGTAGGGAAGGTGAAGTAACATTAAGAAATGTGTTTATGATATCATTCTCTTCCTCTAGGATAGAAAAATAGGAAGGGCACATTTTAGGAGAATTGTCAAGATCACTCTTAAAGTCTTCATCCTTAGAGCATGGGAGAGTCTCAAAGGGATTGGTAGCAACTCTTTTAGGCACTAAAATGTTGTTATAGATGGGGGGAGGTTCTTTAGGAGAAGGAAAAATTGAAACAAGGGAAGCTAACCCATTATCACATCTATGAAATGAATGCATCATGACAACAATTTTCCTTTTTCAAATGATAACACATGCAAAATAGAAGGAAATGTTTAATTTCAACCAATGCAAGCACTTAGAATGTAGATTTAGAAAATTAAATTTATGATTCAAATGAGTTCCTAAATCAGATTTGATCCCAATTAAGCTATCCACAAGTTCAACTTTGAATTGAAAAATTAGGGTTTTAGCAAAAATTTCCTCTAATTTTTTTTTTAATCTTGCAAGAAATTAAAACTTGTAAATACAAATTTGAATTTGAAATAGCATAAACACTCAAATTTGAAAACATGAATCAGAATTAGAGAAGATTGGAATTCACGTCGGGTTCACCAAAATGTGTGGGGGAAAAAGTGACACTAAGCAAACATGCCCAAATCTCACCTTTTGACACACATTTGTGGAATACGAAAGAGCCTAGAGGTATCACACAATTGGTTACTTCTTTTTGTGGAAGAGAGAGCCATGGGCTACCTATTAGGATTTCTATTCCTTTGTTGTAATTGAAAGATAAAATGATGCAAGTTCAATTCCTAACCACAAAGTGCAAGTATGAAATAATAACAAGATTGCAAAATTGAAACTAAACAATGGAAAGCTGTAAACACAAGGACAAGACAAGAATGCAGATGTGTACCCAGAGTTAAAATCTGAGTGAAAATGTTCAGGACGGGGGCGCGGGCGCCACTGTCCTAATTCTGCTCCTGAAACTGCTCCTAAAACTGTTGTTTTGCAACCTGAAAAGCTGTCGAAAATGCTGAAACTTGCTGTCTGACAGAAGGACCAGGGTGCCCAGCACCCCTATCTTGGTAGGACTAGGGTGCCCCTGTCCTAGCTTTCTGGGCTGGAATTTGGTGTGAAGTTCAATCTCCGTCTGCTTCCATCGAATCTGCAACTTGTGGCGTCCTTCAAATCCCGAAACCTGCACTTATATCTGAAAAGGTATGGTGGGCGGCTATATAGGGTTTTGCCTTAGTCAAACCCCCACTTTGGTGATTTTCACCTCCACGAATAGCCAAGTTGTATTGTAAAAGTAATGTGTGTGCAGACCTTGTGTGTGTGCAAGATCCTAAAATGCAAGTAAGCAAACTAGAGCAACCTAGAAAGTAAACCCTAATTGCTTGTAAATGATAATATAAATGCTCCAAATCAACATGTAAGGAGATCTAAAACATGAATACAAGTGATATAATGAGGCTTATGCAAAGACATGAAAACAACATGAAATCATACCCAACCCCAAGGGAGGGGTACAAGCCAATCTTCAGTCGGTGATCTCTTATTGTTCTTCAATGTCTTCAAAGCCCTAAATGGATGAATGAATTTGATGAATTCTTGATGGATGGATGTTTGAATGTTGTTGAAGTCTTCAAAGATCTGCTCTTTCGCTGCATAGAAAGCCCTTGAAACCAAAAATCTTGATCCTTTCAAATGAAGAAAGAGAGCTCTTATATATGAAACCCTAGGTCTTAATTTCAACTTTTGGCTGACCTAGAGATTGAATCTCCCGCCAATTTCTTGGGGTTAAGCTTTATTTTATGATTGGATCGTGCTCCTAAAATTTTGGGAAAAATGTCCGGGACCATGTGCACGCCGGGCGCCATGGTCCTCTCCGGGCGCTATGTTCCTCTCCGGGCGCCATGGTCCTGACAACTTTTCACCAAATTTTCAGGGCCATCGGATATGATGATTTTAGAGAGAATCCTGAAGTTACAGGTGATTTCGAGATGTTTTGACCCCTGAAATCAAGCCCCCAAGTTCAAAATAGGACCTAATTAGGGTTTTTGATTAAATGATGTATTGGAGGAATAAAATGAAAGGGGCACACTTTAATGAAAGGGCCCAACTTTATGATATGGGAGATGATAAAATAGAACCTTAGACCTAATTAATTTAATTAATTAAGTGCTAAAGGGCAAATGTAATGCAAAATGCAAAATGCGCCAAGGCGGGTGCTAAACTAGGTGTGAAATTGTACCACCCTAGCAAGTGCGTACAATTTACGACGCTACAGTGAGCACCAACCCTAGAACTTTATTTTGTGAGCACCAACCCACTGGAAGCACCAACTCTCTCTGCTGAAAGTGTGAGCACCAACTCACTCTTCACAAATCTAATTTTTTATCTTGAACATGTTGCTATAATAATGGATGATGGACAATGGTAACACTCTTTAAATCTGCATACACATCTTCATACAAATATGTCACAATTTATTTCTTAAATCTATTGTAAGCTGATCATAAATCTGCCTTACTCTTCATTTCAAATCTGCATGTCCTAAGTTTATATATCTGCTATTATATTCTAAACTTATGCTCTTTTAGGACTGATTGTTCATGTTTCTCTTTGCACACCTCTTACTTCACCTACATGAGGTATACTTTCAAAAATCCACAGTTTTATACAAAGTATATATATCTAGCATATCAACATCCTTCTCAAAGCATTTTTAAAAATTCATATATATGTGTGCTAGTTCCACTGGTTGCAAACCAACATGACTTTTAGTTTGAAAAGTCATATCCTTCAATATTTCAATAACTTCTTTTTGTTAAATTCTATTAATAAACTTTTTACGGGAGTACTTGTTTGCCAAACACTTTTGTTTATATTAATAAACTCTTATGCCACTATACCTTAGACAATACTTTTCATAATAAACAAACCACCGAACTTAATGAAGCCCGATAATATGTATTGTAAAAATAAGGTATGTAATTTATTTATGATATTATTTTCTCCCAGCCCGTATTAAGTAAGTTCCACAAAACACAAAGTTTAATAATTTTTGCTGTCGAGATTTATTTTTCACTTTTAATTATTCCGCTCCATATCTATCTCTGCTTTAATTAATTTAAAGTGTGTTGTTGATAATATTGTTCAATATATTAACGCTCATGAGGTGTCGTACAAAATACTTGGTTAATACATCCGCCATCAAAACATATTTTTGCTTTAATAAACTTGCCGCTATATTAATATGTTTGCCAATAATTATAAAGTCTTTCCATATTATATATCGGGTAATAAATATATCGGATTATTTATAAATTCTTTCCATTAATAGTTTTCATTTGATTTCTATTTTTGTCTTCAGATAATGATATAGATATGAACCATGCTCACTATAATCTTCTACTTCATCGTGTTGATTTGCCAGGAAACTTCCAAACCAACACCCGACTCTAGGATATATTTTTGATACTTTTATTCTTTATGTGATGTCATTTTAGATGCTTCCTACTTTCAATTAATTTGACATCAATGACAATACTTGCATCATTACCTCCATACTTACTTCTTGCTAGACCTTTAGGCATCTTCCTTGCAAATAGTGCTTCAAGTTCTTCAAGTTCTTCATTTTCTCTCCTGATATCTTCAAGTTCTTTTGTATAAAGTGTTTTCCAATCAAATTTGTCAGATGATGATGATGATGATGCCTTGAAATCTATATCACTTTTGACTATAGCAACAAGACCAAACTCTTCAAGCTCAAATGGTGAAAGTTTTCCAACCAAAGTATCTCTAGAAACTGATGTATTAGGCATTGTTCTCAATACATTAATAGCAATCACTTTCATTTTGTAAGCTGGTGGAAAAGCTCTTAAAAATTTAGAAACAATTTCATCTTCACTAAAAGATCCTCCACAACATTGTATTCCTAAAACAATTTCAGTAATTCTTTCCATAAATGCAGAAATTCTTTCATCCTCTTCCATTTTTAAATTTTCATACTTGACCCGATAACATTCCAGTTTTGCAATTTTGATAGTGGTATCTCCTTCATTCAATGTTTCTAGTTTATCCCAAATAGCTTTTTTAGTAGATCTGTCTGATAATCCCATGATTTGCTGATCTAATAATGCACTTAGAAGTTCTTCTCTTGCTTTGCAATCATTCTCCAAGTCTTTAGCCAATGTTGGTGGATGAGGGTTATTCAGAGTAGGACCAACATAGCCATTCTTTGTAACATCCCATATATCTCTTTCAATGTAGTTCAGATATGTTTCCATTTTGATCTTCCATATACTATAGTTAGTTCCATCAAGTTTAGGATTGTCCTTCCTGAAAATATTTGATGCCATAGGATCTCCTCGAGTTGTTAGGATTTTGCAAAAAGTGGACTAGGCTCTGATACCAATTGTTAGGAACTAGGAAGGACAACTAAGAGGGGGGGGTGAATGAGTTGTCAATAAATTACAACCTAAAACCAATTAATCCAGCTTAAAACTTAGTGTCGGTAAAACATATTAACAATTATATTAATATCGGTATAACTTAACGCATGAAACAGAAAGAGAAACAACATCCACAACACATGATACAAAGATTTTAATGTGGAAACCCTGTAAGGGGAAAAACCACCATGGGAAACCTTACCCACAATCAGATGATACTACTACAAATAGTAAGTGAATACAATAAGGGGTCTACACATGTAGAAAGGCCAATCGCCTAGACCTCACTGCTCAATCACAAAATAGGAGTCAAGGTGACTATAATTGGATGGTTAAATCCAATAACAATGTACTACTTCAATATAGCATCTGCAATGTTGGATTCAGTACTGCTTTAAGCTCTGACCATGAGTGACAAACAACTACATAACCTTTCCTTCAACCTTTAGATAATATCTGTGTGATTCACACAAGGATCTGCTCTTCACAATGATCTTCAATATTCGCACACACTCATAATATGATCTTCAATAAGATCTTACAATTATTTATACAAAACTATTGATGTGTATTTTGTACACGACCAAACATAGAATAAAATACCTAAAGGTACCTTATCCTCTCTTGAATAAAGTTCCCGACTATTGAAGATCTTGTCGAAGGATCAGTCGAGGCAACTCCAAGGTTTTGCTTTGTAGGATCTCTACTCGTGGATAAGCTCTTCGCGGTATGATGTGATTTTGCTGGAATCACAAGGGGACTTACACTCAATGACCTAAACATCTGATTTGCTAGAATCACAAGTCCTATTAACTAACTGGAAGACAAACAAATGACAAAATATGGAGGGTTCAGGACGTCTACTCTACTACCTAGAATGCGAGAAAATGGATGAATGACTAGGTAGAGTCCTACTGGGTTGGGTCTCACCATCAGGTTGAACAATTCAACACCAACTCAATGTGATCTTCTAAGGGATGCTTCCAATATTTTCAAATCATACACCATCTAACAATGATCACCATTCAAGATAATGTATGAACAATAGATGTGTAACAACTTAAGATTAAGCTCATTTTATGCTAGTTGACCATGCAGGGCGCACTTACCATCAGTAAGAGGCTAGTGGTATGGACTAGATAGATTCCACACAGGTGCATTCAACAATTTTCTTCACTCAATTTAATCATCTATCATCAAAAATGAAGATTCAACAAGAGACCATGCACATTGCAAAGAAACAACATATTCCACCATATCTTCAATGAAAAGAAGTCTTTATAATTAAGCCAATAATGTCTTACCTTCTCTTCTTTATCTACTCTAATTGCTATTCTACTATTCTGGCCTCTATTACTAACTATTGAATATTATCTATTATTGACTAACTATTAGCTTTTACAAATGAGGAGCCAGGGCTTATATAGCGCCCTCAATACAATTCAATGGCTCAGATCAATTTGAGATCAATGGCCAAGATTTTACAATGAAAACCCTAATTAGGGTTCGTTACAACAAACTCAATTCTGGCCAATGAAATAATTGCATTATTTGGACACATGTCTTCTCTTCTTAATCTTCGACCAATGGAGAACCGGGGTAGGTACATCGAAGTTTGTGCCATCTCCCATGAGTCAGGTACATTGAATCTGGACATACTGAAGTGGACCAACCCGACTAGAGGAGTGATGATTGGGATGCCACCTTGTCTTTCCTTCAAATGTTGGACTGGAAGAGGTCATCCTTGATGAGGCTGGGCTAGAGAAGGTCATCCTTGTTGATGCTGGGCTAGAGAAGGTCGTCCTTGTTGATGTTGGGCTGGAGAAGGTCGTCCTTGTCCTGGCCTTGTCTTCTTTCATCTGCCAAAACAAACCAAAAGATGATTAAGGACACATGATAAATTCATTTCAACATAGCATTTTCAACTTAAATCATCAACAAAAAGATATTAACATGAAAGTTGCCCAAGATTTTCTCCAGGAACAAACCCTATAAGAATTTTGCCCTAGACCCTTTGGAAGGGTCAGGAGCAAAATTCCAACTTTAGCTCAAAATTCACATTTTTGAAGGTCAAACATCTTTCCAAGGCATTCCAAATATCTTTTCTCACCCTAGTCTAGGCCTGACTTAGCAAAAAATTTGGAGAAAAGGATGGTTTTAGTGTTTTTCGCTCTAGACCCTTTGGAAGGGTCAGGAGAGAATTTCATGTTTTGAGCTCATTTCTTCATATTTGATGACTCTTGGCAATTCAAGGACATGCCTAAGGACACCTCCAATCTTGATCCACACTAAACTTGGCATAAATTTGAGGGAAAATATAGGTTTTGCACAATTTCACCCTGGACCCTTTGGAAGGGTCAAGAGCGAATTTCACCCTTTGCTTATTTATCCTCACTCAATTCCATTCTTTTCACTGTGCTTACTTGGACTCTCATCCTTGGATCCTTCTCCCATGCTTGCAACAATTTGTTTGACCTCAAAATGACTAGAAAAGAGAATTTCGCTAGAAATCATGGCTAGGGACAGGACCTATAATGAATTTTGCCCTGGACCCTTTGGAAGGGTCAGGAGCGAAATTCTTCCTCTAGCCCAAAATCATCATTTTTGGAGACAAAAATCCATTCAAGGGCAATCTTAAGGGTTTTTATCATCTTTGTCTAGGTCTGGCTTGGCACAAATGTGAGAGAAATAGGTGGATTTTATAATTTCGCTCTGGACCCTCTGGAAGGGTCAGGAGCGACTTTCTTAATTTAGGCTTATTCTTCCATCATTTCAAGTTGAATTCACCTCAAAAGGCTAGAAAACACTTCTCCTCTCACATCCAACCCAAGTTTGACTTGATTTTGCAAAGGAAAATAGGTGGTTGAAGAATTTTTGCCCTGGACCCTTTGGAAGGGTCAGGAGCGATTTTCATCATTTGGCTCAATTCCTTCAATCTTGATAATCATTGGCAATTTGGAGTCATTCCTAAGGCCTTCTTTAATCATGATCCACACTGGATTTGTCATGAAACTAAGGGAAAAGATAGGTTTTGCACAATTTCGCTCTGGACCCTTTGGAAGGGTCAGGAGTGAATTTCCCTTTCTAGACCAAAATCATCATTCTTTCAATCCCAATCTTCTTTGCAAGGTAAAATCTCATCTATCTTTGCCCTAGGAACAAGGTTTTAAGCTCAAGCAAGGTTAAAAATATAGGCTTGTAAGGAATTTTGCTCTGGACCCTTTGGAAGGGTCAGGAGCGAAATTTCCTTCCTTGGCTAAAACACTCATTCCTCAACTCTTTCAAACATTCCCAAAGGCCACAACATGTTCATTCTCCCTTTCAACATGCCTTGGACATCAAAATTTGGTCGAACAAGGGAGGAAATGAGTCTTAGGTAGATTTTCGCTCTGGACCCTTTCGAAGGGTCAGGAGTGAAAATCTTGAGTTAGGCTTTGATTGCTCATTCTTCAAACTTCAATCTTCTTTGGAGGCAAACATAGATCATTTTCCACCTAAGGAACAAGGTTTCAAGCCCAAACAAGGTAGCAAATGAGGTTTGTAAGGAATTTTGCTCTGGACCCTTTGGAAGGATCAGGAGCGAAATTCTCTTTTGGGCTAAAATATTGATCTTCCAAATCATCCCACTCCCTCTCAAGGCAAGAACATACTGATTCCTCCTTCATCATGCCAACACCTAGCCAAAACAAGGAAGAAAACAAGAGATATAAGGATTTTTGCTCTGGACCCTTTGGAAGGGTCAGGAGCGAAAATCATGTTTTGAGCTTGATTCTTGACTTTTCCAACTCCAATCCTCTTTGAGAGGCAAGCATAGATCCTTTCTCTTGCACCTCCACCAAGATCCTGACTTTGGCTAGAGGGAAAATGAGTGCTTTCAGGAATTTCGCTCTGGACCCTTTGGAAGGGTCAGGAGCGAAATTGTTTTCCCAGGCTAGAATCCATTATCCCAAGGTCTAAAATCTCTTCTCCAAGGAAAAGTTGCATCAAGCCTTCTCAATTATGCCTCAAAATTCTACAAACTTGGTCAAGCTAAGGAGAAAAATAGAGGAAATATGAATTTTGCTCTAGACCCTTTGGAAGGGTCAGGAGCGAAATTCACCTTAGGCCATGATCCTAACTTCATTTTTTCACATTTCTTCATTCAAACAAGTGTTTTTGCCTTCATTCAAGCCTATGAATGCATTAGTTCTAGGTTTTGGTCAAAGTAGAATGTCTTATGGAGAATTTCGCTCTGGACCCTTTAGAAAGGGTCAGGAGCGAAATTCGCTTTGGACCCTTTGGAAGGGTCAAGAGCGAAATTTGACTTTTTGAACTCTCTGTCAGGATCATTTTATGGAATATAACATTTAAGTATCTTATACTTTAAGTTATATTCCATATATACTTTCAGGATGTTTTTGAGTGGTTTCGGACCTCTAGGAGTTATATTGCAAAATCTAGTTTTTGGAGGATTCTTCAGTTTTCTAGACAGTCAAATTTTAGGATCAGGACATTCCAGACTTAGCCTAATTTTAGGACATTTGAAGATCAGGATGACATTCCAAACTTCATCACTCACCAACTTGACCTAACTCAGACCTTCAAGGATGATACCCACTCACAAAGTAAGACACAATTAGCAAGGAGAGCAAAACCAGGCCCTAAGGAAGATTCTCAAAGAAACCCTAATTTTGGGACCCTGTGGACTCACCCTAGCTCAATCAAAGCCTGCAATCCAATGATCCCCTCGACAACACTCATCCTGCAAAGGCTAACAGACAAAACCCTAAAAGACCTAGAAAACAAACCCTAGAAAGCAAAAAGCAGGGGTACCCATTTGCAATGGGGCAATGTGTGAATACATCACAACAAAAACCTAAGACCTCATCATAAGGTCATCTCACTAAAGATATTACATTTAAATCAATTAAAAAATAAGTCTTGATGCAATACAATATGTTGGCTAAACATATTTACACATTATTTAATCAATAAACCATTTCCAAAACCTGTCGTGTTGATCTAGAACATGATATCTTATACCGGTCCACAACCTAGACCTATCTGTCGGTTAAGGCAAATATGTGAACCCGATTAGTCCAAGAAGAAAAACAACAAATCCAAACATCCAATCCATGTCTTCAACATAACCAAATGATCTCTAGATTATAACAAGTCATCATCACTGTCGGTGAACCATATAACCAGTTGGTGAACCATATACTGGTGATTGTGCATAAGCCGATATCCATGTCGGGACCACAATGTGCCAGTTCAACAGTAAACCAATATAACCAAAGTACCAAATCAACAATGTAGACCTCTAGAAGGATAAGTGTTGACATCAATGACAAAATCAATGCAACACATGATGAAGTCATCCATAATACCAACAAAACTGTCAGTCGATATAAATGAAATAGCAACAAATCACGGGATTGTAACTAACTGATGCAGCTCGAAGAAGAAAGAATAACAGAGGAAGATCAGGGAGTAGTTTTCTCATGGATCAATGTAAAGGAAATCCGATCACAAGAAGATCTCGAAAAGGAAATAGAAGAGTGTTCTATGAGTTGACAGATTTCAAAGTAGAAAATCTTGTATGTGATTTCTATCCTTAGCAAGTATGCATTGGGTAATGGGAATCGTGTATAGATGCATCCTTGGAGTATAGGAGATCGAACCATGATAGAATGGATTAGATCTCATGCAGATTGTGTCATGAGAAGGAAACCCTAACCGCTCTGAATTTGAATTCCTTTTTGGTAGAAAACTAGGGTATAAAGAGAAGAGCTTGAGACAGAGCATTGGTTTTTATGACGTAGAGAAGAGGAAGAGAAAAGAGAGATTAAGTGAAAAAAAAGAATTTCTAGACTTACAAATTATTCTAAGAGAGTTGTAGAGTAAGTGAGCAAGCATACCAATGAGAGGGTTCTACCGGCAGTGATTGATTATAGGTCTAACTGTAGTTTCACAGTTAAGCTAAACTGGCAAGGGGTGGCAGAGCAGGCAGCATCCAAGTGTGACACAGTGTGTTGAGAGACTGTGTGTGTGTGTGTGTGTGAGAGAGAGAGAGAGAGAGAGATAAAAAAGGCTGAGAATCAAAGAGTGTAATCTCACAACCAATAGTGTTAGATTCAGTGAAGGAGTAAAGATTGTCAACCGGGAGTAGGATATTTAATCAAGAGTTGCAGAATTCATTTGCAACAAGAATCCTTAAACTATATTCAAATTGTATTTCAATATACATCGCCAAGTTAGAGCTTGGTGCAGGGGTTGGTGCTCCTTGGGTTGGTGCCCTAAAATAGAAGGGGTTGGTGATCCTTGGGTCAGTGCCCTAAATCTTTGTAATTTAGTGTTTTACCTATGAGGCTAGATTGGAGCATTAGTCTCCAATAGCTTTTCTCACCGAGGTTTTTCCCACATTGGGTTTTCCTCATACATCTGGTGTTGTGAGTTGCATTTGTGTGATTGATCTCTTTGGCTTTCCTTCTTGCTTTACCAGTTTGATTGTTTAGTTCTTAAGTGGTTAACTAGTATTCTAAAGTTGATTTCAAAGTCAAAAGATATAGGAACCACTAATTCACCCCCCTCTCAATGGTACTCTGTGTTCAACATGACTTGCTTGACATTATTGTCAAAGTGGTCTTGGAGAGATGGAGGTAGAACATACTGCAACAATTATAAAATGATCTTTTTATTGTTTTCTAACATAATACAATGAAAAGTACATGCACGGTATAAAAATATATAGTAAATATACAAGAATATGAATTACCTTAATGAAGGTATGCCAATCATGTGTTTTCATCCTTGGCCCAAATTCATTGTTCTTTGATATGAGATTGTTTATGTTTGCAGCAAATCCTGCGCAAAATCAAATTTTTTGTATGACTTCTTTTATAGCTTTTCTTTGTTTCTCGGTTAATAACCAAGGAAGGGCACTTATATTAATATGGTCTTGATTTATATTTGATCGAATGACATTTTTCATTGCATGATTGGATTCCTCAATGTGACTACAAATTTTGACAATTTTTTCTTTGTCACGCCTTCCATCCAATATTTTCTATGATGTCTTTGTTATATTCTTTCCAATATGCATAGTATCAAACAAATTAACAATTTGTAGCTACTCGTAGTAGGACAGCCTACTAAATTATCTAGGATAACTTTTTAGTCCCTTTGGAAGGTGGCCATCCTTGCCTTATCGACCTTCACTATCATCAATTACATCATTAGTAAACAAAACACGATAGAAAAATACAAATTCCAAACATAAACCATTAGATGGAATGACATTACCTTGATGATTAATTCTCTTATATTCCAACTTCCATAGGTGAGGTGTCATTGTTCATGGCTTTGGTGTAGTCTCTTCTTTCCCATTGAAAAGATATTTTTTAGTATTCCGACAAGTATGATTTTTGTGGAGGAAGTGCCTATACTCATCAAACACCTACTTTCCTAAACTTTTTGAATGACGAGATTTCATCTTTGGACCACAAATTGGAGATGCAAATTTTCCCTTTGTTTGAAGACCTACAAGATAATGTATAATTCGATTAAATATGTAAATTTTTTATAATTATAATTATCATGCGCAACTTGAACACTATAACGTACCACAAAAAATGTGTTAGCACTGGGGCATAATGTATTGTCCATACAAGCATTGCATGGAATTGAAATTGTCTTTGTCCTATTGGTCTAGAGGTGTCATACATGGTGACACCATTCCATAACTCCAACAACTCGTCAATAAGAGGCTCAATATATGCATTCATATCTTTAACTTGGTACTTACCTAGTTGAATGAATAAAAACATTACATAAATATTATGACCATTTTACTACAATATTTATAATTAAATGTAGATGACTATTAAATGATAAAATACCTAGAACAATCATTGCCAACATTATGTTCTCTACGCCATCAGTCTCTTTAGGATTCCTGCTAAGTATGCGGAGGCCATTGAAAAGATTCAAAGATCTTTTTTATGGATAGGGGTTGAGGAGAAGAAGAGAATGAACTTGATTGCATGGGAGAAGGTCTGCAAGCCTATAAATAAAGGAGGTTTGGGCCTTAGAAGAATAAGAGACATAAATGAGTTCCTTATGGCCAAGCAGATTTGGAGAGGATATAGAAGTCAAGGAGAGTGGAAAATGATATGGGATAACAAATATAAAAGTCAATGTCTGACACTTCAAAGCTTCCTCAAAGTGGAGATTATCCCAATTGGATCCAATATTTGGAAAAATGTCTCTAGAACAAGAGACTTAATTGTCAAAAGTGCAAAATGGAAATTGGGGAAAGGGAATCTTATCCAGTTCTGGGATGACCCTTGGCTTCTGGAGATCCCTTTGAATGAAAACCATGAGTGGAACAGATTTTAGAACTAATGCAAGGAAAGATTTGGAACCAAGGTGGAGGAATACTGGAAAGATGGATAGTGGAAGGACTTATCTCAGGGGGACCAGTCTTTGGGTAGTTTGAATAAAGTCATGAACTCTATGGTGAGGGTTGAAGAACAAGACCATTTAATTTGGAAATCATAGCTAGTGATACTTTTATAGTGGCTTCTTTGTATCATCAACAATTCTACAACATGGAAAGCCCATGCTGGGCTAAAGCATGGGTGAAAGGCCTCACCCCTAAGATAAACATTTTCTTCTGGAGAGCCCTTCAAGATAAAATTCTTACTACTGAGAATATTAGAAAAAGATGTATTAGTATGCCTAGTTTTTGTATTCTTTGTAAGTAGAATGAGGAGACTACAAATCATATGCTCTTTCATTTCCCTTTCTCTACTGGTGTCTAGGGAAGTTGTCTAGATCACTTCAAAGTCAGTTGGGATTTCCCCAAGTCGGGTCAGGAGATTTTCAATTCTTGGCATCATCCTTCAAGAAATAAATCCACAACCTTATTATGGAAAATTGCTTTACCTCACATGTGTTGGGGCATATGGAAAGAGAGAAATGATAGAGTTTTCAGAGAAAAGACTACTAAGGCTAAAATTGTGTTTGAAAAAATAAGAAGTATAGTGGAAAATATGAATATCATAGGTGGTATTGATAATCCTCAAGATAAGGATGATCAATTTATCTACCAAAAGTGGAGATTAAAGGGTCAAGAGTGCTTTTAGATCAACCCTAGAGAGGGTGTGATATGGATCAGTCCACCCAAGGGATGGATGAAAATCAATTTTGACAGTGCCTCCAAGGGTAACCCGGGTGTTGCAGGATGTGGAGAGGTCCTAAGGGATGAATGGGGAATATGCAAAATCATAAAATGTATTCCCATAGGAAATCAGACTAATCATGTTGTCAAAGCCATGGTGGCTTACCATAGGATGATCCTTGCCAAGAAAGCTAAATGCACTAAAGTTTGGTGTGAAGGAGACTCTTTAAACATAATCAATTGTTTAAATCTGAAATTCCTGCCTTCTTGGTCAATTAGTAAAGCTATTAAAGAAACTAGGAAAATCAATGAAGAATTTGAAATGTGTGTTTTTACACGTGTATAGGGAGGCCAACTCTTGTGTTGATTGGGCAGCCAACCTGGCTTGCCAATCGGGAGACATCATTACTAGTTATGGTGAAATGGAGATTGCAAGTGATATAAAATCCCTGCTTAATTAGGACCGACGCCAGACAAGGCAACATGGTACTTTTAATCATTATTTCTAATGCCCCTTCCACCTTTTTCGATGCAGGGTTTTATCGAAGATAATGAGTGTTTATATAGGTGTCTTATCATTATTATGTGGCACAGATTCTAGGAATTCTTACAGAGTACCCACATAAACCAGAGGAGAGGTTATCAAGCTAAGAGAAGGAATTGCAAGGAAGGTGCTAGAAAAATGGGAGGTAACAAGAAAAGATTCGAACCTACTTCCTGCTCTAACTGGAGAAAGAATAAAGAAGTCTAGGATATCCTTCAACAGGGGGGTCTGAATGTTTTTATAGAGTGGCTAAGTGGGAAAGACCCCACAATCACTAGCTATTTCATCAAGAACTGGAAAAATGGCAAAATCCTTATTGGATCCCAAATGATGAATGTTGATGAAGAGGTCATTGACAAGGCCACGGGGATGACTACTGAGCGAATGAAATTTTACAGGGACCGAGGCATATCAGATAAAGTAACAGATAAGTTTCCTATCACGGATGAAGAGAGGAGAAAGATGATTAAAATCAACAACTCCTACCATGCTCCGAAGAGAATTTGCAGGCCATGGAGGTTTGTTTTATTCGCTTCTATTGCATACATTACCTTAGATGGTAGGTTTACTAGAGCCTACTGGTATTTGTTTGTTTTGATCAACCATTTCCGTCATGGGGAAAAGGTGAGCCTACCCTAGTACCTAGCATGCTCAATGGATCATACTTTAAAGGAGGTTCGTGACCATGCCCTCCACCAGGGGCTTATGGTCTTGGTTTATAAAATGCTTAAGCGGAAGTGCATTGAAAAGCCTATTAAAGGGAAAAATACAAGAGATGAGACAACAAAGAGTGAAGCTAGTGGATTTAACTTTGAATCGGAGACTAAGGGAGAATCGGAGGAAACTAGCAAAAAGGGAGGAATAGGGCCAAGAAGAGAAGGATTATTGTGGAATCAGAAATGTCAGATTCTGAAACCGAATCCTTTGAGAAAAAAATTGTTGAAAAAAAGAAAGGGAAAGCTACTAGAAAGAAGACTCAGAGGAAGAATACTAAAAAGGGTAACAATTCAGACATCAACCACATTCTGGTTGATTCTAAGGAGGAGGCTGAAGAAAAAAAGAAGGTTGAGGGTTAGGATAAAGAAGGGGAGGGTAACTTGGTGATGGGTAATATTGAGGTCGTGAATACCACAAGTCTACAAAAGGAGGATAAAGGGGATAAAAGTGGCAGTGGTGACAATGATATTGTTAAAGCCTTTTGTGAGACCATCGCTACCATGGCGAAGGACATCAACAGTTTAAAAACAGATACGCAGGCTATCACAAGAGTTGTGGTTGGTGATAAGCCCTTGGCTGAACATGTTAAAGAATTGGTTGTCGTTCTGCATAATGCGGAAGCTATTGAATGTATGGTTGGAAAAATCATAGCTATGGAAAAAAAATTCAATGAGATGGGAGATAGAAAGGAAATGGAAAATAAAATGAATGACTTCGGCAGTAGAATTGACAGGTTGGAACTCAACGTCAAGAAGATTGTAGACCAAAATTTCCAAATCCTCAAATCGTCGGTGGACAACATGAACATCCTTATCAACAGGTTTGAGAACAATGCTAAGAAGGATGGTGATAAAGAGCAGCTGGACAAGAAGGGTCATGAAAGGAGGACCAGAGCTAACACAAAGATAAAGGGAGACATCAAAGGTGGTGAGCTGGAGGAACTGAAGACCTCAACGAACAACATGAAACAAATGGTTGTTCATGCTGAGGAAATTATGAATAGTATTTAGGTCTCTGTTGGTGTCCTAGATTCTATCTTTTTGTTGTCTTTATGTTTTCCTTTCACTGTCTATTCCGGGTTTTTAATGATATGTTATGTTAGTAGATCCCTTTCGGTGGGATCATTTTGTCTTTTTGAAGTGATCAGGCACTTTTTTCTAGCAGTTCTATTCTCCTGGCTTGTACAAGGTTTGGGTACCTTTCAAATACCTGATTTTACTTAATCAAAACATTATGTTCTCCCTCTTTATTGACATCCATGGAGGAATGTTATTGTTGATAACAAAAACAAGCCCCATAAGTAAACAGATCTCAACTCTCCAAATGGATTGACACCGTCCACTGCTAATGAAAGTCTGGGATTACGAGGTTCTTCTTTAAAGTGTGGCCACTTTTCCTCTATGTCCATATATGCTAAACCATCCACAGGCATTTGAATAATATCATCTCGACTTCTATTGCATGCATGATAATCCATAAATTATGCCAAGCTAGTGTACCTGAATAATCCTTGCATACATGGAATAATGAGAATATAAGGAAGAACCTTGCGAGGCACCTTTTTTGCTATTTGATTTGTTCGATATCTACTGATATAAAATTCAGGGCATTATGTTCCAAATTCATGATGTTTATGATATATAGTATGATCATTGGGACAAGCATATATTGCTTGATACTCCATTCCAATATCTTTCATAATGGTAGATAATTCTCGGTATGAGTGAGGTAGAATATTTGATGGTGGTAACAAAAACTCACCTATCAATCTGCAACCAAAAATATAATTTGTTAATATAAAGAATATTAATGGTACATGATTCACCATTTATTAACTATAATGACATATATGACATACCTTAACACACATGAGATTATTATGTTGGATAAACCATTCGTAACCTTCAAGTTCACCAACAACAATACAATGGAGAGAAGAGTTGTTTGGGAGCCTTCGTAAAGGGCCTCATATGCTTTCTCAAGTAGAAGTAAATCATGAACAACATAAAGGTCATCTTGTCATCATGATCGATTGTGCCAGTACTAAATGTGTCATGGATCAATGTATTTGTACCATCATCTTCAATTGTGTTTTCTGGCACATGATCGTCATCTTCCATGGGATCATTATCTTCAGCTTCGATATTCACACCTCCATGTTCCTCCATTTCGAAAACCATATTCTCTGGGTTGTGTTGGTCCATATCATGTTCCCTAGGGTGCTCGACATATATAAAAATGATCAACTTAAATAAAACATGATCATGGTCACATCATCAAGTGATTTCTTATGTATATAAATTGTTAAAATGATATAATGAACAACTTACCAATGGATGATAATCATGTCCCCCTTCAATGTGACCATGTTGCCTACAATGTTTCTTAGTTTTTTTTATTAGAAGTCTTCTAGTCTTTAAGCCCGTACAAATTTTGCAGGGACAATAACATTTTCCATCACCTTTTCTTTTCAAGTTAGACCACAATCTAGAAATTGTCTCCTTATTTTGTTCTTCGCTGATATTATCTAACATGGTCTTTCTTCACAAGCAAAAAAATCAGGCTATGGAAACCTTGGTGCATAACCTTCACAAACTATGCAAAAGAATATCACAAGAATGGAAGTCTTCTTAGAACTAGTTATATAGAAGTTGAAATGTTAGTTATGAAATTATGTTTCAGTATAATATATCAAATTAAAATACTTAAACATAGAAAAATTGAAAATTGAACCAAAACCATTTAACTCTTCTTTTTCATCTTAAAACATTGAACTTAATAGAGAACGTATTTAATGTAGCTAGTGGTCACAACTTCTTTTGAGATAGATGTTCAATCATTAGATGTTCAACATAAATTGTTTTTCCTCTCCCACCAACTCTTCCTCCCTCCCTCTTTCTCTCCCTCCCAGCAAAAGATGTTTAGTGCAGATGCTAAATGGCATCAATATAACTACCCTCATCATGGCATCTACACATTCCATATTACATTTCTACCAATCATTCCATTTAAAAGAGATCATGAATCACAACAAGATGGTTGAAAACCTGGTGTGCTAAAGGGAAAGGAAATGGTTCGATCAAACAAGATAGTGTAAATTGTTCATCAAAAGAATACATTGCAAATGGGTGGACTTTGTTAAGCAATTATTATTGAACACTAAGTTGTGGAATACATGGATCATCAGTGAATTATACATAGTTGTAAAATACAAACACAAACAGTCTTATTGGCAAAGAATTTTTGGTTCCTTGCATGTATAAACCATAGCATATGTGCAACCCTAGAAACTACCATCTCAGCCTTACTAGGAATTTCTAGTTAGCTTTTGATTCCAAACTCTTAGTTATTCTTGAAAAGGGTCAATGCAGAATTCTAAGTAGTATGCTTAACACTAGCTCAGATATCTTAAATACATATATCTGTCAAACACCAAAAAGTACCAACCTCAAAGGTATAAAGACACTCATATTCAAGTTATCTTAATGTTATAAAAAACATCTATGACAAATAAGTAAGCTATATATTGTTCTTACAAAGTATAAAGGCAACATTATCATCAAATTTCTTAGTTATAAGTTATAGCACAGAATGAAGATTCATGCTTAAGGCATATCAATGAATAAAAAAGTTCTGGTCATTCCAATTTGCACCTCTGGCATTTTCATTTGAAGGAATCATAGTATGAAATGAAGATATTCATCCTACTTCATATTGAATAATATCTTAAGTAGGATCACCCTTGATTATGTGGATTTAATTGTTATATATGAATTTGATTATGTGGTGAAGAGTAGAAGGGATTGTTTTCATAGCATGAATCCACGATCTACCAAGACAAATATTATAGTTAAGATCATTGGGCATGACATGGATAGGAGTGGGTAAAGTCACGGGTCCTACTTTGATAGGTAATATGACTATACCAATTGACTCTCTAGCAGCATTATCAAAGCCACAAACACAAAGAGAATCAGGTTGAATGGAAGAATAATCCCAATTTATCTTATCTAATAAGTCAATACGATAAATGTCAAGGGTTGACCCATTATCAATTAAGATACATATTATTTTATATTCATAAATGCAAGGTGTAATCATTACAAGAGATGGTGTAATCTTATTTTATGTTCATAATACACTTGTAATGTAGTATTATAATGTTTGATGTAATTAAATAAGATCCTGAAATTAATTTTGTAATTGAAAAGAAATTGCTTGAGCAATCTATTAGAGATTAACTCATAACTAAATTATGCTCAAATTGTTTAGATGTCATTGGAGTTCATTATTCCACTTAGCTATCAAAAGTATCTAGTTAGTTGTCAATCATATTTAGTTTTTGTCAATCTCTTTAGTAGAATAATAACTTGACTATTGAAGATATAACATCTATATATTTAATCCTTTGATATGATTGAGTTCTTCATATCCGTGTTTACTTTTTCTATTCTATTCTCTATTTTTCCTATATATCTCTATTTTTATTGCAATCAAAATTTTAAAAAAACCTAATTAAATTTTAGAAAACAAGGATAATAAATAGAGATGGACATATCATACAGCCATTTAGCCCAACCTCTATGGATTCTAACTAAAATTGAGATGGACATATCAACACATCAAGGATTTATAAAACGAAATCATAGAGACATTGGCCACAAACTTTCTGAGTGATGTCTCATGGCATGTTGACTTCTTATCTTTAATATTTGACTGTGGCAAAAGTTTTACTATGGCTAGTTACCAAATCTATGCAAGTGGCTTCTATGGATAAAGATGATCAAAAATACTATGACCATAAAAATACTATGACCATATGTTAATGGTAATACAAGGATCTCAATAATTCATGGTTGCACAAATCTATGGTTATTGCTGATAGAGGGAATCAAGCCTAAAATTAAATCAAAAGGTATGGGTGAATTTTTTTATTTATTGTAGGCCTGATTCTAATGAAGAATTTTGTTGCTACAGAGGCTACTATGTACACTATGAAAGGGACTTATTTGCTATATTTGATCCAATGCTGATATACGATACAAATTTCTAGATAGTGTTATTGTGTGTCTTAACCAAATTTTCCTCTACACTGCTTACTGCTGGAGGAGTGTTGGTGGTGGAAATAAGCCACCCCCGGACCGACGGTGGACTGGTCCAAGAGGGGCCAATAGCTCAGTGGTAGAGCACTCCAGCAGCGTATGGAAGGTCCTAGGTTTGAGTCCTAGCTGATCCATGTCTCAACATGGTATCAGAGCCAGTCCTAGCTGGTCCTCCAATGTAGTTCTTATTTCAAATAATTAAAATATTTGTACTTCTTTCATTTGTTGATGTCAAACTATAATGAAGTGTACATGAAACGAACCATTAACATAAATTTGAATAGAAAAATTAACATAGAAGCATATATTCATAGTTATAATTCTTCTATGATCATTCAATAGAAAAATTGAATCTCTTTGTAGCATTTGTGAAGGGTTGAGAAATCATAGTTCAATGTCATATTTCATTACTTCAATGAAATTATCTCTGTGCATTTTGATAACAATCATATTCACTGAATATCTCACAGTAATGAGCGAAGGTGGGAGAGGTGGTTGTGGAGGCGCTAGGGTTTTCGCAGGTGAGGAGGAGACCAATGCTAAAGACGATGGAGAAGGCTTCGACATTTATTTACAGTTAATTCAAACCCTAAGATGGAAATACACATCTGAAAAAAGCCAGAGCCTTACATAAAATACAAACATAAATGCAGAACATTACACCATTAGAGTACGTAACACTTACCTTTGGAAAACAGTGGAGAGAAAATGCTGGCTTTATATCAACGAACAGTTGGAGAGGCAACACTAACTCATTTGGATGCAAAATGCATAACAATCTTCATAAATGTAGAAGCCGCATCGCATATCTTCGTTTTTCGCTTAAATCCCTCTCATTGTCCTTTTGCTTAGTGCAACGCTTGAGAAGGCTTGGTTGTGGATTCGAGCCCCCCAAACTTCGTTTCGATTCTTCTTCTCTTCCAACTATGTGATCCTGAGGTGAAATGGGCCGAGAGGATGGACATTGAGAATGAGATTATGTTTCATTCACCTTCGATTGAAATTATTATATCTA
The DNA here is from genome assembly GCF_030272615.1 of Cryptomeria japonica. NCBI lineage: Eukaryota > Viridiplantae > Streptophyta > Pinopsida > Cupressales > Cupressaceae > Cryptomeria > Cryptomeria japonica. The sequence continues at coordinate 718,438,950 of NC_081411.1, read as the reverse complement.
ATTTGGAAGTTTATATCAAGACTTTTGTTGAATCAATTAATGGGGAGACCATGTCACATGCATACAATAAGATACTCATCTCCATGAATAGATAAGAGCATGCACATATTTTTTAGATTATGATGTACATGAGGTGATCTCAAGCCATCTATGCCATATGCCATATTCCATATGAAAATGATACAGAAAATTATTATATTAATATTCTTGATATTTTTGACGATTCTATTAAGGATGATATTCCATAGGCACTCGTTTGTAGATGCTCTTCAACAAATACAAGTATAATTATATCAATTTGGATATACCCTTTTATAATCAAGGTCATAATGTGTGAATAAATAGATTATAAGTGAATAAAAAATTCACAAATATAATATGTAGTGCTCATAATGTGTCTCTAATGTCAATCAAGTCTAGTTCCCGATATTAATTCTCATACTTGTTGGTGGGTTAGATGATCAATATCCAAACGATGATATCTTAACCATTAGTAGCAGGGAGTGTTAGAGATATGTTATACGTCACAATATGATAGATTACCATGATCAACATAATTGTCATGATGAAATAAGCGCACATGTGTACTATCGTTTTAAATGAGCTATATCTCATTTCATAATATTATATGACATATTTAGATGAAATACATCATAAGAACAAGTTACAACATAATAAGTGAGATATGAGAGATCCATATAGGTACGTAATTATTATTAAATTATTCATCTTGTGTATATTGGCGCAATTAACTTGTTGGTTCCCAAAACCACAAATTGGAAATCAAGAGATTTGCCAGTTCTCTTACTGATTCCTCAATCAGTCCTGGCCAACAAATGGGAATGGTCACTTAGACCCAATTCCCCTGCACTTTTGTCCATATTTTATACTCAATTTTATTCATGTTATATATAAAATAATATTGCTTTCTTCTTAAACATGTTGTAATCATGTGTTATATGTGTTTTTATAAAATTTGGAGTATTTTGGGATGCAATCACATAGTTAAATATGATGATCTACATTGAATGCTTATGTCATTTCTCCCTTGCATATCTTTCTATGTTTAGTGGTTGCAAAAACTTGTAAACATAGGAAGACAAAATTTGACTATTTTGGCTATGTGCTTCTTATATCCTTCTAGAATCTAAGCATTTTCTTCTTGATTTGTCATTAAGTACATATAATTATAATGGAGAATACAATTTCTTGAATTACATTTAAATTTATTCATTTTTTCATACTATGCTCATTATTTATGTGCATATGTTACATTAAAGACACACCCTTACCCATTACCCCAAAAAAATGAGCTATCAACTCTTATTGACTTAAAAAGGAAAAAAAAGAAAATCATAATAATAATAAAATTATAAATTAAGGTAAAATAAGAACTAACCCTCAAAATGAAATATTATAGGTTAGAGTGTTTGATTAAAAAATCAAAAGTATGGTTATGATAGTTAATATCACTATCTAGAGGCTTTAGTTGATGATTTTGGGATTTAGAGACATTGACACACAACTATTTATTTAACATGATATTTATTCTTATATCTCTTGGGCCATGACTTTTTTCTACAAATAACTCCCCATTTTGCTTTTACATTTGAACAATTTATTCATACTTCTCTACCTATTCATATTCTTTCCAACATCTCCTAGGGCTTGAAACCAATGTACATTCTACATGCGATTGTGAAGGAGATACTTAGAGAATTAAATCTCAAATACATGGCAATTTTTTAGTCTATTAGAGTTGAAACACAATTATTTCTTGAAATTATTTTGTATAATTATCTCTTATAAATGTGATTCATATTTGTCTTATAGTTTTGTTGGAGACAAATATATGGTCACCAATTTAGATCAAGGGTATTTTTGAAAGTTCTCTTATATAGGAATCTAATCATAGTTTGTAGAATAGTTTTTTATTAGATTAGCAAGGAAAGGGGCCTGGTCCTATTACAAGAGTCCACTACAAAAAGCCTTCAAATAAATGTAGAGAAAAAAAAAGAAAAAAAAAGGTAGACCCTTTGGCCACAAAACAAACCTAGTAGAAACATAAATCAAGAACAAAACACAAAGAACAATTCAACGTATAACTTTTTATTCCCAAGTTAGAGAGTCAAAAGGATCCTCCCAAGTATCCTTCTCTTGTGATTTATTTTCCTTCTTCTGATTTCCTAAATCTCAAGTTTCCTTGATCCTCCCCTACTTCCCATGTTTCTTAATTTTGGGTTGGCCAGAGACAGTACCCATCACAACTTTCCTCATAGTCTCATTGGTAACAGCAACAAGCCTTTTGAGATCATTATCCATCTTCTTTCATTTTTCCTAATAGCTAGTAATAAGACTATAAATACTTTTCCATTTATCTTTACATTATCTTATGTTGTTGAAGTCTGTAAAGATGATAAATGGATTAGAGCCATGGAAGAGGAGTTAGATCAAATTGAGAAGAACAATACTTGGGAACTTGTGCCTAGACCTAAGGATAAAAATGTTATTGGTACTAAATGGGTTTTTAGGAACAAATTGAATAAAGTCGATGAAGTAGTCAGAAATAAAGTCAGACTAGTCTGCAAAGGATATTCACATCAAGAAGGGATTGATTATGAAGAAGCTTTTTCTCCAATTGCCAGAATTGAAGCTGTTAGGTTGTTGCTAGCTTATACTGCTTATGCTTCTTCCTTGGCCTTTGCATCATCCTATGCGCACTTTGACCTAGAGAAAGAGATAGGATAGGGGAGTGGCACCACTGTCCCCACTTGGATAGGGGTGTGGCACCCTTGTCCTCCTAAGATAGGGGCGTGGCACTCATGTCCCTGCCCTATTTTGGGGTAGGACCCTTCCTAGGGTTGCATTGTTGGCTGTGCATTGGGTGGGAAACTCCCCCTATGTCGGCCCATGATGAAAATAAAATCCACTAACATGTATTTAAGGGGAATTCATTCTCTGATTTACATAATTACGATACGTTGAAGTTGGATAAGATTAGAGTGTGTCAAGTTACATAAGTGATCAAGCATTCAAGCATTCTTTTCCAGCATTGAGCATTATCAAGTCTCCCTTCAAGGCTAGGTGTTGCATTCAAGTCAAGGATTCAACCATTGAAGAGGAGATTGATTTCAACATTCAATTCCACACAAGCACTTATATCAACATTGCTACTACAACCTCCCTTGAGGTGATTTACAATTAAGTCTTTCATTTATAGCTACTTGCAAGTACTTTCTTTCATTACTTGGTTAATTTCAAAATTGGGGTTTGACCTAAAGGCAAACCCCCAATCCCAACCCATTTTCCTCTCTTTTTTGTGTGTAGGTTGTAGGTGTGCAATTATACTTTTGGATTTGGGCTTCATTTGAAGAGGCGGAAAAACCCTTTTCATTTCGCGGATTTTTTGGAGGACCGTATACATTCCTGCCACGGTCCAGGCAACTTTTCCTCAAATTCGTAGGGCAACTTCATCTCAACATATTACTGCTAGATCTAAGTGCACAACTTCATCCCATGTTTCGATATCAAGTTATAATCAATTCTTTGTCACTTTTTCACTACATAATTCAATCAATTCCTTTACATTTCAAACAAGGAAGAGGAGATCAACTTACCATTCTTATTTCATTCAGAATTCAATCTACCATCTTCATGTGGAGAGATTGAATCTAGTGAATTATCCTCTCCTCTTCCTAATGTAACATGGTGAAAAGTGTTTTAAGGGTAATCAGTAGTGAAACTCTCATATCTCTTTGAGGGAAAGGGTAGTTTTCCTCTTGATCTATCATTCACCATTTTTCCCACCATTACAAGTATCTTTATCTCTGTTGAAGCTGAGTACATTGTTATTGCTAGTAATTACACTCAAATAGTTTGGATGAAGCAAATGTTGAAAGATATCAAATTTATTTATCATGAGCCTACTATTATATACTAGAATAATTATAGTTCTATAAACATGTCTAAGAATATGGTGCAACATTCAAAGACTAAGCATATATCAATCAAATATAATTACTTGAGAGAGAAAGTCGATGAAAATGAGAAGGTGAAGTTGGAATATGTATCTACAAAGGAATAAATTGCTGATATTTTCACTAAGCCCTTGCCTGCAGATATATTTGTTTATCTGAGAGATAAGTTAGGGGTCTCCACCCCTCCTGATGAGAAATAGATGCATTGAGTTGCATCGATTCAGTGGAATTCAAAGCCTTACTCTTTTATCCAGATTGATGAGTTGGTACTTCTCCTCTATGAGAGTAGTCTGTTGATTTGGTTGCGTACCCCTGAGACAGAGGGACTCATGTTTCTATGTTTTGGGGAGAGAGATTCATGATTCCATTTTGGGATATTGATTTTCTATTTTGGTGATCTTTAGCATTCTTGTCAAAGGGGGAGAGAGATCATGTGAAAAACTGCTTTCTCTATCTTGATCTTAGGGGGAGTTTGCTGGTGATATCTTCTTTCTTTGCATTGACTTCTTTTTCACATTCACATGTTGTCATCAATTCCAAAGGGGGATATTGTTGGATTATTGGGAAGTTTGTTGAATTTGGTTGTTCATTACTATTGCTAGGATGTGTTGTTGTCATTGATGTCAATATATTCTTGTGATTTATTCTAGTGATTTTGGAGAAGGTTTTTGGTCTGATTTTGTAGTTTGGTTTCGTTGATCATTGTTTTGCAGAATCCGGTATTCCCTCCAGTATATTCTGATATGATCAGATCTTGTGCTGAGATTTTAGATTATTGTTTGGGATGATCTTGTGTATCTTTATTTCAGATGGTTTGTGATTTGGTACTCCATAAGTTATCTTTCCTCGTGACAATTATTGATTGGTTGTGTTCTTGAGCCTTGAGACGTTAACCGATGAAGATTTGAAAAATGGTGGTGGTGCAACTGTTCCAGATGACTCTAACATGCTTGATGTTGTTTCCTAGTCATGTTCTACTTTTTTTTGCGATCCACATTGATCGTTATGTGAGTTTTTGGTGATTTCTATGAACCGGTGTTAATTTGTGTGTTATGCAGTATTTCTGTGGTGTAGCGTGTTGCAGTTGATCTTGGTGGGATTTCTGCTGAATGTAATCATTTGGGAATTTAAATTAGGTCCATGCTATGTAAACTAAATCATAATATTAGTCTAATGGTCAACTTTGTATCGTGTAATGTAATTTTTTTAAATATGAGTTGAGGGTTGAGGGTCTAGCCGACCTTGTTATCAAGGTTGATGATATGTATATATAGATGAGATGCTTATGTAATTTGGGTGTCGATATTGTGTCTGCATTATCAAAGAGAGGTAAATGTGCAAACAAAGGGTACAGAATTCAGTGAAGTATTGTGGTGAGTTTGGTGTTGTAGGGCAGACAATTGTGCTTAACCAGAACTGTCATCAGACATTTGTAGATGCTATTATTGCAATTCATTCCTTCTAGATTGTAGTCTGAATTATATTGTAAGTCAGTGAGACTTCCCTTAGGGTTGTAGCCTTCTAGGCATATATCTTTTGAGTAGTGAGCTCTTGGTAGTGTTCCTGAATGCATGTGCATTCCCCATTGTATTTATTTTCACATACTACTGTAGAGTATCATCTTATTATGGGTAGGTTCCCACGGTGGTTTTTTCCTTAAGCGGGTTTTCCACATCAAAATCTTTGTTTTGTGTGTTGTGTCATTAATTTGCTTATCTGTTATTGCTATGATTTATTAGTTTATGTTTTGGAATCCTAATTTGTTATGAGATCCAGTGAAGACTGATTTACCCCCCCTCTCAATATTCCTTCTTGATTGTTGCTAACATGGATGAGTTCTAGTTAAGTGCCAAACACATTGACTGAATCACTTCTAATGTTTTGCCCTATTCACTATCTCAGTCAGCTACTGGATCAAGAATGTGCATGTAAAACTATGCTACAAAGGATTCTTGATCACCACTCACTCACATACAACCATACCATCCATCAAAAAGATCATCTACACCGGTCTTATATATCCATACTGAAAAAATAGATCATTTATCAAGTCAACCTGCTAATGTAACGTGTAGTCATATGTCAGCTTGACTGGATCACCAAAGATAAATGTGGATCACCAAAACAAAGATAAAATAATGTCGAGCTATATCGACCCAATAATCCCATACATGATTTATAGCTCCACAATCACCAAAAAGCTTCTGGACCAACACTTCTTTGTTCATCCTAAAATACTAGTTAATTGGCTATCGGTTGACATCCTCTTCCAAAAATCAAGATCATGATTATCGAATGGGAATCTCATGAAGAGTTGAAATCAATGACAACCCTAAAATAATAATTAATCATCAAAAGCCACCGGATGAGTGTCAATTGCCAACACAATGCTCGAAGCTCATTTAACTCTCTTTCTTTCTCTTCCATCTCTCTTCTCTCTCTTTCATATCTAGATATTCTGCACTCATCAGAATCATACTTCTGCTTTCTGGATATAGATGTTGATGCTCTAAATGTTGTCTCAAACTTTCCATGTGATTCTCCAAATTATCTTAGCTCAAAAGTAGCAATGTTTCCAACTAACATATCTCTTGTTACTATAGTCACACTCTGGATCTCATCAATAGCAGTAACCTTATGTTTATAAGCAGGAGGCAAAGATCTCAATACCATAGAAAAAATTTCATCTTCTACAAGGGTTCCATCGGTACATCTAATACCTAGGACTAGATCATTCACCTTATCCATTAAAGAGTGTATGTTCTCATCTTCTCCCATCTTCAACATCTCATACTTTCCTTTCAAACTTTGTAACTTAGTAACTTTCACTTGTTTGTCTCCATACAAGATTTCAAGTTTCTTCCAAATCTCATGTGCAGTCTATAGTTCCATTACATTTGGCATCTTAGAATCAATCAGGGCGTTAAGCAATGCTTCCTTCTCTCTAATACTATGTTCAACTTCCTTGATCTCATCAGTAGTAACCGGTCCATTCGGAGGAGCAGAATAGGCATTCTTTGTAATCTTCCAGTAATCTTCTCTAATACATTTCAAGTTCACTTCCATCCGATTCTTCCATATAGCATAGTTACTTCCATAAAATCACAGACTATCCTTCTTAAATATAACACCTATAGCTACCATCTTGGATCTACTCAAGTGATTAAGCTTATTCTAGAGGATCTAGCTCCGATACTAATTGTTAGCTGCAAAGAGGAGGAAAACTGAGAGGGGTGTGGTGAATTAGTTTTCACTAGATCTACAAACTTAACTACAAAAACAAATTTGATAAACTAAAACAATAATAAAGATAAGCAAATTGATAGTACAACACACACCACCAAGATTTTGACATGGAAAATCTGGTTAAGGGAAAAACCACAGTGGGAACCTACCCACAGAAAGATGGTACTCTGCAGTAGTATGTGAAAATATTACAATGGGGAATGTACATGCATTCAGGCACACTACCTAGAGCTCACTGTTCAAAAGATAATGACCCAAAAGGCTACAACTCTCAGGGAAGTCTCTATGACTTACAACAAGATTCAGACTACAATTCAGAAGGAATGAACTGAAAGTATAGTATCTCCAAATGTCTGATTATAGTTTTAGTTAAGCACAAATGTCTACTATGCAACACTAATATCTACTCAATCATACCACTAAAATATGAATCACTTGATCGCATGTACACTACTCTCTGATAATGTAGACACACCCTCTCTCACTAAATTACATGAATATATATCACCTATTTATACAATTCATCAACCTTGATAACAAGGTCTGCTAAACCCTCAACTCACAATTGCAAAACTACATCACATGATACAAAGATCAACCACTAGACCAATATGATAATTTACATAGCATAACATGGACCTAATTCAAACTCCCAAACACTCAATTCCATTGGAAATCATGCCAGGGTCAACCGCAACACGATACACCATCAGAAATACCGCATAACACAAAAATCATCACCGGTTCAACAAAATCACCAAAAACTGGCACAACAATCAATTCAAATCATGAAAACAAATAGGGAACAATTAGGAAACACCAGCAAGCATGTTAGAATCATCAGAAACAACTGCACCAACACCACTTATCAAATCTTAATTGATCAACATCTGAAAACTCAAGAACACAACTAATCAACAACCGTCATAAAGAAAGATAACTTGCATAGCACCAAATCATGATCCATATAAAATGAAGATACACAAGACTATCCCAAACAATATCCCAAAAGCTTAGATCAAGATCTGATCACACCGAAATATACCGGAGGACATACTGAACTCTGCAAAGCACCAACAAAACTGCAAAACGAATCATATGATCTTCTCAATCTACACACACTGGAGAAAATCATAGGAATATGTTGACATAAATGACAACAACATATCCTAGTATTATAAATTTTCAACAATCTCCAACAATACAATCCTAAAAAAATCAACCAAAAACATTCAAATATGATCCACAAAATCCAAAAACATCGAAAAATCTCTTAGAAAAGAACTAAAAATAAAAAATAAATCAGAAAAACTTGCAATAAAATGTCTCACAAGAGTCAAACACCCTAGAAGATATCCATCAAACACTTCACATGAAGTTCACAAAGGATACAATTATCTAATCAACATCTACAATCAACTGATCAAGCTATCTTATCAATCATCATATATCCATATCAAGTGATCATTATCTTGTCTTAAATAGAGATGGATACAATCAAAATCAGAAAGCTTAGTCTTAAACATGGTCCACACTTTCTGAGATCAGACATTATCAACCATCACATCAAGCAATCAAGAACAAAGGCACAAATCAGTGTAGTTGCTGAATTTTGTCCTAGTTAGTCTCTATATTCTATCATTTGGCGACAAATAATGTTCCTATGCCACTCAAGGATGTCCACAAGTGACTAGAGGAGCCATGATGGTAATTATCTTTTTCTTTGTTTTCTATTCGTGGTATGAACCAATGAAGTTTTGGATAGATGTTATGGGTTTCTGTGATAAGAGCTTTCATATTTTGAATGCCACACATACCTTGACTCCTAGCATTATTCCCAGAATGGAGGGTTCTCTCCTTGTCTGCTACATGTTCGTTTCTTGAATGAGATATCTTTATGTCTTAGTTCCTTATACCATGATGTGAAAAGCTCCATTGTTACATAATAAGGCTCAATGATGAATATATTTCGCTATGAATAAAGACACAAGTTCATAAATCAATCATTCTCATTTCATCCCATTTGCTTATTTCTAGGTTGTTGAATCTTTCCTCATTATTTCTTTCTTTCATCATCTCTTTTTGCATCACTTTCTATCATGTCATCTAACATTATTCTTTCATCAATGTTTCATCTCTTTCATCCTACTAACATTTCTTCTAAGGATATTTGAGTCAAAAGGGATAAAGTAATATTCTGACATATGTCAAACAAAAATATATCGCATTCATATAGTTCATTTTGCACTACTATCATTCAGTATCATTAACATATATTGCATTCATTTAGTCATTTAAATTGTATTACTATCATTCAGTATCATTAACATATATTGCATTGATTTATTCATTCAGTCATTTAAATCACAATCATAAAGTTTATTGCATTAATTTATTTATATAGTTTATTTTACATTCATTTAGTAATTTAATTTGCATTAAATATCATTTAGTATCATTAGCATATAGTTCATTTAGATGCATTTTTTTATATAGACTTATGATTATTATCAATTTAAGTAGATTCATAACTCAATGAAATCATTGCATTAACCATACAAATCATTGTATCAAAAGCATATAGAAATCATACATTCAAAACCATATAGACATGCATCACATAAACCACATAAAATCATACATCATGTAAATAACACAAAGCATAATAGATTTCTACTAAAATTGAATATCATATATATAACTCAAAAAAGATAATGTGTCAGAATACAATCATCAGAAATTCCCAAAAAACTCATATAACATGATACAAAGTGTCTCAACCGACACTGCCTCTATCCTCAGGTGGATCCTGTCTACTAGATCCTGCCCCAAGATGTACCAATGATGTTCGAGGTGGACCCATGATGCCCACACTACTCATACCTTGAGAGGTAGATCTTCTAGATCTCCTGCCAAATATACAAGAACTATATCTCAGAACTCACTCTTCCTCTAGGATAACCCTCTCGTACTCTCGGTGCCAATACATACACTCCTTAGATAAATGAATAAGGAGATCATCGCGTGCTAACATACCTATATCAGAGGCCCTATACTGATCATAGGAATCATGTTCCAACTGAGCCCTCCTCACTACATCATCTCACTCCCTTTGGAGATGATCCCTCTCATTAGTAATCTAATCCCTTTGATAGGAATCACGATCACTCATGTGCCTCTGCTGCTCTATGGCTAAGGAATCCTCCAAAATCTGAATCTGCACTCTCAAAACCTATGGATCATCATCATCTCCATCACCACCATGTCCTCCATCCACACCTCCCTCTGCAGTTGGAACATCCTCTAACTCTGGCATGTCATTGCCATCACCATCATCGCTACTCGATGATCTTGAAGTCGAATCATCATCATGCCCACTGCTACTAGACTCGGTTTTTCCTCTGATGTCTACATCTGCATCTCCATCTCTCTCCTCATCTTCTCTACCACCCCCATCTCCTTTGTCATCTCCCTCATCTCCCTCTCCCTCCTCCCCATCGTCCCCCCTCTGTTGTATCTAATGACATATTTGTTGAGGTGTAATAGAAAGTGTAGGATCAGTAAGTGGAATAGGCATGTGTCATACTGTGGTTTCGTGCTTGGATCTACAACACCAGCTCTCCAACCCCAATGTAATGTCAAAGTGCATCAAACTTTGTAGCAACCACATGTGGCTATATACATGCTCCCTAATCAGATACCTCTCGAGCAACCCAAGAAAAATAAGTTATAATATTAGGTACTCCCTGTACCTCCCCAAACTGCCTAAGCACACATTCTAGCAAGTACATCTTAATAATCCTCTATGTCTCCATGGTCCTACCTATAAGAAATATTTTCTAGTTGTAGAATGGTAAATGTTGATCATCATCCACCCAATCGGGGCAATCCAAGTAAGGTCTCCAGATAAAGTGTTGCAAGATGTCAATCTGATGTCACCAGTAAAAGTGTTACCCGAACCCCTGTGCCTAATCTTGGGTGTATATCTGAAAGCATATAGCTCCTAAGGCTACAAATCAACATAAATCGCTGGCCTAGAGATAGAAATATGCTCCCAAGCCTAGACCTAGAGTAATGCCACACCACAACTGATAGATCTTTATGTCAAATAAATAATACCATGCATCTAATAATACAACATGGCAAGAAGGCAAGGACCCCATGCAAACACATGCTGATGAACGATCATATCATGAATGACCCTACCCCATCCAAATGGGAATTTGCGACCTCTCCTATCAAGAATGAGTGGAATTGCTAAAATACTGCATAGAACTATTGCTAGATCATCACAGTTTAGATGAGCCCATGGTATATCATAGTGACCACTAATCTAGAAATCCTCCTCCTCACACTCAAATAAGTCACGAAGTATTGTGAGACCATCATCATGATCATAAGAGACTCTCTCTCCATGAATGAGAATATGAAGAATACTATTGGCATATGCACACTCCAATGAGACATTGTAGGTGATTGAAGGTTTTGTCATTGATGGCAACCTTACAATCCTATGGTACCACCAAGGCATTACGCCGGCACTAGCAAGATCAAACTCTACACCGGCACTCAGACCACCGGCACTGGCAGAGAAAGGAAGCATACCGGCACAGAGGCCGACACAATTTTGTTTATTATTGTAAAATCTTTGTAAGCTGACTTGGCATCATTGTAAAATGACTCTTATATAAGAAAGATCATTGTATAACATTTATAAGTAAGGAAGAAGATCGTATTTAGGTGAAATAAGGTAGACCTATTATGCAAATTATAGGTTAAGGGTTTATGTAAGAAGCAGAGCAGAAATCGGTACTGGATCTGGCATTATAGATGCTATTCTGAAGCAGTACAAGATACTGGATTTGTATAATCCATCATTGTAAGTCAGTGAGGCTTCCCATTGAGCAATGAGCTCTAAGCAGTTGGCCTTCTTGCATGTGCAGGCCCCTCTTGTAGCAGTAATATTCTCTTATTGGCTAGTAAGTGAATATTGTGGGTCACAAATCCCACTGAGGTTTTTCCCACACTGGGTTTCCTCATTAAATCATTGTGTTATGGTGTGTTTCTCATGTGGTTGCTTTTAATTTTGTTTATTGCATTATTTCTTGCATACCGGTACACTGTTGGGTGGCTGCAAGAAGTTGAGTCCCAATTTTGGGCAAAATGTGGGTGTTTTCTCTGTTTTTCAAATTTTATGTAGATTGATGTCAAAATTTGATGCACTTAGAGATTGAATCTCAAAAAACTTCAGTAATAGAAAATGTAGTGCTCAGAGTCTACTTTTCAAATATGTAATTTTTTTTAATACCCACATGGTAGAAATCTCTTTTTAGTAGGCATGTTTAAAAACCATTTTTTCAAAATGCCTATTTCAGGACCATACCATGCATGTGTACGACCACCCTTTTTTGATGCAAATAAATGAATTTTTGCAAATCCTTCTGGGAAATGATACCTAAGACACCAAATATTGATGAGAATATTTTTGCTTATTTTTTTATTGAATATATATTTTTTTAATTGATTTTTAGCTGACAATAAAGTATATTTTCAAAACATTGGGCGTACGACCACCATAATTTGATGAAAATTTCTTATTTTTCCATTTTTTTTTTAATATTCAAAAGAATTTTATGTAGATTGATGTCATATAATTTATTTTTCTAAAATCCTAAAAACCAAAAAGTTATTAAAGTTTTGGTGAACCTTGGTATTTTAGGTTTAGGTTCCACTTTTGATTAATAAATAATACAAAAATAGTAAAAGTAATCTTATCACTATAAAATTTACATTTCTGAATTCAGGACACTGAAAACTCTAATGGGTTTTTGTTTCGTCAAAAAATTCAATCAGAAAGGCCCTCAAAAAATTAGGCCAAGGTAGAAATCTAATGTTGATTTACCTTAGTCATTTTTTTGGAGGTCCAAGTATAGGCTTGGTGAGACCAAGCCTATCCCGAAGCAAAAAACAAAGCTAAGGAATGTTTCCCGCCCCTAATTTTAAAAAACGAGCGCCCGTTTTCTAAATTCAAAAAACGGGCGCCCGTTTCTGAAAGACAAACGGGCACCCGTTTTCAAAAATGGGCGCCCATTTTTGAAAAGATCCATTGGGACAGAATCTAGCCCACAAGCACAAATCCCAATGATTAAATGATTTTTTAATCATTGGCTGACAGGCACAATCTGCAAAGAGAATGTTTTGATTAATCATTCTCTTTGTTTGTCTTATTGTCGATTTGGTAAAGAGATTGATTCGAATTCAAATTTTGGTGTAGCCATGGGATCAAATCAATGTAGGAAGAGGCAAAGGAAGGTTCTGACAATTGAGGACATTGCAGCAAATAGGGAGAAGGAGGCAATATGTCAACGAGAGAGAAGATCAAGAATGAGACAAGGATCTTCAAGTTCCACAATCATTTTAGAAGAGGAGACCATAAATGCTAACAAAAGAAACACAACAGAACCATTTAATACAAGTGCATCTTCTAATCCATTATTGGATACAGGTATGTCTCCACAGCCCCATGTTTTTTCTCATGAAAAAATTGGTGATTTAGTAGAAGCAGGTTACTTATTAAATGAAATTCTAATTGAAAATCAAACCCCAAATGAAATTAGAAGTCAAGTTGAAAGTGAAATTGAAATCCAAATTGAAACCCCAACTGAAACTAGATCTCAACTTGAAACTGAAATTGAAACCAAACTTGAAACTCCAAATGAAATTGAAAATCCACCTGCAACTAAAACCAATAATGTGTATGTAGACATGGAAACACTAATTGAAAATGAAACATGTTTGAATGATAATCAAATGAATGAAAATTTTGAAATTAAAAGTGATGTACTAGACAACCTTCCTAGCTTGGTTTCATGGAGACAAATTAGGACACATGCAAATATATTGTTTAGACATTTTTTTTATAATAAGAAATTTGGGTTTCAATGTCAATTAATGGTACAACTAATTAAAATGACTAAAATGTGAAAAGTGATGAAGAAGTTAGGCTTTTATGTCAAACCCAAGAAGAAGGAGGAGTCTTTAAAACAAGTTGTATCGACTGTTGCTAACGCCTTTGATACAATTGGAAAGAAAAGTCATTCTAAAGATAAAAATGTGGCATGACGGGCAATAACAACAGCTTTAGTAAGCCAAACAACTTCTAATAAAAGAATGATGAGTAACATAAGTGGATATCTTAATATTCATCACAAAACTTTGTCAAGAGCTGTAAAAAGAAGAGTTAATTTTGAAAGTGATCTGGCAAACAAATTGTGGACTTTTAGTGGTAGACTACCAAGGTCTAATATGAAACTTACTTGTGAAGTCAAAAATTTGATCGAAAAATTCTAGCACGATAATACGAGAGTATCACCTAATGTTAGAGATGTTCTTAAATTAAGAGTTGGATCAAAAATTCATGATCCACATCCAAAACACCTATTGGACATGACTCAAACTAAATTGTATAAAAAAAATTTGGATGATAAAGTGTTGACTATTGGCATTTGTCAAAGGTCTTTCGAAAAGTGTAAACCTTGGTATGTTCGAATTAACAAGGAAAGAGTCACATGTTGTTGCAAAACTCATGTTCAATTTCGCTACCATTATGATGTATTTCGATATATATGTGTTACCATGCATAGTAATGGAATGTTCCAAGAATGTGGTATAAATATACCACCTGAAACTATCAAGGAGTTTATTTCAAGTTTGTTTTGCAACCCACTAAATGAACAAAATTTCCTTTTCAATGCATGTGTTTCTAGTGTATGTGATATATGTGGCAATCTTGCATTGTTGGATGAATGTTTCCATGAAAATCTTTCAAATGATTTTGGACAACAATTAATTGATGTTAAAAGATTTAAAACTATTGAGTATCCACTGAAGGATGGAAAGGTTGGAAAATGATGCGATCTAATCACTGAAAAAGTTAGTGTTCATGCATTTATGAATGAATTCAAGAGTAACATCATACCTAAATATGTTAAACACACTCAAAATGCTAGATGGCTCGATGGTCAGTTTCGAATATGTAAGGATACATTTCCTGTTGGTAGTATACTTTTGGTTGTTGACTTTGCAGAGAACTACATGCTTTCACCACAAGATGAGGTACAATCACAATACTACAATTCAGTGCAGGCATCAATTTTTGTCCATATTGTCTATAGGCATGCACCAGATAGTACACAAGAGGATCGCAAAATTTTGAGAGAGTACCATTTCTATATGAGTGATAATAAATTACACTCATCTGAGTTTGTCTAGTTTTGCTTCAAGACCTTTTTTCAGAATTTGAGGGAGAGAGAAATCAAATGACACAACATCTAATATGGTCTGATAATTGCACAGGGCAATTCAAGAATGCTAGAATGTTTTATTGGCTGAGTAGGATTCATAAAATAACTAATATCAAACACATTTGGAGTTTTTTTGAGGCTGGACACGGGAAAGGAGAACATGACGGTGCTGGTGCATGTGTTAAGAGAGCCCTTTGTAGAGAGCAACTCAAATTCGAGGAAAAGGCTAAATTTAAAAATGCAAGTGCAATTGTGGATTGGTGTAGTGCAAATTTATCCACAGGATCAAGTCAGAACTCTACAATTAGACATTTCTTCTGGCTAGTTAAAGAGGAGAATATCCTTCCAAGATATGATTGTGATACAATAAATGGGTCAGCTAGATGGCATTCATTTAAGAGTTCTAATTCTAACACTTGGACTATATGGACTAGAGAGCTTGCATGTTTTTGTCAATTTTGTGTTGCAGGTGAATGGGAAGAATGCAAGAATGCGGAATGGGTCGAAGAATGGCAACACAAATCCTTTTTACCTACTGAGACACAATATGAAGATGTTAGAAGAAATGAAGATCTCAATCATGCATTTGCATCAGAAGATTATGATCGTGTTTCGGACCTCATACAACCTAGTAATTTAATTCAATTTATTGTTTATAACTTTAAATTATATATTTTTATGTATTGTCACATAATTTATGATTACATATTTGAATTATAAATTCTAACAAGTTTTATTTCTACACATTGTACTTATATTTGTTTTATAGGACATGTGTATGCTATTGTTGCACCTGAGGATAATGATGAGCAGGTTGAGTATTGGCTAGCTAGATGTGTAGAACCTAAGAAAAAGTTGATATGTGATCAAGTAGATGATGATGGTTTTCAGTATCCAGTTGGGTCTGTTGTGGTGGTTGGTACATGGCTACACAAATACTTAACAAGAAGGAATGGCTTACCAGCTTATGAAGACTACCAATCAGAAAAGAAGATTATACACTATTCTCATTTGGTGGTGGCAACAAACATCAAATTAGAAAGATACAAAGGTAGACCTGCTAATAAGGTATTGTGGACACTTTTAGTAGAAGAGCATGAGGCAATCATAGACGCATTGCAGAAGAGAGAGGATGCAGATGGTACATTGGGTTGAATCAAATTTATATGCATGTAAGATAGAATTATGTCTTAAATATGACCTGACTCTATATTTATCATTGTATGACAAATCTATATTTATAGTGTACTTTTTTATTTTAGTACCATGAAGTCCATGCTTTTCATACCACTACTATCTGCACTAATAAACCATCAATACACTAGTAAAGTAGTGTGGTCAACTTAAGAGGAAAGTCGATACTATGTTTGTAGCTTCCTAATAATTTGGTTAGCCTTAATTCCATCAATCTATTGGATTCCTCTATGAGATTCATTTATAATTAATAAGTCAATACTTGTGTGAACTCTTTTAAATATTTAATCATGATAATTGTTTTTCTTTGTCCCTTTAACATTGTATTTGTCTACATTTGATACAATTTTGGTTTCATAAACAATATTGTATTAGTTATCTTATTCTTAATGTTATTTTGTGCACATTGAATTATAAATTGTTGCACTATAATAACAAGTCTTGAAATAATAATTTAACAAGGAAATGACATTAAAACAAGTCCAAATAACATAATAACAAAACAATGTATCACATATATAATCACTAGAGTGCGTCAAATCACATAACATGACCTGATATCATAATAGAAAGGAAATGACATAATAAAAAGTCCTATATATAATCACATAACACATAACAACAAGTCCTATATATAATCACATAATAACAAGTCCCGAGATAACATAACAAGTGTCATCATAAAAAGTCCACAATACAATAACATGACATGATCTAAAATATACAATCTAAGAACTCGCATGCATCTCATCTGCAGTCCTCTTCACTCCATGTGAAGGTGGCTGAGATGAATCATCCTGTTGCACATGGTCCTGAGATGCACCATCCTGTGTCTATGCAATATCAGTGTTTGCACCCTCCTGTGCATTATTAAAAGATTTTACATGAGAAGAAGTTACTTGCATAATTCACTTATAAAATAATTAAATACTAAAAAAATTTAAATAAATTACCATACGACCGTGCTCGACAATGCCCTCACTGATATGTGGAGGTCCACTATCATGAACAAGAAAAGTGGTCGTAGCCAAGTCCTGCAAAAAAAAACATTGTATATCAATTTTGATAATCCATATAAAACCCAGGTACATAGTATAAACAAATTAGAAATTATTTTTGTAATCATCGTGCCTCAAATGATAATGTCGATGGTTGCATCTAGCTCAACCCCATAGCCGTACCAATATTGGTAGTGGTGTGGACCTGAACAACATATATAAAGCATGAATCAAACTTGTATATATACATAAATTATAAAGTATATATATATATAGACTACAAGATTATCATAGAAAAGCATACATGTGATGCAGGGAAAGTAACTGATGGTCGAAGGCGTACATGTGATGCACCATCAAACGATCTAGAAGCCTACAATTGCAAAAAATAATGAACATGAATCAAAGTTGTACTTAAATTAGTAAGCATGTAAACACTTCAAATTAATGGATGAAAAACATACTAGTGGTATGTGAGGTTGAGCCTCAGTGGTCCATGGGTCACCTGAAGAAGTACCCACCTCAATGCTACATGAAGTACCCTACAAAATTGAAAAAACATATCATATGTAAATCATTACATTAAAAAATTTATTATTTATTTTAAATGTACATATCAATACAATCTATCTAGATGAAATTGCATACCATAAATGGGGCACCAACATCTCTGGGTATTGAGGTAACATGTTGTATGTTCCTCAATGATGTGGTGTGATCCATTATCTGTTAAAAAAAAATTGACTCATGTTATGGTTCATATGTGTATATATAAGGAATTTAATATTGCACTGTAAATTATACAAATAAATTTGTACCTCTCTAGGCTGATCATCGTCTGCCCACAGGAGATCAACATATGAAGAGACGACATCAGCATGTGTAGCCTCCTTGGCATCATCGTAACCATCATGGGTGGCATCAGCATCATCAAAATCATCATCTCCTCCAGGGGCAGCCTCACTCTGTGGACCCCTACATACATCCCCACAACTCGTGCAAACATGTGCTAAGCAAGGGGCAACCCTCACCTCCCGCAACTGCTATACCAAATTGCCCGACAGGACACTCAATGAACCTAGAGAAGAATCCACTGCTCGATGATGGGAAGGTGCTGGAACAACTGGTGATGGAAGAGGAACCAATGGATCATCGCGAACATGGTTTCTAACCCGGTCGCTCAATTTTGCTCCTAGCCTATCTTGGGGCATGCCTCTCCCAACCCCCAGTAAAGATCTAATATCAAAGTAATTGGGCTTTTTGCCCAATTCAAATTCCACCCATAATTTCTTCAAACAATACATTGGGACCTCATGATTGGAGTGTGGTGGATGGTCAAAGACCATCCACCACCTCTCCCAAAAGTGGCTAGCAATGCCCGGGTGCCTACACCATCGAATAGAGATCTGTGGCTTCTTTGGATCTATCTCTTCACCCATCTTAGGGTTCATATTTTTTCAAATCTATTTTTGTTATTTTTAAATCATTAACTTGTTTGTATGTGAGGCCATCTGCGTAAAATGCATGCAATCCCTCACACCAGCTATGATAGCTATCTAACTCGCTATCTAATGCCTGCATAGACTGTACAATGCCTTGCATACTATCTACAAGGCGTAACAACTGAGGGGGTGGATGAGGCTCACGCCTAATAGTGTGAATATCTCTAATCAAAGCATCAATATTTGTCCTAATTGTCTGTCGCAACTGCTCTAGTGGAGGTGGAGGTGGAGGTGGTACTATACCTAATAGCTCATCTATCTCAAACTCATCCATCATGTGAAAATAATTTGCATATATATACAAACATGAAAATTTACAATTACAATTACAAACATTAAAATTTACAATTACAATTACAAACTTGAAAATTTACAATTACAATTACAAACATGAAAATTTACAAACTTGAAAATTTACAATTACAATTACAAACATGAAAATTTACAATTACAATTACAAACATTAAATTTTCGATTACTTTTATAGGATTTTATATAGATTGTTACAAACAGAGATTAATCAAAAATTTATAAAAGACATTTAAGGGAAGAATTATTAAGATTATGATCTTTTTAGTAGAGCATATGTATTGGTTATTCTTATTTTTAGAAGCTCACTTCATCAATGTTCGACAAGATATATGAAGGGTTGATCATAAAACTACATAGTTTTTTAAAGTTGAAGGTGCATTTGGGCTTTAGAAGATCTTCCATGACTTGTAAAGTCAAAGGAGGTGATCTAAAACCAAGCATATAATTATTTTAAATTTTATAAAATCATTATGCTCAATCAATTTGGGAAATATAAAAATAATATCCAATCTCTTTACTATTATTTAATTAAACTAGTCCCTTTGTTTGTCGATGTGAGTGTTCCCTTTCTAATTTTAAATTACAAACTTAAAAATTTACAATTACAATTACAAACATGAGGAGGCATCATAGGTTTCTCTATTCATCCTTTTGTGGTAAAATTAGAAAGGGATAACTATGATTCTTTTGTAAAATGGTATCTTCATAAGTTTTAGGTGGTTTAATCATTTTCCTTTTATGTATGGAGTCATACCTAAACTAGAAAAACTAGAAAATATATAATCTTGGTGTAACATCATTGACCATGTAGGAGTGATTTGATCTAGTATCAAGATCATGATTCTATGTGTATTGCATTGGATATTGATTTCCCCCACACACTTTGGAATAGACTTTAGGAGATCCATACCCTTTGATGGTGATACTTAAGAGGAAATTCATTATATCATATTAAATAATTTATTTACTTAAGATCAACTTTTATTTACATATTAAATAA
Organism: Cryptomeria japonica; assembly: GCF_030272615.1. Classification (NCBI taxonomy): domain Eukaryota; kingdom Viridiplantae; phylum Streptophyta; class Pinopsida; order Cupressales; family Cupressaceae; genus Cryptomeria; species Cryptomeria japonica. The sequence continues at coordinate 718,418,418 of NC_081411.1, read as the reverse complement.
TTTTCAAAATATATTTTAATTATGTACATCAATTATATCAATTAGAATAAACATTTGGTAATGAAATACAAGCAATTATCATAAAAAATTTAGAATCAATTCATTCTAAATGTAAAATGATACATACACATATAAATATATAATCAGTTTTTTAATTTAATATATACTTGACAAAATAAATTTATATAGACATGTAAATTTTTAAGTAATTTAGTGGGGTTTATAATGAAACCTATACAAGAAAATTTGTCATATATTAGAATACATAACTCATCTACCCTATATAGACACCACCCTCAACTCTCCCTTCTTGTTGGTTCTTATTTTACTATTTCAATTAATGCTTTCACATAATATAATACATTCACTTCCAACACACACTCTACTATTTTCATGTGCTTTCACATAATATAATACATTCACTTCCAACACACACTCTACTAATATTGCTACAATAAGATTGCAATACCTCAAACTCTTGATGTGCACCTTCTATTTATACTTTCTTGCTTTCCATTTGAGGCAAGTAGGTCACTAAGTCCAATCCTTTCAAGAAATCAACAAACATTTCTTAGACATGAGATGGATTATAAACATCATAGGTAGTTGGGAGCTTATTCATAATTCTTAGTAACATGTGATGGATTATAAACATGATACTTCGCAATTGATAATAATTCTATTTCATCTAAAATAATTACATATTCCCACCATTGTGCAAACTATGCACTAAAGAATTACAAGGTGATTATTGCCTAGTGATAGATATTGGTATAACAAATTACATTTTATTACAAATTGGTATAAGATAAACCAAATAATTATAACATACACTTTCATGGCCTACCCTTATATTGACATGTATGAAAACATAATGATGTAGTGATTGTATTAGTTGATATCCACTTGTAGCCTAAACAATTCCTACACTATCTACAATGACCCATTTCTAATCATAGCCAATCCTCTTGATCATGCAAAATAATGGGCCACCATGCCCTATACATGAGGTCTTGATTATTAGTTGTTATCATTAAGACCAATACTAACACTACCCTCAACGGTCTTCCACCATACTTGTATAGGCCTTAGTTCAATACTCTAACCAATATATTTTTGACACATTATGACACAATGATGGTGCATAATCTTGAGAGGTCACCTAAACACAATGACATGGATAAAATTCAGGGGCTCCTCAACATTTCCCTCACTATATTCTATGCCCCTCTAATGCCAATCCCTTTTACTCATTTGCATTCTTCATTCTTGATGTGGATTTGGCCATGTGCGTATGATTGTGCCATTTACATTTTGAATGTAAATCTTTTAGTTTTACTTTGATCATATTCTAGATGCTTCATTTGTTGCATTGTATGCCCCTGAGTGTTTATTGTTTGCTTAGTTTGATATATGTTTTGTGATTGCTTTGGACCCATGATGTGTTGGATCACCTTATGGTGATTTGTAATTTTGTAGTTGCATTGAGATGAATGATGATCTATTATACCTTTGCTGATTATGATAGACTGAAAACCAAAAAAAATAAAATTTAACTCTAAAAGCTCCAATCAAAAACTAAATATATGTTCCATTTGATACAACACTGCTAGGAAAAACACTGATCACTAAGCACTATTTAATTTAGGGTTTAGGGTTTAGGGTTTAGGGTTAATTTAGGGTTTAGGGTTAATCAACCAAGATAGTCAAATTTAGGGTTAATCAACCAAGATAGTCAAATTTATCCTGGGACTTGTTCGCTTTTTTCTATTTAAGGTTTAGTGTTCGTTTTTCTATTCAGGGTTTATTGTCTATTTTTTGCGTCTAATGTTTATTGTTCATTTTTCTATTCAGGGCTTATTGTTTGTTTTTTGCGTCTAATGTTTATTCATTTTTTTGTTCAGGGTTTATTGTCTGTTTTTTGCATCTAATGTTTACTGTTCGTTTACGTTTTTATTTTTTTCCTACGGTTTAAATACTATTCATGTTTTGTTTTTTTTCCTATGGTTTTTACTATTCATGTTTTTTGCAATATTTGAAAACTTAAAACTATTTTAAACATGAAATAAAAGACAATTTTCAAACTTTAAAACATAAAAATTAAAAAATATCAATACATTAACATTTTTTTTATGGAAAACAATAAAAATAAATAAAATAGAATATAAAAAATAAAGCTAAATACCTGGAAGGAGGTAAAAATGGTCTAGGGGGTCAGCTGAGGTGAAGAAAACGGGTACCCGTGCTCCTTAGAAATGCCTGCCCATTTTTCAAATAGTAAAAATGATGGTAAAATGGTTAAAATAAATAAATAAATACATTTCAAAAACGGATGCCCGTTTTCTTCAAATCGGGTGCCCGATTTGAAGTAAACGGGTGTCCGTTTAGCTTCGGGCACCCATTGCTAAATGGACGCCTGTTTTGTTTTAGCTCGGGCACCCGAAGCTAAACGGGTGCCCGATTTGTACAAATCGAGCACCCGTTTCTAGCGGGCTCATTTCCAAACCTGCGGACTTCCGCGGGATTGGGACCCAACTCTATACGTTTACCCTGTTATAATATGTTCTACATGTTTTAAGTTAAGAAATTATATTCACCGGTTAGATACCGATTCAGCCCCCCTCTCAGTATCTGTGGGAATCCTAACAATTGGTATCAGAGTTTGGTCCTCTATTTTCAGAAGCCTAACAGCTTGAGGAAGATCTTGACACCGGTAGATATGGAAAATCTGATGAAGCAACTAGAAGCAGCTCTTTTAGACTATGATGCAGAGAAATTGAAAAATATCAAATTAGAAGATGATCTAAAGGTAGCCCAGGATATCATTCAGGCACTTCAAGAAAATCTTACCATTTCAAGAAACAAGAGAAGAGAACTTTGTGTAAAGATGCAAAATGAGAATGATGAAAAAGAAACACTTAATGATATGATAAACAAGCCGAAACAAGAGAACATGACAACAAAGAATGAGATACAGACTATGACTATGAGATTTTGTAAAGAAATTGAAGATAGAAAGAAGAATGAAGAAGATTTGACCAGAAGACTAAGTGATGTTGCAAATGAAAACACAAGACTTAGTTATGAAAATGATTTGTTGAAGACAATTCTGATGCACACTCAGAATGACTCCAATGAATTGATGAGGCAGAAAGAAGTCTTAGAAAGAGAACTAGATACTGCAAATCAACTTAAAGAGAAATTCAAGAAAAGCTCAAAGGAACTTGGTAACTTGCTAAAGAATCAAAAACCTAAAGGTGACACTTCTGGAATTGGCTTTGAAGTTGGTGAAAGCTCCAGTACTGCAAATACACAGGATCATAGCAAACTGGTAAGGCAACCTAATGCTTATAAGTTCAATGGAAAATTCTTTAACTGTAATAAGTATGGTCATAGAGCAAATGAATGTAGATCTAGAAATTATCAGAATATCAACACACCCATCGATGAATGTTCAAAATGCAACAAAGTTGGTCACAACTCTGAAAATTGCAGAATGAATGTGAGATGTTATGTTTGTGGAAGATTTGGACACCTATCTAATCAATGCAGAACACAAACAGACATAGGTTATGGGAAAGCTATTCAGAAGAATAATATGACTTGTTATGCATGTAACAAGATTGGGCATATTGCAAAATTCTGTAGAAGTAAAGGATCACTGGCAGACAACAAAAGTTCTAGCTTGAAATGAAAAGAAAAAGTTGAAGAAGTTAAGCAATAATTCTCAAAACAATGGATTAGAAAGTCAGACCTAAATATTGTTGGGAATACTCCTCCACCAGTAGAACCAATCAACACTTCACCGGCAGGACAGAGTGATGCTTCACCAGCAGGACCAAGCAATACTCCACCGGCAAGAAGCTCTTCATCAAATTGAAGAAAATTTTTTGAGAGTTTGGAAATCAATGAGACATATGGTATAATTCCCTCGATTAATGGTGAGAAGTTGGAAATTACTTCTATATCAATAGACAAAGTTAAGTGACTACTTAACCGGCATACATTAAATGTGGTAGATTGCAAATAAACATTATAAATTTGTGGTTTTGGCTCCATTTCACTTCACCGAGATTTCAAACATTCGAAGAGTGCGAAATTTGCAGAGCTAAGGGATTTCAAGCAAAGAGGCAAAGCACTTCGGCAATCAATCCATCAAAAGGCAGAAAAAGGTATTTATCATCATGGCATCCTCCTCTGCACCTAAATTCATAGCAAACCCTACAATAGTCGAGGTTATAAAATGCCCTAGGCCCGTATTTCAACTAGTTCCCGAGGTAGCTAAGAAAGATGACAATGTAGGTACTTTTTCCCAAATTCCAAAGGGAGTTGTTTTCGCAGAAGATCCCCGAATATATATTCATTGCAACATAGAGGAATTAGGAGATGAAGAAATTAAAAGCATGTATAAGACTGTTATATGTGACAATTTCGGTAATGTAAAACCAGAACATAAAATTGTTGAAACCCTAGGATTCACTGAAATCCTCTGCATTCCTGAATTTCCCAAGGATTTGATTAGGATAGTGTTAAGTAGGGTACATGGTTCATTCTTTTGGCTTGATTCAATACACAAAATAACAAAGGAAGTTGTGAAAGCAGTAACAGGGTTACCTTCCACCGGTAACAGACCAAAAAAGACTAAGAAGGTCTCCAATGACCTAGTAATGAACTTAACTGGTGCAACATCAGACAGAAGGTCTCTAAGAGTTAATGATGTGACTAATATAAATGTGAGATTTGTTAGCATGATTTTAGGGTACAAAGCAACTCATGCAAACAGACTTAACTCAGTTTCTAGTTTATGCATTAAAAGTGCTTATGACATGGTTAAAGACAATGTGAAAATTGATGTAAGTGAATGGTTAAAAGATGAGTTGATTGATAACTTAGGCAAAATCAAGAAGGATAAGAAAGGAACATTTAGATTTGGAAATCTACTTGTATGCTTGATGCTACACATAACAAAACAGGTTCTCGGTATTGGCCATAAGAACCTTGGATTTGATATACCGGTGGGAAAATAGTTAACAAACCTATTCAACAACATGGGTGAGAACAAAGAAAAGAACATTCATGACTATTTTCAAGCACTAAAGGTTAGGATGAACAAAAGAATCAGACTATCACAAAAAATTGTCAACAAATACAATTTTTTTCATCTTTCAAATTTTTTTTTTCTCAATCAGTTAACTCATTTATCTATTCAATCAATTGAGTTCCACCTCTCATTTAAGGTCAAAAAGGATAATATAAAGATTTGGTATGGTAATGAGAAAATTGATTATAGTGTTGCAAAGATGGGAGGTGAGAGGGAAAAAATTAAGCTAATAAGTTGTAACATCCTTAGGTAGAATTTTAATGTTTGTAGAATTTTCATTAATGAAGGTTTAATACTATTTTTGGAGTAGCTCAATAGGGATGGCACCCTTTTGTCTATCAAAAGTTTCAAAGGATGAGATGATGTAGGAGCATCCCTAGTTCTTAGCAATCTTACATCAGATCTTGGAAACATTTTCTTTTAGTTTGTTTCCTGTTTTGTAGTTCAACATTTCTTTCTATGTTTCTTTGCATTTGATCACTAGATCTTGCAAAGATGGATTTTGATTGTGGACATGTTCATCTACCTTATCCTAAGTCCATGGGACGTTTGGATTTTTTTTGGCAAGTTATCACTTTCAGAATCTGAGACAGTTTTTTGACTTGGAGCATCGGAACTGCTTGGACCTATTTGCTTTTGGTGAATCTTGCGGATTACTTCCATAGCTTGCAAAGCTTCAATTTGTTGTTTCCAACATTCCTTGACTTGTGGTTGACCTTCCCTTAGGTCCACACTTCATTCTATGGATTTTCCAGAGGAATTTCTTCAGTGGAGGCTGACTTGGTTGTTTTACATGTTACATCAAGTGATTTATTAGCTATTGTTTCATCTTGGGCCGATGCAGATCATCATCGATCATATAAATCAATGTAGAAGAGGGGGATCAGAATGGAGAAGATAAATCTAAAGATTAGGAGGTCCGGAGTTGGCTCACATTCTTGTTGCGCTTGAGCCCGAATATTTTATTTGAGAATGTATGTAATCAGACCAGTGTGTTGAATCTCGTAAGCCCACATGTTGCCAGTAGTTTGTAATTGATTTTTATGATATGATAAAGTTTGTTCTACATTGCCTCCATCATGATTGTGTTGTTTCTATTGTGTAACTCTTGTTGCACGATCTGGAATATTCTCCTTGATGTCTCTCTTGTTGTGACGACACCAAGTGGTACCAGAGCTAGGTTTCATTCCAGAGAAAATGAACTATAAAAATAGCATATCCTAATGCTTGATACACTTTTGGTTAAGGACATACGTCTTCCCTATAATGCCAAAACCTTCACAACCCTTCACTGAATGATATAACCTTGTTCGCACAATTACCTCTCTCAAATAATGCAGACATAACCTTTGATATCCCATACCATACCGATCTCCAAATTACATTAATATATCACCTATAAACACAGATCATCAAGATTGATAATAAGGTCAACTAAACCCTAAACTCATAAACCTTAATTACAAAAATTACATCGCACCATACCACCGGACCAATATTATGATTTACATTACATAGCATGAACCTAATCCAAATTCCCAAATAATTATATCCATTGGAAATTCAGCTAAGACCTATATCAACATGTTTCACCAACAAATAGAAACCCTCAGTGTAATAACACAGAATAACCAACCGGATCCAAATAGGACCACCTAATCATCATGCCAGCCAATGCGAAGCCACCAAATAATTAGGAAATGATCAAGAATGTCTTCACAATGTTAGGAACCATTTCTATAATCTGAACCAAAATCACTTAACCAAATCATCAAATATCACCAACCGGTAAAGCTAACCGATACCAAGAAATATCAAACGGTAAACCACAACATAAGAGATAGCTTATGGAGCACCAAATCATGAACCAACAGGGACACAACCATATCCAACCAGAGCACAGTGTTGACATCAATGACAAAACATAAAAATTTCAACATATTGCCAACAATCTTCCCCTTTGGCATTGATGGCAACACTGAATGTGAAAAACATCCAAGTGTTGAGGAATGCCAACAATCTCCCCAAAAAATCAAGAACCAACAAAATATCTCTCCCCCTAATATTTTCTGATTTTCACATAAACACTATCTCCCCCTTTGACATCAATGATAAAGGATTCATGCCAAACCAAATAGCTAACTACTCCCCTTGAGCAATAACATCATCCCATCAACCTGGATCAAAAGATGTTTCTGATAAGCTCACGAATATATTCAAAAGTATCTTTAGGTAATGGTTTTGTTACAATATCTGCAATTTGTTCCTTAGTAGGCACATAAACCAATCTAACTTCCTTTGCTTCAAACTGTTCCTTTAAAAAATTATACCTTATAGAAATGTGTTTTAATTTGGAATGAAATACCAAATTCTTTGACATATCAATAGAAGCAGTATTATCATAGTGAATAACAATAGGCTCATCATAACTTACCCTTATATCCTTCAACACTTGCTTCATCCATAAAATCTGAGTACGGTTAGTTGCAGTAGCTACATATTCAACTTTAACAGTAGATAATGAAGTGCATGATTGTTTCTTGCTAAGCCATGAAACTAATTTTTTCCCAAGAAATAATGCACCACCTGTAGTGCTCTTATGTTCATCAACATCTCCTTCCCAATTTGATTTTGTATAGGCACATAATCTGAAATCATCATCCTTTGGATACCATAACCCATACTTTGTTGTTCCTGCCAAATATCTAAATATTTTTTTAACAACAATATCATGATTTCCTCTCATATCAAACTGAAATCTATAATCAATGCAGGCAACATTCATTATATCCAATCTGATCTAAGTTAAGTATAACAATCCACCAATCATTGATTTGTATCTAGATGGGTTCACTCTCAAAGATTCATCTTCCTTAGATAATTTGCAACCGGTTATCATAGGAGTACCAATAGGTTTTGAATTTTCAAGACCAAATTTCTTAATCAATCCCTTCACATACTTATTTTGACAAATGAAAATTCCTTTATTAGTCTGAGTAATCTACAAACCTAAGAAAAAATCCATCTCTCTAATCATAGTCATTTCAAATTCATTCTTCATATCATCAGCAAATTTCATGCATAAACTTTCTTCTCCTCCAAATATGGTATCATCAACAAAGACTTTAATGATTAGTATGTCATCATGCTCAATCTTATAATATAAGTTACTATCAGCATTACCTTTGCTAAAACCTAGCTTTGAAAGATATGTATCTAATCTAGCATACCATGCTCTAGGGGCTTGTTTCAATCCATATAAAGCTTTCTTCAATCTGCAAATTATATCTTTGTCCACTGATAATGAAAATCCATTAGGTTTCTCAATGTAGACTTCCTCTTCAAGATCTACTTTCAGAAATAAACATTTAACATCCATCTGATATACCTTGTAGTTCTCGTGTGCAGCATAGGCAAGAAATAGTCTTACCGCTTCAATCCTACCAACCCGAGCATAAGTTTCATCATAATCAACTCCTTGTGAATATCCTTTGTAAACCAATCTAGCCTTGTTTCTTACAACCTAGCCTTCCTCATTTAATTTATTCCTGGAAACCCATTTGGTTACACTAACATTTTTATCTTTAGGCCTAGGAACCAATTTCCATGTTTTATTCTTTTCTATTTGATTCAATTCTTCTTTGTAAGGAAAGAACAGTGCGTAAAAATGCCTCCCTAATGTCAATTTGTAGGGGAAATAAGACTAGTATGTTTTACAGCTACAGAATACTAAGATTAGCATATATGAAACATAAACAATGTCAAAATTCAAACACACACAAAGATAAACACCATGAATTTACGTGGGAAACCCTTTCAAGAAAAAGTCCACCACCCACAACAAGAGCACTTTATTCAAAGCAAACAATCTTTACAATAAAGTTTGTTATCACAACATAGATGTTCACTCTGATCACTTCAGCTACACACCACAGTATACGACCTATCATCAGAACAACAACCATGTTCTAGTTTCCTCTTGGCTTCATATACATTTTTCATGTTGACCATTCAACTATTAGTTTGCACCAATTGGTTAGATATCTAACTGTCTGTGTTAGTCTGCATTTGTCAGAAAGAAATTATCCCACATGCATCTAGGAATCGAACTAGTTTGTATTCAAATACACCAGCTCGGACAAATTGACTCCATCGGGTATTGGCATAACTTCAAAAATACATGTTTGATGGCCGATGACAGACTCGATTTCCAAAGTCGAATTCATCTGGTATCAATGTAACACCTAACAAGTCTACCTTCAGGCCTTAGCCCTTCTTTGTCACCAAGTCTGGATGGATATTCATTTAGCATTTTTCCACTGCGGTATAGCGACAACCATTGGATCTACATCTAACCTACATGACCTTTATCTCTTCATCCATCTATGCCATGTGTCAACTTTCGGTTCGCTCGTAGATCCACTTGGACTACCATCTCAACTTGCCACTAGACCGCCACCTCATCAGTCGCCAAGCCGCAATGGTTAACCAACGAGTATCTTCATTATGCAGTATAGCGACAACCATCTGATCATCCTAAACTTTCTCACCAATTAACTCACCCGAGCTTCTCTCTTGTCAAGCCCCACCTTGGTCTCCAAGTCGCGGAGGATAACCTTCATGCATCTCACCATAGCGGTATAGCGACAATTGTCTGATCATCCCAGACTTGCTCACTTGTTAACTCACCTGAGTTGCTCTCTTGTCGGGCCCCACCACTTGGTCACCAAGCCATGATGGATAACGTTCATGCATCTCCATCATGTGATATAGTGACAACCATTGGATCTGGATCTAAGCTGCACGCCTTTTATCCTTTTGTCCATTGGATAACCGATGCTACCCCGATGACCGAAGATGACTTCGTTGGGTCATCTAGATGACTTCAAACCTGCTACTCTGAGCTTTGTTAAAGACATAGGAAGGAGGACTCATCAGGTATCAGTATAGAAAATTGAGACCGCTCCTGATAGTTGATACCTACTCTGATATGTTGAGGTCATTGGCAGAGGTTGTGTCAATAGAGCTTGTAGATTTTCTTCACACTATTTCATTGGCCAGAGTTAACCTGATTAGTATGAAAAAAGTTCAAGTGAATTGGAGGCACATTTCCAACAAACTCCCACTTGACGAGGAATTCACTGGATTGCTTGAGCACTTTCCAAACATTATAGAGAGGGATGGGTATTGAGACTCATCGAGTTAGAACACCACCTGAACTTGTAAGTGCTCACCGATTTTGTTAGTGTGTCTGCAACATTTTCCTTAGTGTCTACCTTGTTTAGATTAACCTTTCCATCTTCTACCATGTCACGCACAAAATGGTATTACAAATCTATGTGTTTAGACCTGGCATGGTATGTAGGATTCTTTGCTAAACATATAGCACTTTGACTGTCACTTCACACTTCAACTTGCCCTGCATCAAAACCAACATTTGTACTCAAATGCCAAAGCCAAACAACTTCTTTACAAGCATACATGGCTACCATGTATTATGCTTCTGTAGTGGACATAGCGACTATAGACTGTTGCTTACTCATCCAAATTATTGGTCCACCATTCAGAACAAAAACATATCCACTCATGGATCTTCTAGTGTCAATGTCCCATGCCCAATTAGAATCCACATAACCACAAATGCTAAGAGTTCTCTTTGAATCATTTAGATTACCATGATAACATAATGCAAAGTCTAAAGTACCCTTTAGATATCCGAAATCTCTCTTTATAGAATCCCAATGTGGTCTTCCTAGGTTTGACATAAATCTGCTTAATACTCCCACTGGTTGGGCAATGTCTGGCCTTGTAAAAACCTTTGCATACATCAAGCTGCCAATAGCACTTGCATAAGGTATACTCTTCATGTCATCTATCTCTTTTGGATATTTCAGACTGTCATGCACAGACAGTTTGGTTCCCTACAAAATAGGAACAACCTGTTGTTTACAGTCAGACATATTAAACTTATCAAGAACACTAGTGATGTATTTTCTCTGGCTGAGCCAAAGTTTTCTCTTAGACCTGTCCCTCTTGATTTCCATTCCCAGAATGTAGTTTCCTGACCCCAAATCTTTCATTTCTAACTTCAAGGATAATTGGGACTTCAACTCTGAGATAATACCTTTCTTATTTCCAATGAACAACATGTCATCAACATACAAAGCAATAATAAGTATCTTATCATCTTCAACCTTGTACTACACACAATGATCAGCTTTCGATCTCACAAATCCCAAAGACAACACAAACGTATCATATTTTTGATACCACATTCTGGGAGACTATTTCAAACCATAAAGAGACTTATTTACTTTACATACCAAATGTTCTTTACCCTTTTTCACAAAATGCTCAAGTTGGGACATATATATTTCTTCTTCAAAGTCCCCATGAAGAAATGTTGTTTTCACATCCATTTACTCGACTTCCCAATCATATGGTTTTGCAAGTGACAAAAGAAATCTAATATATGTCATCTTATCTATAGGAGAGAAGATTTCTCCATAGTCAATACCTTCCTTTTGAGAATACCCCTTTGCAACCAATGTGTCCTTGTACTTGTCAATGTTGCCATCTGGACCATACTTCCTTTTGAAAACCCATTTATATCCCACAGGCTTTCTGCCTTTAGGCAAGGATACCAGATTCCATGTTCCATTCTTGTCCAATGATTTCATTTCATCATTCATGGCTTCCAACCAAGAATCTCAATTTGACATATCCATGGCTTCTTTTACACTCCTATGCTCATCAATATCAGCAAGTAAAGCATAGGCACAATTTACATTCAACATTGAAAAATTATACCTATTTGGAGTACACCTATCAGGTTGTCACCTCTCTCATGTGGATCTTCTTAACACTAGTGGTGAGGCTTCATTTTGTTCTTCTTTTGAACTTTCAGAGCTACTTGAACTCTCTTCAGTCTCATCTTCAGGTGCATCTAGAGTTTTCACTTCTTCTCCTAGTGGAACTTCAACCACATCCTTCTATTTTTCCTTCTTTGTTGGTTTATCTATAGACATAGGTTTCAGCTCTCGGAAGATGACACTTTTGTTGCATACAACCTTTCCAGTCTCAAGATTCCAAAGCTTGTATCCTTTAACTCCAACTCCATATCCAATGAAAATACATTTGACTGCTTTGTTATCCAATTTAGATCTTTTAACATTAGGCACATGTGCATATGCCTCTAAACCAAAAACACAAATGTGTCTTAGAGATGGTTTCTTACTAGACCATGATTCCATAAGTGTCTTGTCTACTAACACTGCAGTAGGTGACTGGTTCAAAAGGTAACATGTTGTAGCCACTGTTTCTACCCAAAACTTTTGTTCCAACCCAACACTACTCAACATGCTTCTTGCTTTCTCCATCAGAGACCGATTCAACCTTTCAACAACTCCATTTTGTTGTGGAGTATAAGGCATAGTTATATGTCTTTTGATTCCATGGTCTACATAGTACTTGTCAAAATATGTATTACAATACTCACCACCATTATCAGTTCTTAAACATTTTATTCTTCTTCCAGTTTTATTTTCAACCAAGTTTTTAAATTCCTTAAACTAACTGAACACTTCTGACTTACTATTCAAAAAATAAACAAATGTCCTTCTCAAATAATTATCAACAAAGGATACATAGTACTTTGATTTAGACAAAGAAGGTACATCCACTCAACCAAACACATCAGAACACACATAGTCCAGAATGTCAGAAGATTTATGAGGACATGAATAAAATTGAACATGGTTTTATTTTCCATACATGCAATGTTCAGAGAAATCAAACTCAAGGTTACAATCAGTAAGTCCTACCAGATTTTTACTCTTTAAATTTTCCAAACCTTTTTCACCAATGTGACCAAGCCTATAATGCCAGAGCATTTTCTTTTCTGCAGGAAGTTTAGCTTCCATAGAATTTACATCATATGTCAACTCGGTAGTTCTATCAGATTTCTTAGTGACTATATTACAACACACAGGTTCAACATCTAACTTGTACAATGTACCGATGCGTTCACCCTTAGCCAAAATAATACACCCTCTAGTCATCTTACAACCACCAGACACAAATGTTACTTGGACTCCAACATCATTCAGCTTGCTTATAGAAAGTAGGTTTCTTGCCAAACCTAGTATGTGCAGAACTCCATTAATTCCCTTTATTCTCCCATCAGTAAATTGGATTTTAATTCTTCCTCTCCCAAGAATCTCTAGTGTTGAGTCACTTGCTAAGTACACCTTCCCACCAACATACGGTTCATACTCTGAGAACCACTCCTTGTGAGATGTCATATGGAAAGATGCCCTTGAGTCAATCAACCACACATTGTCAGAAGCAAGCACTACTAGAGTTGCTACCAAGGCATCTACATCATTGTGAGAAGATTCATTATTAGAAGAGTGCTTTCTCTTCTTCTCCTCTTTGCATTCCTTTCTAATATGACCCTTTTGTCCACATCTCCAGCATTTCACCTTAGACTTATTTCCAGGAGACTTGGACCTCTCTTGAGACTTGGACTTGGGCTTCTTGTCCTTCTTTTTTCCTTTTTCCTTTGGTTTGTCTTGAACAGAGAGTGCCTCTTTAGTTGTCCAACAAAGAAGCAACTACCATATCCATCTTGAATTGGGTAGTAGTGCTTCCAATGGCCATCACCAAATATTCCCAAGAATCTAGCAATGAGCATAGCAGCAACATGCAATGTTCTTCTTCTTGAATAGCCACACCAACTAATGTCAATTGAGAGAGAACCATGTTGAAAGCATTCAAATGACCTGCCAAGGGTGTTCCTACATCCATTTTCAGAGAATATAACTTCTTCCTGAGGAAGAGTTAATTCACCAAGGATTTTTCGTGATAGATGTCTCCTAACTTCTTCCACAAATCACGTAGTCTTCTCCTCATGTACAATCAACAGAACTGAGTCTAGAAGGCTTAGTCTTATGAGTCCTCTGGCTTTTCAGTCTGCTAAGTCTCAATCTTCTTACTTCATTCCTGAAGGTTTCTATCCACTCACTGCAATCCAAAAATCTCGATCAACTAGTAGGTCCTATACTTTAAGTTTCCATAACTCAAAATTGGAGCCATTGAACTTCTCAATATCCATTCTTCTGGAAGTGCTTGCCATCTTAATCTGTAAACAAGTAGACACACTAATAGACTCCCACTAAAACAAATTAACACAAAAAACTAACCCTACCCAACAAGGTTAACACAACTGGCCAGGTTCTTATACCACTTGTAAGGGAAGCATAGTGCTGAAAAACACTTCCCTAATGTCAATTTGTAGGGGAAATAAGACTAGTATGTTTTAAAACTTTACAAAATACTAAGATTAGCACATATGAAATAGAAAAAATATCAGAATTCAAACACACATAGAGATAAACACCATGAATTTTTGTGGGAAACCCTTTCGAGAAAAAACCCACCACCGACAACAAGAGCACTTTATTCACAATAAAGTTTGTTATCATAGCATAGATGTTCACTCTGATCACTTCAACTACACACCATAATATATGGCCTATCATCAGAACAACAACCATGTTCAAGTTTCCTCTTGGCTTCATATACATTTTCCATGTTGACCGTTCAACTGTCAGTTTGCACCAATCGGTTAGACATCTAACTGTCTGTGTCAGTCTGCATTCATGAGAAAACAATTATCCCACATGCATCCAGGAATCGAACTGGTTCATATTCAAATACATGGGCTCAGACAAGTCAACTCCATTGGGTATCGACGTAACCTCAAAACTACATCTCCAATGGTCGATGACAGACTCGATTGCTGAAGGTGAATTCATCGGGTATCAACATAACACCGAATAAGTCCACCTTCAGGCCTTAACCCTTCTTTGTCGTCAAGTCCAGATGGATATTCATTGACCATTTTTCCACCGCAGTATAGCGATAGTCATTGGATCTGCATCTAACCTACATACCCTTTATCTCTTAATCCATCTGTGCCACGTGTCAGCTTTCGGTTCACTCATGGATCCACTTGGACTACCATCTCAACTTGCCACTGGACCACCACCTCATCAGTCACCAACCCCTAATGGTTAACTAGCGAGTATCTTCATCATGAGGTATAGCGACAACCATCCGATCATCCTGGACTTATTCACCAAAAACTCACCTGAGCTTCTCTCTTGTCGGGCCCCACCTTGGTAACCAAGTTGCAGAGGATAACCTTCATCCATCACTCCATAGTGGTATAGCGACAATCGTCCGATCATCCCGAACTTTCTCACTCATTAACTCACCTGAGTTGCTCTCTTGTTGGGCCCCACCACTTGGTTGCCAAGCTGCGTTGGATAACATTCATGCATCTCCATCATGCAGTATAGCGATAATCATTGGATTTGGATCTAACTTGCACACCTTTAATCCTTTCGTCCATCCAATAACTGATGCTACCCTGATGACCAAAGATGACTTCATCGGGTCATCGGAATGACTTCAAAATTGCTACTCTGAGCTTTGTTAAAAACATAGGAAGGAGGACTCATCGGGTATCGGTATAGCAGATCGAGACTACTCTCGATATCCGATACCTACTCTAATATGTCGAGGTCATCGATAGAGGTTGTGCCGATAGAGCTCATAGATTTTCTTCACACTGTTTCATCAGCCAGAGTTAACACGATCAGTATGAACAAAGGTCAAGTGAATTAGAGCCACATTTCCAACATTCTTCCATAGCTCTCATCCAGTTCTCATCTTTACTTTCTTCAATAAAATATTTCAGTTCAATTTGAGAAATTAAGCATACATCTTCAGCAACTAACCTTCTTCTTGTCATCATACCTTTCCTCTTATCTACAATGATCTGATCTTCCAAACGATTCAACTTCACATACGTGGGAGTTTTTGAATTATCTTGACTTTTGGACTCTTTCTACTCATCAACAGTCACTATGGAATTTTTTGATGTTACTAGAGCAACTAGATCAATTCTCTTAACTGGTTCTTGCACAATCAGTTCTGATCTAACAATCTCATCTTTCGATCCATAGCTATATGATCTGATTTGATTATTACCTTGCTCATCCACTTTGACATTTATGCTTTCCATTATCTTATTCAGTCTTTTGTTATAACATCTATATGATTTTCTCTTAGTAGAATAACCCAAAAATATTTTTCATCACATCTTAGGATCAAATTTCCCTAATGCATCATCTCTTCTAATATAGCATTTACTTCCAAAAATTCTGAAATATCTGATAGTAGGAGTATGACCAAACCATAATTCATAAGGAGTCTTACTGGTATCACCTTTTATGTGTACTCTATTGAAAGTGTATACCGCAGTATTGATAGCTTCTCTCCAATTGATAGAAGACAATTTGGCTTCTATTATCATTGACCTTTTAGCATCTAAGATAGATCTATTCTTCCTTTCCACTATTTCATTCTAATGTGGAGTTCTAGGTGCAGAAAATTGTCTTCTAATTCCATGCTTCTCACAAAAGTTGTTGAACTCACTGGATGTAAATCTAGTGCCTTGATCTAATCTTAAACATTTTATCTTCAATCATTGTCTTAGCCATAGCTTTGAAAATTTTGAATTTCTCAAGAGCTTATGATTTTTCTTTCAAAAATGCATCAATAAGCAACATAAAGTATCTATCACCTTGAAAACTTTAGTCCTTGCCGGTCCACATAGATAGTATGAATAAGATCAATAATTTTATTATATTTATCATGTATGCTTTTGAAAGAAGTTTTGACTTGCTTACCCATTTGACATTCTCTACATACCGGATTATGAGGCTTGATAATCTTGGGTAAATCTTTGACAGCCTGTGTTGAACTGATCTTCACTATGCAATCAAAATTCACGTGACACATCCTCTTATGCCAAAGCTAACTTTTATCAATCTGAGCAATCAAGAAAGTCTTATCACCAAAGTTCAAATGAAAGATATTTCCTTTGGTCTGAGTTCCAGAGGCAATTTCCAAACCAGATCGATTGATAATCTTGCATTTTTCATCTTTGAATTGCAAATGAAATCCTCTATCCACCATCTGATCAACACTCAAAATATTATGCTTCAAACCTTTAACACCAATTTTACCTCAACAATTTACTGAATGATAAGTCTCTTGTTTGCACAATCGCCTCTCTCTAATAATGTAGACACAATACCAACTCCTTAGAAACTACACAAGTATCTCACCTATAAATACAAATCATGAACCTTGATAACAAGGTCAGCTAAACCCTAACCCTCAACTCACAATTACAAAAATTATATTACATGATATAAAGATTGATCACCGGACCAATATAATGATTTACATTCCATAGCATGGACCTAATTCAAATTCCCAAATGATCACATCCACTAGAAATCATGCCAAGATCAACCGCAACATGCTACACCATCAGAAATACCACAACACGAAAATAATCACCAATTCACAAAAATCACCAAAAATGTGCACAACGTTCAATACAGATCACCAAAAAAAATAAGACATGACTAAAAAACACCAATAAACACGTTAGAACCATCCGTAATAGCTACACCAACACCACTTTTCAAATCTTCATCGATCAACATCTAGAAAGCTCAAGAACACAACCAATCAGCAACTATCACGAAGAAAGATAACTTGTGGAGCACCAAATCACAAACCATAAGAAAGGAAGATACACAAGATCATCCCAAACAATATCCCAAAGTATCAGCATAAGATTTGATCACACTGGAATATACCAGAGGAAATACCGGATTATGCAAAACAGTGATCAGGAAAAAAAAACTTCAAAACTGGATTAGAAGATCTTCCCAAACTCACCGGAATAGATCATAGGAGTATGTTGACATTAATGATAATAACATATCCTAGTAGTTTCAATGACAACAACCAAATCCAACAATCTCTCCAACAATCCAACAGTCTCCCCCTTTGGCATTGATGGAAACATATGAATGTGAAAAATAATCAATGCAAAGAAATAAGATATCATCAACAAACTCCCCCTAAGATCAAAACAGATAAAGTAGTTTTTCATATAATCTCTCTCCCCCTTTGATAGAAGTTCCAAAGATCTCCAAAACATAAAATCAAACTCTCTCCCAATACATAATTATGAATCTCTCTCCCCTTGGGATACACAACCAAATCAATAGACTACTCTAGCAGAGGAGCAACATCAACTCATCAATTCGAACAAAAGGATAAGGCTCTAAATTCCACCATATCGATACAACTCAATGCATCTAATTCTCATTAGGAGGGGTGGATGCCCCCAACTTGTCTCTCAAATAGACAAATGTATCTGTAGGCAAAGGTTTAGTGAAAATATCAGCAATTTGTTCCTTTGTAGATACATACTCTAGCTTCACCTTCCCTTCACTGACTTTCTCTATAGAGTAGTTATATTTGATTGGCACATGCTTAGTCTTTGAATGTTGCACTGGATTCTTTGACATGTTTATAGCACTGGAATTATCACAATATATAACAGTAGGCTCATCATAAATAGCTTTGATATCTTTTAACATTTACTTCATCCAAACTATCTGAGTGCAATTACTAGCACCAATAATGTACTCAACTTCAGTAGTAGAGAAAGATACTGAATTTTGTTTCTTGCTAGCCCATGAAACCAACTTCTTAGCTAAAAAGAATGTTCCACCGGTAGTACTCTTTTGGTCATCAACATCACCAGTCTATATATTCATCAGTGTAATCACATAATATGAAATTCTCATTCTTCAGATACCATAAACCATAATCCACAATTCCCTTTAGATATTTGAATATCCTCTTAACAACACTGACATGACTCTCCTTCGAAACAACTTGATATCTAGCAGTCATCCACACAACATGCATAATGTTAGGCCTAGTTTGAGTAAGATATAGCAGTCCACCAACCATAGATCTGTACAAACTCTGATTAGCTTTAGGAGATTCATCATTTTTGGATAGTTTACAACTAGACACCATAGGAGTTCCAATCAGTTTGGAATCATCTAGTCCAAACTTCTTCAATAGTTCTTTTACATACTTAGTTTGAGATATAAAGATAGTTTTTCCTATCTACGCAATCTACACACCTAAGAAATAATTCATCTCACCAATCATAGACATCTACAATTCTTTCTACATATCACCGACAAACTTCATACTCATGTCATCATCACCACCAAAGATAATGTCATCAACAAAGACTTCAACAATCAAAATGTTATCATTTTTAATTTTTAAGTACAAATTATTGTCAACAACACCTTTGGTAAATCCCAATTTCAATAAATATTTGTCTAATCTAGCATACTAGGCTCTAGGAGCTTGTTTAGTCCATAAAGTGCTTTCTTCAACTTACATACCATGTCTCCATCATCCGACAGTGAAAATCCATCAGGTTCCTCAATGTAAACTTCTTCCTCTAGATCACCATTCAAAAATGTAGATTTGACATCCATCTGATATATGTTGAAATCTTTATAAGCATCATAAGAAAGTAACAGTCTAACAGCTTCAATTCTAGCAACCAAAGAAAAATTTTCTTCATAATCAATCCCTTCTTGCTATGAATACCCTTTGCAGACTAGTCTAGCTTCATTTTTTACTACTTCACCAACTTCATTCAGTTTGTTCCTCAAAACCCACTTAGTACCAATAACATTTTTATCCTTAGGTCTAGGCATAAGTTCCCAAGTGTTGTTCTTTTCAATCTGACCCAACTCTTCTTCCATGGCTCTTATCCAGTTTTTATCTTTACAGGCTTCAACAACATCTTTATGTTCAACTTTAGAAATCAGACATACTTCTTCTACAACTAACCTTCTTCTAGTCATCACACCTTTTTTCATGTCACCAATAATCTAATTATCAGAATGATTCAATCTTACATACCTCAGAGTCTCTTGATTATTCTGATCCTCAAGTTCCTACACATCATCACTAGTAGTAGCAACATCCGAATTAATAGTCTCTATAGGATCATTCTGCTTAGGGTCTTCAGGCTAAATAGGAGTTAAAACAACATGTTGACCATCATCATAAGCTCTGATCTCCTTCCCAAGGTTCTCATCCACCTTTACATTTGCACTGTCAACTATCTTTCTCAATCTCTTGTTATAGCGTCGATAGGCTTTACTCTTTGTGGAATATCCAAAAAAGATACCTTCATCACTTCTAGCATCAAACTTTCCAATATCCTCATCTCTCTTAATATAACATTTTCTATCAAAAAATTAGAAATATTTCATAGTAGGAATTGACCTAACCAAACCTCATAAGGGGTCTTACCAGTGTCACCTTTTATATGAACTCTATTGAATGTATAAACTGCAATGTTAATAGCTTCTCTCTAGTAGACCTTTGGGACATTTTCTTCAATCAACATGGTTCTTACAAAATCCAAAATAGTACGATTCTTCCTTTCAATAATCCCATTCTGTTGTGGAACCCTAGGAGCAAATAGTTGTCTTTTGATTCCATGCATCTCACAAAATGAATTGAATTCACTAGAACATAACTCTCCACCTCTATCAGATCTTAGGCACTTCTTCTTTAATTTGGACTCAGTTTCAACTTTAGATTTGAATATCTTAAATTTCTCAAATGCGTCTGATTTTTCCTTCAAAAAGACAACTCACATCATTCTGGAATAATCATCAATTAGCAGCATAAAGTATCTATCACCTTAAACACTTTTAACACTTGTAGGTCCACATAGGTCAGTATGCACAAGATCCAAAAATCCATCAAAATGTATAAGGTTTTCTCTTGAAATAAATCCTTGTTTTCTTACCCAACTGACACTCTTTACATACTAGATTAATGAGTTTAACAATTTTAGGTAGATCTCTAACAACTTGTGTAGAACTAATCTTAATCAATAAATCAAAGTTTACATGACACATCCTTCTATGTCACAACCAACTCTCATCTATCTTAGCAATCAAACAACTTTTCTCACCAGCATTCAAATGAAAAATGTTACCTTTAGTCTTAATCCCAAATGCAATCCCTATACTAGAGGCATTCAAGATCTTGTATTTACCATCCTTGAATTGTACATCATAACCCTTATTAACCATATATCCAACACTCAAAAGATTATGCTTCAAATCTTCAACATACAGACGTCATTAGTATTATGATTACCATCAAAAGAAATAGATCCTCTCTCATGGATTACATAGGCTTTGTCATCTCCAAATCTAACTATTCCACCATCATACCTTACCATGCTTACAACTTTTCTTTTGTCACTGGTCATATGATGTGAACAACCATTATCAATCACCCATACACCCTTTTCTTCTACCTTAGCGGCTAAAGATTTCATCTCAACTGGACAACTTGTGGAATCACCAGGTACAGGTCCATCTTCTTTAAAGGAAATAAACAAAAATTCATCTCTTTTTTATTCATCATCTATAACACCTTCATCTGCAGCATAATAACAGTTCTTTTGTAAGGCTTATCATACTTTTCATGCTTCTCATATCTATCATTCCTATAATACTTATCAAACTTATCATGTCTATCATACTTATCCATTCTCTCTGGACATCTAGAAGCAAACTGTCCTATCTTATTACAAGAAAAACATTTCAAGGGAAACTTTCCATCATACTTACTAGTACCTTTTGGAAATCTCTAAGCAATCAATGCTTCAAGCTCATCAAGCTCTTTTCCTTTCTCTGCTATCACTCTTCTTTCTCTTTCATATCTAGATATCCTACACTCATTAGGGTCATACTTCTTCTTACTAGACACTGATGTTGATGCTCTAAATGCAGTCTCAAACTTTCCATGTGATTCTCCAAATTTTCTTAGCTCAAATGTAGCAAGTCTTCCAACCAACACATCTCTTATCACTATAGTCACACTCCAGATCTCATCAAGTGATTAAGCTTCTATTGGAGGATCTATCTTTGATACCAATTGTTAGCAGCAATCAAGAAGGAGATTGAGAGGGGGGGTGAATGAGTCTTCACCATATCAAAGCAAATTAAACTTAAAAACATAAACTGATCAACTACAACAATGAATCAGATACGAAAATTAATAGCACAACATACAACAACAAGATTTTGACATGGAAAACCCGGTTAAGGGAAAAACTATAGTGGAAACCTACCCATAATATGATGATACTCTGTAGTGGTATGTAAAAATATTACAATGGGGAATACACATGCATTCAGGCACACTACCTAGAGCTCACTGCTCAAAAGATATATGCCTAGAAGGCTAGTTTCTTAAATTATGTAGAATGGACTCTAGTTTCTAAAAATATTAGTTTTTTCAAAATCTAATGAATGTGTAAAAATCTATACCCAAAATAGTGCATGTTGGTTTTTGACAAAAAATGGACACATTGACAAAAGAAATTATAGATGAAAGAAAACGAAATCAAAATTTGAAATAAATTACATTGTTGGATAGCTAAGAGGGAGCTCAAGTTTACCATGGCATTTTTTTAACTTCATTGAAACACATGCAAACCTGACAGAGAGCACAACCAAAAATATGTCAAAATTTTCAATGTTCTGATAAAAACATATCTCTAGCCTAAAATGGTCATCAAAGCCTTTGGGTTGGATGCCCAAGGCAAATCCAACCCATAGGTTTGGTGTTTCCCAAAGCGAGCCATTTGGCACATGCCAAATATGGCACTCTCCCTATTTGGCATGGGCCAAATGTGATCAATGGGTTTTCCCATCTAGCACACGCCAAATGTGGTCCATATTCCACATTTGACGCTTGCCAAATAGGGAGAGCGCCAAATGTGTACATAGAAATAATGTTTAGTTGAAATAATGTCCCATTAGCTATCTCTCTCTCCTTTTATATCTATCTGTACCTATTGTGTCTCTTATCAATCCCTCCTTAGGCTCTAAGTAAATCACCTCTACTTCCCTTATGTATATTTCTCTCTCCCTCTCCAATTCTCACCCTATAGGTACTTTCCCCTCTTTCTTGCTTTGTGAACTCTCCCCCTCACCTATATCTACATTTACCATCTCTAAGTATCTCAAAAAATCACCATCTACCCCTCCTTACCTTTTTCTCTTTGTTCCTTTGTCTCTCATTTGATTTCTCACTCCCCTCTCTCAATTATGGCCTCTCTCTCCTCTTTCTCCACTTGTCATAGATGCATTAGGACTACCCTAATTATGCATATGTTAAAATGGATATATGAAATTGAAATTATTTCATGTATTCCTTTTTTAAATTATTTCATAAGATCTTAAAAAGGATGTAAAGGAGGGTGGGGGTGATAGAGAGGAAAACATGAATGGAAAACATGAATGGAATGAGATACTTAGGGATAAAGGACATAGAGGGGAAGGGAGGTGAGAAGCTCAAAGAGGAGAGAGAGTTGAGATGGGGTTTTAAGGAGGGTGGGGGGGATAGAGAGGTAAACATGAAGAAAGTAGGGGAGAGACTGAGGGAAAGAGGTGAGAGAGGGAATGAGATGGGTGTAAGGATGGAGAGGTGTAAGGACTGCCCCTTATGCCTCTTGAAATCTATTTATGAATTAACTTTATTCTCTTTTATGTGCATATACATGTAGAAATCATCATCATGCCGAGGAAATGACCAAAAAATGTAACACCAGAAGAGCGTGAAGCTAAGAATGCAAAAAGAAGAGAAGGAATGAAGCAATTTCGTGAAGCAAGGGAATTTAATACCATAGAAGAAGAGGTGTCAATTGAAGAGGAACATGAAATATCCATCCAATCTAAGAGAGAGACAAAATTGGCCACACAAAGGCAACAGATACAAAATCTCATAGTTAATGCACTCCCTCTATGACATTTGACATTGCAAGTACTTCACAATTGACATCATGTATTGGAGCTACACCATCTTGTACACCTCAATTTCAAGGTATGTCATCATTTTCATCTCCGATTGAAGGTATGCCACCTATCCCTAATGTTGTTGACATTCCTAATCTTGAGGTAACACAAAATTTGAGAACACCTCTTAGAGTTTTGCATAGAAAGCCTAAGTATTTTATTAATATTGATGCTAATGTTTTGAAACCAATGGTTGACAAGATTCTGAAGCGTACTTGTCAAAGAGATGCTAACTGGATATGGAAAATATTTTTTGAGCCTTTAAATGAGACGGGAAGATGTCAACTATTTGTTGAAATGATGAGAAATCTGAAATTTAGGCCCATAATGAAGATTCTTGGACTAAGAACATCAATTGAATCAAGCGACAAATCTATTGTGAAGAATCTGATGAATGCATATGATACTGTTGGTTCTAACTCACACACAAAAGATAATAATGCCACATGACATGTCATTGCATCAACAATTGGAAGCACTTAAACTAAGAAAGCTCGCCTCATTAGAAAGACAAGTAAAGAATTGAAGATAAGTAGAAAAACTCTAATGAGAGCTATGGGAAGGTGACAAAGAGAGGAGGATCCATATAACAATGAGTTATGGACATTTTCTGGTAGATTACCATGGAAAGATAAAGCAATTGTTAAAGCCTTGAGATCCCTAATTGAATATTTTGGAAGAATAACACAAGGGTCTCTCCAAATCAAAGAGATGTTGTAAGGAGGATTGGTAGTAAAATCCATGATCCCCATCTGAAACATTTTTTGGATATGACTCAAACACAATTATTTGCCAAGTTTCAACGTATGTATCCTCAAATTAAAATTAGTCAAATATTCTTTGAAATGGTAAAGCCTTTTTATGTCAAAATATATCACACACACAGAACTTGTTGTTGTAGAGTATATATCAAATTTTCTAACCATTATGTTGTTTATCAACACATATGTATATATTTGCATGCTAACAATGTTTTGCAGGAATGCAACATAAATGGTCCACTGACATCTTCAAGGGATTTCATATCTAGCATCTTATGTGAAAGAGTAGATGGTCAACTATATTACAATAAGTGTTGCTTGGATAGCACATGTCTTCATTGTGGTGGATTGCAACATTTACAAATTTTTCAACATGTGGATATTGGACAATAAATTGGTAATGAATTAGTGGAATTTGGAAAATAGAAGATAGTGGCCTACATGCTAAAAGATGGAAAAGAAGCAAAAAGGTGTGAATTGGTTAGTGAGAAGATTCCAGTGTATCAGTCTATGGGCATCTTTCATGAGAATATAGTGTATGAGTATGCAAGGCATAACCATCGAGCTTGTTGGTTGGACTCACAATTTAAGTTATGCAAGGACACATTTCCACTTCATACAATCGTTTCAATTGTTGAGTTTGCAGAGAACTACACACTACAATCGTAGAATGAGGTGCAATTGCAATATTACAACTCCACACAAGTTTCTATATTTGTGCATATAGCATTCATTCATGCACATGATAGTGTGGAAGAGGATAGGAAGATATTGAGGGAGTATCATTTTTACATCAGTGATGATCGCTCACACTCTACAGAGTTTGTGCAAGGTTATTTTTCAAATATTCTTCAATGATTTGGCTAGCTGAGGCATATCATTCTGTCAACATATTATATGGTCAGATAATTGTGCATCGCAATTTAAGAAATCTCGGGTGTTTTATTGGTTGAGTAGGATGCATAAGTTGACTGCTATTTAGCATATGTGAAATTTCTCTGAGGCTAGGCATGGAAAAGGGGAGCATGATGGTGCAGGAGCATGTATTAAAAGAGCTTTAGCACAAGAAGAGTTAAAGTACAAAGAGAATGCAAACTTGAAAGATGTAAAATCAATTTTTTAGTGGTGCAATGGTACAATTGGTCCAGGTAATCAAGGTAAGTCTTCAGTTCACAGATTTTTTGGGTTGGTAGATGATACTAACATTGCAAAATTTGAAGATTATTGTACATTGATAGGATCGAGTGAGCTACACTCTTTCAAAAGCTCTAATGCAGGTTCATGGACTATCCATACACGACAGATGGCATGTTATTGTTCTTCATGTAGAGATGGTGCCTATAATGAGTGTGAGTCAAAGGAGTGGGTGGATGAATGGTGTATGAGGCCTCTAATCCCACTTGAGACATATCGACCTCTGAGTGCACTACAACTCACACAAATGGAAGTATCAGTTGACTTTGACCATGTGTTAGATTTAGTCCAACTAGGTAAATTATCCACATGCAATTTTTTGTACTTTAATATTTTACCTTAGTTGTTTTCTAAATTCTTCTCACTTTATCATTGCAGGGCATGTTTATGCAGTTATTGTAGCTAAAGACAATGAAGAATGAACAAATTATTACTCGTGTCGTTGTGTAGATGCAAAAAACAAATTGGATGGCCCTGTGGTAGATGGAGAAAATATTGAGTACCCCACAGGATCAGTAGTTTTTATTAGTCCATGGCTTATAAGGTACCCAGTGAAGAAGTCTAACTTGTGGTTGTTCGAGGACTTCGAGACACATAGGAAGATTCTTCATTATTCTAACCTTGTTGTAGCTTCAAATGTTCATTTGATTAGATATGGGGGTAGATCACTAAACAAGAACCTATGGAAGGTTCGTGAATCTGACCATGAGGCTATACTAGACACGATAAAGAGTAGAGCATATCCAGATGGTTAATTGGATTAAATGTAATGCAAAAAATTGTAATATCAATCATATTTGGATATATGTACATGACATATTTTTTGACTACTCGAGGCATTGTAATATATAAAAAAATTGTTTTTTTTTAATCTTTTTTTGTGTGATTTTATGTAAATAATGTCATTTTGGACCATTAGAGATCACATGGGATCATTTTGTGAAGTTTTAGGGTAATATGGTGAAAGATGTAAAAATTGCCCATTTGTTGTCAATCACTCAAAGTGTGAAAAAATTCAGCATCATTTTTCTTGATGTTAGTGACATGTAATAATGAGTCGTCTGATCCTATGGGTTCATGAGATGACACTCTAAAAAACACTCTCTCGGTTTAGGTAGAATCAGATCCAATTGCTCGTGGCGACACTTTCTTGGTTGCAACAAAAAGCGTCACATGCATTCAATGAAAAGTTGCACAGTGCCCCATCTTTCAATCCGCTTGTCATGGCATCGAACTGTCAGTGTGTACGCATCCAGGTGGTTGAGTTTACACTAGGAATGCCTTCTTTCCTTTATCTAACTCACCCAATCGATGTGGGCCACATCCTAGCAGCAAAATCCCTAAAGTGCTCAAAGTGTGAAAAATTGTCAAAATTTGACATCGCATTTCTCGACCTTGGTGACACATAAGAATGAGTCATCTGATCCTTCGAGGTTGTGTTATGACACTCTAAAAAATCCTTTCTTAGTTTAAGTAGACTTTGATCCAATTGCTCAAGGCGACACTTTCTCAATTGCAACAAAAAGCGTCACATGAGTTCTTTAAATCCGCTTATTGCGGCACTGAACCATTAGTGTGTACGCATCTAGGTGGCCATTTTTTATGATAGGAATTCTTTCGTTCCTCTATCAAACTCACTCGATCAATGCAGGCCATACCCTAGCAGCGAAATCCCTAAAGTGCTCAAAGTGTGAAAATTTATCAAAATTCGGCATTGCATTTCTCGACCTTGCTAACACATAAGAAAGAGTCATCTAATCCTATGGGGTCATATTATAGAACTCTAAAAAATCCTCTCTCGGTTTAGGCGACACTTTCTCGGTTGCGACAAAAAGCGTCAAATGAGTTCAATGAAAAGTTGCACAATGCCCCATCTTTCAATCCGCTTGTCGTGGCACCTAATCGTCAACTCGTACACATCAAGGTGGCTAGTTTATGCTAGGAATGCCTTTGTTTTTCTCTCCAACTCATTCGATCATTGCGAGCCACACCCTAGCAATGAAATCGCTCAAGTGCTCAAGTTTCTCAAAGTTGTCAATATTAGGCATCGTGTTTCTCAACACCCGTTAATCATAAGAATCAGCCATCTAATCCTATGGGGTCATGCCATAACACTCTAAAAATTCCTCTCTCAATTTAGGTAGACTCAGATCCAATTGCTCGTGGTGACACTTTCTCGGTTGCGACAAAAAGCGCCAAATGAGTTCAATGAAAAGTTGCACAATGCCCCATCTTTCAATCCGCTTGTCATGACACCAAACCATCAGCTTGTGCATGTCAGGGTGGCCAGGTTTGCGCTAGGAATTCCTTCATTTTTCTCTCCAACTCATCTGATCGATGCAGGCCACATCCTAGCAGTGAAATCACTTAAGTGCTCAAGTTGCTCAAAGTCGTCAATATTTGGGATCGCATTTCTTGGCACTCCTTAATCATAAGAACAAGCCAAAGAATGAGTCGTCTAATCCTAAAAGGTCATGTTACCACACTCTACACAAGCCTCTCTTGATTTTGAAAGACTCGGATCCAATTGCTCGTGGTGACACTTTCTTTATTGTGACAAAAAGTGTTAGATGAGTTCAATGAAAATTTGCACAATGCCCTAACTTTCAATCTGCTTGTCGCAGCACTGAACCGTCAGCTCGTACATGTCCAAGTGGTTGGGTTTACACTAGGAATGCCTTCATTTTTCTCTCCAACTTGTTTGATCGATACGGGCCACACCCTACCGGCCATCCCATTTAAGTGCTCAAAGCGCGAAAAGTTGTCAAACTTTGGTGACATGTTTCTCGACGCTTGTGAGACATATGAATGAGTCATTTGATCCTACGAGGCCATTCTATGACACTCTATTAGGCTATGCATTATATTAATAGACCTAAATACTCTTAAGTATTATTAATTGTTGGGAGTCATTTAAAGTAGCTCTATTAGGGTATGCATTAGATGAATAGAAGTGTATGGGCTATGCAATTTTTTTAGAATGGGTATTGGTACAATGGTGTCTTACATTGTCTACTTTTGGTTCTTTCCATGTTTCCCTTATATAGTCTTATTTCAACTATAACTATTGAATTTGTGTTGATCCCTATAAGCTTGTGTCTTGGATTACAAACACATATTTAGGTTCAAAGCTTAATTAACAATAAACTTTGTGCAAATATTCATTTAATCATTTATACTACAATTATGGATAACTGTGATAAATGATTTGCATTAACCAAAAATCTACAAATCCATACAACATTGTATACCATTAAAAGTATCAAATATATCCAATACAAACAGATAGGCTTGCCAAAAGCCTTATGGACATAGAATGTCACATATTCATAAAACAAAACATATGTTCAAAATTGCTATAAAGGCATACAACATGATATCCAATAAAGTCAAATGGGAACTTGACAAAAGCCATATGGACATAGAATGTCACATATTCATAATACAAAACATATGTTCAAAATTGCCATATAGGCATACAACATGGTATCCAATAAAGTCAAATAGGAGCTTGCCAAAAGCCATATGGACATAGAATGTCACATATTCGTA
Organism: Cryptomeria japonica; assembly: GCF_030272615.1. Taxonomy (NCBI): domain Eukaryota; kingdom Viridiplantae; phylum Streptophyta; class Pinopsida; order Cupressales; family Cupressaceae; genus Cryptomeria; species Cryptomeria japonica. The sequence goes on along the minus strand of NC_081411.1, from coordinate 718,388,947 downwards.
ATACAAAACATATGTTCAAAATTTCCATATAGGCATACAACATAGGACCCTATTCTATTCATTTCCCTCTAGGGGAAGGAAACAGATCACAAGATATCTTTGCCTGTCTAGGGGATGAAGATGTATATGATGCATGTGTCTTTCGAGTATGCCCACTCAACCTCCTCTCCAGACTTTTTTGTAACTCCACCTGATACAATGAAAAGAATGATGTTAGCATATACAAAAAATGAATTTTAGAATGACATATAATAGAATAATCACTTACCGCATACAAATAATCATAGTGTTCATCCACAATAGGTGCGTGTTCATGATCTGGAGTGACAAGCCCCTCCTATAAGCATCACAATATAAATTAAACTAAATACAAGTGTCGTTAAAATTTTCAATAACATATTATTAAGATAACAAATGTAATGTTGAATTTACTAAATTTACAAATATGTCTCATACTTATGTCAAAGCAGTTGAACTTGCTACTTCTGCAGCAACACTGTACTCCATTGACGTGCAAACAGCAGGAGGAGTCTCTGATGTCAACATCTGAAAATTAAACAAAGTATATTGATCAATCGCCAAAACTATCCATATTATTTAATAACAAAATTAAAGATAAATTTGAATTCTGGAAATGGAGGGAACAACACAAGCAGAGGGAAATTTGAATTCTAGAAATGGAGGGAACAACACAAGCAGAGGGAAATTTGAATTCTAGAAATGGAGGGAACAACGAGGCTGGGTCCTTAGGTTCTACTGCGTCTGCAACTCAAGGACAAGCGATGTATGATGAAGATGGGAGACCAGATGGGGACCCACAGCAATGAGACCCTCCTCCTAACCACAAAAAGATGATAGATTCTCCAAAATCGAGTCCCGAGGTGGTGAAAGATGACTCAAAAAAGACTATGGAGGTGAAGGCTCTCAAACCCTGGTGTAGTCTTTTTGCAAATAAACCGACTAGAAAATCGTCCTTTCCCTTTATGGAATACATCTCTAATAGAAAAATGGGTAAACTAGCTATTGTTGTTCCAAATTTGGTTGATGATCATAGCATTTCTTTAATAGCCTTCTCTCTAGTAGGAAAGTTTGTTGGACCATGACCCAATATTGAGGATGTTAGGTCATTTGTTAGGAGAAAATGGAGGCTAAAAGGACAGGTTGATGTTTCAGCCAGGTCAAGGGGTTTTTTTGTTTTCTCCTTTTCTTGTGGGGAAGATATGGAAGCAACATTAAGTGGTGGTCCTTAGATGTTTGGTAAATATTCCCTATCCATGAGCAAATGGTCTCCTAATATGGAGCTCAATGATTCTTTCTTTGAATCTGCTCCGGTCTGGGTAAGGTTGCTAGGCTTGCCGCTTGAATTCTAGGCTGAGGATGTTTTCTCAAGAATAGCAAACTCCTTTGGGGAGCTTGTTGTGATAGATCCAATGTCTGCATCTCGAAAGAGGCTGGTTTATGCATGCATTTGTGTCAATATTTCACAGAAGATGGATCTTCCTAGCTCTATTGATATAAATTCCAAACTTGGATTATGGGAACAAACAATAGAGTTTGAGTCCCTCCCCTTTGTGTGCTTTTCCTATAAGGAAGCTGGTCACTGGGCTAAGGCTTGCCCTAGTAACCCTAAAAAACCTATGAAGGTTAACAATCCCCATAAACAGGTATGGAAAGAAAAGAATAATATTAAGGAAGTTAGTAGAGTGGAAGGAGGAAGTGGAACTCCTGGTAACATACAAGACTTATCAGAAGGTGATAGAAATGCTAACCCTCTTAAGGCTCCCCCTTTGAAGGAATTTAAAAAGAATGAAATCAGTGGATTTGAGATCAAAACAGTCAATACTTTTGAGGCCCTACAGGCTCAAGAGGAAGAGATTGCAGTCATTGAAGAGATTCTTGAAGAAGGTGAGATTGAGGATGCAATTGAAACTCAACATGAGGCCCTCCAAGTTTCAGCAATAAAAAGAGATGAAGAGTGCCCAAATGATTTTGAAGGACATGAAGTTAACTTTGGAAGGAAGAACTAGTTTGGATCATCTAAGGTTAATCTAAATGCATTATTCCAAGATATTAGAGTTGACATGCCCACTTCATCCCAGAAAAGAGAACTATGGAATAACATGCAAGATGATCCCAAAGATGAGCATGAGGAAGAAATAACAGAGAATGGAAAAAAGAAAAATAAGAAGGCAGGATGCCCCAATGGGGTGAAAACAAGGACCAGATCCAAGGTTGATATCAGTCTATCCAAATCTCCCTAGGGACGTAAAACAATGAAATGGCATAGGGACCAGGAGAGTAAGCAAAACATAGCTAATGGAAGACAATGAACTATACAAGAATCCTGCCCCTAGGTTTCCAAATGAAGGTAATCTCATGGAACATTCGAGGCCTAATTGGTCTCAATAAACAGGATATATTATAGAATCTCATTCAAGACCATAAGTTGGATATTACCTTTGTGCAGGAAACCAAAATGAGTAAGGAGAAAGTTGAGAATTTAAACTTCTTTAAAAATGGAGGGGTCTGTGGTAGTAGCTCAAATGGGGCATCTGGTGGGGTGGCTATTTTTTGGAACAAGAAAACTATTTTAGGAGATATGATTGATGAAGATGGTAATATTATATCTATGAAAGTTAAAAGCATCTTTGAAGGAAAGGAATGGGTGATCACAAATATCTGCGCCCCTAATTCCAAAGATGCTAGGAGTAAATTTTGGGATAAAATCCAGCAAAAAAGAAGATCTTTCCCTAAGGACAGTTGGTTGTTGATGGGAGATTTCAATACTCCTTTGCAAGGAACTGAAAATTTTGGAGGAACTCAAGCCCAACTGGACAACAAATCTGATTTGATGGACTTCATCAATGTCAATGCTCTTATTGATACTGATCTCTCTGGAGCTTCTTACACCTGGTCTAATCGCAGGGATGGAGAAGACCTCATTCAAGTAAGCCTTGACATATCCCTTATTACTAATGATTGGATTCTTTCTCATAGATGCTCCCTGTCAGTTTTCAATAGAATTGGTTCAGATCATTATCCTATCTCCTTTGTTGCTGAGTCCATTAAGAGTAAACAGTGCTTCCCTTTCCGGTTTGAGAAAATATGGATCTCTCACCCCTCTCTAGAAAAATCCATTTCCAACTGGTGGAATATTTATGTGAATGGAATAGCCATGTACAAAGTTGCCAAAAAACTTAGAAACATCAAAGATAACATTAAGATCTGGAACAAGAAGGTCTTTGGTGATATTTTTGAATCTAAAAAAAAGTTGAAGGAAGAATAAGAACAAATCCAAAACTCAATACAGAAAGATGGTTATAAAAAGTATCCCAAGGCTAAGGAAGATGATATATTAGTCAAACTTCACAACATTATTTCTAGGGAGGAAATCTATTGGAGACAGAGATCCATGGCTATTTGGCTGGAAGTTGGGGACAAAAATACTAAAAATTTTCACATGACTTCTATGAAACATAAAGTTGTGAATAGAATTTCCAGATTAATTGCTGAGGACAAAATTCTTCTTAAGGAGGATGATATTAGGGATGAAGTTAGTTTCTTTTCTTAGCTCCTCACTGGTAGCAAGGAGATTGATTATACTCAACAACAGGATCTAGTTGACATCGTCCCCAAGATTATTGATCCTAACCAGAATAAGGCCCTTTCTGCTATCCCCTCTGTTGAGGAAATTTAAAAAGTTGTCTTGTCCTTTCAAGGGGATAAGGCTTCGGGACCTGATGGCTTCCCATGTTCTTCTTCCAGGAATTTTGGCATATTGTGGGAAAAGATACGATCAATGCGGTCAAATAATTTTTTGGTTCAAGAAGAATCCTTAAGGAAATCAACTCCACTTTTATTGCCTTAATTCCTAAGGTGGCAGGGGTGGATTTCATGGGAAAATTTAGGCCAATAAGTCTATGTAACTCCTTTTATAAGATCATATATAAAGTTTTGACTTCCAGACTTTTGGTTGTCCTCCCTTTTATCATCTCTGAGGAGCAAAAAGGATTTGTTCCTGGTAGGGAAATTTTGGATTCTATCATTCTTGTGCATGAGAATATTCACTCCCTTAATGCTGCCAATAAAGAAGGATTTCTGATAAAGTTGGATCTGGAGAAAGCTTATGATAGAGTGGAATGGCAAGCTCTTTTCAGAATTATGGAGGCTTTTGGATTTGATGAGAAGTTAATCAAAATTATCAGATAGCTGGTCTCCACCCTAATGTTTTCAATTCTCATTAATGGATCTCCTTCTAAATTCTTTAAATTGTCTAGGGGGCTCAGACAAGGAGATTCCATTTCTCCTATCATTTTCACCATCTTGGCGGAGAGCATGAGCAGACTGATCCAAAAAATAAAAGTGAATAAAATTATCAAAGGTCTTCAACCTTCCTCTGCTAATATTTTTTGTTCTCACCAACAGTTTGTTGATGATGCTATCTTAATGGGATACTCTTCTATTGGGGAGGCTATTGCCTTTAAAGGTGCTCTTAATTCTTATTCATTGGCGACTGGCCAGCAAGTCAATTGGGACGAGTCTTCTATATACTTCATGAATACTCCTATCATAAGACAACAGAGAATTTCTAATATCATTGGGTGCAAGGTGGAAATGCTCCCCTCCACTTATCTGGGTCTCCCATTGGGATTAGTTCCCCCAAACTCCTTCTGGAATATGTTAATTGACAAACTCAACAAAAAATTAGCTGGCTGGAAAGGATCCATGTTATCTCAAGATGGAAAGTTGTATCTCCTTCAAGCCACTCTCCAGAATCTCCCTGTCTATGCTCTCAGTCTATTTGTCATCTCGGCTAAATTTGTTGAAGCCTTAGAAAGGATTCAGAAAATATTTCTTTGGTTAGGGGTTGAAGAAAAAAAGAGAATATCCTTGGTTGCCTGGGACAAAGTGTGTAAGCCAAAGTGCAAAGGAGGTCTTGGTATTAAAGCTCTCAAAACTTTTAATAAATCTCTTCTTGCTAGACAAATATGGAGGGCTTATGACATTAAGAAAGATTGGAACCAGATTTGGTTTGACAAATATATTCATGGTCAACCTCTCCAGGCTCTCCTCTACTCTGAAGACATCCCTATTGGGTCTTTCATTTGGAATAGTATTATCAAATCCATAAAAGTGGCCAAAGCTGGAGCTGGATAGGTCCTTGGAAAAGGTGACAAAATTAGGTTCTCGGAGGATCCTTGGATTAAAGATGAACCTCTCTTCAATCAAAACTGCAATCAATTCATTGATGAATGTAAAAGGAGGTTTGGGTCTATGATGTGTAACTATTGGAAGGAGAACAGATGGGTTAGGCTTGATGTTATTCATGTTGGGTTTTCCCTGCTTCAGCAGGAGCTGTTGTCCTTTTCTATTATCAAATATTCTGATGATGTTTTCCTCTGGAAGAGTAATCCAAGGGGTGACTTCACGGTTTCCTTAGCCTATAAAAACACTTTTACCCAGATTAGCAACCCTATATGGGGTAAAGTTTGGAATAGAATTCTTATCCCTAAAGTCAACATGTTCTTTTGGCTTGCTACTCACAATAGGATTCTTACTATTGATAACTTGGTCTGAAGAGGTTTTATGTTCCCTAACAGGTGTGAGCTATGTCAGAAAGAGGAAGAATTAGTTGATCATCTGTTTATACATTGCTCTTGTTGGCATTATAACAGACAAAGGAAGATTGTTGGCATTCCAATAAGGATATTGAGAAGGTTGTTGATGATTATGGATATAACTGATTAAGGATGTTTACTATCTTAATATTATTATTTTGTCATTGATGTCAAGAAAATGATTTTCTAATTCAGTATGATGTTGCCATATCTTAAGAAGTATGATTTGGTGAGTATAAAGATGTCGGTAAAAGACACAGAAAGAATGTGATGAATAAGGGGAGGAATAAGTTATTTAATGGGCAACTATTACCGAGCTAGACAATGATGAGATCATGATGTTTAGATTGTTTTGATATCCTACATATGTTGTTGATTGTAAGGTTAATACTATACTATGTTACCGAGCAAAGAACCTAGTTGGTTAACCCTAAGGAACCTAGTCGGTAAACCCTAAGGTTATCACTATCGGTTAAAGAAGGCAGAATGTCTACCGAGTGAAGTTTAGTATTTATCGAGTTGCAACCGAGTAATAATAGAATGCATTGAATGAATAAAAGCATTATTTAATGAAGGAAGCTGATGAGCTGGTTATGATTAAATGATTGTTACAACGTGTATAAAGGGTTGTTAAAGAACCTATGGCAAAGGAAGATCGACAGGAAGATCTATAGCTCAAATTGAACCACAATACCTTAGCACAAGTTCCAAGAAAGAACTGCAAGTTCCGAGGCAAGATAAAACATTTTTAGATCAAAGAATACATTGAACCTGGTCAAGTTTGAAGATCTGATGGCTATGATTGATCATGGGAAATGTGATCAAGGAGATTAAGCAGTTAGCAAATTGTTTATAAATAAGGAACTGTTGATAAAACAATGTATGCAGGCAAGTGTAAGCACAGGGATGCTACATAGTGATTACCGAGCACAAAAGCTTGAAGACCTGTTTTGATAACAGAGTATAGAGCCCAGTGGATGGACAAGATAAGTCCTATGACTAGATTGTACTGAGCAAATAAGAATCTGGTTTAGCATTTTAGATGTGAAGTTGCAGATAGATTTTTATTACTGTTATTTTGTAAAGTGACAAAAAATCTCTTAACCGAGTGGACTTAATAGTCTTATTTGTAAAACCTTCTAGCAAGGTGACATTCTGATTGAGTGTTTGAAATCCTTTGACAAGGTCACTTCTAACAAGGTGAAGATCCTAACAGATCTGAGGGAAATCCCTTAACCGGGTCACATCTAGCAATGTGTTTGTAATCTTTAACAGGATTTTTTTTTAACCGAGCATACTCTAGAAGAGTATATTTCTTAGTGGGTCTGAAATCCCATAGTGGTTTTTCCCTATTTGGGTTTCCACATTAAATCTGGTGTTATGAGTGTTGTGATGTTTATATGCTTATGAGTTTGCATGTTTAGCAGTTTTGGTATATTACTGAAGTATATGTTACCGAGGTTGAATCTATTGCTTTTATGGAAGATTAAGTTTGTTTTATTCACCCCCCCTCTCATCTTGTTAGCTTGGCATCTATACTAAACATTTAGTATTAGAACTATCAGTTGGTATTAGAGCTTTGGACTCCGAAAGGAAAAGATCCAAAGATGTATAAGAGGGATGCACCGAAGCTGAACAAGTCAAGTTTCTCTACATGGCAGAAAAGGATGAAGCTGCACCTATCAGGAGTTGGATAATATGTTGTATATTATCTGGAGAATGATTTCATTACACCTAGCACCTATCCATTGACAATGGAAGAGATAAAGGCAAAGCAAGAACATATTCAAGCAATGATTGAAATAACATCTGCATTGACCGACTCAGAGTGTAACGATCTAGAAGGTTGGAATGATGCAAAGGCAATGTGGAATAAGCTCATATCTGTGTATGGTGGAGATGAACATGTTCAAAGAGAAAAAGTGGATAGTCTAAGAGGACAACTTGAATCTATGAGGATGAATGATGGTGAGAACATAACCCAGTACAGTACAAGGTTAAAGGAGATTGTCAATCAAATCGAAGGAGCAGGAGGAACCATTGAAGAAAAGGATGTCACAAGTAGAGTACCCTTATCCCTGCTTATGCAATCTGAGTGTCTACAATCAATGAATTGAGGTCTATACCCAATATGCCAGTTTCTTTAGATGCTACTATTGGTAAGCTACATGCATTTGAGTTAAGTAACTTTGATAATAGTGGGTCTTCGGTAAATAAAGTTGAATCTGCATTTAGTTCTTTTCATCTTGATGAATCTGATGATTACAATGATAGAAAGTATAAGTATTCTAAAGGGGATCACAGTTGAGCAAGTGAGAGATTTCACAAGAACATGGAAGAAATGCACAAACTATATGAGGAAATAAGAAAGCAAGAAGAGTTTGAAGCACTATTAGCCATAAGGTTACCGAGAGGCAAAGGTAAGTATAAAGGAAAACTACCTTTGAAATGTTTCAATTGTGATAAGATAGGACATATGGCTTCTAACTATCCTGACAAAGATTCTACTGAAAAGAGAGATTACCGAGATGATAGACAAAAAAACAATTATTACAGAGAACACCGAGACTTCAAAAGAAGAGATAGAAAGTCATGCCTAATAGCTGATGAGGAATCCAATGATGATAAATCAAATGAAACTGATATAGAGGAAGTAGTTTATGTGGCTATCAAAGATGGATCAGATGAAGAAAGGTATGAAGAAAAAGACCTAATATCTCACATAAATACTAATGATTTGTGGATCATAGATAATGGATGCTCACATCACATGACAGGTGATAAACACAAGTTTTTTATGTTAGAAGATTATGATGGAGGCTATGTAAGATTTGGTAATGATGCACCATGTCCAGTAAAAGGTAAAGGATCCATAACACTTCTTGACAATGCTAAATGTAATGATGTTTATTGGGTTGAAGGATTGAAATACAATTTGTTGAGTGTAGCACAGCTAAACAACACAGGTTACCAAATAGAATTTTAGAAAGGAATTGTCAAAGTTCATGACAAGCATGGAAAGTTAGCTGCTACTGGGACACAAACAAAAGGTAACACATTTCACCTTGACTCAACTCAGAATAAGTGTCTATATGCAAAGATAGATGATACCTGGTTATGACATAAAAGGTCTTGTCATATAAATTTTGATAATCTGATCAAAATAAGTAAGAAGCGCCAAGTAAGACGTCTATCAATTCTTGAAAAACCTGAGAATGCTATGTGCCAAGGATGCTAGATGGGTAAAATGACAAGATCAAGCTTTGCAAGTAAGTCCTACACTTCTAAGGGAATTTTAGATCTTGTGCACACTGATCTTTGTGGTCCTATGAAAGTTCAAAGTTATTATGGTGATAAATATTTCATATTATTTGTGGATGATTATTCAAGGATGATGTCAGTTATGTTTTTAAAAGAAAAATCAAAGGCTTTTCAAATGTTTAAATGGTACAAGGCAAGAGTTGAAAATGAAATAGGAAGACAACTGAAATGTCTTAGATCAGATAGAGGAGGAGAGTTCACATCTGATGAGTTTAACTTATACTGCAATGATCATGGTATAAAAAGATAAGTCTCTGCATCAAGAACTCCACAACAAAATGGGATAGCTGAGAGAAGAAATAGATCTATTGTGGATTGTGCCAGAACCTTGATGATTGAAAAGAAAGTGCCACAAACATTTTGGAGAGAAGCACTAAGCACAACAGTTTACACCCTAAACTGAGTACAACTGAAGAAAGGAACTTTGAAGACACCATATGAAATCTGGTATGACAAGAAACCTAATGTAAGTTACTTCAAAATCTTTGGAAGTAGATTCTATGTTGACAAAGATGATAGAAATGGAAATTTTAATCAGAAAAGTGAAGAAGGAACATTTCTTGGTTATTCTTCTAGAAGTAAAGCATTTAAATGTCTGATCTAATCATCTAACAAAATAGTAGAAAGTGAAAATGTGAAAATTGATGAATTTACAGAAAGAAATGATGAAGGAAACTCCAAGGAACCAAAAGATTATGAATAATTTGTCTATGTTCAACCAAGAAGTCCTACCGAGAAGATTGCTGAAGGAAATAAAGAGAATATCCAGTTACCAAGTGATGAAGAAGATCATAAAGAGCCTATCGAGCCTGTATTAGCCAAATATGTCAGAAGACATAATGCAGAAAGTCAAATTATAGGAGATAAAGATAATCCAGTGATGACAAGGAACAAACTGAGACAGAACACATGTCTGATATCTGAATTTGAACCGAGGATAGTGAAAGAGGCATTTAATAGTGAAGATTGGATAAATGTTATGACAGAAGAGATTAATTAAATCAAGAAGAATGACACATGGACACTGGTCCCAAGACCAAATGACAAAAATGTAATCGGTACAAAGTGGATTTTCAGAAACAAGCTGAATGAAAAAGGTGAGGTCATTCGAAATAAAGCAAGACTAGTTTGCAAAGGATATGCTCAAGAAGAGGAAATTGATTATGGTGAGACTTTTGCACCTGTGGCAAGACTTGAAGGAGTAAGAACATTGTTGGCATACACTGCTTTCAAAATTTTCAAGGTATATCAAATGGATGTCAAATCTACATTTCTGAATGGTATATTAGAAGAAGTTTTTATTGAACAACCTGAAGGATTTGTTGAAGACAAGAATAAAGATCAGGTATGTAAATTGAACAAAGCTTTATATGGTCTGAAACAAGCACCTAGAGCATCGTATGAGAGGTTGCACTCTTATTTAATTAAGATTGGTTTTATAAGGACAAGTGAAAACATCAATATGTACATGAAGAATGATGAAAATGGAATACTGATCTCAACCATATTTGTTGATGATATTATCTTTTGTGGAAATGACTCTTTATGCAAGAACTTTGGAAATGAAATGAGCAAAGAATTTGAGATGTCATTAATCGGTGAGATAAAGTATTTTATAGTTTTACAAATACTGCAAATGAAAGATGAGATTTTCATTACTCAATCTAAGTACATAAAGGAAATCTTGAAGAAATTTGGAATGGAGGATTCAAAACCAGTAAGTACTCCTATGACTACCAACTGTAAACTATCAAAGAAAGATGAATCTGCATCTGTTGATGAGACACTTTACTGATCCATGATTGGAAAGCTGAAATATGTTGTTCATAGCAGGCCAGATATAGCACATGTTGTAGGTATAGTTGCAAGATTCTCTGCAGATCCCAAGGAAACACACATGACAGCAATCAAGAGAATTTTCAGATACCTGAAAGGCACTGAAGATTATGGCTTAGTATATCAGAAAGGAAATGACTTTGATTTAAAAGTTTATAATGATGCTGATTGGGCAGGCAACATTGATGACAAGAAAAGCACTAGTGGAGGAGCTTTCTTTTTAGGAGAAACACTAGTAAGTTGGCTTAGCAAGAAACAAGGATGTGTTTCACAGTCAACAACAAAAGCTGAATATGTTGTTGCTGCACTGAATTGTACCAATATAGCGTGGATCAAACAACTATTGGAAGGTATCAATGAGAAAGTTACCGAGCCAGTAACTATATTCTGTGACAATACTAGTGCTATTAACATTTCAAAGAATCTTGTTATGCACTCTAAGACAAAGCACATCTCTATCAAGTATCATTATCTTAGAGAAGAAGTTCAAGAGAAGAAAGTGGTGTTGGAGTATGTTAGCACAATGGAACAAATAGCAGATATCTTCACCAAGCCACTACCAAGGGACACTTTTGAGTATCTCATAAGCAAGTTAGGGGTCCTACCCCTATCTTCCATTCACTGAACGAGTTTGGTGAAAGCATCAATTCGATGACTCTACAGAATATCTTTTAGGAGTTGATGTTGATTTACATACTTTAGAAGGTTTTCTAAAGGTGTGCAGGAAACAATACAGGGAACAAGAATTGTAGACAAAATGCTCTGACTGAGACTGAGTTAACACATAATGGCAAGGAATTCACTTCTCAGCAGAAAAAATCATGTTTTAGTTCTTTATTTTTCGGCATTGTTGTCAAAGGGGGAGAAGACTGAAGAAAAGGGGAGAAGACTAATGTATGGATAGAAATCTAATGATAGGAGGAGACCATTTCAGAATCTCACAGCAATCTAAATCCGAATCATTTAGGTCACATAAATTGGTTTTGCCATCAATGCAAAAGGGAGAGATTGTTGGCATTATAACAGACAAAGGGAGATTGTTGGCATTTCAATAAGGATATTGAGAAGGTTGTTGATTATTATGGATATAACTGATTCAGGATGTTTACTATCTTAATATTATTATTTTTTCATTGATGTCAAGAAATTGATTTTCTAATTCAGTATGATGTTTCCATATCTTAAGAAGTATATTTGTTGAGTATAAAGATGGATAAAAGACACATAAAGAATGTGATGAATAAGGGGAGGAATAAGTTATTTAATGGGCAATTAGACAATGATGAGATCATGATGTTTAGATTGTTTTGATATCCTACATATGTTGTTGATTGTAAGGTTAATACTATACTATGTTACCGAGCAACGAACCTAGTCGGTAAACCCTAAAGAACCTAGTTGGTAAACCCTAAGGTTATCACTATCAGTTAAAGAAGGTGGAATGTCTATCGAGTGAAGTTTAGTATTTACCGAGTTGCAACCGAGTAATAACAGAATGCATTGAATGGATAAAAGCATTATTTAATGAAGGAAGCTGATGAGATGGTTATGATTAAATGATTGTTACACTGTGTATAAAGGTTGTTAAAGAATCTATGGCAAAGGAAGATCGACAGGAAGATCTACAGCTCAGATTGAATCGCAATACCTTAACACAAGTTCTAAGAAAGAACTGCAAGTTTCGAGGCAAGGTAAAACATTTTCATATCGAAGAATACATTGAACCTGGTCAAGTTTGAAGATCTGATGGCTATGATTGATCATGGGAAATGTGATCGAGGAGATTAAGCGGTTAGCAAATTGTTTATAAATAAGGAACTGTTGATAAACAATGTATGCGGGCAAGTGTAAGCACAGGGATGCTACATAGTGATTACCGAGCACAGAAGCTTGAAGACCTATTTTGATAATAGAGTATAGAGCCCAACAGATGGACAAGATGAGTCCTATGACTAGATTGTACTGAGCAAATAAGAATTTGCTTTAGCATTTTAGATGTGAAGTTGCAGATAGATTTTTATTACTGTTATTTTGTAAAGTGACAGAAAATTTCTTAACCGAGTGGACTTAACAATCTTATTTGTAAAACCCTCTAGCAAGGTGACATTTTGATTGAGTGTTTGAAATCCTTTGACAAGGTCACTTCTAACAAGGTGAAGATCCTAACAGATCTGAGGAAAATCCCTTAACCAGGTCACATCTAGCAATGTGTTTGTAATCTTTAATAGGATTTTCTTTTAACCGAGCATACTCTAGAAGAGTATATTTCTTAGTGGGTCTGAAATCCCATAGTGGTTTTTCCCTATTTGGGTTTCCATGTTAAATCTGGTGTTATGAGTGTTGTGATGTTTATATGCTTATGAGTTTGCATGTTTAGCAGTTTTGGTATATTACTGAAGTATATGTTACCAAGGTTGAATCTGTTGTTTTTATGGAAGAGTAAGTCTGTATGATTCACCCCCCCCCTCTCATCTTGTTAGCTTGGCATCTGTAATAAACATTTAGTATCAGAACTATTAGCTCCTTCACTTGGGAAATCTGGATTAAGTTTTGGGTGAATTGGAAAATTGATTGGGTTATGCACAAGAGTCTCAAGGAAATTATTTGGCAATGGACCTTTCCCACCAAATTCCCTCTTATCAAGAACCTTTGGTACTTGATCCTTCCCATGGCTTGCTGGGGCATCTAGAAAGAGATAAATAACAAAATATTTAGGGAAGCTAAGTGCACTTCTCAGATGGTTTTTGAAAAAGTTAGCATGGCTATAAAAGAAAACATAAATATTCCTCACACGAACAATAAACAATGGTTTTTTGCTGATATGAATGATATTGAAAAAGGCATCCTTACTGAATGGAACTTAATCCACAAAGTCTGCAAATCTGACAATAAGACAAGGAGAGAAAATATTGTTTGGAGATTTCCTGATCATGATTGGGTCAAGGTGAATTTTGATGGGGCTGCGAAAGGTAACCCTGGGAAGTCTGGTGGGGGAGGAGTCATCAGAAATGCTCAAGGTGTCTACATTGTTGCTATTGCTTCTCCTTTTGGGGTCCAAAATAATCATGTGGCTGAAGCTCGGGCTATGCTAAAAAGCCTCCAGCTTGCTCAGGGATTCAAATTTTAAAAAAATTGGTTGGAAGGGGACTCCCTCAATATCATTCAGGCTCTTAAAGGTACTAGTTCTTCCTCTTGGAATATTACTAATACGATTGAAAGTGCTAAAAATTTATTAAATGACTATGTTAGTATTCTCATAACCCACACTCTAAGGGAAGGCAATAAGGTTGCGAACCTTTTAGCTAATGAAGGGGTCAATTTAGAGGTGGAGGCTAAATATATTAGAGAGGCCCAATGTAAAAGGGATGTTAGGGAGCAATTATTATTTGATCGCATCAATGGGTCAAGTTAAAATCATGATAACCTTTTGGGGTCCAAAAATCAAAGACAGAGTTTGGGGGCAAATGAATTGTCAGTTAATGATTGTTATTAGGCATCATTTTTATGATCATTTGTGTGAAGGGGATTATAATAATAAGTGTTGGATCTGTGCGGCTATTATTATTTTCTTTATAATCATGGATGGGACTATGTTCTGTGACCCCGGTATTTTCCTCAAGAGCCCGTGTTTAAGTCTTGGCCTATATTTTTTGAGATATACCATTGGGGACTTTGACCTGCTATTCAATATGGGAGGTAACTTAAACCGGAATGAGCCCTCTGGTTGCGAGAACTGGAAGAGTGAGTGGAAAGTGTGGAGGAGGCTCCATAGATATGGATTCACGGACTATATGGAAAAGTTGCATGGTAGCAAAAAATTGGTGTCTCAAGGCTTTTCTAAGGATTGGAATAGCAACAGAGTCACTTTGTTTGGGGAGACCTAGAAGATTGATGAGGATTTGGTTGTGGAGGTCATGGAACTTCAGAAGGAGGGCACAAAATTCTATAGAGACCGAAAGTTTGCTGCTGAAGCGATTAAAAACTTCTCAAAAACTGAGGATGAGAAAGCAACTGAGGATGAGAAATCTTGACTTGCCAAGAAAGACAACGTTTCTTACTACCTCCCCCAGCAGGTAAAGTCTTTTTGGTAGAAAGTGCTAAGGGTTTTGATGGAATTCCTTACTATTGATGGTAGATTTACTAAAGTCTACAATTATCATTTTGCAATTCTCAATCATTTCCACCATGGGGTTAAGATTTCTCTGCCCTTTTATTTAGCTTCTTCCTTGAATGAGAGCTTGGCTGACCATGCCAAAAAGCCCAAATCTTACCCCATAGCCCATTAGGGGCTTATTTTTCATTTACAAACACCTAAAGAAAAAATCTAAGGTTAGCAAGGATGATAACCTGGTAACAAATGCACATGTTTCTGAGAGTTGTAATGACTCTAAGTTTGATGATGACCTGTCTAATGCCCCTGCACATAAAAAAGGGAGAGCTAACATTGATAATGTGGACACGGAGGTGAATGATGGTTTGGAGGAGGAACAGGGGAAGGAGGTTGAGATTAAAGTGGAGAGTGAGAAGGAAGAGAATTCCGGAGAAGAGGAGGAGAGGAAAAAAGATGCCAATTCTGAAAACCTTGATTCTAACCCTATGGGTTCAGATAGAAGGAATGTTGCCCCGAACTCCATGGAGGAAGCCAACCCTAAATCCGTGATCTTTGAACAGGGTAGGGATTCGGTGAACACTATATTGAATACTGCTCGAAATTGCACATTGGAGTCTTTCAATCTCCAGATTTGGGTTATTGACAAAATAACAACCATTCAGAGCAAACAGAGGGACCTAGAAAATAAGATACACAATTTGATTAAGGAAACAAATTCAAGGAAAAAGAGTGAGGAGGTGGAAACCAGTGAAGTTGAGGAGGAAATTGAGATGCAGGACTGGTCGGAAAAAGACCCGATAAAAGGGGATTTGAAACATCTAGATGATGTTATTAGAATTGTAAAAGAAAATACTAAGGTGGATAATGAGAACATCATCAATCGGGTTGCTCAAACTGAGAAGGCATTGAAAAGCTTCATGAACCATGGTCTTGAGGTCTTGAGAGTCTCCTCTCAAAACATGAATGCCTTGGTGGATCACTTAAAGAGGAAAACTCAGAATAAGGATTTGGTAATCATTGATGATATACCCAACCTCCAGCTCTACTCATCAAATCTTCAGGCGAAGGACCAGGCAGACAACCAATGATATGGAGACAAAGATGAAAGATGTTCAGCTGAAACAAGAGAATAATGATCTGAGAGAAGCCACTAAGGCCATGATGTTGTTGGTTCATAATGCTGAGGAGTTTATAAAAGTTTTCATTTGACTTGTAATGCTGGGTTTTGGATGCTAGTTTCTCGCTGGCTCTATGCTGTCCTTTTGTCCTAGCTGCTAGTTTTTGTGCTAGTTTTTTACAGCTTTTTTGTCTTGGTCTTATCTTCTCTTGTTTCTTTCTTGTTCATCTTTCTTATTGTAAGCGGGTTTCGGGTCCCTTAAAACCTAATTTTCATTAATCAAAAACATTAAAGATAAATTGCTTACCTGGGTGAAAGATTCTTGATGAAATGCATTGCAAGGTGTTGATGTTGAAGCTTTAAGATCAAACTATTTGACATCCAAAATGAGTAATTAGAAAATCATTCACATAAGGTTCAACTATCTACATATAATAATTATATTTTTTCACTCGTTGTATACCTGTGGAGTCGACGAAGTTGTGAAAAAGGGTGCTGCATGAATGTTGCTAGTATTGTGAACACTTTGACCCTGATTTTTTATCATAATAATTTACTAATTTAGATATATTTTTAAATTTCCATATAAGATTTTATAAAAAGAATGAAATGAACTTGTAATGAAATTCACCTGAGTATCAATGCCAAATGTTTCGTTAAACAAGAATTATGTCATGACAATGTTCTCTGTAGAAAACTCCACTCATGCACGTGCATTCTTAGAACTATTAGGATCATAAGTGCAGAGAGAACCACAAGATCGACAAAAAGAGTTGGAACTCGATGCCTAGAAGAATCACCATCATCACTCGCATCACCCTCTACTAGAGGCCTAGCATACTGTATAAGGGTTTGAGTGAGTGAGCTAATGGAGTTTAGAGTTTTGACCTCAACACTCTCTTTCAGAATGGAAGGAATAATAACATGGTCCACCATAGGTCTGGCCAAGGGTCTTAGTGGGAGATTTGGGTCACGATGTGCACCCTCGAGCTATCATGTGAGGAACCCCCACCTCTACCTTGGAAATCTATAAAATCAAAATAGTTTGGGATCTCATCAAGGACAAACTCATAGTACTGTTTTCTCAAAAAGTATTGGGGTACCTCATGGTTATTGCATGGGGGCTAATCAAATACCATCCACCACCTATCCCAAAAATTGTTCTTAATCTCTTCATAATGACACTAATGAATAGGGAATCTCCTACATCCAGGGTGTAAAGGTTTGTTCGTTAGGGGGTCCGTAAAAAGAGCAGACAAGTCAAATTTATTAATTTTATTTTTCTTCACTGTCGCATATGATAATTTGTCAGCATAAAATTTCTTTTGTTCTTCCTTCTTACTGGACCAAAAATTTATTTGCCCACTGGCGGATTGTATGTGAGATACAATAGATTGCAAGAATTGACAAGGTTTGTCCTATGGGAGTTTGTTCCAGTGGGATCTTTTAGCCTTGTGATTAAACCTTCAAGCTCTTTTTGGCTATTTTCTATTTGACCTAATAGGTTTTCTTGTGTACCTATGGGATGTCTAGGGATTGTAGGAGGTTCTTGATGTGCTTCTTCTTCAATGTGGTCTTCATGAGGAGGTGATTGAGCGTTTTCAACGTTTTCTTGTCTAATGCCATTTCCTGATAATGAAAATAAATTTAAATCAAGAAACCTAGTTTAATCTTCAAATTAATTAAAAAAATGACAATAAGAGAACAAAAATACATACCTCTTCGAGCTCTTCGATGGCATGGTGGCATCTTGATGAGAGATGGACAACTTAGTGCCCAATACCAAGCTTCTACAAAGGGCGAGCGCAAGAAAATGGCACCCCAAATCGCCAAAACGCGGGTTTGGGAGTGCAGAATGCATCCAAAATGCAAACTTATGTTTTTTTATGGTTTGAAAAGGTCATATGGCGTGCACCTTATGACAATTTTTTTTTTTGAAGTGTTGCACCTTTTTGTACCACAATTTCGTGCATACACCCTTGAGATCAATGTCAAATCAATCAAAATTGATCAAAATATTGATGATGACTGATAATTGAAGATGACAAAGATCCAAAATATGGCAAATCGATTGACAAATGATTGAAGATGATTAATATTGCAAATGACGAGAGATTAGGACAAAACCCTAATTAACATCGACTAGGGTTACAACGATGTCCAATTGTTATGACAGGTTGATCACGACCAATGTTTGAGAATCGAAATTGATATTGACAAGAATTAATTCAAATTGCAAGAAATTGGAATCGAAGAGGAAAAATAATGCAGAGGAATGACATGATGTCGACAAATGATAAAGATCGAATGTGCGGCATAGAGGAAATGTTAATCAATGTGAAAACCTTAAAATAAGGTCAAACAGACATGTCAGGATATGCCACTGCAAACATTGACCATCCTTTATACCATCCATCTCTTTTTTATAAATTTTGTACTCTTTTCTTTAAATAACATAAAGTAAATAAGATATTTATTAAAAAAACCACTATTAAAAACCTTTCCAATCCACTTTAACCTTAAAAAAACTCAATAAATTAAAACAAAATTATATATAGAAACTATATCTCATTTTCACAATCTTTGACCTGCAATCCAACCAATACATATTTGTTCCATGGTTTTGAATAACCCCTTAAAAGGGGTAGAGAATGAAAACGAAAGTACTAATGCATTCCAATACCTAATCCCTTGAGTGTGAAGCGAATTCACTATAATATACGCATGCGGGTAGACACAAGAAAAATCAACGAAGAAAAATCAAGAAGAATATGCGTACGGTGTGCGAAGGTGACGGAATTTGCAGGCACGGTGGGCCCAACGCTGACGTGTACGAGTTCGCCATACAGTATTTGTCCACGTCAGCAAAGATTTTCAATTTACCAGGAAAGTGACGGTTTGCCGTCATTACCTGTAGACCATTCAAATCTATAAGAGGCGTCAACATCCCGCACATTAAATACTCTTGCAGAAAAATCAGGAGGTTTAGTGCAAATTACACGTGATGTCAGTGGGCGGTTACCCGAAACCGCCCTACGATTTGACGCCCATTACTTACTTAGTGGACAGTAGAAAAAGTTCATTACCATGACTTATATTATTTACCTAATATGTGAAATTGAGATAGCTGTCATGTTCAAAGACTTTTCTAATTTTGGATAATTAAAATATTATTTTTAAAAAATTAAAAAATTAATTGATTTTGCATCAGTTAGACTGCCCAATCTAAATAATATATGCTTCCTATTAATGATTCTCACCATGTCTAGCTTTCCTCATTGGTATGTAAAACAAGTGTCATAAAAGAAGATGGTTCCTGTGGAGCCTATATGTTATAAAATTTTGGAACATAATAAAAATGATAAAGTAACAACCACACCCACCTCCCAACTTCCTTAGAAAAATCGAAACCAACCTAGTTTTGATGGTAGTTGCTCCTATGCACAAAACTTTCACCATGGACCCCAATATGTCCTTTGACTATGCACTAGGTAAAAGGTGCTTCTAAGGGAGGGTGGTTTGGTTGGAAAAGATATAAAGTAGTTAGTGAGGGTTGCATAATGTTGAATCTTCATCTATTGAAAGTAAATTATGTAATAGTTTTCTTTAAATATTTTACAGTATAGTTATTTGTTTTTCTTATATGTTAGTGTTGATGATACATTAGATTTTTTAATCATTTTTATATTCATTTGTTATTTTCTATCATTCTTGATCTTGTATTCGTGATGTCAATTTCAACAAAATATTATTCTTTACAGAAATAGAGTAAATTCCACTTTCTCACTTCTAGTAACTACCTCCCTAGTTCTCATGAAAGTATAGGTTTATTTGTTTTCTCTATAAGTTTATTCATCTTACGAGATTACAGTTTTCAAATTTTTATAGCATGTTTAGCTCAACTATATATAGACCAAGTTCTTCCTTGTAATCTTTTCGCGAAAAATATGTGGAATCAATACATTCAAATAGTTCCAAAGTTTTGTCAACTTGGATTAAATCCAATGGTCATCTTGTTTCTAGTGTGCATGTCTTGTTTATTTAAGTACTTTGGGCACCTTATCATTACACCACTTTGCATTTATTCCTAGTGTGTTGTTTATAA
Organism: Cryptomeria japonica; assembly: GCF_030272615.1. Lineage (NCBI taxonomy): Eukaryota > Viridiplantae > Streptophyta > Pinopsida > Cupressales > Cupressaceae > Cryptomeria > Cryptomeria japonica. The sequence goes on along the minus strand of NC_081411.1, from coordinate 718,368,839 downwards.
GGGAATAACAATGTCAATAATCTTAAAGAGAGGAGTAGTTTCTAATAGAACAAATCCAACTATGTAATATAATAGCAATACATCTAACAACACACACTCACACAAAGAGAGAGAGAGAGAGAGAGAGAGAGAGAGAGAGAGAGAGAGAGAGAGAGAGGAGAGAGAGAGAGAGAGAGAGAGAGAGAGAGAGAGAGAGAGAGAGAGAGAGAGAGAGAGAGAGAGAGAGAGAGAGAGAGAGAGAGAGAGAGAGAGAAGATTTGTTCCTTAGGAACCATTTCTTTTGAAAATCCAACAAGAAACACAATGTCATTCTAATATATTATACAAAGAATAATATTAAAATATATAAATAATTTAACTTATGCTCAAACAATTTCTTCACCCTCTAACTAGCCCTCATGTCGTTGTAAAATTAAGTTTTAGTCAAAGTAGAGAACCCTATTGGTCAAGTTCAATAACAACTCTTCGAATGATGATGACGTTGCATAGCAAATTTAGGTTGGATGCCCATTCTTTTTACTTGATGGCATAAAAGGTGAAGAAGTTCCAAATCAACCATCTTACCTCAACTTCACTAGTTAGAATTGTTAATATGATCAACACATGGGTAGGGAAGAAAATAATGTCAAATATGAGGATATTTGGGATGCACTTATAGAGAAGACATTTGATAAAAAAAATTAGCATGCTTAACAATTACATTGAAGTTGTAAATCATCGAGAAAAGAATGATCATATGCTTAATTTATCATCTACCCTTGAGGATGGACCTAGCTAAAAGGTGCTTCTAAGGGAGGGTGGTTTGGTTGAAAAAGTTATAAAGTAGTTAGTGAGGGTTGCATAATGTTGAATCTTCATCTATTGAAAGTAAATTATGTAATAGTTTTCTTTAAATATTTTATAGTATAGTTGTTTGTTTTTCTTATATGTTAGTGGTGATGATACATTAGATTTTTTAATCATTTTGATATTCATTTGTTATTTTCTATCATTCTTGATCTTGTATTTGTGATGTCAATTTCAACAAAATATTATTCTTTGAAGAAATAGAGTAAATTACATTTTCTCACCTCTAGTAACCACCTGTCTAGTTCTCATGAAAGTATAGGTTTATTTGTTTTCTCTACAAGTTTACTCATCTTACGAGATTAAAGTTTTCAAATTTTTGTAGCATGTTTGGCTCAACTATATATATACCAAGTTCTTCCTTGTAATCTTTTCGTGAAAAATATGTGGAATCAATACATTCAAATAGTTCCAAAGTTTCATCAGCTTGGATTAAGTCTAATGGTCATCATGTTTCTAGTGTTGCATGACAACTTTTAAAAGTTGTCAAGCAACTTTTCCACCATGTTGTCAAAATCGTTAGGTTGGCATGGACAACCCTAAATGTGGCACATCGACCAAGGTATGGGTAGTATAAGATGTTTTAAACCCTAAGTTAAAGGGTTGGTTGTCAGAGATTGTACGGCTCAAGCAAATTGTACTGACTGTGACTGTTTTTGAGTTACCAGTCTGTTTGAATGAAGTTACCGAGCAAACAAATGGATTGATTTGTGATCAAACCTATGTGGAATGTCTTCTTGGGTGTATATATCTTCATTGTGAGTGATTAGATTAGCTTTTTGTTTACCAGTTGAGTGTGTTTGTAAATAGTTTGTGAATTACAGTTTTACTGTCCAGTTTTGGACCGGTTTGAGTAAATGAAGTCTTGACTCCATTCCCCGTTGTGGAACCACCATGAAACCATGGGGAATGGATGTGGAGACCCTATACCATATTCCCAAGCAAGAAGGGCCCTTGGAAATGCAAGGAGGCCAAGCAAATACCCATTCCTATGCGAGACTGGACAGTGCCCGGTTAGGAATGGCTGTTGGTGCAGAGGTCTTGGAGAGCAAGGTTGTATAGTGGGAAGTGCATCCTTTGGAGGAAGTGTAGAGGAGTGAGTGAAGCATCATTGGTGTGAAGGAGGAGCCTCCACCAATCCAAACAAGGTGGCTAGAATACAAAACCTTCACTGTGACCTAGACAAACTCTAAAAACCCTCACAAAAACCCTCAAAAACCTTAAAATCCACCAAGGAAAGAGTACAGACACGTGGGGGCCTAAAACCTAGAAAATCCTTAAGTCTTTGCCAAATGAATGGTAGTCCTTTTTGGGAGATTGGGTTGTTTGTGCATCGTTCGTGAGAGGGATCCCTAGAAGACCGGTTAGGAGGCCTAATTGGTCCTGATCCTTGTAGCCCTTTTTGAAGGCAAAAACACTAAATTGTGAAATCGGTAAGGGGTTAAAGGATTGAAACCTCTTGAGGGCTCATGAATGGGTGGAAAAGCCTTGGAAAAGGCTTGATACAACCTTGCTAAGACCTTGGAAGGTGTAGAACAAGATTAGCCCTTATTAGCCATAGTAAGGGAACTTGAGTCTCATGAGTAGGTGAGACCTTTGGAGCAGCATTGCAACTCATTGGTGGGTGGATTGGGAAAGGTCAGGGGATTCTTCAAGCAAAGGGAAGTCCTAGAGACCCTAGGTTGTGTAGAGAACACCAGGTGATCCAAGGAAAGGATCCAAGAGCATAGACTAGGCTAGTCTATCCCATCCCATCCCATCAGATTGGTATCAGAGCAAGTAAAAGACTTGTTGGACTATGTATGTCTCTATATACTGGTGAATCAATAGGGGAGCAAAATGGTTACTAATGCAGAGCTGTCTAGAGAGGTGGAAGAACAGAAGGAGAAAAATAGACTCCTTGAAGAAGCTGTGAGTGAGATGAGGGATAAACTGCAGGAAGTGGTGGATCAGAGGACACAAGGACCTTGGGATGAAGACACCAGGGGTAAAGGCAAGAAGACTATAGACATAGATGACATTATCCCTGAACCGGATCCCTTGTTCAATGAAGAACCTTTTGTGAAAGCTATTAAGGCCTTGAACACCAAAGCCTTTGAAGGAGTGCCACATTTCAGTGGAAGAATGGATATAGACACTATTATGGAATGGATTGAGGGCATGGAAAACCACTTTGAGTGTGAAGGAGTGACAGAGGCTCAGAAGGTTAAAGTTGCCAAATCAAGATTAAGGGGAGCAACTTTGACATGGTGGAAGTACCTGCAAGAAGAAAGAGTTAGTATGGGGAAGCTACCTATTGCAAATTGGAAAGCTATGGTGGGTAAGATTAAGGAGAACTACTTACCAGAGGATTATGAAGTCCAACTTCATAAGAATAGACAAGGATTGAAGCAGAAGGATCTTGATGTGGCCTCCTACGCAGAGGAGTTTCAAAAGCTATGTCTTAGGTCCAAAGTCCAAGAAGATGAATCCATTAAGGTGGCTAGGTATCTAAGCGGCCTAAAGTGGAACATTCAAGAGGAGATAAGTCTATGGACTCCTACTACTATCCAAAAGTGTCATCAGCTTTCTGCCAAGGTAGAAGAGAGGAACAAAAGGAAAGGAGACTCCCATAACAGGGGTAGAGGCAGAGGTAGAGATCCAATGAACCACCGAGGTGGTTACCAAAGCAAGTCAAATGAGCAGAGGAACCAAGGAGAAGCCAAGTTGACTGAACATGGCAGTGAAACCAATCCTAGAGGAGGACATTCTAGAGGAAGAGGTGCACAAGGTGGACCAAATAGGGGCAGAGGTACTGGCAGAGGTAACTCCTATTTTGCAACCATGAAGTGTTACAATTGTGGACAATTGGGACACCCAGCATATAGATGCCCTGACAAGCCTACATCATCCAACAATGGAAAGAGGGTTGCTTATGCACATGAAGACTCTTCAAGCAGAAAAACACCTGAGGTAGATCATATTGAACCAAAGAGTGGAGAAAATCTGATGTTCAATAGGGTCTTGATAAGACAGCCAGTCAAGAGTGAACCTAAGCATAGGAGAGCATTATTTAGGGTAAGGTGCAAGATTCTTGGTAAAGTGTGCAAGGTGATAGTTGATTCAGGCTCAACTGATAATATCATATCAGAAGAGGCGGTTAGGAAGTTGAAACTCACAAGGATACCCCACACTAACCCATACAAGGTGACATGGTTGAATCATGAACAGAGTGTGTTGGTCAATGAACAGACTTGGATAGAGTTTTCCATTGGAGGATACAAGGACAAAATCCTTTGTGATGTGTTGCCAATGGATGCATGTCACTTATTGTTAGGAAGACCCTGGCAATTTGATAGGAAGGTGATCTATGATGGAGAGGATAACTCCATTTCCTTTAAGAAGGACAGCAAGACCTTCAAGATTTAGTCTTTGACAGAGAATGAAGAAGGAACTTCAAAGACACCTAGTGTCTTAATGGCTACTAGTAAAGAGTTTTTGAACTTGCTACATGAGGAAGAGATAGTGAAGTGTGCCATCTTTGTGAAACCAAAGGAGGAAGAAGACAAGTTGTAGACAAAAGTACCCAAGGAGGTGAAGCACATGTTGCAAGAGTATAAGGACATAGTGAGTGATGGGACACCTACAACACTCCCACCTAGAAGGTCTATAAGTCATTAGATAGACTTTTTTCCCGGTGCATCCTTACCTAACAAGGCTGCATATAAGCTCACACCTGATCAGAACAAAGAGGTAGCAAGGCAAGTGCAGGAGTTATTGGAACAAGGATTGATTAAGAAGAGCATCAGCCCATGTACAGTCCCGGTAGTGCTAGCATCAAAAAAAGGAGGTAAGTGGAGACTTTACACTGACTCAAGAGCAATTAATAGGATTACCATAAGGTATAGGTTCCCTATTCCTAGAATAGAGGATCTAATGGATTGTTTAGGAGGGGCTATGTATTTTACCAAGCTATACCTTAAAAGTGGTTATCACCAGACAAGAATTAAGGAGGGCGATGAGTGGAAGACTACTTTTAAAACCATAGATGGATTGTATGAATGGCTTGTAATGCCATTTGGACTCACCAATGTTCCAAGCACCTTCATGAGGTTGATGAATGAAGTGTTGAAGGATTTCACAGGCAGATTTGTGGTGGTGTATTTAGATGACATTCTCATCTATAGCAAAACCAAAGAGGAACACCTTGAGCATTTGAGGTTGGTCTTAGAGAGGTTGCATGAGGAGAAGCTATCCATCAACCTAGAGAAGTGTGACTTCTTGAAGCAAGAGTTGGTTTACTTAGGATTTGTGGTGTCTAAGGGAACCTTGAAGATGGATCCAAGTAAAGTGGAGGCAATCTTGAATTGGCCTACACCTAAACCAGGGACTGAGGTAAGAAGTTTCCATGGATTAGCTCAATTCTATAGGAAGTTTGTGAGGAATTTCAGTGGCATATGTGCACCAGTCCTTGACACCATCAAAGGAGGTCTTAAAACTAAGTTTAAATGGACAAAGCAGGCTGACAAAGCATTTCAATTGTTAAAGCAAGAAATAGCCACAAAACCTATCCTTCTCCTACCTACGTTTGATAAGCTATTTACCTTGGAGTGTGATGCAAGTGGAATTGCATTAGGCAGTGTGTTGAGTCAAGAGGGAAGACCTATGGCATTTTTTAGTGAGAAGCTTAATGAAGCAAAGAAGAAGTACTCAGCCTATGACCTAGAGGTATATGCATTAGTGTAGTCTCTAAAGAAGTGGAGACATTATCTACTCCCAAAGGAATTTTTAGTGTTCACAGACAATCAGGCATTGAGTTACATCAACACTCAAGAGAAGCTAAGAAATAGACATCTGAAATGGATGGAGTATCTCCAATCCTTCACCTTCACCATCAAGCATAAGAAGGGGCAACTTAACAAGGTGGCAGATGCATTGAGCATGAAGTTGTTGACTATTCAAGAGTTACAGTTGCAGAGCATAGGCATAGAGGGTTTCAAAGACCTCTATGGAGGAGATGAAGACTTCACATCAGCTTACAAGGTTTGTAAAGATTTTGAGAACCATTTCCATGGTGAGTATGCAAACTACACTCTCCAAAATGGTCTCTTGTTCAAGGGTAACCAGTTGTGTGTACCTAGAGGATCTATGAGGGAGAACCTCATCCAAGAGAAACATAATGGCATTTTGAGTGGACACTTTGGGATGTATAAGACCCTAGATCTAGTACAGAGGTACTACTATTGGCCAAAGTTGCCAAGAGATGTGAAGAGGTATGTAGAGCAGTGTGGTGTATGCCAAAGAGACAAAGGTGGATCAAGCAATGCCGGTTTGTATCAACCATTGCCGGTCCCTAATAGACCTTAGAAATGTATAAGCATCGACTTTGTAGTAGGACTTCCCAAGACTAAAATAGGTATGGACAACATCTATGTGGTAGTAGATAGATTTTCCAAAATGAGTCATTTCATACCATGTAAGACTACACATGATGCTAGTTATGTTGCACATCTCTTCTTCAAATAGATTGTTAGGATTCATGGACTCCCTTTAAGCATTGTTTCAGACAGGGAAAACAAGTTCTTGGGTCATTTTTGGTAGACATTATGGAGGAGACTAGGAACTAACTTGTCATTTAGCTCAGCTTACCATCCACAAACCGATAGTCAAACTGAAGTCATCAATAGAGTGTTAGGCAATTTGTTGAGATGTCTAACTAAGGAATATGGTCAGACATGGGACCTTATCATTCGTCAAGAAGAGTATGCATATAATGACAGTGTGAATAGAACCACTGGTAGAAGCCCTTTTGAAATTGTGTATGGCAGACATCCAAGGGGAGTATGTGAGTTGAGAGATTTGAGTAGTTTGGAGATGAAGTGTGGACAAGCAGAGGACTTCACCCAAACCATCAAGGAGGTACAAGAGAAATTTAAGAAGGCCATCCTTGAATCCACTCACAAACTGAAAGCCAAAGTGGATGAGAAAAGGAGAGAAGTTCAGTTGAAGGTGGGTGACTATGTGATGGTCCATTTGAGCAAAGCAAGGATGCAAAGTGGTAAGCCTACTAAACTGCAGATGAAGAGGGTAGGACCTTATTAAATTCTGGCAAAATATGGTGAGAATGAATATAAGGTTGATTTATCTTCAGACTTAGCCATTTCACTAGTCTTCAATGTTGCTGATCTGGTAATGTACAAGGGAGAGATAGCAGGGCAGACTGAGAATCAAGCCAAGGTGTTACAAGACTTGGATGTGAACACCTTACCTCAAGTGAAGAAGCCTGAAGTAGTGGAGATCTTGGAATCAAGAGTGAAGAAGTCTACCAGACACCAGGTCTACATGGAGCACATAGTGAAATGGGCATATCAACCAGTATCTGAACCTACATGGGTGGAGGAGAGCAAGTTCAGGAAGCTTGGCATAGACCCGGCTCTCATCTCTTCTCCTATTTCTTAATTGTGTGTGGAGGGGGAGTATGGTGCAGGAGAACCCTTTCAATCTCTTCCTCCTTCTTGTTTTGTTGGTATTATGCTTCTTATGAAGCCATTGTATATAAAATAATGAGCCAAGTGCTCATAGGTCCTAGGTAGGGTCCTAGAGGAGATCTTAGGGGTCATAAGTCAAAATTGTGATGGCTTTAAAAATGGAGGTTGTGTGTGTCCTGGAGGTGTTTAGGGGTCCTTCATATCATGGTGGTGTCCTTATGTTGGCCCATTGTGGGTCTAGGAGTCATGAAGAGCAACATTGGGAAAGTTGCTCAAAAGTTGCATGACAACTTTTAAAAGTTGTCAAGCAACTTTTCCACCATGTTGTCAAAATCGTTAGGTTGGCATGGAAAACCCTAAATGTGGCACACCGACTGAGGTATGGGTATTATAAGATGTTTTAAACCCTAAGTTAAAGGGTTGGTTGTCAGAGATTGTACGACTCAAGCAAACTGTACTGACTGTGACTGTTTTTGAGTTACCAGTCTGTTTGAATGAAGTTACCGAGCAAACAAATGGATTGATTTGTGATCAAACCTATGTGGGATGTCTTCTTGGGTGTATATATCTTCATTGTGAGTGATTATATTATCTTTTTGTTTACCAGTTGAGTGTGTTTGTAAATAGTTTGTGAATTGCAGTTTTACTGTCCAGTTTTGGACCGGTTTGAGTAAATGAAGTCTTGACTGCATTCCCCATTGTGGAACCACCATGAAACCATGGGGAATGGGTGTGGATACCTTGTACCATATTCCCAAGCAAGAAGGACCCTTGTAAATGCAAGGAGGCCAAGCAAATACCCATTCCTATGTGAGACTGGACAGTGCCCGGTTAGGAATGGCTGTTGGTGCAGAGGTCTTGGAGAGCAAGGTTGTATAGTGGGAAGTGCATCCTTTGGAGGAAGTGTAGAGGAGTGAGTGAAGCATAATTGGCATGAAGGAGGATCCTCCACAAATCCAAACAAGGTGGCTAGAATATAAAACCTTCACTGTGACCTAGACAGACTCTAAAAACCCTCAAAAACCTTAAAATCCACCAAGGATAGAGTACGGAAACTTGGGGGCCTAAAACCTAGAAAATCCTTGAGTCTTTGCCAAATTAATGGTAGTCCTTTTTGGGAGATTGGGTTGTTTGTGCATCATTTGTGAGAGGGAGCCCTAGAAGACCAGTCAGGAGGCCTAATTGGTCCTCAACCTTGTAACCCTTTTTGAAGGCAAAAACACGAAATTGTGAAATCGGTAAGGAGTTAAAGGATTGAAACCTCTTGAGGGCTCATGAATGGGTGGAAAAACCTTGGAAAAGACCTGATACAACCTTACTAAGACCTTGGAAGGTGTAGAACAAGATTAGCCCTTATTAGCCATAGTAAGGGAACTTGAGTCTCATGAGTAGGTGAGACCTTTGGAGCAGCATTGCAACTCATTGGTGGTTGGATTGGGCAAGTTCAAGGGATTCCTCAAGCAAAGGGAAGTCCTAGAGACCCTAGGGTGTGTAGAGAACACCAGGTGATCCAAGGAAAGGATCCAAGAGCATAGACTAGGCTAGTCTATCCCATCCCATCCCATCACAAACCCCCCCTCAATTCAGGATTTGATTGCACAAAATTTGAATGAATTGAGGGGGATTGTAGATGTATATCATAGGATCCCTTGTCTAAACCTAATGTTTGATCCTCTCACGTTGATCATAAAGAGTATGGAAACCATGACTGAGGAGCACAATGTCACCCTTTTGTGGTGAGATTCTATGAGGGAAAAATATGTGGATGGCTTGTCGTATAAGGATATCAAGGATCTTGAGATATCCAAAGCCACTATTGCCTCATTGTTTATGAATCCCCGCATTGATCAACCTGTAGACCCCCAAAAAACAAAACTTTCTATTAAATGGTGCACAAATGATGGTATTGTGAAAAACTTTTGGGATCGTTGGTGGATGGTTTTCGACAAACCACCCAACAATAATCTTGATGTCCCCTTCTATTTCATAAAAATATTGTATGCTGAGTTTGTTTTATGCAAACATGTTAACTACTTTGACATCCAACCTTTCCAGGGTGTAGGTTTAGGTATGCCCCAAAATAGACCTAGGACAGTCAAAGTAGTCCAGGGCCCATATGTCCCCCCTCCTCCTGTTGATCCCCCACCTCCAGTGCAACATCCTGATATCATTTATGAGGCGGCTTCACGGACCATATCGGCTATTCACTCTTTTAGTAGCCTTTTGGTTTCTCAGGCTGGGTTAGTAGCTCAACCTACTTTTGATGGTAGTGGTGCATCTAGTGGCACTGACATGTCATCCTCGGCTCCACATATATGTGTGCCCCATAGTTGTGTCATGTGTGGGCATGTATGCTTGGGTCCAGTTGGACAACCTGTTGATCCTCCTATGGATAGTGCAGATTATGAGGTGCATGAGATGCATGATGCACCAGATGTTATGACACGAACTGGAGGATACCCTGGGGAGTCCTCACATGCTAGAGGTGAGGAGGCACCATCATCATACATTGGTGATGTAATGGTAAGATTTGTATTTTCATAGTTCATGTTATATTTTAAATGAATATTTATAATATAGATAATATTAAGTACTAATTTTTATTTACATGGTCTATTTAACACTTGATGACTGAGGAGGAGTTGAGACAGATTCAGGAGGGCACCTTGTTGGCCATTTCATTTGGCCTTGATAGCTTGATGGTACATATATTATTGCACCTAGTCATTTCTATTTTATTGTACATACATGCTCATCATTTATATTGGTATTAATTAGATTATGTAGTAACTTGCATGTATATCTTATTTTACTCTTGTAGGCATAAGCAGCACGAGTGCGGGGCAGTGTGATATAGGATCTGGTAGTGCAGTTGAGTACAAGGGAAAGGTAATTGAATACAAATATGATTGAATGAATAGTTTAAATAAATTATAGTGATTATACATGTCTAGACATAGATTGATAGTTTCATATACTTGTTGTGTATATATACAGAGAATTCATGGCTTCACATCCTTGATGACTACACTCAGTATACTTGAAGATGAAGAAGAAGAAGAAGAAGAGATGCCTCGAGTAGATGTGTGTTTATTTTTTTTTGTGATTAGTAGATATAATTTGTTATTATCAGTGAAAATTATATGCTATCTTGTATCAATGTCATGTTTATGAACATATGTAGGTTGTGTATGAAAATATCCAAAACATACCTCCTCTACCGAAGGCATACATCAAGAGTCCAGCAAAGCCAAAGAGAAAACGTGGAGATGATGTAAACATGAATAGTTTAGTTATAGTTCATTTGTATGTTAACTTTTCGAATGTGAATTATATAATATAACTAATATTAATCATGGTTTGTTTTTCTTGCACAGGATCCTTCAAAGCCGAGTAGTGCGGTGAAGAGGATCGATTTTGATGATCCATCAGCAGCTTAGGATGTTATATATAGTTTTGGGATGCTTACATGTCTAGTTGGCATGTATATTTTGTATATGGACATACATTCACGTATTTAGACATACATTTTTTTCAGTTGGCATTTATGCCATATTTGTGTATGGACATACATTTGTAATCATTTGACATTTTTATATATACAGAAGTTGATATTCAATCATATAAATTGCGACTCATCTGTGCGTGGTTTTATCATGGAAATCTTTAATCTTCATTCCAATAATTAACAATGGTTAATAATGGTTATTTAATGAACAATACAATTCTTTTCATTTCATCATAAGTGTTGTTTGTATAATGAACAATATAATTCATTTAATGAACAATACAATACAATTCATTTAATGAACAATACAATTCATGAGAAATACAATTCATGAACAATACAATTCATTTAATCAATAATATAATACAATTCAATCAATGAACAATACAATTCATTTAATGAACAATATAATACAATTCATTTAATGAACAATACTTGATACAATTCATTATTACCCTATGCATGGTCCTATTTCTCCCCCACCTCGGTCGAACGCTTGGGGTTTTATTAGGGCAGCAATTTTTCAGTTGGCGAAAAAATCATCAATCTCACTCAATCGAATGTTGTTGCGTGGCCAATTTCTCATTCTGCTTGTCGTGATGATGAACCATCAGCTTCAACATGTCCAATTAGGAATTATTACCCTATGCATGCTCTTATTTTCCCCCCCCACTCGGTCAAACACTTGAGGTCATACCCTACCGGCGTCGTCCCTTGACTGCCCTAAGTGCTAAAAATTGTCAAACTTTGACGGGCCCTAACTCAAAATTTGTGGCACCTACGAACGATCAGTTTGAACCTATGGGGCCATGAGAGGGGTCCCTAAAAAAGCCTATCTTGGTTTTTCAAGTTGCCCTACGATTTTATTAGGGCAGCAATTTTTCGGTTGGCAAAAAAATCATCAGTCTCATTCAATCGAATGTTGTCGCGTGGCCAATTTCTCGTTCAACTCATCGTGATGATGAACCGTCAGCTTCGACATGTCCAATTAGGCATTATTACCCTATGCATGCTCCTATTTTCCCCCCCACTCGGTCAAACGCTTGAGGTCATACCCTACTGACGTCGTCCCTTGAGCGCCCTAAGTGCTAAAAATTGTCAAACTTTGACGGGCCCTAACTCAAAACCTATGGCACCTGCGAATGATCCATTTGAACCTATGAGGCCATGAGAGGGGTACCTACAAAATCCTATCTCGATTCTTCAAGTTTCCCTACAGTTTTATTAGGGAAGCAATTTTTCGGTTGGCAAAAAAATTGTCAGTCTCATTCAATCGAATGTTGTCACGTGGCCAATTTATCATTCACCTGGTCGCGATGACGAATAGTTAGCTCTGAAATGTCCAGTTAGGCATTATTACCCTATGCATGCTCCTATTTTTCCCCCGCACTTGATCGAACGCTCGGGGTCATACCCTACCGACGTTGTCCCTTGAGCGCCCTAAGTGCTAAAAATTGTCAAACTTTGATGGGCCCTAACTCTGAATCTGTGGCACATGTGAATGATCCGTTTGAACCTATAGGGCCATGAGAGGGGTCCCTACAAAATCCTATCTTGGTTTTTCAAGTTTCCCTACGGTTTTATTAGGGAAGCAATTTTTTGGTTGGCAAAAAAATCATTAGTCTCATTCAATCAAATGTTGTCATGTGGCCAATTTATCGTTTAGCTCATCGCGATGATGAACCGTCAGCTCTAACATGTCTAGGTAGGCATTATTACCCTATGCATGCTCCTATTTTACCCCCCCCACTCTATCGAACACTTGAGGTCATACCCTACCAGCGTCGTCCCTTGAGCGCCCTAAGTGCTAAAAATTATCAAACTTTGACGGGCCCTAACTCGGAATCCATGGCACCTACAAACAATCTGTTTGAACCTATAGGGCCATGAGAGGGGTCCCTAGAAAATCCTATCTCGGTTTTTCAATTTTCCCTATAGTTTTATTAGGGCAGCAATTTTTTGGTTGGTAAAAAAATCGTCAGTCTCACTCAATCGAATGTTGTCGCGAGGCCAATTTATCGTTCAACTCATCACAATGATGAACCATCAGCTCTGACATGTCTAGTTATGCATTATTACCCTATGCATGCTCCTACTTTCCCCCACTCGATCGAATGCTCGGGGTCATACCCTACTGACGTCGTCCTTTGAGTGCCCTAAGTGCTAAAAATTATCAAACTTTAACGGGCCCTAACTCGGATTCTGTGGCACCTATGAACGATTTGTTTGAACCTACGGGGCCATGAGAGGGGTCCCTACAAAAGCCTATCTCAGTTTTTCAAGTTTCCCTACAATTTTATTAGGGAAGCAATTTTTCAGTTGGCAAAAAAATCGTCAATTTCACTCAATCGAATGTTGTCGCGTGGCCAATTTCTCATTTTTATCATCGCAATAATGAACCATCAACTTTGACATGTCTATTTAGGCATTATTATCCTATGCATTCTCCTATTTCCCCCCCCCCCACTCGGTCGAACGCTCGGGGTCATACCCTACCGACGTCGTCCCTTAAGCGCCCTAAGTGCTAAAAATTGTCAAACTTTGACGAGCCCTCACTCAAAATCTGTGGTACCTACGAACTATCCGTTTGAACCTACGGGGCCATGAGAGGGGTCCCTACAAAATCCTATCTCGGTTTTTCAATTTGCCGTACGTTTTTATTAGGGCAGCAATTTTTTGGTTGGCAAAAAAATCGTTAGTCTCAATCAATCGAATGTTGTCGTGTGGCCAATTTCTCGTTCTGCTTGTCATGATGATGAATCGTCGGCTCTAACATGTCCATTTAAGCATTATTATCCTATGGATGCTCCTAGTTTTCCCCCCTAGTCAGTCGAACGCTCGGGGTCATACCCTACCGACATCGTCCCTTGAGCGCCCAAAGTGCTAAAAATTATCAAACTTTGATGGGCCCTCACTCAGAATCTATGGCACCTGTGAATGATCTATTTAAACCTACAAGGCCATGAGAGGGGTCCCTACAAAAGCCTATCTTGGTTTTTCAATTTGCCCTACGTTTTTATTAGGGCAGCAATATTTCGGTTGGCAAAAAAATCATTAGTCTCAATCAATCGAATGTTGTCGCGTGGCCAATTTATCGTTCTGCTCATCGTGATGATGAACCGTCAGCTTCGACATGTCTAGATAGGCATTATTACCCTATGCATGCTCCTATTTCCCCCCCCCACTCAGTTGAATGCTTGGGGTCATACCCTACCGACGTCGTCCCTTGAGCACTCTAAGTGCTAAAATTATAGATAAACAAGCATTACACTGTAGACACATAATGATCATCAATATTTCCATGTATTGTATACACATAATTACCATTACACTTGCATGTGACATCCATGAAGGGATATGCAAACATGATTTTTTTTTTCATTATCAATACAACTACACCAATGTACTCATGTACAGATACATTGTGTATCATCAATATAACTAAACCAATTTGCTCATGGACATTGTATATCACATCCATATACAAATACAACATCCCACTTCATCTGCATCAGACATCCTCATGTCCTAAGAGAAAAGTTTACATACAACAATGCTTACATATAAATGAAGACCAAAATAAGTAACCTTTTTATGTGGAATGAATGTGCTACAAGAAACAAATTATAACACTTAATACAAATTAGTTTGGAAAATTATAAATACATCATTTGAAATATTTTTAAGACGTACAAGATTGTATAATTATGAAACTTGCCAGTTTCTCTGCAAAGTATGCAAGCATAACTTTGAAGAAAGATGCATGTTGATTAAAGCCCTTCTCACTACATTTCTCTACATGGTTGAAGACGATGGTAGATATGATCATTTCCATATATCAATACATTCACTTGACTTAATGTTTATGCACAAAATTTTATCTCATTAATGCACAAAGGAATATGTACCATCACCAAGAGAGGGTCTTGTCAACGACGAATGATCTAGCATGAACCTATATTTTTAAGAATTGTTAGTCTACACATAAAATGCATCGATGAACATAAAGGCTTTATGATAATTAGTTCAACTGAAATGCATGATAATAAATGAAAAGGTGGGATTATATACCACAAAAATACGTCCCTTCAAATTATATCAACAAAACCCACTATATTGATGCAAAAATCATAATGTGATACTGTCGTATATCATCAAAAAAGACCTGCATGAGCATAAAGGTTTTAGGATAATTATATCATCAAAAAATGTCAAATAGTGTTCTCTAATAACAAAAATTGTAAAGCTCATCAAATGCATGATAATAAGTCATGTTGCAAAAATACGCCCTTTTCCAATTATATCAAGTGTACCTGCTATGTGCATGCAAAAACCATGTTGCCAAAAAAAAATGTTCATCAATAGACCTGCATTTTCAACACATCCTTAATATACACGTAACAAACTTGAACATTAAGGTTTAATGATCATTGTTTGAAATGAAATGCATGATAAAAAAATAAGGCACCATTAAAGACCTACTACTCAAGTGTACCTGAAGGGTCATCTCTTTTCTTAAGAGTATCCAATATTGCTTCATTATCAATAGTAGTCACTGTCCATAGCTCTTTGGTCTTCAATTTTGCTTGATGCTTCAACAACTTGACATTTGTAGCTATAATAAGGTGTGAATACATTATAATGGTTTTGTGTCTCTCATAGTCTTCAAATGTAGGTATGCCATTCTTTCTGATCATGTATGTTTGTAACCAAGTTCCCACAACAACAAGTGAACCTATAGGATATGTGAACCCATCATCATCTGTCACTGGTTGTGTTAGCTTTTGTTTTCTCTGTACACATCGTGCCAACCAATATTCTGATCTCTCTTCATTCCCTTGTGGTGCAACAACTACAAAAACATGTCCTGGCTGTACAAGATCTGATAGACGGTCATACTCAAGTGAACTTTCCATGTCATCATTTGACAGGGATATTGTTTGAGATAAAGGAGTTAGATAGCAAGGGACCCATGTATCAACCCACTCACTTGATTCGCACTGATCCCAATCATACTGAACACAACTCTGACAAAAACAAGCCAACACTCATGTCCAAATGGTCCATGTACTTGCATCTGAGCTGAGACATGAATGCATCTTTGAAGAAGCTTTAATTGTTTGACAATCCAATCTATCTCCCACTATTCCCTCCTGAACCAACCAAAAGAATCTGGTCACTGTTGAATCAAGAGTACCTCCATGTGACAATGCTGAACTACACCAATCAACAATAGAACATGCATCAGAGAAATTTGCACCTGAAATCCTCAATTGCTCCTTAATTAGATCTCTCTTCAAACATGCATCTAATCCATCATTCTCTCCCTTCCCATTCCCTACCTAAAAAAAACACCAAATATGAGGTTTACACCTCTATACATGCATTCTACTCAACCAATAAAACATACGGGCATTCTTGAATTGACCCGTACAATTATCTGACTATATTATATGTCAGTCAATTGTAATATCTTTCTCATGCAAGAACTCAAAAAAAATCTCGAAAGAATGTTGCACATACTTGAAGGAGTGTGATCTATCATGACTCATATAAAAATGATACTCCCTGATTATCTTCCTATCCTCTTCTGTACTATCAGGAGCATGTCTATATGTAATGTGAACACAAATAGCAATTTGGACTGAATTGTAGTACTAAAACTCTACCTCATTATGTGGTTGCAATGTATAGTTCTCTACAAAATCAACCACTAATACAATAGTGTCAATCAGGAAAGAGTTCTTACACATCCTAAACTATTGATCCAACCACTGAGACCTATGGGTGTGCCTTGCATACTTGTAGGAAATATTTTCCTTAAAATCCAAAATAAAATCAACAATACTCACTTCTCTTGAGACTAATTTGCATCTAGAACCTTCACCTCCACTCTTCAAAGTATATTTCATTGTCTCATATCTTTTTTTCTCAACATAATTCTTTCCAAACTCGTGTTTTCTGCCCTCATGAAAACATGAAACAAAGTTTGACAACCCACCACATTCTAAGCACTTCTCATTCAAACAATCATTTCTATAGAAATAGCATCCATCATCTCTAGGGCATAAAAATATATCTTGCAAGTCTCTTGATGATCTCGGAAATAGAATTGCACCACACTCCTGCAACATCTCATTAGTATGCATCATAGAACGAATATGACATAAAAGTTCATGGTACATTGAAAACTCCAGATGGTACTTGCAACAACAAGTATTGCAAATCTTAAGAGGAACACAATAAAATGGTTTCAAAGATTCAAAGGCCCTTTGTGATATTTGCAAAGTTGGATGTACTTCACAAAACTTTTTGTACAACATTGTTTGGCTTGATTCCAAGAAATGTTTGGGATGCAGTGTGCGGTCTCGGTTGCCGATTCTTAATTTCAAAACATCCTTTACATTGGGTGACACTCTATAATTAGAGTGCCAAAATTGTTGAATCTCCTCCTTCACATTGTCAATCAACTTTCTATCAACACGTGGAAGCCTCCCACCAAAAGCCCATGTATCTTGTTGAAGTGGATCGTCAAGTCTTTATCTTCGTGCAAGTGCTCTATCCAAAGCTTTATAGTTTATGTTAAAATCAACACAAGTTTGTCTCATTTGATGAGCCTTCCACAATTGATGGCTTACTAAGGAGGTTTTAATCACTCTTCGAGCGGCTCTCTTATCTCTTTCTTTGGTATTCTTTCCAATAGAATTGAGAGTGTCAAATAGATTTTTTGCAATAATAGACTTTCTCTCCATCTTCTTGTTCATACCAATCTTCAATTTGTTTAGCAATGGTCTCATCTTTATCATCTTTAGCAATTTAACAAAGAGTTGGCATTGCTTGGTCAATATCTTATTACTAAAATTTTGGTCAAAAATTTGTGTAGCCCACAACCAAACGGTTCTTGTTGACCTCTTGCCTTCAAGATTAGCAATAATGTTCTCATCAATTTCAAGTAACCATTTTTGGGTTCTTGAAGGTCTTGGATTTCAAATTTTTCTTTCATCCATGAGACGGTCTTCATTTCTAAAGTAATTAGGTGTTACATATGGTTCACTTGGTTGAGCAATTCCACCTTCAATGTCAAAGTTTTCCACATTTTCACCTCCTATGTCAAAAATTTCCACATGTTGAGTATTTTCATTATCACTTTCAATATTTTCAACATTTTCAAAAATTTCACTTTCAAAATCTACATTTTCATTTTCAATAACTTGTGACAAATTTTCAAATTCAATTTCCTCTTCACTTGAAGTAACATTAGCAATATTTAACATACCTTGTCTTCTCCTCATATGAAATTCTCTATCTCTTTCTCTATACACTTCAATTTGGTCATTTGAAAGTTTTCTTTTGTATTTAGACTTTCGACGACTACTACTCCCCATTTACCTCCACACAAATGCTCCTAAATGATTGACAATGTAAGATTTGACTTTAAGAATCTCCCAAAAGCACAAATTTGTCTCAACTTGTTTGAAAACCCATGATCGTTGATAGAAAATAGAATATGTAGACTGTGGGCTGTTGGAATCCACAAAATGGCCCACAAGGCTCTTTTTTATTTGCAAAAAACGGAAATTGGATATTCGATTTTAATGTATAAATTTGTCATCCCAAAATTTTTTCCCGTTGCCGCTTTTTTTTACTGTTGCCACATTAATGGCAATGGTAGAAATGGGATATCCAATATTGGATTTTATTAGTCATATTTTAGAGAGAGAGAGAGAAGGAGAGGGAGAGAGAGGAGGAGAGGGGGAGAGAGAGAGAGAGAGAGAGAGAGAGAGAGAGAGAGAGAGAGAGAGAGAGAGAGGGATAGATATTAGGGGAGAGTGAGAGGAGGAAAGAGAGAGAGAGAGAGGAGAGGGAGAGAGAGAGATTAGGGGAGAAAGAGAGAGAGGAGGAGAGGGAGAGAGAGAGATTAGGGGAGAGGGAGAGGGAGATAGAGACAGAGACAAAGACAGAGGAGGAGAGAGAGAGAGAGAGATTAGGGGAGAAAGAGAGAGGAGGAGAGGGAGAGAGAGAGATTTAGGGGAGAAAGAGAGAGAGGAGGAGAGAGAGAGAGAGAGAGAGAGAGAGAGAGAGAGAGAGAGAGAGAGAGAGAGAGGGATAGATATTAGGGGAGAGTGAGAGGAGGAAAGAGAGAGAGAGAGGAGAGGGAGAGAGAGAGATTAGGGGAGAAAGAGAGAGAGGAGGAGATGGAGAGAGAGAGATTAGGGGAGAGGGAGAGGGAGACAGAGACAGAGACAAAGACAGAGGAGGAGAGAGAGAGAGATTAGGAGAGAAAGAGAGAGGAGGAGAGGGAGAGAGAGAGATTTAGGGGAGAAAGAGAGAGAGGAGGAGAGAGAGAGAGGAGAGGGAGAGAGAGAGATTAGGGGAGAAAGAGAGATAGGAGGAGAGAGAGAGAGAGAGAGGAGGAGAGGGAGAGAGAGAGAGAGAGAGTGGAGGAGAGAGAGAGAGAGAGATTAGGGGAGAAAGAGAGAGAGGAGGAGAGGCAAAGAGAGATTAGGGGAGAGAGAGAGAGGAGGAGAGGGAGAGAGAGATTAGGTAAGAGAGACACATTAGGGTTCATATGGTGTCGTAAGGGGTCATATTGTGTCCTACGACCCTTTAGGACACCATATGACCCATAATGATAGAATGTGGTGTCGTAAGGGGTCATATGGTGTCCTACGACCCCTTAGAACATCATATGACCCCTAATGACACCATATGGTGTCATAAGGGGTACTATGGTGTCCTACGACCCCTTAGGACACCATATGACCCCTTAAGACACCATATTTGGTCGTTATGGGTCATATTGTGTCCTAATAGGTCATATTGTGTCATATGACCCCTTTAAGACATCATATGACCCCTTAGGACACCATATGACCCCTAATGACACCATATTGGGTCACTTTGGGTCATATAGTGTCCTAAGGGGTCATATTGTGTCTTACGACCCCTTAGGACACCATATGACTCATAACAACAAAAATTGGTGTCTTAAGGGGTCATATGGTGTCCTAGGACACCATATGATCCCTATGGACACTATATGACCCTTAACGACATCATATGGTATCATAAGGGGTTGTATATTGTCCTTAGGGGTCATATGGTGTCCCATGAACCCTTATGACCCCTTAGGATGCCATACGACCTGTTATGACACTATATTGGGTCGCTTTGGGTCCTATGGTGTCCATAAGGGTCATATGGTTTCTTACGACCCCTTAGGACACTATATGACCCCTTAAGATACTATATTTGGTTGTTATGGGTCATATTGTGTCCTAATGGGTCATATTGTGTCATATGACCCCTTTAAGACATCACATGCCCCCTTAGGACCCATATGACCCCTAATGACACCATATTGGGTGGCTTTGGGTCATATGGTGTTCTAAGGGGTCATATTATGTCATACGACCCCTTAGGACACCATATGACCCATAATGACACAATTTGGTGTCTTAAGGGGTCATAGGGTGTCCTAGAACACCATATGACCCCTAACGACACCATATGGTGTCATAAGGGGTCATATGCTATCCTTAGGGGTCATATGGTGTCCCATGAACCCTTATGACCCCTTAGGACACCATATGACCCGTTATGACACCATATTGGGTTGCTTTGGGTCCTATGGTGTCCTAAGGGGTCATATTATGTCCTACGACCCCTTAGGACACCATATGACCCCTAACAACACCATATGGTGTCACAAGGGGTCCTATGGTGTCCATAGGGGTCATATGGTGTCCTACAACCCCTTAGGACACCATATGACCCCTTAAGACACCATATTTGCTCGTTATGGGTCATATTATGTCCTAGTGGGTCATATTGTGTCATATGACCCCTTTAAGATATCATATGACCCCTTAGGACACCATATGACCCCTAATGACACCATATTGGGTCACTTTGGGTCATATGGTGTCCTAAGGGGTCATATTGTGTCCTATGACCCCTTAGGACACCATATGACCCATAACGACACAATTTGGTGTCTTAAGGGGTCATACGGTGTCCTAGGACACCATATGACCCCTAACGACACTATATGGTATCATAAGGGGTTGTATGGTGTCCTTAGGGGTCATATAGTGTCCCATGAACCCTTATGACCCCTTAGGACACTATATGACTCATTATGACACCATATTGGGTCGCTTTGGGTCCTATGGTGTCCTAAGGGGTCATATTATGTCCTATGACCCCTTAGGACACCATATGACCCCTCACGATACCATATGGTGTCATAAGGGGTCCTATGGTGTCCATAGGGGTCATATGGTGTCTTACAAACCCTTAGGACACCATATGACCCCTTAAGACACCATTTGTGGTCATTATGGGTCATATTATGTCCTAGTGGGTCATATTGTGTCATATGACCCCTTTAAGACATCATATGACCCCTTAGGACACCATATGACCCCTAATGACAATATATTTGATCTCTTTGGGTCATATGGTGTCTTAAGGGGTCATATTGTTTCCTACGATCCCTTAGGACATCATATGACCCATAACGACACAATTTGGTGTCTTAAGGGGTCATATGGTGTTCTAGGACACCATATGACCCCTAACGACACTATATGATGTCATAAGGGGTCGTATGTTGTCCTTAGGGGTCATATGGTGTCCCATGAACCCTTATGACCCCTTAGGACACCATACAACCTGTTATGACACCATATTGGGTCACTTTGGGTCCTATGGTGTCTTAATCTCTCTCTCTCTCCCCCTCTCCCCTAATCTCTCTCTCCCCTAATCTCTCCATATATATCTCTCTCCCTTAATCTCTCTCTCTCTCTCTCTCTCTCTCTCTCTCCCTCCCCTCCCTCCCTCTCTTTCCATCTCTCTCTCTCCCTTCCCCCTCCCCATCTCTCTATCTCTCTATCTTTGTCTCTGTCTCTGTTTGTCTCTGTCTCTATCTATCTCTCTGTCTCTATCTCTCTGTCTCTTTGTCTCTGTCTCTATCTCTCTCTCTGTCTCTATCTCTATCTCTCTGTCTCCCTCTCCCTAATATCATATACTAATTTATTTATAAATTAATATATTAATATATTAATAAACATTAGATTAATTATGTGCAAATTTAGTTAGAGAATTTACTTATTAAAATCGGATATCTCATTTTTGTAGTAAAATTTTCAATTTTCAAATTTTGGCTCGGGAATGCTTTGGTATTTGGCTTGGAAGTGACAAGCCTAGAAAGTCAACTGAAAAAACATGTTTTTCAGTATTCCTTGATTTTCTAGACTTTACATTGTTGGCTGACGACTTTTTTTGTAGCCAAAATTGATAAAATAAAAGGGTTTTTTAAGGACATTCCTAGCTTTCCAACAATATAAGGCTTGTCTTATTTCAACTTTAATAAATAATTATTATTTATTTTTTAATTAAATTCTGACAATAGTCCTGATTGATAGACTGATTGAAAAACACTCATAACTTTCAAACAGTATAACATTTTTTGAATCTGAAACATGCATCACATCCTATGCTTTGTCTACTATAGGGAAGAATTAAAAAAAAAAATTCATAAGGTTTTGACCAAGTTAAGGTGGTCAGACTTAGGATTTTTTGAATTTCTAAAAAGCTGTAGTAAAAAATTCATAAATAATTATTTATTTTATAAAAAATAAAAAAAAATATGTGTCACATCTGGACATGAGTCTAATACTTATATTATAAAGATTATAAAAAAATATTATGATTTGATTGTGATTAGGGTGGTCAGACATACGTCTACTTCTTTTTTTTTCCTGAAATTTTAGTACCACTGCATTGAAATTTGAAATTTTCATCAAATAGGATTTTTTTTTTTCAAAAAACAACTAGTAGCTTAGAAACTACATTCAATTTTCTATATATTCTCTTCTTACATATTTTAAAAATAATGTTCACAACTTATTCAAATTTTCATGTCAAGTTGCATAACTCTGATTTTCTGAAATTTCATTGTCACTTAAGGGCCTATTTTGGCACACCATGATCTTGCACATACCTGAAAGGAAAATGACCAAATGAAGAACTATACCCATTATATTGTAATGATAAACCATAGTAGACCTCTAATAATCAATAAAGTGAATCAAATGTTGAATCAACAGAGTGTGTTGATGAAGACAAATCCAATCTTTCTTTTTTATTGTAGGAATAATATGATGGCATGCAGCTGGAAGAGGTACATTTGAATCAACAGAGTGCGTTGATGAAGACAAATCCAATATTTATTTTTTGTTGTAGGAATAATATGATGGCATGCAGCTGGAAGAGGTACTTGAAGGTCTATAAGATCATGTTGATGCTATTCAACATCATACATCACTTCAACAATAGTCAAGAGATGAATCAAGGGAGTTTATTCATATTCTTGATTATGTTGATTCATTTTATTTGACTAATTTATTTAAGATAGATTTATGTATTTCATGCTTTGATGATTCTAATTTTGTTAATTATTATGAAAATGAAAATTCTCACTTGATTATTGCTAATACATCGATGAAGAGTTAGGACAATAGTTTTATCTATAAATATTAGGGTCAAACAATCCCACAAATATTTATTGATGTAGTTTTAAAATTGGGTTAGATATGTCACTCAATGGGTATTTAGTGCATGTATCAAGATTTTATTTTCTTGATTTGTCGAGGATTCATCCCACTAACCCACATCCTAGGGCAATTTGTTCTAATTTCTTGCTTGATTAGGATACTACTATGATAGGTTAGGTTGATTTTAACTATGTCAATTTTGAATATAAGAATTAAGAAGTACTAACTGGTTTTATTATTGATCTAGATATAAATACTTGTATTTACTTGAGGTGACACCTATTCATTTGCTAGGTAAACCACATGTTGATTCAATAAAAGGTGAAATTTTGCATGTTTGACACTAAAAATGCTAAATATTATATTGACATTGTTGATTTGGCTTTTTTATTATGGAAATGATTCACTAATTAGTGCTACTTGTGATTTTCATGTCTCTAATGCACTTCAAATGATGCATCATGACTTGAGATCCTTCAAAGATGAAAGTACATATTGTCCATAGGAGGTTAGGTGATGATCATCATCCATTTTTAGTTGATAGTACTTCAAACCAAATGGTATAGATTCTATTCAATTCTTTAGATTTGAATCCTATTAATTTGTTTATTGAGATTAGGGTAATAAAACATGTATCCAAATCTATACTGACCATGATAGTTTACCCCAACTATTTGATAAATATTAATTATCCTAGATATGGGATTAAAATATACCTACATCACACTTGAAAAATATAAATTTGAGTTTGCTAGACTTAGGACCATGGGTAGAAAGCTTCTACTCTTTCACATATTGCTAAACCATTCAAGAGAGAGTGTTGATACATGTTTCCCTAAGCTCTTATACATAACATTTTTTTTCCTTTATTTGTTTTCTTTCTATTTTTATTATTGCCTTGTTGACTTATTCATCATATTCTATGATCAGAGCCTCTTTTGTCAAAACTATTGAATAATGGGCTTATTTTTAAGTGCCAACATAAGGCCTCCACTGAGAAAATGTTACTCTAAATTATCCATTTGATAAAAGATGATTGAAATTAGGTTTCTTACTTCAAAATATAGTCTTGGATTATATGGTTGTACCACTATGAAACTAGATTGTTATGTTGTGTTCATCTTGAAATGTTTTATGACACCATAAATATCTTATACACATTAATATTTTTTCAATTATTTTTCTTGGTTATTATAGTTCAATATTGAGTGAAAAATATAAGGTTATACCTTTTTCACTGTTGTGATTCTCATCCTAACAATAAGCTTCATTTCTTGAAAGTTGAGATAGGATCTTTAAAATTTCTTAAAAATAATATCAAAAAATGAAAGTGAGAAAGTAAAAGAAAAGGATATGATAATAAAAATCAACTAGATAGAGGATTTAGGCAACCTTATTAGGGCTATGAATACCTAATTGGCAATAGAGTTATTACTTGAGTGTCTAGTCATGATGACAACCTCACTAGGGATATAAACACAATTGAAAGTGAGGTAATGTCTGGAAGCAGTTTAAAAATTTAGATCAATACATGTAGCTCAATGTTGGGTTTTTCAATGGAAAGTTTTAGCACACTATAATAAAGGCAATGGATTCACATGCACACACTTTAGTTTCTTGGATACGTAAGGTTGTTCTAACATTAATCTTATTTTATTTTATTTTTGCTTACATGTATTTAGTTTGGTCTATGAAATTGGTCATTTTGATCTTAACTATCCTTTATCTTTGAAATACTTTATATCATTTCCATAGTAAAGTCTCCATCTATTGCACTTGCATTCATACCCTATTTTACTTTTTAATAAATGTGGACTCCCTCCTTATTTCTTCTTTTTCTTATGATGCAACCATGACCCGGAGGATCCTCAATGAGAACAATCTAGATCATCCAGCAAGAGTAACACAATGGAAGCAACAACACACTCATGAATACTAAGAGGGGGGGGGGGTGTGAATTAGTATGCCAAAAATCTTTGTACTTAAACACTTTACTAGTCTAGTAGTAAACTGGTAAAACAGTTTAGCAAACAAACCGGTTAGCACACATGCAAACCAAATAGCAAATAATGCATTCACCCACAGAAGCACAAACACCATAACACAAGATATTTTGAAGTGGAAACCCAAATGGGAAAAACCATGGTGAGATGAAACTCACAAGTAACTATCTACAGAATATGAACCAGACTGGTTAAGGTCAGATCGTTAAGGTCATACAATGTTCTTTACCAGAACAGATCTTGTTAGGAATCTTAATCTCTGTTAGGAGATAAGTCTGATTAAGGACTACCTTGCTAGAGGAATTTAGATCCACAGATGTGAACCACCTCGTTAGAGGATTTACAAAAGGCTTTTTGGGCCTACCCGGTTAAGGGCTTCAGACTTGTCGAAGATGTGAGTAATCAACAAGTGAGTGATCTAGCAAATAGCACAGATTTCTTGATTAGATCCTTGATAGCTCATTCCTAATACATTCCAGCATTACTTCAGTCTTCAACACATTCATTCTCTACCTTTTTCTCATAGACATGAACTTCTCTTCTATAATCTCACTTACAAAAATTCATCAACCACCTTAAACCCTCGCAACAACTTAAAACCCTAGACATGATGTCCTTATAAAGGAATCTGATTTCATGTCGGTTGAATAGGATTACAATACAATTTCCTAGGTTCACTGCATCTAGACATATTTGGTAACATGACACAAAAAGCACTGCCTGAGTGCCGGCATCGCAAAACAATCGGTGGATGGTAGCTTATCACAAAATGTCAGTTGGTAACTCATCACAGAGTATTACCGATTCAAACAAAATACCAGTTTAAGCAAAATACCGGTTGCCGGTTTGACAAAATGAAGACTGGGAAATATGAGTTGTGCCACTTCATTCCTTCGTACCGCTTGGGATCTTCATACCGCTTCAGATCGGTAAACACTTTTTGCAAAACACTGATAGTCTAAAGACTATAATACATCACACCAGTTGGAACAAATACCGGTTGAGCTTTATCTCGTACATACAAAAAGTGATCTCATAGCAAGTGTGTGTCCATCAATGACAATCACAACATAATCATAAAAAATGCCAACAATCTCCCCCTTTGGCATTGATGGCAACACTTAGGAAAATTTTGACATCTAAGTGTTCTACAATAAAGAATATGCCATAATCAAAATCACTCCCCCTAAGCATATACACTATCCCTTTTGCAAAAAATGCAAGGTATACTATTCCTTACCAGAAATAACATGAAAGTATACATCAAAGCATCAAAATTTATATACTTCTCCCCCTTTGCCAACAATGTCAAAAAAAAAAATATTGCAGACTAACCCTTGTTTCATGAGTATTAAAATAATAAGTGTTTATGACAATAAAGAGTAAAATTTGTCAAAAACTGATTTAAAGTCCTGCAAAAATTGCTTCATGGATAAGGACCATGACTCAAGTAGGGATGTAGCCACTTCTTTCTCTGTTTGCATTTGGGAGACCTGTTCTTCCATGACATCTATCATGCTCATTTCTTGAGTGACCGTTAGGGCATCAAGATTTAGATAGCATTTCTAGAGAATTTGCAGTCTTGGCAGTAGGACCAGTTGAAGTTCCTACAAATTTCGTGTCCAGTTGCTTATCTTTGCCTCTAGTCTTGCAGACTGAAGTTGAAGCTGGTGAACAGTTTGTCCATAGGTGGAGAAGGAGTCATAGGGAATCTTGAAGGTGATAATAAATGACTGCGTATCAGTTTGCAGTTTGTCCTTTTGAGTGAGCACATCATCACATAATAAATGAGGTTAACAAATCTTGTTGAGTAGACGATTGCCCTCATTCATTGCATCTCTATTGTCCTTCTGTGCCTTTTGGAGATCAGACCGGAGCTCTATTAATTTTCTCACCAAGGTAGTGTCCAGAGCCTTTTGATGTGCCTTCTTGGCATTTTATTCAGCAACCTCTTCCAGGCTTTGCACCTGGTCTTCTACAACTGTATATAGGAGCTTCAGTTGAGCAAGTGAGGAATTGGTACTGGGAAGGTTCGTACCAGGTATCAAACTGGTAAGTGTCTCCACCATAGTTTGGATAACATCTTCCTCCTTTTTCCTCCTTAGAGCATCCAATCATTCTTGAGCAAGCTTAATGCTCTACAGTAGCTCCAATTCATTTGTAGATTGGAGGTCAATAGGACTGGTAATGTCAGCCAATTTAGCCTTACTACTAGTTGCCATTGGAGTCTCCACCTGTGTGCTCTTTTCCGTTACTTCCTTGTCCTTGGCTTTTTGCTGGTCTTTTTGAGCCTTCCTCTGATCCTCTTCTTCTTTCTTTCTTTTCTCTTCTTCTTGTCTCTTCTCTTCATCTTTTCGCTTCTTCTCTTCTTCATCCTTCTTCTCCTCTTCCTTCTTCCTTTTCTCCTCTTCCTATTTCTTCTCTTCCTCTTTTTGCTTCTCCTCTTCTTTCTTTTCCTCTTCCTTCTTCTTCTTCTCTTCCTCTTGTTTCTTATTTTCCTCTTCTTTTCTCTTCTTCTCCTCTTCTTTTTCCTCTTTCTTCTTTTTCTCCTCTTTTCTCTTATCCTCTTCCACTTTCCTCTTTTCCTCTTCCTTCCTCTTATCCTCTTCATCTGCTTGTTTCTTCTTTTCTACTTCCTATTGCTTCTTTTCTTCTTCTGCCTTTTTTTCCTATCCCGTTCCTTCTGATGGTGTACCCTGAGTAACATTTTCACCATCTAAGGCATCAACATCAATGGGGTCCATTTGTTCATGTGACCGGTTCTTCTTCACTGTTATACACCTCATCCGGTTTGCCAGTTTTTGATTCTTGCTCAACTTTTCTGTTGGCTTCAACCACTTGATGCATCTTAAGAGCTTCTTGAGCATGAGTATGTGTATCTTTGATCACTTCATGAACCTTTCCTTCCAGTAACAAGAGTCTTCTTCTTCTCATGAAGAAGAGGCCTTTGTATTTATTCATAACTTTGAAAAGTTCCGAATTTGATACATCAGGAAAATGTTGAGCAAATATTTCCTCCCTCATTTCCTATTCCTTTTCTATGGAAATGCGTCATTTATTGTCTAGAGAATTATACAAAGAATCTAGTGTCTCAGATCTAATTTCTGAAGGCAATCGGTCCTTAACACATAAATACTTGGTGATTTCCTGTTCAACTTCTTCCTTTTCTTCATCATTGAAGTCATCAAAACAATCAATTAAATCATTCAACACTTTTCTCCTAATATTCTTTATAGTTCTTTGACAATATGTCAAAGGTTTGTAAGAAGAAATATCAATATTTACCAGTGCAAATGATGCTGGTTCATTTTTTGTCTTTTTCTTCATTTGCCTAGTCATCTTCTTAGGTGGTTCTTCTGACATAGTTTCTTCTAAGTTTGGTGTACTTCTTTTTGTCTTCCACTTCCTATCAAAGACTTTGGTAGGTGAAGCTTTTGGTTTCTTCTTAGCTGGTGACTGCTTGGTCACTTTTGGACTGGCTGCAGTAATCGGTGCTGATGTTGAAGACACTGCCTTTCCTTTCTTTTTTGAGGGTTCTTCAACTGGTGTAACCCTTTCCAGATAGGTGCTGGTTCTCTTTGCCTTAGGATCAAGGGGTGATGCAATTAGGGTAGAAGCATACCCATCCAACATATCATACATTACCTCATAGCCCATAGGCTCCACTTCTTCCTACCTAGGCTCAACAGCCTCCATTATGCATTCATCCACTTTGATGGTGAAGTAGATGTCTTCCTCATACTTTTTGACTATGTCACTAGATATCCTTATCCTTTGGCTCAACTTGCATCTAAACTCATCAAAGTATTTGTTTAGTGCTTTTGGATAGCTGGTTCCAACCACTTGTAGGCTCTCCTTGATTTGTTTTGTCACTGGTTGGCTGGTAGACCACTGAATGTCACCTAATCCTAGAAAGTAGCGTTGGAAGTAAAAGAACAAACCAACCAGTTGTTGTCCAAACTTAAATCTCAGTGCATTGTCCTATTTGATCGACTTAAGATTCAACATAAGTTGTCTTTGCATACAAGTGCACAGATCAAATGATGCCTCTTCCTTGATCATCCTGTAAGCGACATTTACCGCTGCAACAAAGACATGCTTAATTCTGCTAGCAGAGAATGTCCGATAACCTATCACCATGCAGGCATACTTGACCAGATCATCCTTGATTGAGTTGACGGTCATTCCACGTGAGTCACTCACTGAACTGGTGAGCTTGGACATTTCAGTCTTGCTGACCTTCCTTAGGACTGGCACTTCTCCTATGTTACAGAAACTAGTGATGACATGAATCACTTCTGGTGTGATATCATGCGTCCGCTCTAGGTACATCTTATCACTATGTACCCTACTTAGAATAATGCGAATGTGATCATCCAAAAATTCTTCTAGAAAATAAACTG
Organism: Cryptomeria japonica; assembly: GCF_030272615.1. Taxonomy (NCBI): domain Eukaryota; kingdom Viridiplantae; phylum Streptophyta; class Pinopsida; order Cupressales; family Cupressaceae; genus Cryptomeria; species Cryptomeria japonica. The sequence continues at coordinate 718,339,052 of NC_081411.1, read as the reverse complement.
CATTATGAAGTTTCTTCCTTTCCAGAAGGCTAAATTCCAGTTTAATCTTCTTATCCTTTCCGCAGAATAAGCTCAGCTGTGAATAGATTACAAGAGACCCTAGGTCTTTGATTTTGCAGTCTATGTAATTGGAAATACCTTCTTCTACTATAACATCAGTAGGTACTTGAGATAGGGCATTGTATTTTGACTTTCGTTTAATGAAGTCCATAGAATCAATGGGTGTACTAAAGCTATCATGTGATGCAGAAGCCATGATAAAAGGAGAATTTTGAAGAATACCTTTGTAGATTGAAATTTAGGGCTTCACAATTTGAAACACTCCTTCGGTTGCAGAGATACCTCTTTGCATTCTAGTCTCCTTCAGCAGATGTTAGCTTCAGATTCTTCTTCATGTTTTTGATAGACTCCTTGGATTGCCGTGTAAATCGCTTTTCTTCGCTCTGCACTTGAAAAACTTCTTCGCTCAAAAAAAATGATAAGTGAGAAATGATTTGAAAAGTCCTTTTAAACAGGTTCTCCACCTACCATAATAAATGCTCCACTATTAGGGCATAAACCCTACTTTGCCTTTTACCATTTTTCGTCTTCTATCAACTGATAGGTATCACATACTGGTTAAGGTCTTTTACCAGTGTAAACTGAGGGTTTGAAGTATTTTGCCGTTTGCTCCCCCTAAGCTTTTCTAATGCTTAGTTTGTCAGTTTTGTGATTTCCACACTAGGTGAAGAAACCGGTTCTTCATGCAACACCACTGGTTTCTTTTTCTAGGTTTTGTTCATATCTGCTTGAACAGTTTCAATATCAATCTTTCCTTCTGGAGTGACTGATATGTCATTTGATATGTTCTTTCTTGTTCTACAGAATCTGGCAATGTGACCTGGTTTTTTGCAATGATAGTAGACCATTCTAGGTGCTCTCCATGGTCCATTATTCATGTTACCATTCTTCCTCCTGCATGTTGTAGCAGTGTGACCATGACAATGACAAATCACACAGATTTCTCTCCATCCGGTTGCTGCTTGATAGCCACCGCTACCTGACTGATGATTAAAGGTATTAAACCAGTTGGGATTCTAGTTCACAAAAGGTTCCAAACCAACTCCTTGAGTCCTCTGAGGATATATTCCAGTGTTGTTCATAACAGACCTGCATTCAGATGCTCTATGCCCAAAATTGTGGCATGCATAACAGTTACCATTAAACTTATTGGATCTAGGTACATTGTTTATAAAGAAAGGAAAATTATTGTAGGCTTTTCTCCTACACACATTAGCAGTATGTCCTTCTTTAAGACAGTTAAAGCAAACAGGTTTGAACTTTTTCTTACCTTTACCTTTGAGTGTTAGTTGCTTCTTTGATGCTTCAACATTTGCACTAGAGGTCTCACCTTCCTCATGACTGGAGTAACCAAATCCATCAGTATTCTTGACAAGTTTGGCTGATTCAAGCTTTTGCTCTAGCTTAGCAATACTCTTGTTGAACTTAGCAAGTATTTCCTTTGACTCAAAGAGTTCTTCGGAAATAGCAGTATTTGTTTCCATCAAGTTTGCATTCTCGGAGATGGCTATGTTCAGTTCTCCTTGCATGTCCTTCTTTTCCACTTTGTTCACATGGAGTTGAGTAGTTAGGGCACTGATCTCTTGCTTCAGCTTGGAGATTTCATGATCTTTGTCTTTTACCAGATCTTTAGCTTTCCTCTGGTTCTCATGCTCTTGGCACATTCGAATAGTCAGTCCTTCCAACTCCTTTCTTAGGTTGGAATTGGATTCATTCAACTTTTCTACTTCTTGAATCATGGCTTCCATGTCTGCTTCATCAGAAGAACTATTTTCAGATAGCTTTATCAGTTTTTCAGCATATTCTCTCCTTTTTGCCTGAGAGGCCTTATATTTGACCATAAGATCATCATAGGCTTGCTCAGACTGAGTGAGCCGATGAGTAAGTTCACTCATAGTGTATTCCCCCATATCTCTTTCCAAATGGTTAAACTTATAGAAAGGGAGGCTCTGATACCAATTGATGAATACTAAGAGGGGGGGGTGAATTAGTATGCCAAAAATCTTTGTACTTATACACTTAACTAGTCTAGTAGTAAACCGATAAAACATTTTAGCAAACAAACTAGTTAGCACACATGCAAACCAAATAGAAAATAATGCATTCACCCATAGAAGCACAAACACCATAACATAAGATATTTTGATGTGGAAACCCAAATGGGAAAAACCACAGTGAGATGAAACTCACAACTAACTATCTGCAGAATAGGAACCAGACCGGTTAAGGTCATACAATTTTCTTTACTAGAATAGATCCTGTTAGGAATCTCAATCTTTGTTAGGAGATAAGTCGGATTAAGGACTACCTTTCTAGAGGATTTACAAAAGGCTTTTTGGGCCTACCCAGTTAAGGGCTTCAGACTTGTCGAAGATGTGAGTAATCAACAAGTGAGTGATCTAGCAAATATCATAAATTTCTTGATTAGATCCTTGATAGCTCATTCCTAATGCATTCTAGCATTGCTTCAGTCTTCAACATATTCATACTCTTTCTTTTTCTCACAGACATGAACTTCTCTTCTATAATCTCACTTACAAAAATTCATCAACCACCTTAAACCCTCGCAACAACCTAAAACCCTAGACATGATGTCCTTATAAAGGAATCTGATTTCATGCTGGTCCAATAGGATTACAATACAATTTACTAGGTTCAATGCATCTAGACATATTTGGTAACATGCCACAAAAAGAACCGCTAGAGTGTCAACACCGCAAAACAATTGGTGGATGGTAGCTCATCACAAAATGTCAGTTGGTAACTCATCACAGAGTATTACCGGTTCAAACAGAATATCGGTTTAAGCAAAATACCGGTTGCCGGTTTGACAAAATGAAGACTGGGAAATATGAGTTGTGCCACTTTGTTCCTTCGTATCGCTTGGGATTTTCATACCGCTTCAGATCGGTAAACACTTTATGCAAAACACCGATAGTCTAAAGACTATAATACATCATACCAGTTGGAACAAATACCGGTTGAGCTTTAACTCATACATACAAAAAGTGATCTCATAGCAAGTGTGTGTCCATCAATGACAATCACAACATAATCATAAAAAATGCCAACACACACAAGGTAGAAAATGCATAATTATACATCCACAATATCATAGTTTTATTATAATCAAGTTGACAACATGTGGGAAAACATATAGGCTTATAGGCCTAGAACAACATACATTTCAAATTACAATCCATCCGGACCTCCAAGAAGTGTCCAAATTATATAACATGTAATCATCCTCCTATAATCTTTCACTATCCCCAAAGGATCAATTACAATGATATATATAGCATCCAAAACACATATGGGTTGGCCACAAAAGATTACATTCTCCAAAATAGGAAAATGAAACGTGTAAAATAGGTCAGACCCAAAATGTGAATATCTCCTCCATCAAAGACAATAATGAAGTGAGGCCACCAAGGAAGGTCAGCCAAGGGCCTAAGAACATCGAGCATGACACCAATTAGATCCATAAACCAAGGAATCACTTTGCAAGAGAAGAAATATCCAACTAGCCGTTAAGCTCAAAACTGTTGGCCATTTCATGGAATTGATTATGTGTTGCATTGATGTTTTGTCATTGATGCCAATACTAGTTGTTTGGATGCTCTATCGACACCCCTCTGGTTCTAGTAGGTTGAGTGGTTTCTGGTTAACTTGGATCTGACATTATCTTGTAGGATCTGGTATAGTCCGATGATGGAATCAACTTATTCATGATACTTATACTCATATTTGGTTAGTTGGTTTTGGTCTGGAGATCAGATGCTATCTTTCTTGCTTAGAAGATTGGTTTCTGGTTCCGGTGAGGGTTTCACCAATAGAACTTTTGATGGAGATCTTTGATGAATTGCATAAGTAGTGTTGGTGCAGCTTCTGGTGGATTTTTAGGATGTTGTTGGTGATCATGTTCGAGACTTGGTAGATGGAGATTATTGCTATGGTGTATGGACCTATTCTTGGTCCCAGTTGATCTAGGTTATGGAGCAACTTTAATTTAACATGTGGATAGGACCTATTGATGTATTTTTGGGATGTCTTATGTGTTGATATTATTTGTTTGGTCTAAGGCTGACATGGTTTGTAATTATGTAATTGGTTTATTGTCTGGTGGCTGACCTAATTGTTTATGGTCGAGGAGTTTGTATATATAGATGTAAGATCTCATTGTAGATCATCATGGTTATTGGTTAGAGGTCATGGTCAAGGAATGTAATGTACAAATAATGTAATATGATTTAGACAGAGGAGTTGGTTGATCATTGGAGATCGAATTGGGTTTATCTAAGAGGATTTAGTCCTCTGCTATTGAGCTTAACCAGAACTCTACTCAGGCATAGGAAATGCTATCATTTGTAGTTCAAGCTTCTCCAGATTGTAGTCTAGATTTATATGTATTCAATGAGGCTCCTTTTGTGATGAGGAGTGCGCTCTAGGATGCTTGCCTTCTTGCAAGTGTAGGCCCCTCAATTTTAATTTACATAGAGACTGCAGAAGTATTATCTGAATGTGGGGAGGCTTCCCATTGTGGTTTTTCCCTTTACCAGGTTTTCCACATACAAATCTTCATGTTACATGGATGGCTTTTATTCTGTGATTATTGCTTATGCTTAATTGGTTTAACTACTAGTCTAGTAATAATGTTTTGGGTTGCGGTATTAAAATTTAAAATACTAATGGTTCTAGTAATCTATGACCACTGATTCACCCCTCCCTCTTAGTTGTCTTTCGATTATCTGAACTGTCTAACAATTGGTATCAGAGCTTTGGTCCTCTCTGTAGAAAGCTTAACCACTTGAGGAAGATCTTATGGTGACTAACAGTTCAAGTTCATCCAGTCCTTTAGGAGCTATCTTTCAAAGGGATATTCTAATGCTTGATGGAACAAATTACACAGTATGGAAGATTCATATGGAGAATCATCTGAGATGTTTTGGCAAGGAGATTTGGGAGATCACACAGAATGGTGTCATGCCCTATAATCCGAGATCTGACAATCCTCCTCCAAAAAACCTGGACAAGGAGATTTAGAATGATTGTAGAGGAAGAGAAGCCCTCTTGTGTGCACTTTCAGATCAACAAATAATGAGATTAAACAACAAATCATCTCAAAAGGCTATATAGGATAAGTTGGAGACTCTTAATGAGGGTGACCCTACAATGTAGATTTCTAAAATTTATGGTTACCGGGTGAGATATGAAAAATTGAATATGGAAGAAGATGAAAGGATTACTGCATTCATGGAAAAGGTAAATGGTATTGTTATGGGAATTCAATGTTGTGGTGGAACTCTGAGCAAAGATGAAATTGTTTCTAAATTCTTGAGAGCCCTACCACTGGCTTATAAAATGAAGGCTACTGCTATTAATAAGTTGAGAACAATAGCTAATACATCTGTCAACAAAGATACTTTGGTTGGGAAACTATCTATTTTTGAGCTTGAAGAATTTGGACCTTCTGGAGCTATGAAGATTGAACCTTCTTTTCATGCATCTACATCTACAACCGGTAAGCAAGACTGGAAAACTTTATATGAAAAGGAGTTGGAAGATATGAAGAGAGAAGATGATGAGTTTGAGCAACTTGAAGCACTATTTTCTAGAAGAGTACCAAAAGGACTGATAGGAAGTAAGTATGAAGGAAAAACAACTTTTAAATGTTTTGCATGTAATAAGATTGGTCATTTTGCATCTAGATGTCCTGAAAGAAATTCGAGACTTGAAGATAGAGTTAAAAGATCATTTAAGCCTAACTCTGGATATCAAAACAAGTATAAATACAAGAAAAAAAGAGACAAATCATGCTACATAGCGGATGAGGAAGGCATTACTAATTCAGATGATGAACCGATAGAAGACTTTGCTAGTGGATCTGACAACGAGAAAGAATGGGTATTCCTGGCTATCAAGGAAGATGATCCGTCACTAGAAGAGAATGTACTTGAAGAGAAGGCACTTGTTGCTAAAATTGAAGACAAGGATGAATGAGTAATTGATAGTGGTTTTTCACATCATATGACTAGAGATAAAGGGAAGTTTCTATCTTTGCAAGAATTTGATGGTGGTCTAGTTAGATTTGGAGATGACAAGGCATGCATGATTAACGGAAAAGGAACTATATCATTGGATGGTAAGAACAATACTGACAATGTTTATTACATTGAAGATTTGAGGCATAATCTTTTGAGTGTATGACAATTGGTAGACAAGGGATTTCATCTATAGTTCAAGGATGGAAAATACAAAATCATTAACAAATTTGGCTTGGAGATTTCAACCGGTACACAGACAAAAGGTAATATATTTCATTTGAACTTCTGTGAGAAGACATGTTTGATTACATATATTAATGAGAGTTGGCTATGGCATAAAAGGCTATGTCATGTGAATTTTGTTTGCATTGTGAAGATCAGTTCAACTAAGGATGTTAGAGATATACCTAAGATTATGAAGCCCTATAATCCGGTATATAAAGAATGTCAAATGGGTAAACAGGTTAGAACCTCTTTCAGGAGTATACAAGATAAATCAAATGATGTTCTTGATCTTATTCATACTAATTTGTGTGGCCCTACTAGAGTTAAAAGTTTTCAAGGTGATAGATATTTCAATCTAATCATTGATGATTATTCTAGAATGATGTGGGTTACTTTTCTGAGAGAAAAATCTAAAGCATTTGAAAAGTTTAAAATCTTTAAGGCTAAAGTGGAAACTAAGATAGGATTGAAGATTAAATATTTGAAATCAGATCATAGTGGAGAATTCACATCTGGTGAGTTTAATAACTTTTGTGACAAGCATGGTATAAGAAGAAAATTTTATGCTCCCCATACACCTCAGTGGAATGGAGTTGTGGAAAGGAAGAATATAACTATCTTGGATGCTGCTAGAACAATGATGATGGAAGCTAGTCTACCTCATATCTACTGGAGAGAAGCAGTGAGAATAGTGGTTTATACATTCAACATAGTACACATCAAAGGAGAAACTAGTAAGACACCTTATGAATTATGGTTTGGCAATACACCTACAGTTAAGTATTTTAGAATTTTTGGTAGTAAATGTTATATTAGGAGAGATGATATCATTGGGAAATTTGATCCTAGATGTGATGAAGGCATATTTATTAGTTATTCTAATGAAAGCAAAGCATACAGATGTTATAACAAGAGATTGTAGAGAATTGTGGAGAGTACTAATGTCAAAGTAGATGAGCTGAATAGAAATCAAAATAGAGTTTATGTGAAGGAACTGGCAGTGGAAATGATTATATCTAAACCGGTAGCACCTTTACTGGAATAGAGTGTTGAACCAGTTACTCTGGCAGTATCAAAGAATTCTACAGTAACTGAAGAATAGGGAAGAGGAACAAAAAGTCAAAAGACTCCTAGGTATGTGAGACTGAATCATTCAGAAGATCAAATCATTGGGGATAAGAGAAATGGAGTGATGACAAGAAGAAGATTGACAACTAATAAGGTATGTTTAATTTCACAAGTTGAACCGGTATCAGTAATTGAGACATGTAAAGATGAATATTGATTGAAAGCTATGGAAGAAGAATTAGATCAGATTGAGAAAAATAACACATGGACCTTGGTTCCCTGGCCTAAAAATAAAAATGTTATTGGAAGTAAATGGGTTTTTAGGAATAAATTAAATGAGGATGGTCAAGTTATAAGAAATAAGGCTAGATTAGTTTGTAAAGGATATTCTCAGAAGGAAGGAATTGATTATGGAGAGACTTTTGCACCTATAGCTAGGATTGAAGCTGTAAGATGTTTCTTGCCTATGCTGCTTATAAAAACTACAATGTTTATCAAACGGATGTTAAATATGCATAAAACTTAAGAATGAAACAGATAATAAATACAATGAAACCATACAACATAACACCATGATTTGTATGTGGAAAACCCGGTAAAGGGAAAAACCATAGTGGGAAGCCTACCCACAGTCATATGATACTTGTGCAAAAAGTATGTGATATGATGAGGGGCCTACACATGCAGGAAGGAACACTACCTAGAGTGTACTTCTCATTACAAAAGAGTCTCACTAACTGCAAAGAGGTTATAACCACCTCAAAATAATTAGACAACAATTCAGAAGATTGAATTGTCAGAGATAGCATCTACCATGCCCGATTATAGTTCCGGTTAAGCTTAATACTAGAGGTCTTTGACCTTTTACATAAACCCAATTCGATCTTCAATGATCGACCAAATCCTCTACCTGAATGATATTACATTATTCACACATTACTTTCCCATGCCATGATCTACAATGAGATCTTACATTAATTTATATAAACCCTAAGGCCTAAACCAATTAGGTCGGCCACCCAAAAGATATTACAATAAGATCATTACATACATCCATATTACAATGATATGCCATGTCGACTTTAGACCAAAACACCATTAACCAATTCATAAATCATCCCGGTAATGTGTAGAGAACACGTAAACATGATACTAGTCCATAAGCTAGATAGGTATCCGACCTATATTGGGTCCACCATGCCAAAGTGATGTCTCCAACTAGTCGAGGCATGATCAAGTATCACCTTCTGCATCCTGAATTCCATCTAGAAGCCACACCAACACCACTTAAGCATCCTGTCAAAGATTCTCAGTTAAAGCTCTGTCAGTAAAAGTTTAAACCCTTATCATTATAAGCTTACTAGAGTGTATGTAGCATCCGATCACCAAGTCAATACCAACTGAGAAAAACATTCTCCAAGAACATGTAACACATAAAACCAAACATACTCCATTGATCCAAACATGCAGGAAGTGTCCAACAGATAGTCCCTTCTATCGGTAACACTAGATCTTCTATCGGTAACCAAAACCTGTCCGTCGGTAACCAAAACCTATATGACGGTATCCAAGACCTATCTTTTGGTAACCAACCATAACAACTAGTGTTGACATCAATGACAAAACATCAATGCAACACATAATCAATTCCTCCATATTGCCAACAACATTATCAGAGATACTATTCATTCCGACACTAATGTGGGATGCTACTACTCAGGGGGAGTGGCCAACTTTGTGATTTAGAGGCTTATGTTTTTTCTTTGATATTTCTATCAAATTTCAGGCATTGATGTCAAAGGGGGAGTAATATTGATGTGAAAAAGAAAGAGAAATTCAGAGCTTTACAAAGATATTATTCATAGGGGGAGAGATATTAATATTCAAAGCTATATACGGGAGATTATTGACTATCTTCCATTGGGCGAGATGTGTTTGGCATTTATTGGTACTTAGATGTTTTTCACATCTAGTGTTTCCATCAATGCTAAATGGGGAGATTGTTGGCCATTTGGTAGAATTGATTATGTGTTGCATCAACATTTTGTCATTGATGCCAACACTAGCTGTTTGGATGCTTTACTAACACCCCTCTAGTTCCGGTAGGTTGAGTGGTTTCTTGTTAACTTGGATCTGACATGATTCGGTAGGCTCCGGTATAGTCCGATGATGGAATCAGTTTATTCATGATACTTATACTCATATTTGGTTAGTTGGTTTTAGTTTGGAGATCAGATGCTATCCTTCTTGCTTAGAAGATTGGTTTCTGGTTCTGACAAGGGTTTCATTGGTAGAGCTTTTGATGGAGATCTTTGATGAATTACGTAAGTAGTGTTGGTGCATCTTTTGGTGGAGTTTCAAGATGCTATTGGTGATCATGTTTGAGACTTGGCAGATGGAGATCATTGCTATGGTGTATGGACCTATTCTTGGTCCCGGTTGATCTAGGTTATGGACCAACTTCAATGTAACGTGTGGATAGGACGTATTGATGTATTTTTCAGGATGTCTTATGTGTTGATATTATTTGTTTGGTCCAAGGCCGACATGGTTTGTAATTATATAATTGGTTTATTGTCTAGTGGGCGACCTGATTGTTTATGGTCAAGGAGTTTGTATATATAGATGTAAGATCTTATTGTAGATTATCATGGTTATTGGTTAGAGGTCATGGTAAAGGAATGTAATGTGTGATTAATGTAATATCATTCAGACAGAGGAGTTGGTCAATCATTGGAGTTTGAATTGGGCTTATGTGAGAGGGTTTAGTCCTCCGGTATCGAGGTTTATCAAAATTGTACTCAGGCATAGGAGATGCTATCATTTGCAGTTCAACACTTCTTTCGATTGTAGTTTGGATCTATATGTAGTCAATGAGGCTCCTTTTGTGATGAGCAGTGCACTCTAGGTTATTTGCCTTTCTACAAGTGTAGGCCCCTCAATTGTAATTCACATAGTTATTGTAGAAGTATTATCTAACTATGGGTAGGCTTCCCACTATGGTTTTTCCCTTTGCCGGGTTTTCCAAGTACAAATCTTGGTGTTATGTGGATGGCTTTTATTCTATGATTATTGCTTATGCTTAATTGGTTTTGTAGATAGGAATTTGGAAATCATCAAAGCAATATAGACATTAAACTAGCTCAATCATGAAAAACTCAATTGCAATGATAAGAAAACCTACAAACATTCAATAGAGATATGAAAATAAAACATTCAATTCAAATGCAAACCATCACAAATGCGAATATTTCCTCCATGACTGTCCATTGTCCTTCTTTCTCCTTCAAATTGCTTTGTTTTGTGGATCTCATCTACAAGTGCATAAGCATAATATAAAAGCAAGATTGACAAGATGGTAGCGCAAGAATACTAGAAGCATGATTGATTCGGGGATCGATTCGAAAAAGTGATTCAATTGGGATCCTTGATTGAAGAAATTCATCCAATTTATAGAAAAATTGGAGAGATGACAAGATTAGCATGAAGAGATTTGAAAGGAAATTTCAAATCAAGAATGACAAATATGACAAATTATGACAAATTGACACTTTCTATGCGAAATTGATTGATTGATAATTATGACAAATTATGACAAATTGCTATGTCAAAATTGATTGATTGACAAATTATGACAAAATTGACATGTCATTTCCATGAAATTAGGAGAAATATTAGAAAAATAGGAGAAAATAGAAAATTAGATGAATTGGAAATTAGGAAATTAGAAATTGATGAAAATTAGAAAATTAGGAATTAGGAGAAATTAGTAAATTGGAAAATTAGGTAAATTAATTAATAATTTTTCATTCATTAATTCATTCACAAAAAGAGGGAGGAATTAGTTAGCCAATTAAATAAATATTTAATTGTGACAAGAAGACTTAGGATAAATAAATAAATTATTTAACCTAGAGGGAAAATGACAAACAAGATTAAATGAATAAATCATAAAAATCCTAGAAGATGAATTAGAAATGCAAGGACGACAATTAGGTCTTGATGTAGGATTGATTTGATCATGATTCTGACTTGATAAAAGACCAATGCTGATAAATGATTTGATTGATAAATGTGCCAATTGACGAGGAACAATGACTAATTGATCCAAATTGACATGATTGAGAAGGATGACGATCGATGACAAATTGATCGCAAAATGACAAGATTGAAAATGACAACAATCGATGACAAATCGATCGCAAAATGACAAGATTGAAAATGACAATGATCGATGACAAATCGATCGCCAGATGACAAGATTGAAAATGACAACGATCGATGATAAATCGATCGCAAGATGACAAGATTGAAAAGAGGAAAAAACCCTAATTAGGATTGACGATGTCCAAAATGATGACAAATGAACACGCACATTGATGCAATAGGATAAGATCGACCAAAATCATGACTAAAGATTGTTATCGACAAGACCAAATTTGAAAGCGAGACAAATGAAGAATGCAAAAGAAGGACTCGATGCTCGCAAATGATAAAGACCAAGTGCGCAACATAGGAGAAATGTTAATGCGAAGCAAAAAACCCTTAAATAAGGCAATGCGCAAATGTTAAAATATGACTCCGCAAGCATTGACCATTTTTAGGCATCTACATTTTGCCCCTCTTTGAGACAATGCAATTCTAAGCATTGTTTCAAAGAACAATAATGAAAATGCCCCAGATAATGACAATGACATATGCCCACCCCCTCGAGGAATTGGCCGGAAAAATCTAGAAAAGAGGCCAAGTGATCGATAAGAATGACAAAAGACGATAGGTTCGAATGGATCAAAGGGACTGCCAAGACTGACAGAAGAAATGTTAGTAAGAAGAAATTAGACAAAGGATAGTTAGAGATGAAGGAAAACTTGCTTTCACAAATGCACATAAGTAGGTGAGAAACTTTATTTATTGTAGCAAAGCAGATGTAGAGCATCATGGCATTGAAGGCTAGAGCTGGAATGCAACTCCCTTTTGCAAAAGACAGACACATCAACACAAGGAATGAGTGAAGAATCCTAGGGGTGCATACATCAAAGGTCAAGGTCTGTGTGGCATTCACAAAGCAAACATACTTATCACAGACTCCCAATGATATAGTTGCCCCAGTTTGTGACAATCATTCCACAAACAACAAACACAACAAAAAAAAAGGAAAGAGACCATGAACCATCCCGGTTACTCTAAATCACTCAGTGACATCATTGAGCAACATAGGAACATGATCAAAGCCAAAGATAAATCAATAAAAAGATAAGACGCACAAATTCAACCAAGTCAAACAAACAATCTGATTGTCATTGTCAAAAGTGGAAAACAAGAATGATCATGCTGATTGGTTCCAGGGAATGCGGTACCCCGTCGAAGACAGGACAATGTCTAGTTTCGAGTATACCACACCTTGTATAAGACCCATGATAGTAGTGACAAGGACAAATGATATTGATGTTGATTGATTGATATGACAATTTTGATCAGTTTGAATGTTTGGTTTGATGGAAAAGTTCATCTGTTAATGCATGATTTTTAGTAAAGCGCAGTGTGTGATTGATTGTTGTTGGATGTATGCTCAACGATCTGTCTATGCACAAAGGGGATTATTTTTGTTTTATTTTGTCGATTTTTTACCATTTTTTTGTTCATTTTTTTCAGGACTTTATTTGACTTTTTAGGGATTTTTTCAAGACATTATTTGATTTTTTTGGATTTTTTCAAGACATTATTTGATTTTTAGGGATTTTTTCAGGACATTATTTGATTTTTTTGGATTTTGTTCAGGACATTATTTGATTTTTAGGGATTTTTTTCAGGACATTTTAGTTGAAAATGAACACATGATTTTTTTTTTATGTTTTTGAATGTTTTCAGGATTTTTTTCAATTTTTTTGATTATTTCAGGACATTTTTCAATTTTTATGATTTTGCCCCCAGTGTCTAGCAAGGCAAGGAATATGATATGTGAATAAATAGGCTTTCTGAAATGATGGTGGATAGAGGGAAGACAAAGGCCTTTTATCATGGAGACAATACAGATGCAATTTTCAAGGGCTATTGCGTGATGGGACAAGAGACTAGATATGACAATGTAAAGCAGGAACATGGCATGAGGGACATGTCAAGAGATGTTTGAAACCATGTTTAAATTTTGTGTCCTTATGTCACATCAAGATCAAGGAACAGAAAGAGTGTATGGATAGTGATAAGATATGGATAGGATAAGAAAGACCAAGAATGGAAAAGGGACATGGACTGAAGGTCGGGATTGGCTAAGGGATAGTGGCAAAAAGTTGCAATAAGATAGGGAATATGGATGAAAGGTTGTAATAAGCAAATGGATAAAGACCAAAAGCTATGATGGACTAAAAGCTGCAAACAAGATGCATGATGCTCATGAAGATCCTCAGCCTTGTCAAGATCAAAGGTGGAAAGGGAAACTGGACATGAGGGACAATAGGATATGAAGGGGAATGATAGGGGTTCGATAGGATGATGGAACAATGAAGGACAAAAGGATATGATAGGATAAAACCTATCCCCAAGTACAGTATGCAAGAAGTTCATAGATTATGCATGATGCATGTTTGCCAGGTTTTCATCACGGTACTTGCCCAAGGCGCCTGTTTGCTAGGTTTTCACCAATGGACGAATTATTTTTGCTTTACTTTTTTTTTCTTTTGTCTTTTTTTTTTTCTCACTTTTTTTTTTTTTTTTGTATTTTTGACTTTTTCAATAGAAGATGGACAAATGATAGGGGATGGAAGAAGGACTCAAGTGTCTTTTTTTTTTTTTTTTTGATAGTAGCCTTGAAAAAAATGGACCATGACCTTTAAAAGTATGCTCAAAGATGTTGGTAGGATAAGGACATGGAAAATGAGATGAAACTAAGGAAAGGATTTATGCAAAGGATTGGACCAAAGGGATCGAAGGATGGAAAATATGCATTGGATAATGGATAGGGTATTGGAAGAACTGTGCTTGAGTGGATAGAAATGTTGGCAAGATTGACATTGGCACACACCTTGAGGGGTGATGGACTGATGGAGGAAGAGTGGGTTTTGGATATGGAGATTTTGATGAAGGAATAGCTAGGGATTTGTGGACATAAGGGCCCAAAACGGATGAAGAAGGCAGTGGAGGATCAAATTTGAGAGGTTTGGATGGAGGAATAGCAATTTTGGATGCCAAGTTGGATGTTCCTTTAGGCTTTTGTGCTTCAAGGAGTTTCTTAGGGATCCACATGGTTTTTGATTTTTCATGCTTTTGTGGTTCCTTGGAGTGCATTGCTTGCACAAGGGACTTAGGAACCCATATATATTTTGACTTTTCTTTATTTTTCTCAGTGGGCCTTTGTGGCCTTTTGGATATTTCTTTTTCTTTATAGATCATATTGTTCTTTGTTTTGACATGTCGATTATATTAGACATGTTGATCCTTGCATACATGTGGGTTGCTAGACTTATGACTTTTACACTTGGCATCCAAATTGCTTGGAGGGGGAAAGGAATGCATGGATGGATATGAATGAAGTGGAGTTCTTTTGGATGGATGGAATTTACTCAAGGATTTGTGCCTTTGTTGACCTTGCATAGAGGATGAAGGAATATAAGGACCTAAGATGGATGGAAAGTATGATGGGGAAGGTGTATGTTTTGATTTTGATGGAGGGATACCAACGTCTTGAGAGTGAGTTGTGTAGACATGACCCTTAAGATCTTCTTTGACATGAAGGGATTCTTGCTTATGGAGATCTACTCCTTTGCCTTTATGAATATCTTGACTTGTAGGATACTCTTTTCTTTGGGAAGAAGATGCGATTCCATTATGAGGTTGATATGAGATGAGAGAAATAATGAGATCTTGAAGTGGATCAGATTTCACCAAAGTGGAAGAACCCATTGTGAATGTCGAGGGTTCATGAACATCTTGCACTGACACATTAGAATCATGAGGGGGATTAGGATCATGAGGGGGACTAGGATTGTGTAGTGGACATGGTTCAATGACAGGCTCTTCAAGAGATGGAATGGGAGAAATAATGGGATCATCAAAAGAAATGTGATCTTGGAGTGTATATGGAGCATTAAGACAAGGAGATGGAGGAACAAAAGGATCTTGTGGAGGATTTAAAGGAATAATTTGATCTTGACAAGGAGGAAGATCATTGGAATCCTCTTTAAAGGTGCTTTGCTCTTGACTTTAATGGGATCATCGGAAAGGATGGAAGGGACATCTTGATCTTTCTTAGGAAGTGGAATGTCAATGGGATTTGAAAGGACATTGTGTTCTTGGATAGAATTGACAGGAATAAGTGAATCATGGCGAGTGTCTAGGGAAATGGGATCCTGGTCAACAATTGGATGGGATGATAAGGTTTCAGGATCTTGATCTTGATCTTTTTTAAGACACGTTTCTTCATGCTCTAAATTATCCTCTTGACATGGGGTTGGACTTTGGATATGCATGGGGGATTTTGACAAGGGATCAATGTTTTGGCATGAACAAAATGCACTTTGAACATTTGTGATGGATTCTAGCAAGGAATCAATGCTTGAACATGAGGAAGAGGGACTTCGAATGGGGTCCTCTAAAATAGGTAATGGCAATAAAGTGCATGGTTGCATTGGGTCTTGTATTTCTAAAACATGACAAGGATGTGCATCATGAATTGGATTATCGTGGCAATCAGTTATGGATAGCCCTTGGATAATTGCATCCTTGGGTGTATTGTTTGATGAGGACAATATAGAAGGTTCTTGTGAAACTTCTAAAGGTGTAGGGATAGATGCCACTGGAGAGTCAATTTGTTTGCTAGGGGATGAGGTATTGCTAGACATAAGTGTATTATCTTGATCTTCCTCAAAGAACTCACTTGGTAATTTCCTAAAGAGCATTGCAATAAAGCCACCTTTCTTTCGAGGTTTTGACATTGTTGTATCTGGAATTTGAATGTGTTTTTGGTTTGATGTCATGTTTTGATATTGGACTTGGTTCAATTGTTCCGACATGTTTGAAACTTGGCTTGGTGCATGTTGCAATTTTTGTTTTTGAATGTTTGGTTGTGGTTGTTGACATTGATATGTTGATTGAACTTGTTGATATTCCACCATTGGTTGAATTATTTGTTGACATTGTATAGTTGGTTGGACATATTGTTGAAATTGGACCATTGGTTGTGTTGGTTGAATATGTTGGACAATTGGTTGTGTCTGTTGGAAATGTTGAACAACTGGTTGAACCATTGGTTGTGATGGTTGAAAATGTGATTGATAGTAAACACCTTCTTGTTCTTGTTGTGGAGGCACATAATGTTGTTGTCTCTTTTCTTGAAATTGTTTCATCATCTCTATTTGTGAGAGGAGAGCTGGTATGTCTGATCATTCAAGAAGAGATCTTACATCAATTGACTCAATCTTTGGATTTTGACCTGGAAATTTTTGAAACATTTTGGACATTTGTGATCTATTCTTCTCAATGTTTTTCACTTTTTGTTCCAAAATCTCATTTTCTTGAGCTAGTTTCTCCTCTAGTTTTTGTATTTGGACATTTACATCATCATGATAAGTTTGATCCAAGTTCTAAGACATGTAGAGATTGGATTGACATGATTGATTGCTCAATTGTGATGACATGGCTTTGTAAGAAGGTTGAGATCTCATTTCAACAAACATGCCACTATGCAATGCAACTAATGGGATTGACAAATGCAACCTAAAAGGATGACAATGCAACTTAATGTTTTTGTTGTTTTTCAATATTTTGACAAACTCATGAATGCAATTCTAAAAATGAGACCCTTAGGAAATTGAAATGATGTCTAGACCTTAAAGGACAAAAGGACCAAGTGACAATAGGACAAATTGATAATGTCTCCCCTATATGCTTGGATACTAAGCTAGGTTTGACCAAATGACATTGATGACAAAAAGACAAAAGTTTGATAAGGTCTAGACTTCCTAACAATAACTTAGGGTTTATCAAAGATTTGCATTACTCAAGTATGACAAAACCTAGTTTTGACACTATATGCAAAGGGACAATTACTATGCCAATGACCCTAATATGATATGATAATGACCTAAGCTTAATGAAGAGACCTAGGGTACACAAATGTGACCTAATGTTATGAGGACAAGGATGCAAATGCAAATGTATGACAATGTCAACCTAAGGCAAAACCTAAGGTTGAATTATGAAATGGTATTACTCTAATGCAAGAGGACACATGCAAATGGATGACCCTTATTGATATGCAAAGGAGTATGACCTAGGTGAAACCTAACCTTGGTAGTTGACAATGAATTTGCAAAATGCAAACCTAGGATGAACGTAATGTTGGACATGCAATATGACACCTTAGCGAGGACCTAATAATGACATGCAAGGGGACACCTAAATGAGAACCTAATAAGGACATGCAAATGGACACCTAAATGAAATGGACCAAATGGAATGCAAGAATGATGCTCTAAGCCCTAAGTATGGACAATGGAGGACCTATATCTCAGTGACATGAATATTGAGACAAGATTTTGAAAAATGTTTGACAACCATGTTTGAAGGTGTTTTGAACTTTGTTGAATGAAATACTCTTGTGTTTAACCTTGTTTTGAATCAATTTGTCTTGATTTTGAAATGAGACACAACTCAACTTTTGACAAGTAAAGAAGACAAGATATTTTAACTTTTACTCAAGACAATCATGCTCATTCACACATTTCTTATGGTAGGTAAGGATAGTAGGTACTTGAGAGGTAGACTCGTTATGAGATTCAAGGAGAATACATAGATGCTTGACCCCACGGGCTCCCCTCCACGACACTCACTTCTCAAGACAGCCAAACATCAGTCCCCATGGAAATCTCCCCATGGCGAACTTAGTATCTCTTCCAAGTATCCAAACTTCTCCTTCTCAAGCAACTAGAAGGATTTTGGCTTCTAAATACAAGGTATTTAATAAGGATTTCTGTTAAGCACTACTCATTGGTGTCACGCAAGCGTGATTGAGACACAGGCCCACCAAGATACCAAACAAATATAGTCGCGCAAGCACGATTTAGACCATGAGGCCCTACTTAGATGCTGATATGAGAAAGAGTCCAAGGGTCATCACTTCCCAAGTAACTACAATTCCCACGTAACCCTTCCTTCAAAGCTTTCGCCCATCAGGTATTTATTTATAGTGAGTTAGAATGCCAAGGTACTCTAGTTGTGCTCACTTTGGGTCGTTCCCTTCTCACGATTGTCACTTGCTTGCAAAAGAAAGAAAATGGTGGGGAAGGCATACCCTCTAAAGGTAACAAACAATCCAAAAGATGAGAATGGTATCGAAGATCTAGATTTCTGATCACCCTAAGAAGGATGAGAGCATACTCTCCTACTCCAATGTCAAACTTGACAAACAAAGTAAACACATGTTCATTCCATCCTACTTAGCAAACATACTAGGTGCCTAATTAAAAATCACAAACACAAGTTTGGTTGGGATATAAGGCAACCTACAAAATCACTAAGTTAGGAGTTTGATTTGTTTGGTCTTTGACTAGCGAACCTGCAAACAATTCATTAGTAGTTTGTGAAATAATTCTTTGTCAAACGTTTTGCCACAAAGCTACCAACAATGTTAGAGAATCAATAGAAATGAATCACCATCAAAATTAATCCATAAAAGTTGTGATTCTTTGTCCTCTTAGATTAATCTATGTGAAATTTATCAAATTTACCACCCTAGATTAATCTAGATAAAATTTGCATGAATGCATGATTAATTTGCCAAGCTAAATTAATCTAGATGAAGGTTGCACGATTTTGTTTTTGAAAATTTTGACCATTTACAGAGCATAATTAAAAATGTCATAACTTCCTCAATATTTATCCAAATTACAAATCATAAGATGATCTGAAAAGGGAAAAATGTGATATAATATACCCAGAAATTGTTTGTTTTAATTCTACACGAAATGTTTTACGTGATCAATTGACTATGACTATTTTTTTCTAGAAGAAAAATCTGCAATTTCTCCGCAAAAAAATCTGCAACTTCACAAAACATTCAAAAAAAATAAAAAATATTAGATCCAAGCATGTTCACATCGAGTTCACCAATTAATGTAGATAGGAATTTGGAAATCATCAAAGAAATATAGACATTAAACTAGCTCAATCACAAAAAACTCAATTGCAATGATAAGAAAACCTACAAACATTCAATAGAGATATGAAAATAAAACATTCAATTCAAACGCAAACCATCACAAATGCGAATGTTTCCTCCATGACTCTCCATTTTCCTTCTTTCTCCTTCAAATTGCTTTGTTTTGTGGATCTCACCTACAAGTGCATAAGCATAATATAAAAGCAAGATTGACAAGATAGTAGTGCAAGAATACTAGAAGCGTGATTGATTTGGGGATCGATTCGAAAAAGTGATTCAATTGGGATCCTTGATTGAAGAAATTCATCCAATTTATAAACAAATTGGAGAGATGACAAGATTAGCATGAAGAGATTTGAAAGGAAATTTCAAATCAAGAATGACAAATATGACAAATTGACACTTTCTATGCGAAATTGATTAATTGATAATTATGACAAATTATGACAAATTGTTATGTCAAAATTGATTGATTGACAAATTATGACAAAATTGACATGTCATTTCCATGAAATTAGGAGAAATATTAGAAAAATAGGAGAAAATAGAAAATTAGATGAATTGGAAATTAGGAAATTAGAAATTGATGAAAATTAGAAAATTAGGAATTAGGAGAAATTAGTAAATTGGAAAATTAGGTAAATTAATTAATAATTTTTCATTCATTAATTCATTCACAAAAAGAGGGAGGAATTAGTTAGCCAATTAAATAAATATTTAATTGTGACAAGAAGACTTAGGATAAATAAATAAATTATTTAACCTAGAGGGAAAATGACAAACAAGATTAAATGAATAAATCATAAAAACCTTAGAAGATGAATTAGAAATGCAAGGACGACAATTAGGTCTTGCTGTAGGATCGATTTGATCATGATTTTGACTTGATAAAAGACCAATGCTGATAAATGATTTGATTGATAAATGCACCAATTGACGAGGAACAATGACTAATTGATCCAAATTGACATGATTGAGAAGGACGACGATCAATGACAAATTGATCGCAAAATGACAAGATTGAAAATGACATCGATCGCAAAATGACGAGATTGAAAATGACAACGATCGATGACAAATCGATCGCCAGATGACAAGATTGAAAATGACAATGATCAATGATAAATCGATCGCAAGATGACAAGATTGAAAAGAGGACAAAACCCTAATTAGGATTGACGATGTCCAAAATGATGATAAATAAACACGCACATTGATGTGACAGGATAAGATTGACAAAAATCATGACTGAGGATTGTTATCGACAAGACCAAATTCGAAAGCGAGACAAATGAAGAATGCAAAAGAAGGACTCAATGCTCACAAATGATAAAGACCAAGTGCACAACATAGAAGAAATGTTAATGCGACGCAAAAAACCCTAAAATAAGGCAATGCGCAAATGTTAAAATATGACTCCACAAGCATTGACCATTTTTAGGCATCTACAGGTTTAACTACTAGTCTGGTAATAGTGTTTTGGGTTTTGGTATTAAATTTTAAAATGCTAATGGTTCCACTAATCTATGACAACTGATTCCCCCCCCCTTTGAGTTGTCTTCCGATTATCTGAACTGTCTAACAAAAACTACCCTAGGAACCAAGAAATAGACACTCTGGAAGGAAAAATTATTGAAAAAGAATCCGAATGAACAACAAATTTGGAACAAGGAATAAGAACATGCGTAGAAGCTAGGAATCTGATCCGCAATGGAAGATGAACTACCAGAAAATGCTGAAAGAAATATAGAAACTGTAGCACTGAACTAAACAAGAACAAAACTAAAACAAATATTTTTGGTTGATGCGAAATCGCTCATCGATTAGGAATGCTCCTACATCAGACACCTCCAGTAGAAAGAGATGTTCCATGAGAGGAAACTCATGAACATAGAAAAGGATCTGAGCTATATATAGAAAAGGATCCAAGATATATATCTCATGCTCATTTCTTATCCAAATGTCCTCTTTGTCTGCAAAGTTCTTCCTCCTTACCCCTTTCGGTAACTTAGTTGAATTCTCCAACTTCTTTTCTAGTTCTCTTTTTCCTTGCTTCATATCTGCACACTTTCTCTTATTACCACTCTCTTTCTTTTGCAAATATGATTTATTTATTTCATATAAATTCTTCTTATCTGCCATTACAACTAATCTTACTATCATCCAGTACCATCTTGCTAACAGATCCATTTGCAAGATCCTTCTTCAGATTTGTACCATCATCTAGTATAACTTATGCATCTTGTTAGACACTTCAGATAACCAGAAGACAACTAAGAGGGGGGGGGTGAATTAGTTGTCACATATTACCAGAAGAATTAGAAATTTAAACTTTAATATCAAAACCCAAAACAATAATACCAAAATAGTAGTTAATCCAATCAAGCATAAACAATAATCATAGAATAAAAGCCATTCACACAACACCAAGATTTGTACATGGAAAACCTTGTAAAGGGAAAAACCATGGTGGGAAGCCTACCCACAGTCAGATAATACTTTTTCTATAAGTATGTGAATTACAATGAAGGGGCTTGCACTCGCAAGAAGGCCAACAACCTACACCACACTACTCATCACAAAAGGAATCTCACAGACTACATACAAATCCAAACTACAATCCGGAGAAGTGTTGAACTGTGAAAGATAACATCTCCTATACCATAGTATAGTTCCGGTTAAGCTCAATATCAAAGGACTAAATCCTCATACATAAACCCAATTCAATCTCCAATGATCGAACAACTCCTCTGCCTGAATGATATTAAATTATTTCCACATTACAATCCTTGACCATGACCTCTTGCATTAGCCATGATGATCTACAATGAGATATTACATCTATTTATACAAACCCTTGACCATACACAATCAAGTCAACCACCAAATAATAAACCAATTACATAATTATAAACCATTTTGGACTTAGACCAAACAAATAACATCCAACACATAAGACATCCTAGAAATACATCAATAGGTCCTATCCACACGTTACATCAATGCCGGTCCATAGCCTAGATCAACTAGGACCAAGTATAGGTCCACACACTACAACAATGATCTCCAAACACTAAGTCTCGAACATCATTATCAACAACATCCAGAAACTCCATCAGAAGTTGCACCAACACCACTTATGTAATTCATCAAAGATCTCCACCAAGAGCTCTGCCGGTGAAACCCTCACTGAAACCAGAAACCACTTAACCTACCAGAACCAGAAGGGTGTCAGTAAAGAATCCAAATAGATGGTGTTGACATCAATGACAAAACATCAAATGCAACACATAATTAATTCCACTAAATTGCTAACAATCTCCCCCTTTGGCATTGATGGAAACACTAGATGTGAAAAACATCTAAGAACCAAGAAATGACAAAAAAGTTTCCCCCTATGGAAGACAACCAACAATCTCCCATAGATAGTTTTGAATATCAATATCTCTCCCCCTTTGACTTTTTTTCTTTAACTTTTTCACATTAGTATTGTTAGATGCTTGATCAGTCCCAAAGATGCTGAGGGGGGGGGGGGGGGTGAATCAGTGTCTAACTGATTAACAAAAGATTTAAACTTGTTTGTAACTTTATAACCTAAATTAATATACTGATAAACAAGTTTATAATGCAGTAAAGAGAAATAACAGTATAACCATCAATCCACACCATAACACATATATTTTTGGCGAGGAAAACCGGTAGGGGAAAAACCTTAGTGGGATTTGTGACCCAAAATATTTACTCACTCGCCAATATGAATAAATATTACTTATACAATAGGGGCCTACACATGTAGGAAGGCCAACAACCTAGAGCTCACTGCTCAACAACAAACAAGGAGTCCTACTGAATACAATTGGATGGTTAAATCCAATGACAATGTAGTGCTCAAAATAGCATCTACAATGCTGGATTCAGTACCGGTTTAAGCTTTGTCAGATACCTCTGCCATAAACCTTACTTTTCTTTGCTCCACTCTTATTCACTCATAAAATAATTACATCATAATGTATATATATTTATTCACTCTCATATACAACTTGCATTCATTACCTAATTACATATTCTTACTTACAACAATGACCTACATGATCTCATACATATATGAGTCTTTACAATACATCATGTTGGCTATACAAATAATATTACAATACAAAATAATATAATTTTCATGTTGGCTAGGAGTGCCGGTAAGATCTTCTGTCAGTGTAGGTTGGATGCCGGTGAGAATAGACTTGTAGTGCCTGTCGGTGCCAGTAGATGATGTCTGTTGCCGGTGTAACCTATGAACCATGTTACCAATTGGTTTCCATCAATGACAACATCAACTATTCTCATCTGAGTGTATAATTCCAACAATCTCCCCCTTTGGCATTGATGGAAACACTCATGAGAAAAATCCAAAAGCTGATATCCAAAAATGAAGTGCAAAACTGAGTGTGCTCCGCCTAAGCAAATGATCCCTTTTGTACATTTTTATCCCACACTACTACTCCCCCTTTGACATCAATGACAAAGGATGTGAAAAAGAATCAAAGAATTCAAAATCTACCTCAAAGCTTATAACCGGTTATGTACAATCTAAAAGATATCTGCTACAATCAGATTAAGACTTTGCAGAAATTTAGTGTTGTTTGAAATAATGATTTCAATCTGTCTGATCATCCCGATCAGATAATGCATCTGTTGCTCTGACGATCTTCCTCCTTGAATGGTTTCTTTAGACAACTCAATCCACTATGTTAGAAGGTTTTCCAATCTAGGACCAAGTTTATTTTTCATCTCCCGGGCCTTCATTCTTATCCTTGCTTTTTCCTTTTCTAATTTTTCAATCTTTTCTTCAAAAACTACCACTTCTTGATCCAAAACTGAAGTAAGTTTCGAAGAACCTATCATTTTATCTGCTATATCATCAATCTCCTTTTGTTTTTTCTTTATCTCCTCATCAATATCCTCTGTTAGGTGGTGAGGCTTGCATGCTTTCTTATACAATTCTTTATATTCCAAAATAGTGGAATTAAGTATCGGCAATAAAGAATTAATATGCTCTGTACAGTCCTTAATAGTCTTATCAAAGAATTCACCTTTCTCCTTATTCATTGTTTCTTCCTTATTCTCACTCTATTTTTCAACTTTATTTTCATCCTTACTATTTACCTTGCTGACTGCTGGTTCAACTACACTCTATTCATGTCCCTTTCCTACTACTTCTGCTTGTGCTTTTACTAGTTTCTCAATGTTAAGCTGAGTATCAACAGGGATGGTTTTAGATTTATTAACCTCTGTAGTTTCCTTATCCAATATAATATTAAAGTCCTAAGTGTCCACATTCATAGTAAAAATAATGTCAGACTCTGGATCTTGTTATCTTTTGTCATTTCCTCTGCCTTTCCTTCTGGTTGATTATTAGTTTGTGTTGGTGCCTCTGCAGTTATTGGTGGGGTGTCCTATGATGGTGGAGGAAGGTTATCCTTTATCATGATATTAGGTACACTTCCAATTTTCCCTTTACCTTTATCTTTTTGATATACTTTGGTAAATGACTTGTCCATTTTCTATCTATCCTTCTCTTCATTCTTCTCTTTTTCAATAAAAAACATATCCCACTTATCCGCTATCTCATTTTCAATTTCCTTAACTCTGTCTGTCATAAGGCTAACCTGTCGGTGACCACTCACAAAAATTGTTCTATTTTCCTCTGATATTAAATTATCAATTTCCTTCTTGGAATTAACAGGATGCACCGCAAGTAGAGCTTCTACCTTTAATTTCTTGTCTAACTGCATTAGAGACATTCTCTTAGCCTCTAATATTAAGTATAAATCATTTGGTAGATCATCTACAAATTCAATAAGAAATTTCTTATAGATATCAAGATATAAAATAATACTTTCTTCTATAGTATCCTTATCCAAATCCTTGAAAGAATGATAGAATTTATTTACATTACTAAGGTTACCATCTTGGGTGATTTCATTGATCAACTCTTCTGGTGTAAGATTATCTAGTGCCTTAGGTTTAGGTTTCTTCTTTGGATTCACTTTCTTCTTCAGACCACTGGGTTCTCTTGTAGCCTGTTGTTTCTTTCTCTATGTCCTTGACTTATTGGGAGATGGAGTAGGTGCCGGTGAGGGTTTTCTTTTCTTCCTGTCTACTCTCTTGAATTCAGCTGCCCTATTAGTGTCAGAATCAGATGAAGTAGCCATAGGGGAAATGTGAGATACTAATTTCCGCTCTTATTGACTTACATTATCACTAGAAACAATACCACCAAGATTCATCAATCCTTCTATAATATCCTTTACCATTTTAGAAGCATCTTTCATAAATTTATCTCTTTTTTTCCTCTACTTCATCATAGCAAAACCTTTTTCAATGGTTTCAACATTACCAAATATTTCCTCTGTTGGTTCTAGTGGAGCATCTAAGAGTATTTTATCATACGAGTCTAAGATGTGAGAATCCACCTCATATCCCAGGTCAGTAATCTAGACAGTTCTGGGTCTAATTGCTTCCATCCAGATTTCATCTCTTTTCACTACAAAGCATATTTGTTTATCATATTTATCCACAATGATTTGGGAATCCTTTCCCTTTTATCTCATTTTATCTTGGAAATTATTGAAATAGTCTTTCACCAACTTATCACCATCAGATCCCATACCAGTAATTGCATCCTTTATCTGTTTTCCAACAAAAATATCATAGGCAAAGTCCTTGTGTCCTATATTGGGAATCTCTTTTGAAAAGTAAAGCATTAAACACATTATCAGACTTCCAAATTTGAAGGTACCTTTCTTATCACCTTTGATTTTGTACAAATTCTCTAATAGTTCATCCTTTAACCATTCACAAATATCAATCTTGCATTGTTCAATATCATGTGCACTATGAATGCATGAACTAGATACAAAATTCAACCTATTAGTATGATCAACTTTATAGCCAATAACCATGCTAGCAAATTTAACATTTTTATCCTTTATATCATTGACTCTAAGTGACTGGTTGTCATAAGTAGCTCCGGTTAAGCTCATAACCTCTTTGTTAGGGATTTTCTTCTTCTTGTTAGGTCTAGAACTGGTGGAGGGTAAACTAGTAACAACCCTTATAGCTTCCTTGGTAATCTTAAATACTGAGTCCAACCACATAAATTCACCGTGAACCCTACTAAGGACATAGTGGATGGCTTCATCTGAGAATTCTAGCATATGGAGGATATCTCTGAAACCTAAATCCTCAACTACCTTGTGTTCCGGTTTCACTACCCCATTCTTGTTAATGATTAATTTCATGTACATGTTCATAAAATCTTTGGACCCTAAAATTTTTATGTATCAATGTATGTATTCCCTAGGGTCTTTAGCAAACGTGACTCCCTTCGGTATTCTAGAAAATGCACCAATAGAGTCATCCAATTTTGCTATCTTAGGAATGATCTTGAAAATGGGTCTAGGTTGTTTTATGTTCTCCACAATGGTAGGGTTTTCTATGAATTCGAGAACAGAAGATGAAGATGCCATTGCGAAATATAAATACCTTTTAACTGAGAAATCCTTGAATTCTTTGAAAGACCTTTCCTGCTTCGCCTTTAGAATGCCTTTGCTCAATTTTGCTCTCTTCAAATGCTTCGACGCTTGGTGAATTGAAATGAGAAGTTACTGAACCTTTATAACCAAAAGTTAACTTACAACTGCAATAAATGCTTCATCGGTGAAGTGAAAACTCCACATATCCACCAGTAAAGAAGAGATATAACTTCTTACCACCAACCAAGGGTAAATGTATGATTTTTCAATTTGTTGCCTCACCCTTAAGGATTATTCCTTAGTTAGATGAAGAATCTCCTGCTGGTGCAGCATTACCCTGTTTTGCCGGTGTAGAGACAGATTCATCACTTCTCTGATCTTTCTTCCTAATCCATTGTTTAGAAAATTCTTGCTTGATTTCAATCACCTTTTCTTATTGTTCACCGGTACAATCTTACTTCTACAAAATTTTGCAATATGCCCAATCTTGTTACATGCATAACAAGTTACATTGTTTCTCTAAATAGCCTTTCCATAACCTTGACCAGTTTGAGTTCTGCATTGATTAGATAAATGTCCAAATCTACCACAAACATAGAATTTCACATTCATTTTGCAATTGTCTGAGTTATGACCATTTTTATTACATTTGGAACATTGACCAGTGGGTAAGTTTGTATTCTAATTTTTCCTAAATTTGCACTGATTTTCTCTATGACCAAATTTGTTGCAATTAAAACATCTCCCACTAAATTTATAAGCATTAGGTTGCCTTACCAGTTTGCTATGGTCATGATTGTTTGCAGTCCCAAAAATTTCTCCATGTTCAAATCCAAGTCCATTTGTTTCTCCATTAGGTTTCTAACTTTTCGGCATATCATCAAGAGTATCTGAATTTGTCTTTTTATTCATTTGCAGTGACCAACTCACTTTCCAAAGTGCTAACTTGTCTCAAAATTTCCTCTTTGTCATGTTGCATGTGAATCAAATCAGTTTTAAGAATATCATTTTCATAACTAAGCCTTAGAGATTCATTAAGTCTTCTGGCCAAATCTTCCTCATTCCTCTTTCTATCTTCAATATCCTTGCATAGTCTCATGGTTAAATCTTGCATCTCATTCTTTATGTTACTGTTCTCTTGTCTCAATTTTTCTGCAATATCTCTGAGAGTTTCCTTTTCTTCATCATCTTGATTTTACAATTGCACATGTAATTCTTTTCTCTTATTCTTTGCTATAACCAGGTTATCTTGAAGTTCTTTGATGAATTCCTGAGCAGTTCTGAGTTCATCTTCTAGTTTGATATTCTTCAATTTTTCTGCATCAAAATCTTCAAGAGCTCCTTCCAACTATTGTCTCAAACTTTCCATCAGTATCGGTTTTAGAATCTTCCTCAAGCTGTTAGGCTTATGCAAATAGAGGACTAGGATCTGATACCAATTGTTAGATACTTGATTAGTCCCAAAGATACTGAGAGGGGGGGGGGGTGAATCAGTGTTAAACTTGTTTGTAACTTTATAACCTAAATTAATATATCAGTAAATAAATAATAATGCAGTAAAGAGAAATAACAGTATAACCATCAATGCACATCATAACACATATATTTTTGGCGAGGAAACCCGGTAGGGGAAAAACCTTTGGTGGGATTTGTGACCCACAATATTTACTCACTAGCCAATATGAATAAATATTACTTATACAATAGGGGCCTACACATACAAGAAGGCCAACAACCTAGAGCTCACTGCTCAACAAAAAAAATGGAGTCCCACTGACTACAATTGGATGGTTAAATCCAATGAGAATGTACTCCTTAGAATAGCATCTGCAATGCTAGTTTCAATACTGGTTTAAGCTCTATCAGATACCTCTGCCATAAACCTTGCTTTGCTCTGCTATGCTCTTATTCACTCATAAAATAATTACATCATTATGGATATACAGTTATTCGCTCTCATATACCACTTGCATTCATTACCTAATTACATATTCTTACTTACAAAATGACCTATAAGATCTCATACATATATGAGTTTGTACAATACATCATGTTGGCTATACACATAATATTCCAATACAAAATAATATAATTTCTATTGGCATTATGTGAACCGATATGAGGACATAATGACATTGTATGTTGTCATTGATGTCAATATGCTGAAGAGGTGAGAACTGGCAAATGAGAGAACCAACATAACACTGTGAGCTGGCATTTGTGCCAAAGTGAAGCAGTGTGCTTGTTCAAGGTGAACCGACATATGGTTATGGGAATCGGCACATGGAAGCGTTGTATGACTACTAGTTGGTAGTCTCAACTTCAGGGTTTTCGGTTGAAGTGCTTCAATCCTATGTGGCTCAATCAGTGACATTGTGTGATGAGTTAGCATTGTAACAAAGAATAGATCATGTTGCCACATCAGCCTTGTGCGTGTGAACGATCTTGCATGAAGGAGATGGTTCCTATCTACCTTGGGAATGTGTGAAGTCTGTAAAACGGTGATAAAGTGTGGTGAAAATGGATGATGGAGAATGTCTTGAGATTGGATCAAGACTGGTGCAATTAATACAATGTTCTCAACGGTCAGGATTGAATCGTTTGAATTCCTTAACCTAATAGGTTCAGGGTTTAGGGTTTATGCTACTGACCTATCTGTTTTCCTATAAGGTCAATGTTGTGTCTCTTTCTAAGGTCATTGGAAAAAGTTGTGTGTGTGTATCCAAGAGAAGGGATACATGATTCTTGCCAGACCAAAAGGAGAGAAGTGATACCTGCAGAGTGTAAGTGTAGAAGGTGAAGAGGAGCTTAAGCGGATCTGCATTGGCATTGAGTGTTGTTACCAAATCATTGTAATACCTATTGATCTCTAACCACCTCAATAGTTGGAAAATCCCTTAACAGGGTAGCCTTAACCGACTTGCTATAAATCCTTTAACAGGGTAATTCAAAGCTAATGAGTTCGAAATCCTTTAGCTATTGAGTTCTTGAAATCCTCTAACAAGGTAACCTTTAATAGGGTTTAACCCTTAACTGGGTGATCTCTAACAGGAACGGTTCCTAGCAGAACCTATTGTAATGTCTCTAACCGGACAAGGCTCCTAACAAAGTGGACTTCTAAAGAGTTCAAAAATAGCTTGTGGGTATTCATCCCCATCATGGTTTTTCCCAGTTGGGTTTCCACATGAAAAATATGTGTGTCATGTGTGATGCTTTTATCTTGTGATTCTTTCCTATTGTTTGTTAAGCATATGATGGTTCTGTGTTTTATGCCTATCAATAAAACATGTTGAACTAGCTGTTATTATGATCTGATGATAGATTACCTATTTATGCATAAGGGAGAAATGGTAGGGTAGTCTTGAGTTGACTGAAAAACTAAGTGAGTAATTGGTTAATGCTTGTCTTAGTCATTCCTAGCTTTACCGGTTGCACTTTGTTTCAAACCGGTGTCACTGTTTGCCAGTCATTTGAAGTATCTGCTATCAGACCATTTTAGGACTATATTTTTGTCTGTACTAATTCACCCCCCCTCTTAGTACTGGGTTAGTACTATCAGTTCATCATTGAGTTATCAATTGGTATCAAAGCATCCTCCAGGTCCTCTGTGCTATAAGCTTAACCGCTTGAGGTAAAGATCCCAATCTAATGATGAAGAGGGAAGGTCCAAAGTTTAACAGAGAAAATTTCAGTATATGGAAAGACATAATGAAGATATACATCAGAAGCATGGGTGCTCAACACTGGAGCTATGTTGAGACTTCCTATGTTGCTCCTACCAGTACCCTTATTGATGACCAAAAGAGAGAGATGTAGGAGAATGGGCAAGTCATGGAAGCCCTAATTAGTAGTTTATCTTACAATCAATTTATTGATGTTTAGGATAAGGTAAATCCCAAAGAGGTATGGGATACTCTTGAAAATATCTATGGTGGTGATGAGCATGTGAAACAGGCTAAGGAAGAAAGCCTTAGAGGGAAGTTTGAAGATATGCAGATGGTTGAAGGTGAGACCATTCAACAGTATGGAATAAGAATCAAAACCGTTGTTGGGGATATCAAGAGTGCAGGTGGTAAAATAGAAGATGCCACTGTGGTAAGCAAAGTCCTGAGATCCCCATTGCCGGTCTATGCAATAAGGGTTGCTGCTATTCAGGAGCTGAGATCAATAGACAAGACTAAGGTATCCCTGGACTCCATCATAGCAAAGTTGACAGCCTATGAGCTAAATAGTTTCGATGATAGTGTTCAAAAGACTGAATCAACTTTTAAAGCTTCTGCAGTACCATCTAGAAAAGGAAAAGAAGCTAGCACTAGTGGTGAACCAGGATAGGGCAGAGAAATGGATGATGAGGAGATTTTGATGGCATTTGAAGCTCTCCTTTCCAGGAAACTTCCTAAAGGAACTGGCAAATATAGAGGTAAGCTACCTTTGAAATGCTTTTCTTGTAACTAGATAGGACATATTGCTGTAAACTATCCTAATGTCAACAATAAGGACAAACCGAAAAGGTTCAAGAAATTCAAAGGAGGAAACCGGAGAAACTGCTTTATGGCAGTTGATGAAGGTGTCATAGATGAAGAATCAGAGGATGAATAAAATGAAGATATTGTGTTTGTTGCTATCAAGGAAGATGTGTCAGACAAGAAGGCTCTTGTCTCCCAGTTTGATAATTCCAATGAGCGGATCATTGACAGTGGCTGTTCTCACCATATGATTGGTGACTAGAGCAAGTTTCTATCCTTGGAGGAGTAGGATGGTGGTATGGTTCACTTTGGCAATGATACACCATGCATGTTCAAAGGCAGAGGGTCTATCTCTCTGAATGGAAAGAGTAGTGCTGACAATGTGTATTGGGTTGATGGTCTTAGACACAACCTTCTGAGTGTTGCCAAGTTGAATGACACTGGCCTCACTCTAGAATTCAAGAATGAAGTTTGCAGAATCAAAGGAAAGAATGGTGAAATGGTGGCCACCGGCATGCAGACCAAAGGTAACCTATTTCATCTAAATGCAAATATAAGTACATGTCTTATGACTAAATTTGATGATAGCTAGATATGGCATAGGAGACTCTACCATGTAAACTTTGATAACATTGTGAAGGCTAGTAAGATCAAGGTAGTTAGAGGGTTGCCGGTGCTAAGCAAACCAGATAATACCTTGTGCAGAGAGTGTCAGTTAGGGAAAATGTCTTCCTCAACCTTTAAAGTTAAATCTTTCACTACTGACAACTTGCTTGATCTTGTGCATACTGATTTGTGTGGTCCTATGAAAACTAGAAGTGTGCAGGGTGATAGGTACTTCATGATTCTCCTTGATGACTGCTCAAGAATGATGTGGGTCACATTCTTGAAAGACAAGTCTGAAGCCTTTATAAGGTTCAAATCTTTCAGAGCATTAGTGGAGAAGGAAAGCGATAAAAGGATCAAGTTCTTAAGAACTGATCAAGGAGGGGAATTCACTTCTGGTGAATTCCACAAGTACTGTGAAGAACATGGCATCAAGAGGCAATTGTTTGCCCCCCAGACTCCATAACAGAATGGCCTAGTAGAGAGGAATAACTAGACTATGGTTGAAGCAACTAGAACCATGTTGATTCAAGGAAAGGTAGCTCACACCTTTTGGATAGAAGTGGTGAGCACTGCAGTCTACACAATGAACTGGGTACTCATCAAGAAAGTTAAGGATAAAACTCCTTATGAGTATTGGACCGGTAAGATACTTGTGGTTAGCTACTTTAGAGTGTTTGGTAGCAAATGTTACATCAATAGGAGTGAACACCAGAGAAAATTTGATGCGAAATGTGATGAGGGAATATTCCTAGGATATTCCACCAAGAGCAAAGCTCTCAAGTGTTTCAACAACAGGACTCAGAGAATTATGGAAAGCATCAATGTAAGAGTTGATGAAACCTCTAAGAAAATTGAGGAAACCGACAGTGAGAAAGTGGTAAACGAACCGGTTGCAACCTTCTAGGAATCGGTTGACAGCCAACCAAGTACCAGTAACAATGTTCCTACACTGACAAATGTAGATGCTGATACTGATGGAGATGAGGATGAATAAGAAAAGCAAGAGGAATCTATCAAGACCATTCCTTGGTATGTCAAGCTGAATCATGATCCTAAATAGATCATAGGAGATAAGGATGCAGGAATCCTTACAAGAAGAAAGGTCAGAGAAAACTCATGTATGATCTTTGAATTTGAGCCTAAAACATTCAAAGAGACACATAAAGATGAAGACTGGATCAAGGCAATGGAAGAGGAACTTGACCAGATAGAGAAAAATGGTACATGGTCTTTGGTACCTAGACCAGAGCATAAAAATGTTATTGGTACCAAATGGGTCTTTCGAAATAAGCTGAATGAGGATGGTACAGTGACTAGAAACAAAGCTAGATTGGTATGGAAAGGATATGCTCAAGAAGAAGGAGAAGACTATGGAGAAACCTTTGCTCCTGTAGCCAGATTGGAAGGGGTACGTATGCTTCTTGCATATGCAACTTTTAAAGGTTTCAAAGTATATCAAATGGATGTAAAATCTACATTCCTAAATGGTGTACTTGAAGAGGAGGTGTGTATTGAGCAACCAGATGGGTTTGCCCTATCTGAAGACAGTGACATGGTATGTAGGCTACATAAAGCCTTATATAGACTAAAGCAGACACCTAGGGCATGGTATGAACATCTGCATTCCCATCTTATGAAGATTGGATTTGAGTGAACAAGTGAAGATAGTAATATCTCCTTGAATTGTAGATGAGATAAAGAAAGAATTTGAAATGTCACTCATAGGGGAGATTAAATTCTTCATTGGACTGCAGATCCAGTAGATGAAGGATGGAATCTTTATCATCCAGTCCAAGTATGTCAAAGAGGTGTTGAAGACCTTTGGCATGGAGGATAACAAACTGGTTGGTACACCAATGGTGATCGGTTGTAAACTATCCAAAGAGGATGACTTAGCATTGGTTGATGTGAAGGAATACCGATCAATGATTGGTAAATTACATTAAGTAGTGCATAGCAAACCAGATATTGCACATGCAGTTGGCATTACTGCAAGGTTCTAGAAAAGCCCAAGAGAATCTCACTTGGTTGTAGTCAAGCAGATTCTTAGGTATCTGAAGGGAACTATTGACTATGGATTGTGGTATCCTTATAGCAAGGATTTCAACTTGAAAGTATACACAGATGCTAATTGGGCAAGCAATATAGATGACCAGAAAAGCACAACCAGTGGTGCATTCTTCCTTGGTGGTAG
This sequence comes from Cryptomeria japonica, assembly GCF_030272615.1. Lineage (NCBI taxonomy): Eukaryota > Viridiplantae > Streptophyta > Pinopsida > Cupressales > Cupressaceae > Cryptomeria > Cryptomeria japonica. Next base: position 718,304,706 of record NC_081411.1, on the reverse strand, counting down.
ACTGGTCTCATGGATGAGTAAGAAGCAGAGTTGTATCTCTCAGTCTACAATGGAAGAAGAGTATGTTGCAACTTTCATGAACTGCACTCAGACAATTTGGATGAAGCATGTATTGAATGGCTTCAAAGTTCATATATCTAAACTAGTAAGTACATTTTGTGACAATACTAGTGCAATTAATATCTCCAAGAATCTGGTTTTACATTCTAGAACCAAGCACTTTGAGCTTAAGTATCATTTCTTGAGGGAAAAGGTTCAGAACAAAGAGATTGCACTAGAGCATGTTTCTAGTAGGGAGCAGTTAGCAGACATATTCACCAAGCCTCTCACAAAGACTACATTTATGTACTTAAGAGGTGAATTAGGGGTACTGCCCCTTCACGAGGTGAACTAAAGGTATATGCGCCACATCAGTCAGGTATAACATAGTCAAATTTTTCTGCAGGATTGATGTGTTGAAGGATGCTACTCCACAGGGGGAGCAACATAATGGAACAAGGTAGCTTGTGCCTCCACTTTGGCATTGTTGTCAAAGGTGGAGAGGATGTGAAGCAGAGAAGATATCTGTAGAAATTGGGGGAGAAGATGTGAAGTGGAGAGATATCTTTGTATATTGCCATCAATGCCAAAGGGGGAGATTGTTGGCATTATGTGAACCGGTATGAGGACATAATGACATTGTATGTTGTCATTGACGTCAATATGCTGAAGAGGTGAGAACCAACAATTGAGAGAACCGACATAACACCGTGAGCCGACATTTGTGCCAAAGTGAAGTGGTGTGCTTGTTCAAGGTGAACTGACATATGGTTATGGGAACCGACACATGGAAGCATTGTATGACTACCGGTTGGTAGTCTCAACTTTAGGGTTTCCAGTTGAAGTGCTTCAAGTCTGTGTGGCTCAATTGGTGACATTGTGTGATGAGTTAGCATTGTAATGAAGAACAGATCATGTTGCCATGTCAGCCTTGTGCACGTGAAGGATCTTGCATGAAGGAGATGGTTCCTATCTACCTCGAGAATGTGCGAAGTCTATAAATGGTGATAACGTGTGGTGAAAATGGACGATGGAGAATGTCTCGAGATTGGATCAAGATTGGTGTAATTAATGCAGTGTTCTCAACAGTCAGGATTGAACCGTTTGAATTCCTAAACCTAACAGGTTTAGGGTTTAGGGTTTATGCTACTGACCTATCTATTTTTGTTAGGGGTTCCATAGATACTAAGAGGGGGGGGGTGAATCAGTATCTAATTGGTAATAAGAATTTCTTAAGTTAAAACATGCAGAACATAATATAACAGTGTACCGGTATGCAAGAAATAATACAATAAACATAATCAAGAATATCCACATGAAAAGTACACCATAACACAAGATGTTAACAAGGAAACCTAGTGTGGGAAAAACCTCGGTGGGATTTGTGACCCAAAATATTCACTCACTGGCCAATAAGAGAATATTACTTACAATAGGGGCCTGCACATGTAGGAAGGCCAACTGCTTAGAGATCACTACTCAATGGGAAGTCACACTAACTTACAATAAGGATAATACTAATCCAATAATTTTTACTTCTTTACAATAGCATCTTCAATGCCAGATTCAGTACCGGTTCTTGCCCTGTTCTTTACATATACCCTTTGACCTATATTTCGCACATTAGGTCTGCCTAATATTTTCCTTAATGCACTTACTACCTCCTTCTCATATTAAAATGTCTATAATGATCTTCTTTATATATAAGAGTCATTTTACAATTTGCCAAGTCGGCTTATAATAATAAACAAAATATTGCATAACAAAAATCCTGTCAGCCTCTGTGCCGGTATACTTGTTTTCTTCTATGCCGGTGCCAGTGTAGAGTGATCTGCTGATGCCGGTGCACTATCTTGTCGGTTTTATACTTTGTCGATATAATGTCTTGCCAGTGCCATAGGATTGCAAGGTTTCCATCAATGACAAAACCTTCAATCACATACAATGTCTCATTGGAGTGTGCATATGCCAACAATCTCCCCCTTTGACATTGATGGCAACACTCATGAGAAATTTCAAAAAGTATCGAAAAATATGTAGTCCAAAATGTTACCAAAAATGTTTATCAAAAATGTGAGAGCTCTACCTGAGCATATGATTCCTGTGTTTTGAATTTTCTCATCCCACTACTCCCCCTTTGGCATCAATGACAAATGTTGTCAAGATGTCAGTAGAGTTTGTAGTTTCATCTATCCATAACCTCAACCTTGTAGCTGGGTAGTTATAATCTGAAAAAGATCTCCCAAAATTAAGATTAGACTATCCATAAACTTCTTACTATCTTTTATTATCGTCTCAGTTCTCTTCACTGTACCGGTGAGATGCTGCAAATGCTCTGCCGATGTTTTGCTTCCCTGTGTTAATGCCTCAGAAATTTCCTTCCGCAGAGATGCTAAATATTCCAATCTTGGACTTAGTTTAGATCTCAAATGTTTTGCCTTATTTATTATTCTTTCTTTCTCTCTTTCTAATTTGAGTAGTTCTTCCTCAAAATTTGCTATCTTCTCTTCAAAAATTGATAGTGTATCAGGTGAGTTGACAAAGCTGTCTGCAAGTTTATTTATCTCATCCTATGCCTTGCTTATTTTCTTGTCAATATCTACAGTCAAAAAGTTTGTTTTGCATGTATCTTTATACAGTTTTTTGTATTCTTTCAACAAATTACATAGTTCTGGTAGAAGTGTGTCAAAATCTCTGTTACACTTCTTTATTTCCTCATCAAAGAATTTCTGTTTTTCAATTTCCACCTTATCTTTCACTGACTCTTCCTTTATTTTCTCAATGTTTTCTAAGATATATTTACACAATGTATCTAATTGTCCTAAAGAATCTTTATTATCTATATTACAGTTGGGAGCTATTACCTTCAAATTTGGTATGGAATCATCAATTGCTTTATAAGCCTGTGAGCTGCAGTCAATTATTTTCTTGATAGAGTCAAGTAATACCTTAGTCACATTTGTTGATTTGAATGCTGATGATGATCCAACAATCTGAGTATCGGTGGAAGTAACCATGCTTGTATTGACCTCTAGTAGGTCAGTTTGTGTCTGCATTTCTATAAGCACTGGTTTTCCTACTTCACTAGTTACTGGTGGCACTGTTTCCTTATGTACCTATTCCGGTTGATGTTGTTCCAGAGCCTTTAGCTTTGTTGGTTTCTCTATATGTTGTGTTGTCTTAGTCTCTACCTTTTTCTCTGTATCTTTTGTTAGTTTCTTTGTTTCCCTTGCTACCGGAGGCTCATTAGCCATATCTGACTTATTAGTTGTATCTTTGTCTACTATTATGTTGATCTTCTGAGTATCAACATTCACAGTATATAGGACTTCAGAATTAGGATTGTTATCCTCTACATCCATATTTTCTGCTGTCGGTTAATCTTTAGTAGTTGTTATTTTCACCGGTGGGGGTAGGTTGTCTTTAATTTTGATGCTTGGTGGTCCACTAACTTTACCTTTCCCCTTGTCTCTATCTTTTTGATATACCTTTATAGGTTCAGGGTTCCTGTACTCTTCTTGTTTTTCTTTGTCAACTAGGAATATATCCCATCCATCTTCTATTTCCTCTGTCACTTCATTAACTCTTCCTACCATTAGTGAAATATGTCAGTGTGCAGTAGAGAATACTGAGCAGTTTGCTTGAGCAATCAAATCATCAATTTCTTTTGGAGAGTTTACTAGATATACAACAAGTAGTTTCTCAATTTTTATTTTCTTATCTAATTCTATCACTGCCTGTCTTCTTGCTTCTAGCCTTTTGAATAATTCATCAAGAATTTCATTTACTACTTCCATCAAAAATTTCTTGTACATGTTCATATGCAATATAACACTGTTCTCAACTTGCTCTTTCTCATCAGCTGTTAGAGTGTCATAAATTTTCTCTATGTTCTTCAATTTACCTTCCTTTGTGATTTCATTTAGTAGTACATCAAGAGGGGCCAAGTCTTTGTTTGTCCTTTTCTTCTTCTTAGGTGTCAGTTTCTTCTTTGGTGTGGCCTTTCTAACTGGAGATCTCACTGCTTGTTGCTTTTGCCTTGTTCTTCTAGGTGAAGGTGTGGTTGTCGGTGAGGGATCTCTTTTTCTTACAACTCTTTTAAAAGTTGCTAGCATGTCACCTTCCGAAGAAGTACCTACTGGTGATAGATGAGTTTCAGGTTGTGGAGCTGCCAACTCATCCTCTGTTATGCCAGTTTTCTTCAATACATCTTCCTTAATGGCTTTTGCTTGTCTGAACCCTTTCCTTACAAATGCCTCAACCTTCTTTACTCTTTTCTTTGATTTTATTTGGCTTTCTATAGTCTCAGCACTACCAAATACTTCTTCCTTAGGTTCATTGGGGGCTTCCAAAAGTGCTTTAGCATATGTTTCAACTATGTGATCATCTGTTTCATAGCCCATCTCAGTTACCCAAATTGTCCTTGGGATGACCGCTTCCATCCAAATTTCATCTTTCTTAATAACAAAGCATATATCATCTTTGTATTTGTCTACTATTTTATGAGATAACCTTACTCTTTTCTTCATTTTGGTCTTTAATGCTTGAAAGAAGTCATTAATATTGTTTTTCTTGTTCTCACCCATGTTATTGAATAGTTCAGTCAATTGTTTTCCTACCGGTATGTCATATCCAAGTTCTTTGTAACCTATACTGGGAACCTGTTTTGTTATGTGTAGCATTAGGCATACTAACAGATTTCCAAATCTGAAATTTCCTTTCTTGTCCTTCTTGATCTTTCCAAGGTTGTCAATTAGTTCATCCTTTAACTATTCAAATATGTCAATTTTTGCATTATCTGTTACCATATAATAAGCACTTTTAATGCATAAACTTGAAACTGAATTAAGTCTATTAGCATGAGTGGCTTTATAACCTAATATCATACTGATGAATCTCACATTGATATCTTTTACATCATTAACCCTTAGAGACCTCTTGTCGAATGTTGCACCAGTTAGGTTTATAACTAGGTCATTGGGAACCTTCTTGGTTTTATCTGGTCTCTTACCGGTGGTCGGTAACCCTGTGACAACTTTCACAGCTTCCTTGGTGATCTTATGGATTGCATCTAACTAGAAAAATTCTCCATGAACTCTGCTTAAAACTATCATAATCACATCCTTAGGAAATTCAGGAATGCTAAGGATCTCTGTAAATCCTAGGGTCTCAATAATCTTGTGTTCATCTTTAACATTGTCGGTATTATCACATATCATGGTTTTATACATGGTTTTGATTTCCTAATCTCCTAACTCTTCAATGTTACAGTGGATGTACATTCAGGGGTCTTCAACATATACAACTCCCTTAGGGATTTGAGAAAAAGCACCTAAGGTATCATCCTTCTTTGCTATCTCGAGAACTAACTGAAATATGGGCCTAGGTCTTTTTATTACTTCAACAACAGTAGTGTTTTCTATGTATTCAATTGCAGAGGTGGATGCCATGATTAAATACCTTTTACTGCCTTGGATGGATGATTGCTTGGAGTGTGCTTGCTTCTTGCTCGAAATGCCTTTAGCTCAGAATCTTCGTGCTCTCTGAAAATTTGAAATCATGGTGAAATGAAATGGAGCCAAAACCTTACTTTAATAATATCTTTTTGCCATCTACCACATTAATTGCATGCTGGTTAGTATTCACTTAACATTGTCTTCCGGTAATAGATAATTTTTCAACTTCTTATCTCTAACCGAGGGAATAATTAGCATATGTATCAATAGATTGCCAAACCCTCAAGGAAATTTTCTTCAATTAGATGAAGAACTTCCTGCCAGTGGAGCACTTCTCTCTCCTACTAGTGAAGCATCACTCTATCCTACCAGTGAAGCATTGGTTGGTTCTACCGGTGGAGGAGTATTCCCAATATTTAGATCAGCTTTTCTAATCCATTGTTTTGAGAATTCTTGCTTAACCTCTTCAACTTTTTCTTTACTTTTCAAGCCAGCACTTTTGTTGTCTACCGGTGTTCCTTTACTTCTACAAAATTTAGCAATATGCCCAATCTTGTTACATGCATAACAAGTTACATTATTCTTTTGAATAACTTTCCCATAACCTATGCCAGTTTGTGTTCTGCATTGATTTGATAAATGTCCAAATCTTCCACAAACATTACATCTCACATTCATTCTGCAATTTTCAGAGTTGTGACCAACTTTGTTGCATTTTGAACATTGACCGGTGGGTGTGTTGGTATTTTGATAATTCCTAGATCTACATTCATTTTCTCTATTACCAACTTATTACAGTTAAAGCATTTTCCATTGAATTTATAAGCATTAGGTTGTCTTACTAGTTTGCTATGATCCTGAGTATTTGCAGTACCAGAGCTTTCACCAACTTCAAAGCCAATTCCAGAAGTGTCACCTTTAGGTTTTTGATTCTTTAGCAAGGTACCAAGTTCCTCTGAGCTTTTCTTGAATTTTTCTTTGTGTTAATTTGTAGTTTCCAGTTCACTTTCCAAGATTTCTTTTTGTCTCATTAGTTCATTTGAGTAATTCTGAGTGTGCATCAGATCTGTCTTCAACATGTCATTTTCATAGCTAAGTCTTGTGTTCTCATTTGCTGCATCACTTAGTCTTTTGGTCAATTCTTCTTCATTCTACTTCCTATCCTCAATCTCTTTGCAAAATCTCATAGTCATATCCTGCATTTCATTTTTTGTTGTCATGATCTCTTGTTTCAACTTGCTTATCATATCATTAAGTGATTCCTTTTCATCATTCTCATTTTGCAATTTTACACAAAGTTCTCTTCTCTTATTTCTTGCAACAGTAAAATTTTCTTGAAGTGCCTGAATGATATCCTAAGCTACCCTTAAATCATCTTCTAATTTGATATTTTTCAATTTCTCTGCATCATAGTTTGTAAGAGCTCCTTCAAGTTGCTTCATCAGATTTTCCATCTTTACCAGTGTCAAGATCTTCCTCAAGCTGTTAGGCTTCTGAAAATAGAGGACCAAGCTATGATACCAATTGTTAGGGGTCCCACAGATACTAAGAGGGGGGGTGAATCAATATCTAATAGGTAATAAGAATTTCTTAAGTTAAAACATGCAGAACATAATATAACAATGTACCACTATGCAAGAAATAATGCAATAAATAGAATCAAGAATATCCACATGAAAAGTACACCATAACACAAGATGTTAATGAGGAAACCTAATGTGGGAAAACCCTCGGTGGGAATTGTGACCCATAATATTCACTCATTGGCCAATAAGAGAATACTACTTACAATAGGGGCCTGCACATGTAGGAAGGCCAACTACCTAGAGCTCACTGCTCAATGGGAAGTCACACTGATGTACAATAAGGATTATACTAATCCAATAACTTGTACTGCTTTACAATAGCACCTTCAATGCCAAATTCAGTACCAGTTCCTGCTCTATTCTTTACATATACCCTTTGACCTATATTTTGCACACTAGGTCTGCCTAATATTTTCCTTAATGCACTTACTACCTCCTTCTCATATTCAAATGTCTACAATGATCTCCTTTATATATAAGAGTCATTTTACAATTTTCCAAGTTGGCTTACAATAATAAACAAAATATTGCATAACAAAAATCCTGTCGGCCTCTATGCTGGTATACTTGTTTTCTTCTGTGCTGGTGCCAGTGTAGGGTGATCTGCTGATGGCAGTGCACTATCTTGTCGATGTAATGCTTTGCCAGTATAATGTCTTGCCAATGCCATAGGATTGAAAGGTTGCCATCAATGACAAAACCTTCAATCACATATAGTGTCTCATTGGAGTGTGCATATGCCAATAGTTTTTCTATAAGGTTGATGTCGTGTCTCTTTCTGAGGTCGTTGGCAAAAGTTGTGTGTGTGTATCCAAGAGAAGGATACATGATTCTTGCCAGACCAAAAGGAGAGAGGTGATACCTATAGAGTGTAAGCGTAGAAGGTGAAGAGGAGCTTAAGCGGATCTGCATTGGCATTGAGTGTTGTTACCAGATCATTGTAATACCTGTTGATCTCTAACCACCTCAATAGTTGGAAAATCCCTTAATAGGGTAGCCTTAACCAGCTTGCTGTAAATCCTTTAACATGGTAATTCAAAGCTATTGAGTTCAAAATACTTTAGCTATTGAGTTCTTGAAATCCTCTAACAAGGTAGCCTTTAATAGGGTTTAACCCTTAACCGAGTATTGTAGCCATCCCTTAACCAGGTGATCTCTAATAGGATCGGTTCCTAGCAGAACCTATTGTAATGTCTCTAATCGGACAAGGCTCCTAACAGAGTGAACTTCTAAAGAGGTCAAAAATAGCTTGTGGGTATTCATCCCCACCGTGGTTTTTCCCAGTTGGGTTTCCACGTGAAAAATATGTGTGTCATGTGTGATGCTTTTATCTTGTGATGCTTTCCTATTGTCTATCAAGCATATGATGGTTCTATGTTTTATGCCTGTCAATAAAACATGTTGAACTAGCTGTTATTATGATATGATGATAGATTACCTATTGATGCATAAGGGAGAAATGTTAGGGTAGTCTTGAGTTGACTGAAAAACTAAGTGAGTAACCGGTTAATGCTTGTCTCAGTCATTCCTAGCTTTACCGGTTGCACTCTGTTTCAAACCGGTGTCATTGTTTGCCAGTCATTTGAAGTATCTGCTATCAAATCGGTTTAGCACTATATTTTTGTCTATACTAATTCACCCCCCCCTCTTAGTACTGAGTTAGTACCATCAGTTCATCATTGAGTTATCAATTTCCATGTTGGCTAGGAGTGTTAGTAAGATATTCTATTGGTTTAGGTTGGATGCCAGTGAGAATAGTCTTATAGTGCTTGTTGGTCCCAGTAGATGATGTCTATTGCCGGTGTAACCTATGAATGATGTTACGAGTTGGTTGCCATCAATGACAACATCAACTATTCTCATTTGAGTGTATAATGCCAACAAGTATCACTCTCCCTTTGACATCAATGGCAGAAAAATGACATAAATATAAAAGAAAAAATATAAACCTCTGAATCTCAAAAGCTGACTACTCCCCCTGAGTAGTAGTATCCCACATCAGTGCTGGAATGAATAGTATCTTAGATAATGCATGTCAAACTGATGCCAAACCACATCAATCAAGTCTCTTCTAGAGGGGCAGAAACTGCCAATCTATCTCTTAGGTACTCAAATGATTCTTTGGATAAAGGTTTAGTAAAAATATTTGCAATTTTCTCTTTAGTGTTCACATAAACTAGTCTAACTTCATTTGCTTCCACATTCTCCATCACAAAGTTATACTTCATAGATATGTGTTTTCTCTCATAATGAAATAATGAATTCTTTGATATATCAATAGCAACAAAGTTATCACAGTGAATAACTACTGGTGCATCACAATCCACCTTTATATCCTTCAACATTTGCTTCATCCATAAAACTTGTGTACAATTAGTAGTAGCAATAACATACTCAGCTTCAACAGTAGATAGAGAAGTACATGACTATTTCTTGGTGATCCATGAAACCAACTTCTTTCTAAGAAAGAAAGCTCCACCGGAAGTACTTTTTTAGTCATCAACATCTCCAACCTAATCAGCATCTGTATATGCACATAAAGTGACGTTATCATACTTAGGGTACCATAAGCCATATTCTGATGTACCTTGCAAGTATCTAAAAATCCTTTTCACCACTATCTCATGATTTTCTCTAGGATCACTCTGAAATATTGAAACAATACAAACAACATTCATAATGTCAGGCTTAGTCTGAGTCAAATAAAGTAGACCTCCAATCATAGATTTGTATCTTGTAGGATTTACCAATGCAAAGACATCTTTTCTTGTCAATTTATCACTTGTAACCATAAGTGTACTTACCTATTTAGAATCTCCCATACCAAATTTCTTCAACAATTCCTTAGCATATTTAGTTTGACAGATAAAAATGCCTTTGTCAGTCTGAGTATTCTGCAAGCCTAAGAAAAATTTCATCTCACCAATCATAGACACCTCAAATTCTTTCTCCATATTCTTAGAAAATTCTAAGCATAATTTATCTTCACCTCTAAAAATAATGTCATCAACAAATACTTCAACAATCAACATATCATCATCAATGATTTTATAATATAAATTACTGTCAGCACTACCCTTTGTAAAGCCAAGCTTCAAAAGATCTTTATCCAACCTTGCATACTAAGCTCTAGGTACTTCTTTCAATCCATATAAAGCTTTCCTCAACCTGCAAACCATATTAGTATCATCTGATAGTGAAAAACCACCAGGTTGCTCAATATAAACTTCCTCATCAAGATCCCCATTCAAGAATGCACATTTAACATCCATCTAATAAACTCTGATTTGACTTTTGTTCAACTCATCTACTTTGACATTAGCATTCTCTACAATTATCTGCAATCTCTTTTTATAACATCTATATGCTTTGCTTTCATTAGAATAACCAAGAAATATGCCTTCATCACATCTAGGATCAAATTTCCCAATAGTATCATCTCTCCTGATATAACATTTACTACCAAAAATTCTGAAATACTTAATTGTAGGTGTATTGCCAAACCATAATTCATAAGTGTATACACATAAAAATGGCTATGAGCAATTAAATAAATATTTTATATTTATTTAATATTTATTCTTCTATTAAATAGCTAATTTGAAAATATTAATTTATTTAATTTATTTAATTTTTTCTATTAATTAATTTAATTGAAATATTTTATTAAATAATTCATTTATCGTATTCTTCTAATTAATTAAATAAATATCTAATATTTAATGGTTATTCTTCTATCCTATAGTCTCAAATATTAAATAATTTTAAAATTATTTAATCCGTTTTCCAACTCACCTTACATCTCCACTTCATATTTCCTTTGCCAACTCATCCATCATGTGGCTAAAATAATTCAACAAAATTAAAATAAATAAAACATTTATTATCCACTTATCTTCAACTTCCAAAATAAATGAAATATTGTGTACATACACATATTTCTTAACCTTCTTCTATATTCTCTCCAACATCCCTATATCTTAGGAAGGACTTGAGTCCACTTGTCCTCTCATGCCTAAATCTTCTCCAACCATCCCTAGATTCCCCTAGTCAACAACTCAGTCAAGGTGAGATGAGTGACACTTGTCTTCTCCTTCCCCCTTTCTCTCAACCTTCACCTTTGCTCACAACCATCCAAATTTGTAGATCTGTTCATGACCGTTGATCCAGACCACATCATCTTATCCTGTCAAAGTCTATAAATATGGGAGTTTGAGTTGAGAAAGAGTTAGTCTTCAAGTGAGTTTTCAAGTTAACAATTTGAAAAACTTACGCATCCATGAGTTTTAATCTTGAAGGAAATAGCATTTCTCAATTAGCTTTAAATTATTTAAATTGCATATCATAGCATAAATTAACTACTAGTTATTAGTCCATTCTTCATATGCCATCTTGGAAGCTACCAATTCTTGTCTGAGAGCACATCATCTGCAACCAAGAACAACAGACTTAGGACACAATGAGACTTAAATCATGAAGGTAAAAATAATGTTTTTATTTTAATATTCATTTCAAGTAGTTTCATTGGTTGAATTTGGATTTCCTATTGTATTATGTGAAACTAACATGTTGCAGGTAGTATTCTGATGATGAAATTCAAGTCAACACATTTTGGTGCCCACCATGGGGCTGGAACCTCGCATATATCTTTCTAATATCCTATTGCAAAAACAAGTTTAATACATTTATAATCCAGATTCACACCTATGTGAGTTTGGACAACACTTTTATTTAATAGATTAGTGTATTTGTCTTGCAGGCTAGCGTATTTGACATTTAGGTTAGTGATTTTGTTTGCAAATCAATGTATTTAATCCTCATAGCAATGCATTTGTTTCACAGGTTAATGCATGCGACTTCTTTAAAGTGGCTGCACATAGATTGCGGAGAGCTAAAATAAACTTGTGTTTTTTGTGCTTGATGAAGTATTAGGTAAGTATGCTCTCACCCTCATACGGTGATCAAAAAACCAGACCTACTTTCTTTTATGTGTAACCTTTAGAGGGTCTGCCTTCCTAAGTTGCCTTGAGGGGGCTAGTGAGAGGGGAACGACCCAAAGTGGAAATAAGCTAATACTGAGTCCTTCCGATCCACTCTAAATAAATCATGTTTGCAACAAAAGTTATAAGCAACATGTGTTGATAAGTTCATATCGACACTATGTTTCCATATAAACCCTATGGAGCGTAACCTCTATAGGCTGGGAACCTTCTATATTTATAGAGCTCAAAGTACCACATGTATGGCCACATGACCGGAAGCCTTTACTAAAAACCACTTGTACTAGTTGCCAAAATCCTTCTAATTGTTGGCATAGGAGGTCAAACCTCTGAAGTGGCTCACATACATGCGGTTCTTAATAGAGATATAAAGTTTGCCATGGGGAGTTTTCACAGAAACTGGTGCTTGGCTGCCCTAGAGAAGTGAGTGCCGATGGTGGAGCCAGTGGGGTCAAACATCTAAATATCCACTTTAAATAGCGTAGCCTCAGGGGAAACCCCATATGAGATTCAACAATTATTGTCTCAGCCTGCCATAAGATTTGTACTTGCTTGTGCATTTTGTTTTTCAAAAAATTTGTCTTCTATGTCTATAACATGCTCAAAATGGTAAAAATTTGAAGAAAATCATCATCTAAAAATGATAAAAAATCCAACAACTTGCTGGAAAAATTGAAAAGAATCCTTGAAACATAGTCAGAATAGTGCTTTCAAGCAACAAAATAGTGCTTTTGTCCCATAAGTTAGCACCTTTTGACCAAAAAGTTAGCACAAATACTTTCTCACATTTGAGATAAAACATATCAAACTAAAATTTCAAAGTCAGTATCAAAACACTTCTTGAGCAGAATTGTCTTTAAACTATCACACATTTTCAAACTAGTTCGATAACTGGGTCACCAATCCAACAAGCTATTTCCAAAAAGGTTTCCATAAGCATAAAACATTCAACAAGCTATTGATTCAAACATCTTAAGTGAACAAATCATCGTCATCATCAGTTTCTCATCAGGATATATCAAATCCTCTATCATGAAACTTGATCAATCCACCTTGTGCTCATTATCTTGGATATATCTTTCCTATTTTGAACCTAGGTTATATCAAAATCAAAATTATGCTCACATTGGAATTAAGCAAACTTGTAAACTATTATATGCTTATATGACTTTTAAGTATCACCTTAAGAAAAGAAATCCCAATTATAAAACTAAGCAGAAAAGAATAAGATTCTTGTATAACAATCACAAGATTTTATTAAAATATAGGACATTCTTACACCATTTTCATCACTATTTATGTGGTTGTGGGAAAAAATTTGATGAGGAAATTTTGCAAGGACATTCTTTTCAACAAAGAGATGATTTATCACAATGAACCAACAACAATGGTAAAATCAACAAAGCAAACCTTTCTAAGCCAATTATCACCTATTGAGTTGTTTTTAGAAGGTCAAAACTTCAGATTTTTTTTGAAACAATCACATGCCAGTTTGGACTAGAGCTCAATACAAACAACTGAAAAAACAACAAAAACAAATGGAAGAAGAAGATAATTCGATGTTCCAAACTTTTGGGTATACGATTGTTGATGAAGAAGCGGTCAATAACACCATTAGAGACCTTCAACAAGATTTCAAATTTGATAGACTAATGGAAAAATTATTAGCAAAGCAAAAGGAAAAATATCTTTTGATGTTGGCAAAATCAGGAGCTAAATTTCCACAATACTTTAACATAGAAAGATTGAAACAAGATGCGGAGACAAGTAACACTCAAAACACAAATGATCCAAATAACAAAGATATAAACAAAGAAATCCGTGAAGAAGCAAGAAAAGAACATGATGACACAAGAAGAGAGTGTAGTGATAGTATGGATAATCCGTTATTAAACCTCACTTAGCGAATGCAAACTCTACAACAATAGATACAAGATATGCAGAATTGAACAAGCTCCAAGAAGTATTCATTGGAAGATATCTGCCTATATCCTTTTGATAAAAGTTTGAATATGATACCATTTCTACAACATTGCGAGATCCCTAAATATGATAAATACGATGGGAAATCTGATCCTCAAGATCATATTAGGGATTTTTGTACTATGATTATGGAATTTGCACACGACAAAACTTACCTGATGCGTCTATTCCCTAGGAGTTTAAATAGACAATCAATGGAATGGTTTTCAATATTACCATATAGAATCAAATCTTTTGAAGAACTTGAGAATAAGTTTATTTCACAATACTCCTACAATGTAAGGAATGAGACAACAATGCTGGATTTATGCAATGTTAAACAAAAGAATGGTGAATCTTTCATGATCTTCTTGCAATGATGGAAACAAATGTTTAATAGGTATCCAAGAGATGTACTTGATCAAGAAAATATGGAAATCATCATTGATAATCTTATCAGTGAAATGAGTTATCATCTAAAAATGCAATGTCCTCCTTCTTTTGCCAAGATGATTGAGAATGGTCTAAAAATAGAAGATGTAATGGTAAAGAAAATAGAGCTAAAAATTTATAATAATTCTTACAACAACCACAACAACAATCACAACGACAACCACAACAACAACAACAACAATGACAAACCCAAGTTCTGGTCAAAGAATAGGAATGTTATCAATGGAGGAAATGACAATAGTAATGCTACGAAACAACAATCAATATTTAATCTATTGAGTCAAATCCCAAAAAATAACAATCAAGAAAACAATAAATCCAAGTCTTTCTTCTCCAATCCTTGCAGGAAATTCACAAACATTGGAGAACCCTTGGAATCAACTTTGAAAACTCTTCTTGCAAATAAACTCATTATTTTATCATAAGAAAGAAGTTATGAACCACAAGTCAAACCTAATTGGTGGAAAGACAATCATTTGTGCAATTATCATCAAAATAAAGGACACCAAACTAATGATTGTCAAAGATTGAAACACCTTATCCAAGATTTAATCAACAATGGAACTATCACAGTGGATAGTCATAAGACAAATGAATCCCATCTAGCCTTTAAAACTCCACTTCCAAACTATGAAAAAGGTGAACAATCCAAACCAAAAGATGACAAAGGCAAAGGGAAAGTGAACTATACTTATACATATGATGATGTGGTAAATGTCATCATCATTAAAGATAAGACACCTTCAGAACCAATCAACGTTATTATGAGAAGCAAAGAGAAGTTCACATTTCCATGTATAAAAAATGAATCAACCTCCACTTCATGACAATATAACTTAGTGGAACAATTACAAATAATACCTGCTCAAATATCAATTTTAGAGCTTCTCAAAGTTTCACCTATGCATAAGGAAATTTTGGAAAAATCTCTAACAAAAACAACAGTTTCAAAAGACTTGGATGTAGATCAGTTCCAAAACATGGTGGGACACCTTATAGCCCCTCATTGCTTATCATTTTTTGAAAATGATGACACATCCTTGCAACATCCTCACAATGCTCCCTTACATGTTGAAGTCACCATTAATAAAAATCGTGTCAAACATGTACTCATAGATGGTGGAGTTGGATTAAACATTTGTGCATTAAGTTTAATAAAGGATTTGGGATATTAAGAAAATGCAGTAGATCCAAAGAAGAAAATAACCATTAAGGCTTATGATGAAGAGGAGCGTTCTTCTAAAGGAACTATGGTGTTACTAATCAAAATAGGACCTGTAGAAAGGAATACATTATGTCAGGTTTTAGATTTGAATCTCCCTTATAATATTCTTCTGAGAAGGCCATGGATTCACAACATGCAAGCAGTTCCTTCTACATGTCACCAATGTGTAAATTTTCCTCATGAGGGACAAGAGGTCACTATAATTGCAAACTTTAGCCAATATTGCAATAATTTGAAGCCAACACAATATACAAGAGTTCCACATAACAGATAATCAGTATATCCTACCAAATAAATTTAAGAAAAGTTATGGGAAACCTTCAAGAAAAAGCTCAAATTAAATGATGAAGGAATGGGAAAATATTCTTTGCATAATTTTCCACTTTCACCTAAATCATATGGAAAGCCTACAAATATCCAACCACAAATCTCAGAAAAATCAAAAGAAATGTTTAATGGAGCATTTGTTAGAGCTGGAACACTTGTAGAAGAAATTGAAGACAAGGACATTCTTGGTTGGTTGTACAAAGATGAAAATGAAACTATAGCAACAACTGCAAAAGTCAATATTTCCATAGAGAAATATGACAATGGTTATAAGATCATGCAAAAACTAGGATATGAAGGAAAAGGACCAATTGGTAAGCAACATCAAGGTATTTCAGAACCTATTTGTCGTCACTTGCAATCTAAAGAAGATAAATTAGGACTTGGATATCCAAAATCAAATCAAAAGAAACATAATTATCAACAACCAAAGTGGAGAAAGAAATCAGTCCCTAAAAGAAGAACAATGGCAAGAAAAGCTACACCAAGAAGCAAAAATAGTAAGCAATAAGCAGAAACAAGAAGAATATGAGAAACAATGAGAAAAACTTGCAATCAAAAGAGAAGAAGAATCTTGTAAAGAAGTTCAAGGAATATGACCAAATGATAAATTTGAACAAGATATTCCAGAAGTAGTAAAAGTAGAGATAACAGAAAAAAGAGAACTATTTGCACCATACAATATTCCTGTATGGTACAGTGGTTTAATCCTAGATAATGGTTTAGAGATAGATTCAAATGAATATGAATGGGGTCCAGATCTATCATCTAGTGTATCAAGTATAGAAAAGAATTAAGAGAAAGAAACTATCACAAATGAAGACTTGTCTTTTACAAAACAAATGATAGAATTAGAAAGAAGACAAGAACAACTTAGAATCCAGAGAAAAGAGGCATATGCAAGACAATGAAAGAAAGAGGATGAAAAAGACCAAGAAGTAATGCCACAAGAAGCACAAACATATATTGATCAAACATCAGGATATATCAAATTTCTATCAAATGAGGAGCAAGATGTACCAAGGTATGGAAGAACCATAGAATAACTAAGAGATAGTCAAGTAGGATTAACTATTAGTCTAGAAGAAGCTGAGTTCGAGAGAAGACAAAAGCTATCAAAAGAATCCTCTAAATCATGTGCACAAGTATGTCAAATTCAAAATACAAATGAATCTATTGAACTTAATCAAGAAGGAATTTGCAGTGTTAAAGATGTGTGTGTTGATATAATCCATTCGTTTGAGGGACAAACATCAGATGAAGAGTCACTTGAGTGTGAACCACAAAATACTAATACTAATTTTGTTAGAACTGATTGGAGAACACTTGGGAGAGACTATCCTCAAGATCATTCTATCTATGACATTACCTACTCTACACCAAATTATGATTATTATGTCATGAACCTTGAAGCACCTAACATTGACAATGACTATGACTTACCACTTCTTCATCCATAACTAATTGATTGGGATAACCTAGAAAACCCTGAATTGGATATCTTTTCCAATGACCATGACTTAGTCATGTATCTTAATGTTGTTGAACCTATAACACCTAAGATATCTTCCATCATGAAATCAAGTAACATTTCTTGCAATCAGGAGAATGCCAAACTTTCCAGTCGCAAAATTGAAATAAAACAAGGAAAAAGACCTAGTGCTGAAAACCATATCATCGCAACACTAGATCAATCAAGAGGAAAAATAAAGGACGTAGCTAGCAGTGAAAACCTCTTTGAGTCACCAAAAGATGGTAAGTTTGACATCCTCCTTGCATATTTTCTGGAGAGATCTGCTATTCTAATAGAACCAACAGAAGCAATAAACATTCGCACACCAAAGGATCCCAAGATACTTCATTCTGCTACAGCTTTATCAGATGAAGAGAGGAAATAATACATAGAATTTTTTAGACAAAGACATAAATTTTTTTTTTGGTCCTATGCAAACATGCCAGGTTTTAATCCAGATCTTATCATGCATCATCTCAATATGGATCTAAAAGAAAAACCAGTTAAACAAAAGCTAAGGAAGACTTGTTGCCAATCCAGAATGGGTTTCAAGCATTGTGTCAGTGTCAAAGCCAGATAAAAGCATAAGAGTCTGCACTGATTTCAGAGATTTGAACAAGGCATGTCCCAAAGATGATTTCCCACTACCCAACATTGATATAATTGTGGACTTATCAACAAGACATGAGATGTTTTCATTAATGGATGGATTCTCAAGATACAATCAAATAAGAACTGCCCCTGAAGATCAACAAAAGATAAAATTCACCTGTGCATGGGGTACTTACTACTAGAATGTTATGCCATTTAGGCTCAAGAATGCATGATCAACTTATCATGAGCTATGAGAACAACTTTTTATGATATGATGCATACATTTATGGAAGATTATGTAGATGATATACTTACAAAATCTCATACATGAAAATAACATTTGAACATCTTGGGCAAGATCTTTGATAGGCTTGAAAGATATTAGTTAAGATTAAATCCAAGGAAATGTGCATTTGGAGAAACCTCTGGAAAAATTCTTGGGTACATTATATCAGCTCATGGAATTGAAGTCTAGATCTAGAAAAGGTCAAAGCCATCATGGAAATGGATTCACCTAGGAACATAAGTCAATTGCATTCTTTACAAGGAAGATTGCAATCAATCCGAAGATGTCTCTCAATTAACAAATAGATATCATCCATTCACTCATCTTTTACATAAGAACGTTCCATTCAAATGGGATCAGAAGTGTGAAGAGGCTTTTATGGAAATCAAAGAATATCTCATGAATCCTCCAGTACTTGTATCACCAATCAAGGGGAAACCATTGTTGCTTTATATCTCAATGACAAATGTATCATTAGGAGCTCTCCTAGCAAAACATGATGAAGAAGGAAAAGAAAGAGCAGTGTTTTACATTAGTAGAACACTTGTCATCTATAAATTGAATTATACATCAATCGAGAAGACATGCCTAGCAGTTATATTTTCAACTCAGAAGCTGCAACATTATATGCTGACTCATTCTGTGAAACTGACATCAAAAATTGATCCACTAAAATATTTGTTGAACAAGTCAACTTTGACAGGTAGACTGGCAAAGTGGGTTTTGGTACTAAGTGAGTTTGATATAGAATATGTTGATTGAAAATCTATCAAAGGATAGGTCATTGCTGATCAATTAGCTGAAGCACCTTTACAAGATGACATACCATTGCACATTGAATTTCTTGATGCAGACATTCTGACAATAAGTACAAAATTTTGGGATTTGTACTTTGATGGTTCTTATACACAATATGGATCAGACACAAGAATTTTGTTCATCACACGTCAGGGACACACAATTCCAAAATCATATAGACTATGGTTTCCATGCACAAACAATACTGTAGAATATGAAGAATTGACTATTTGGCTCAAAATGGCTATTGAATAGAATATCAAGGAATTACATGTCTATGGTGATTCACAGCTTATCATCAACCGAATAAATGATGATTATCAAACTAAGGATGACAAGATCATGCCCTACAAACAATTGGTAGAAGAGTTTAAAGAGCACTTTGAAGAAATATCATCACCCAGATCCCAAGCAATGAGAATAAAGTAGCAGATGCAATGGCTATAATAGCATCTCTCTTGCAGAATTAGGAGAATCAACAATGCTATAAATTCTTGGTGGACAATATCTTAACCCCTACCATTCAATCCCAACATACCTACATGATTTGCCATATAAACGGAACCGATCAATCCTTATACAACCAAACCTATCAATACTTAAAATAAAATATCCTTCCTCCTGACCTATCTCGCAATCAGAGAAGAAATTTTATCCGTCAGTCATCCTGCTATACTATTATTGTTAATACCTTATATAGGTGAGGTCTAGATGGAACTTTATTGAGATGTCTCAAACAAGAAGAATCTGAGAAAGTTCTTAATGAAGTTAACATAGGTATTTGTGGCACACACTCAAGTGGAATAACACTGGATAAGAAAATTCTTTGTATGGGTTACTATTGGCCTACTATGGAGAGAGATTCATTTACATATGCCAAGAAATGTACACAATGCCAGATCCATGGGAATCTCATTCACGCACTAGCATAAGAATCATATCCTATGGTAGGATCATGATCATTTTCTCAATGGGGCCTTGATTTAGTAGGTAAGATAAATCATTCATCCTCTAATGGACATAAGTTCATTCTGACTGCTACTAAATATTTCACTAAATGGATTGAAGCAGTACCTTTGACAAAAATGACAGGAAAACAAATATCATCATTCATCTTGAATTATATAATCTGTCGCTATGGAGTTCCTATTAGGATTCCCACAGATACTGAGAAGTGGGGGGGGTGAATCAGTATATAACCGGTTATAAGATTTTCTTAGCTTAAAACTTGTAGAACATATTAATACTGCATACCGGTAAAAATAAATTAATGCAATAAACAAAGATAATAGAAAGCACATGAAAAACACACCATAACAAAGTAGTTTAACAAGGAAACCCGGTGTGGGAAAAACCTCGGTGGGATTTGTGACCCACAATATTCACTTACTGGCCAATAAGAGAATATTACTGCTACAAGAGGGGCCTGCACATGCAAGAAGGCCAAGTGCCTAGAGCTCACTACTCAATTACAAAATGGGAAGTCTCACTGACTTACAAAATGGATTATATAAATCCAATGTCTTGTACTACTTCAAAATAGCATCTATTATGCCAGATCCAGAACCGGTTTATAGCTCTGCTTCATACATAAACCCTTAACCTATAATTCACATAATAGGTCTGCCTTATTTTTTCTCCATTACATCCTCTTCTTCCTCTATAATGAACTCTTATATATATGAGTCATTTTACAACTTTCCAAGTCATCTTACAATGATTTTACAATAATTAACAAAATAATTTACAAACAAAATTCCTATCGGCCTCTATGCCGGTGTGCTTCCTTTTACTGCCGGTGCCAGTGGTCTATGTGCCAGTGTAGAGTCTAACCTTGCTAGTGCCAGTAAATTGTCTTGCGGGTGTCATAGGATTGTAAGGTTGCCATAAATGACAAAACCTTCAATCACCTACAATGTCTCATTGGAGTGTGCATTTGCCAACAATCTCCTCCTTTGGCATTGATGGCAACACTCATGAGAAAAATCCAAAAACTGTCATCCAAAAAGAATCTGCTGGTATTGTCTTACCAAAAATGTGTACCAAAAGAATGTGTACTCCCCCTGAGTTGATGAGTCATTTTACTAATTATTTTTCTTATTCCACTACTCCCCCTTTGGCATCAATGACAAAGGTTGTCAAAGTGTCAATGAGTGTGGTTTCCTGCTTCATCCTTGTAACCGATTGGTTACAATCTGAAAAAGATTTGCCAAAACCAGATTCAAGCTCTCAATGAACTTTTTGCTGTCTTTTATTGTGGCCTCTATCCTCTGAATTGTACCGGTGAGGTGTTGCATTTGCTCTGCCGGTGTTTTCTGTCCTTGAATCAAGGCATTAGATATTTCTTTCCTTAAGGAGTTGAGGTAGTCCAATTTTGGACTAAGTCTCCATTTTAGATCTTTAGCCTTTCCTTTTATTCTTTCTTCGTTTCTTTCCAACTTTTATAGTTCTTCCTCAAAACCTGTTATCTTCTGCTCAAAAACTGATAATGAATCAGATGAATTAATGAAATTGACAACTAGTTGATTTATTTCTTCCTGTATCTTGCTAATTTTCTTGTCTTTATCAATTGTCAAAAAGTTAGTTTTACATGTATCCCTGTACAAAGTTTTGAATTCCTTCAATGTGCTACATAGTTCTGGTAGAAGTGTGTCAAATTGCGTTGTACACTTCTTTATTTCTTCCTCAAAGAATTTGTGTTTTTCCTTCTCTAATCTCTCCTTGAATGCTTCCTCTTTTATTTGTTCAACTGTCACAGTGTTTTCAGTAATATACTTGGACAAAGTGTCAAGTTGACTCAAAGAATCTTTATTAGCTACATTACATTTGGTGCTATCATCTTCAAAATTGGAATGGTGTCATCTATTGCCTTGTAAGCCTATGAGCTACAATATATTATCTTCTTTATGGAATCCAAAAGAACTTCTGTTACATTATTTGATGAGCCAATAATTTGTATTCCATCAGTGGGAGCAATATCCTTGCTTGTGGTGATCTCTGGTAGGTCAATTTGTGTTTCCATTTCTTTAAGAAAAGGTTTGTCTTGCTCAGCTATTGCCGGTGGCACTGACTCAGTGTGAACCTATTGCGGTGATGGAGCCTTTTGCTTTGTGTGAGCTTGTTGCTCAATGTTATCATCTGCCGATTTACCTTCTGTACCATCAGTTACCGGTTTCTCATTAGCCATATCTGTCTTCTTAGTTGTATCCTTATCTACCACAATATTGACCTTTTGAGTATCAATGTCCACTGTGTATAATACCTCAGAGTTAGGATTTGTGTCCTCTTGTGGTATGTCCATACTCTTACTATCCAGTTGATTGTTAGCGGTAACTACCGGTGGAGTATTTAGAGGCAGTGGTGATAAGTTATCTTTTATTTTTATGCTAGGTGGTCCACCAACCTTGTCATTTCCCTTATCCTAATCCTTTTGATATACTTTGATGGGTTTTGGTTTTCTATATTCTTCCTGCTTTTCCTTCTCTACAAGGAATATGTCCCATGCATTGGTTGTTTCCTCTGCAACCTCATTTACTCTACCAACCATAAGTGCTACATGCTGGTGTGCAATTGAAAATACTGACCAGTTAGCCTCTGAGATCAGATCATCTATCTCTTTTGGTGAGTTGACTAGATAAACAACAAGTAGTTTTTCAATTTTCATTTTCTTACCAATCTCTACAACTGCTTGCCTTCTTGCTTCAAGTCTTTTAAATAGTTCTGCTGACAATTCATCTACAACTTGCATTAGAAATTTCTTGTAAATGTCCAATTGTAGAATTACACTGTTTTCAACTTTCTCCTTGTCATCAACTGATAATGAATCATATAATTTATTGATGTTTTTCAACTGTCCATCCTCTGTTATTTCATCTAGTAGTTTGTCAATTGGAGCAATGTTTTGTTGAGTCTTCTTCTTGGGTGTTAACTTCTTCTTCTTTGGAGTTATCTTCTTAGCCGGGGGCCTTACTGCCTGTTGTTTCTATTTGGTTCTTCTAGGAGAAGGTGTAGATACTGGTGAAGGTTCTCTTTTCCTTACAACTCTCTTAAATGCATCTGGCATGTCACTTTTCAAAAAAGTTGCTACCGGTGAAAGGTGAGTTTTTGGTTGTAGTGTTCCTAGCTCATCTTCAATGATATTAGTTTGTTTAAGTACATCTTCTTTGATAGCCTTTGCTTGCCTGGATCCTCTTCTTACTGTTGCTTCTACCTTCTTTACCCTTTTCTTTGATTGGATTTGACTTTCAATAGTTTTAGCACTGCCAAATACCTCTTCTTTTGGTTCCTTAGGTGCTTCCAGAAGGGATTTTGCATATGTTTCAATTATGTGGTCATCAGTTTCATAACCCATTTCAGTAACCTAAATGGTTCTTCAGACAATTGTCTCCATACAAATCTCATCTTTCTTAATAACAAAGCATATTTCATCCTTATACTTATTTACAATTGCTTGTGAAAGTCTGACTCTGGTATTCATCTGGGCTTTCAATGCCTGAAAGTACTCATTTATATTATTTTCATTGTTTTCACCCATGTTATTTAGTAAATCAGACAATTGTTTGCCTACCAGTATATCAAAACCAAGATTCTTGTTACCAATACCGGGTACCTATTTTGTTATGTGCAACATTAAACATACAAGTAGGTTTCCAAATCTAAATGTCCCCTTTTTGTCTTTCTTAATTTTTCCAAGATTATCAATAAGCCCATCTTTCAACCATTCACACACATCTATTTTTGCATTATCCTTGACCATATCATAGGCACTCTTTATGCATAGGCTAGAGACTGAGTTTAACCTATTTGCATGTGTGGTTTTGTAGCCTAAAATCATGCTAATGAATCTGACATTGATGTCTGTTACATCATTCACTCTTAAAGATCTTTTGTCAGATGTTGCACCTGTTAGGTTCATCACTAGGTCATTTGAGACCTTCTTTGTCTTATCAGGTCTGTTACCGGTGGAAGGTAACCCTGTCACAACCTTTACTGCCTCTTTAGTAATTTTGTGAATTGAGTCTAACTAGAAAAATTCACCATGTACCCAGCTTAGAACTATCCTTATAACATCCTTAGGGAATTCTGGAATACTAAGGATTTCAGTGAATCCTAGGGTTTCAACTACTTTGTGTTCAGGCTTCACATTACCAGAATCATCACAAATTAGTCTTATACATGCTCTTGATTTCCTCATCACCTAATTCTTCTATGTGACAATGAATGTACATTCTAGGGTCTTCTACAAAAACTACTCCTTTGGGGATTTGAGAAAATGCACCAACATTATCATCCTTCTTAGCAATTTTGAGAACTAACTGAAATACGGGTCTAGGGCATTTAATCACTTCGACTACAGTAGGGTTTGCTATGAATTTAGGAACAAATGAAGAAGCCATGGATATGAATACCTTTATCTGCCTTAGGAAAGGGTTGCTTGCTGAATTGCTTTGCTTCTTTGCTTGAAATGTCTTTGTTCTGGAATTTTCACGCTCTTTGAATGTTTGAATGCTTGATGAAATGAAATTAGAGCCAAAACACTAATTTATAATGTTAATTTTTCCAACCACCACATTTAATGCTTGTCGGTTAAGTAATGACTTCACTTGTCTGCCGGTATAAAAGTAATTTCAACTTCTTACCATCAACTGAGGGAATAATAGCATGTTTCACATTTGATTGCTCAACCCTCAAGGAAATTTTCTTCAGTTAGATGAGGATTCTCTTATCGGTGGAGTGTTACTCTATTTTGCTGATGGAGGAGTATTCCTATCAACATTTAGTTCTATTTTCTTGATCCATTGTTTTGAGAATTCCTGCTTAACTTCTTCAACTTTTTCTTTACCTTTCAAACTTGGACCTTTCTTATTTACCGGTGAGGACTTGCTTCTACAAAATTTTGCAATATGTCCAATCTTGTTACAAGCATAACAAGTCACATTATTTTTCTGAATAGATTTTCCATATCCTATGCCAGTTTGTGTTCTACATTGATTAGATAAGTGTCCAAATCTTCCACAAACATAACATCTCACATTCATTCTACAATTCTCTGAATTGTGACCAACTTTGTTGCATTTAGAACATTGACCGGTGGGTGTATTGGTATTATGATAATTTCTAGATCTACATCGATTTTCTCTATGACCATACTTGTTACAGTTAAAGCATTTTCCATTGAATTTATCAGCAGTAGGTTGTCTTACCGGTTTGCCATGTTCCTGTGTGTTTGTAGTACCAGAGCTTTCACCAGCTTCAAAGCCAAGACCATTAGTGTCACCATTAAGTTTCTGATTCTTCAACAAGTCACCAAGTTCTTCTAAGCTTTTCTTGAATTTTTCTTTATGTTGATTTGCAGCAGCCAGTTCTCCTTCCAAGATACCTTTTTGTCTCATGAGTTCATTTGAGTCATTCTGTGCATGCATCAGATCTATTTTCAACATATCATTTTCATAACTAAGTCTTATGTTTTCATTTGCAACATCATTCAGTCTTCTAGTCAAGTCTTCTTCATTCTTCTTCCTATCTTCAATTTGTTTACAAAATCTCATAGTCATATCTTGCATCTTATTCTTTGTTGTCATGTTTTCTTGTTTCAGCTTATTCATCAGATCACTAAGAGTTTCCTTTTCATCATTCTCATTTTGCATTTTTTCACAAATTTCTCTTCTCTTGTTTCTTGAAATGGTAAGATTTTCTTGAAGTGCTTGAATAATATCCTGTGCAGCCTTTAGATCATCTTCAAGTTTGATATTTTTCAATTTTTCTGCATCATAGTCTGAGAGAGCTCCTTCTAATTGCTTCATCAAGTTTTCCATCTCTATCGATGTCAAGATCTTCCTCAAGCTGTTAGGCTTCTAAAAATAGAGGACCAAGCTCTGATACCAATTGTTAGGATTCCCATAGATACTGAGGGGGGGGTGAATCAGTATCTAACCAGTTATAAGATATTCTTAGGTTAAAACATGTAGAACATATTAATACTGTATACCAGTAAATAGAAAGTAATGCAATAAACAAATATAACAACAACCACATGAAAAACACACCATAACACAGTAATTTAACAAGGAAACCCAGTGTGGGAAAAACCTCGGTGGGATTTGTGACCCACAATATTCACTTACTAGCCAATAAGAGAATATTACTACTACAAGAGGGGCCTGCACATGCAGGAAGACCAATTGCCTAGAGCTCACTGCTCAATTACAAAATGTGAAGTCTGACTGACATACAAAATGGATTATATAGATCCAATCTCTTGTACTACTTCAAAATAGCATCTATTATGCCAGATCCAGTACCGGTTTATAGCTCTGCTTCATACATAAACCCTTAACCTATAATTCGCATAATAGGTCTGCCTTATTTTTTCTCCATTACATCCTCTTCTTCCTCTATAATAAACTCTTATCTATATGAGTCATTTTACAACTTGCCAAGTCGGCTTACAATGATTTTACAATAATTAACAAAATAATTTACAAACAAAATTCCTATCGACCTCTGTGCTGGTATGCTTCCTTTTACTGTCGATGTCGGTGATCTATGTGTCGGTGTAGAGTCTGACCTTGCTAGTGTCGGTAAATTGTCTTGCCGGTGTCATAGGATTGTAAGGTTGCCAGCAATGACAAAATGTTTAATCACCTACAATGTCTAATTGGAGTGTGCATTTGCCAATGGTTCCTATGACCATTATCACTAATAATGGATGACCATTTAAGAATCAAGATGTGAAGGAACTATGTGAGCAATTCCATATTTAACATAGGTTTTCTACTCCATATTATCCACAAAGAAATGGTCAAGCTAAGGCATCAAACAAGACTATCTTTAAAATCTTGAAGAATACAGTCAATGAAGCTGGGAAAGACTATCACACTCAGCTAAATCTTGCTCTTTGGGCATACCATAAAGCATCTGCACACCAACAAGGGCAACTCCATATTGCTTAGTCTATGGATCAGAGGCCATATTACCAATATAAGTAGAGATACCTTCTCTACGAGTTTCCTTGAAAGGTCTTATACCAGAAGAAGAAGATCAAGTCTCTAGGCTTCAAGAACTTGAGATGATTCAGGAATGTCACCAAAATGCAATAGATCATTTGAAGGTATATCAATAGAGAATGCCAATAAGTTATAATCATAGAGTCAAGCCACACATTTTTTAGATTGGAGATATAGTTCTAAGGGAGAATCCAAGAAATCAACAAGACCAAGAAAACAAGGGTAAATTTGAACCAAATTGGTTAGGTCTTTTGTCATAGTAGCAACATATGGCTCAGGAACTTACAAGTTATCTACTCTTGAAGGAGATTTGTTTGATGAACCTATCAATTCTATCCATCTCAAGAAATTTTATGTTTGAAATGTGAAGTCCTGGAAAAAATCAATAAATAGCATATAAAGTCATGGAAAAATCAATAAAAAGTCCTAAAGAAATCAGTAAAAATTAGAAAAGAAGAAATTCCCTAAAAAGCATGAAACAACAAAAATAGAAAAGAAGAAAAAAAATCAAAATATGGAAAAAATGTAATAAATTTAGATAGTGAAAACCTAGAAAATAGGCGCTATCTAAAAAGTGAGTTCTTCCATCTACGAGATCGCTTTGCGGACTTATTAACTCCATCCTATCGCATATACCGCTTCCATTTATCCTAGCTCATCCATTTCATCTTTCACATCCATTTCTTTGAACCATTTAGTGGGAAATATGCAGCTTACCAACAATTATCAATCTTTGACATACTTGTCATAGTCAATGTCTTAAATTTTATTAAAATCAATCATATCTGCATTTGTATCCCGCCATGGTTTGGATCTTGATCACTTTGTACATCCATAATAAATTTTTGTTTCCACTGGAGGCAAAATCCTAATTCCTTTTGCTAAGGTGATCTTTTGAGTCTTTGAAAATCCAAAAATTTGGAAAACTTAGAAAAACCAAAAACATCTAGGATTTTGAAACAAATAACAAGCAATAAAGCAACGAAGATCAAGGCATTTTATGACAACTGAATCATGAAACTCAGACAACAAAGAATCAACCAGTAAGTAATAAAGGATTATCAAAGATCATTCATCAAGATTATTATATCAGTTAGTGACCATGAGAACATGTGAATGACATACAAGATTCAATGTTTATATCTTGATTTTATTGCTAATCATGTACTCTATGCAACTCAAGGATGTCCATGACTAGAGAAGCTATGATGGGGCATGATTATTTTCTTTGTTTGTTGTCTGTGGTTTATTGCTTATTAAGGTATGTACTTGTCTAAGGATATGATCAGAAAAATATCAAGGAGGACATTCCGAGTCATGCATGAAAAGAGATAATCCTTGTCTTTTTTGCAAGAAATACTCAGGTCAACTTGATTCATTATATCAATCTTTTTGTATTAACTTTCTATATCAAAATTCATGTAAGAAATACTCAGGCTAGCTTGAATCTTTATGTCAAGTTGCTTGTATTTTCTTACAACATTTTAAATCTCAATGATGAAAGCAAGCATCATTATAAGATAGCATATGAAGAATGAAAGTATCATTTTAGTTATATCATTTTTATATTAGCTCATTATTCATTTGCATTATAAGCATTCATTATCAGTTGCATTATAAGGATATCATTTTATTTATAGATCAATGGTCATAAATAGAGATTGAGTATACTTGGACAAGCAAAAACAATTTTCATTTGATCATTGTAGGTGCATTCATCTTTAGAATCATTTCAATTAATTTCATTTAGTTGCATTTCAATCATTGCATTAGTTTGCATTCAATTAAGTGCATTTCATTAATAATGTAGTATATCATTATTATTATTTGCATTAGAATCATTCTCATTGTAGTTATTTTTATCCATTAAAGTCATTTAGTTGCATCTTTGAACTTAGATTCATAATCATTATAAGCATTACATATAATAAATAAAAAACATTTCATATCGATCATTTGCATTTCAAAATCATTATATGCATACACATCATAAAATCATTCATTCATTTGCATTCCCATATAGATCATTGCATTTGCATCATTTAAGTTAGTAATCATTTTCATTTGCATCCATGATCATAAAAAAAAATAAAAATCAAAAGCATTTTTCTTTGCATCATCATATAGAACATCATCATCATAAAAATAAATAATAAGGAAACAAAAGATCTTCATAACATCATCCATGTAATCAATGCATATAGATCATCATCATATAGAGTAACATGCATAATAAAAGATCATCATATAGAGTCCATGTCTACATATAGATTATCATAAAACAATAAAAAGTCCAAGTATGCAATGATATCAGATAAAAAATACAAGTGCCTCATCAATATAAACCAAGTCATGGCTGTCTTGTACCACTACCACCTGACTTTGTCCATCTCTATGGTTGTGGGAAAGAAGATCCCCCAGATGCATATCTCACATGATCACCACTCCTCTGAGGAGGTCCCATGACTCCACCACTGCTAGTATCCATCCTCATAGTGGTATGATTGTTGACATATGATGAAGTGATGATAATATATGTTGTCATTGATGTCAATAAGTCAACCGATATGAACTGGTATGAAGACTGGAAGCGGCTATAGTCAATCAAGATGGAGTGAACCAGTGTTGGGGTTCATAGTTTGACTACCGGTTTGTAGTCTATTTAGTTCGAGGGTTTTCGGTTTGGCGATCTGACTTCTGCAATGCAACTGATGACATTCTATGATGAGTTAGTTAAGAGATAAGGATTAGATTGAGATGCCACGTCAGCTATGTGCATGTGAAGAATCTCTTTGAGGATCTTTCCTGTGAGAAGCGAATGCATTGAATGTCCACCTCGGGAATGTGTGTTTCTCTTAGTGATATGAGAAAAGCGCGTGATGGGTTACTGATTTCCAAGTGCGGTGAACATTGGATGATGCAGAATAACTTGATATCTTTATCAGATTATTTTATTCTATGTAATGCATTTTAATGGTCAGGATCAGACTGATTGTAACTGAAAACCTAAATGTGTAGGGTTTAGGGTTTATGCTATTGACCTAATTATTGTCTATAAGGTCGATGATGTTTTTTATTGTTTGGTGTTGGAAAAAGTTGTGTGTGTGTCTGCATGTTTTGATACTTGCCAAACCAGAGTGAGGAATCTACAGAGTGTGATTGCCGAAGAGAGGAACTGAAAAAGGATTTGCCTTAGCAAGGAGTGTTGTTATCAGATTAGAGTCTTACCTGTTGTCTTCTAACCATTTCAATAGAAGGTAAATCACTTGACCGGGTAGCTTTAATAGATTTTGTTGTAAATCCTCTAAGCAGGTGGCTCAAGTTCATTTTTAAATCCTCTAGCAAGGTAACCTTTAATTGGGTTTCAACTTTTAAAAGGGTTTATAGCCATCCCTTAACTGGGTGATCCCTAACAGGATCGATTCCTAACATAACCTTATTGTAAAGTATTTGACCAGACTAGGATCCTAATAGAGCAGACTTCAAAAGAGTTCACAAACAAGCTTGTGGGTATTCATCCCCACCATGGTTTTTCCCATTTGGGTTTCCACATGAAAAATTTGTGTGTTATGGGTTGTGAGTTTCTTCATGTGATGATTGAGTAGTTTTTGATTAAGTTGAATATGCATGCAGTGGTAAATGGTTGTGGTATTATTGATACAAATCATGCATGACTAAACTAGTAAAGTAGATATCAAGATCTGAGATCTGTTGAATGCTGTTTGAAGTACTCGTGTTTAACTGGTTTAGTTGTCTGAAGTATTTCTGTTTAATCGGTATTGCTATGGTTAAGTACAATAGTATATGACAATCGATTATCTATTTTGATTTGTCAAACTATCTGAGAAATTTTTTGTGTTTACTAATTCAACCCCCCTCTTTGTACTAGTTAGGACCTTAGTAGTTCATCATTATTCATCAATTGGTATTAGAGCTCATCTAGGTCCTCGGTGATATAAGCTTAACCAGTTGAGGCAAAAGATCATGTTTTAATGATGAAGAGGGAAGGTCCTAAGTTCAACAAGGACAACTTTACAATATGGAAGGACAGGATGAAGATATATATCAAGAGTTTGGGTGCACAACACTGGAGCTATGTTGAAAATGCCTATGTGATCCTCACTGGCACTCTAACCGATGATCAGAAAAGAGAGATACAAGAAAATGGGCAAGTCATGGAAGCCCTCATTAGCAATTTGTCTGACATAGAGTTCATTGATGTGAAAGATAAGGACAATCCTAAAGATGTATGGGACAAACTGGAATCTATTTATGGCAGCAATGAACATGTCAAGCAGGCTAAGGAAGAAAGCCTTAGAGGAAAGTTTGAAGATATGAGGATGGTTGAAGGAGAGACCATTCAACAATATGGCATAAGGATCAAGACTGTGGTTGGAGATATAAAAAGCATTGGTGGAACAATTGATGATGCCACAGTTGTCAGTAAAGTTTTGAGATCATTGTTACCAGTCTATGTAATCAGTGTTGTAGCTATCCAAGAGATAAGGTCTATCGACAAAACAAAGGTATCCTTAGACTCTATTATTGCTAAATTAACTGCATATGAATTGAATGGCTATGATGGTAGCATTCAGAAGACTGAGTCAACCTTCAGAGAATCTACTTCCTCTACACCAACTAGGAGAGGAAAAGAGGTTAGCACTAGTTATGAATCCAAACCAAGAAGAGATATGGATGATGAGGAGATTTTGATGATTTTTTAAGCTCTTCTCGCTAAGAGACTTCCAAAAGGCACTGAAAAATATAGAGGTAAGCTTCCTTTGAAGTATTTATCCTACAATAAGATAGGACATATAGCTATTAACTACACTAACAATGACAATAAGGATAACCGAAAAGGTTTAGAAAGTATAAAGGAGGAGGTAGGAGAAATTGTCTTGTTGCAGTGGATGAAGTTGTTACTAATGAAGAATCTGAGCATGAAGAGAGTGAAGACATAGTATTCATAGCTATCAAGGAAGAGTTGTCTGACTAGAAAGCCCTTGTCTCTCACATTGACAACTCTAATGAGTGGATCATTGATAGTGGGTTTTCTCACCACATGACTAGTGACAGGAGAAAGTTTCTAACTCTGGAAGAATATGATGGAGGTGTTGTCCAATTTGGCAACGATGCACCCTGCATGGTAAAAGGAAAAGGATCCATCTCATTGAATGGAAAGAGAAGTGTGAATGATGTCTACTGGGTGGAAGGCCTTAAGAACAACCTTTTGAGTGTTGCTCAGCTGAATGACAAAGGACTTTTTCTAGAGTTCAAAGGTGGAGTCTGCAGAATAATTAGAAAGAATGGTGAACTTATTGCCACTAGTAAATAAACCAAAGGAAACCTATTTTAGTTGAATGCCTAGATCAAGCAGTGTCTGATGGTGAAGTTTGATCATAGTTGGATATGGCGTAGGAGACTCTGTCATATAAACTTTGATAATATAGTAAAGGCCAGTAAGATCAAGGAAGTAAGAGAATTGCCTTTGCTGAACAAATTAGAGAATGCTTTGTGCAGAGAATGTCAACTTGGGAAGATGTCTTCTTCAACATTCAAAGGTAACTCTTTCTTAGTAGATAACTTACTTGATCTAGTGCACACCGATCTGTGTGGTCTGATGAAAACTAGAAGCATTCAAGGAGATCGGTACTTCATGATTCTTACCAATGATTTCTCAAGAATGATGTGGGACACATTCTTGAAAGACAAGTCTGAGGAATTTGGAAAGTTCAAAGCCTTTAGAGCATTGGTGGAGAAGGAGAGCAACAGAAGGATAAAATGCCTAAGAACTGATCAGGGAGGTGAATTCACTTCTGATGAATTCAATAAGTACTACAAGGAGAATGGTATTAAGAGGCAATTGTCTTCCCCAAGGACACCACAATAGAATGACATAGCAGAAAGAAATAATAGGACTATGGTTGAAGTGGCAAGAACTATGTTGATCCAAGGAAATGTAGCTCACACATTTTGGAGAGAAGCAGTGAGCACTGCAGTCTATACCATGAACTGGGTACTCATTAAGAAGGGTAAAGACAAAACCCCCTATGAGTACTGGAATGGGAGAACTCCTAATGTGAGCTATTTCAAAGTGTTTGGGAGTAAATGCTAAATCAGGAGAGGTGAGCACTTGAGTAAGTTTGATGCTAAGAGTGATGAAGGAATATTTTTGGGATATTCCACTAAAAGCAAAGCTCTCAAGTTCTACAACAACAAGACTCAAAAAATTGTTGAGAGTATCAATGTCAGGGTTGATGAATCCCTTGAGAAGCTTGAGGAAACTGGCAACAATCAAATAGAAGATGAACCAAATTTAGCCTTCTGGGAACCGGTTAAGAAAGAAACAAGTGACAAACACTACAAAGACCTCAGTTTTTCTATACCGGTAGAAGCTGTAGTAGGAGGAGAAGAAGATGAAGTGGAAGAAGAGGAAAAGCAAGTGGAACCAGCTAGGGTCATTCCTAGGTATGTAAAACTGCATCATGATCCGAAGTAGATCATTGGGGACAAATATGTAGGGATACTCACAAGGAGAAACATGAAAGAAGACTCTTGCATGATTTCAAAATTTGAGCCTAAGACCACTAAAGAGGCACTTACCAATAAAGACTGGATAAAGGCAATGGAAGAGGAGTTGGACTAGATAGAGAAGAATGCAACATGGTCCTTGGTACCCAGACCAAAACACAAGAAAGTCATAGGTACCACATGAGTCTTCAAGAATAAGTTGAATGAAGAAGGCACGGTGGTAGGAAATAAGGCAAGACTTGTATGCAAAGGATATGCTCAGGAAGAAGGAGAAGACTATGGAGAAACCTTTGCCCCAGTGGCTAGACTAGAAGGTGTCTGAATGCTACTTGCATTTTTAGCATTCAAGGGATTCAAGGTATACCAGATGTATGTGAAGTCTGCATTCTTGAATGGAATCCTAGAAGAAGTGTATATTGAGCAACCAGATGGGTTTGCTTTGTCAGGGGATAGTGACATGGTATGTAGATTACACAAGGCTCTATATGGATTAAAACAAGCACCAAGAGCATGATATGAACGGTTACACTCTCATCTTGTGAAGATAGGATTTTAGAGAACAAGTGAGGACAACAACATCTACCTAAAATATGAAGGTGATCAAATACCAATCTGTGAAGTATTTGTAGATGACATAATTATTGGAGGAGATGATGAAACGAGTCATGCATTTGCAGATGAAATGAAGAAAGAGTTTGAGATGTCTCTGATTGGAGAGATAAAGTTCTTCATTGGTCTACAAATTCAATAGATGAAGGAGAGTATCTTCATTACCCAGTCCAAGTATATCAAAGAGGTATTGAAGACCTTTGGCATGGACGAGAGAAAACCGGTTGGAACACCAATGGTGACCGGCTCCAAACTGACTAAGGAGGATGATACATCATTGGTGGATGAGAAGGAGTACCAGTCAATGATCGGTAAGCTGCACTATGTGGTGCACAATAGACTAGATATTGGTCATGCAGTAGGCATAGTTGCTCATTTTCAGAAGAATCCAAGAGAATCCCACTTGGTAGCGGTAAAGAGGATTCTTAGATATCTGAAGGGAACAATTGATTATGGATTGTTGTATCCATATAATGGCGACTTTGATCTCAAAGTGTTTTTTGATGCAGATTGGGAAGGTAATGTGGATGTTCGAAAGAGCACAAATGGTAGAGTGTTCTTCCTTGGTGAAAGACTAGTCTCGTGGACAAGCAAGAAGTAGAGCTGTATTTCCCAGTCTATAGCTAAAGTGGCGTATGTGGCAGCATTCATGAACTGCACTTAGGCAATTCGGATGAAGCATGTACTGAATGACTTCAAAGTGACTATATCTGAACCGGTGCATATTTTCTGTGATAATACTAGTGCAATCAATATTTCCAAAAATCCGGTATTGCATGCTAGGACCAAGCATATTGAGCTCAAGTATCATTTCTTGAGAGAAAAAGTTCAGAATAAAGAGGTTGTATTAGAAAATGTTTCAAATAAGAAGCAACAAGCAGACATATTCACTAAGCCCTTACCAAAGACTACATTTACCTACTTGAGAGGTGAAATAGGGGTTTTGTCCCTTCATGAAGTAAACTAAAGTTTTGTGCTCCACATCAGTCAGGTACTACCATGTCAGATCTTACAAGATTGATGTGTTGAAGGATGCTACTCTAGAGGGGGAGCAACATAGTGGAGCTTAGAAGCTTGTGCCTCCACTTTGGTATTGTTGTCAAAGGGGGAGAAGATATATGGTAGAGTGCACATTGACTAGTCTAGGTGGTGGTGGTGATCTTTCAAGTTGAATTAGTATATGTTATTGAGCATGGTGTAGATACTGAGCAATGATACACTAAGTATTGCCATCAATGCCAAAGGGGGAGATTGATAGCATATGATGAAGTGGTGATAATATATGTTGTCATTGATGTCAATAAGTGAACCAATATGAACTGGTATGAAGATTGGAAGTGGCTATAATCAATTAGGATGGAGTGAATTGACATTAGGGTTCACAGTTTGACTACCGATTTGTAGTCTCTATTCAGTTTGAGGGTTTTTCGTTTGGTGATCTGGCTTGTGCGGCACAATCGATGACATTCTATGATGAGTTAGTTAAGAGATAAGGATGAGATCAAGATTCCATGTCAGTTATGTGCATGTGAAGAATCTCTTTGAGGATCTTGCACATGAGGAGCAAATGCATTGAATGTCCACCTTGGGAATGTGCATTTCTCTTAGCGGTATGAGAAAAGCACGTGATGGGTTACTGATTTCTCGATGTGATGAAGATTGGACGATCTAGAATAACTTGAGACCTTTCTAAGATTGTTTTATTGT
The DNA here is from genome assembly GCF_030272615.1 of Cryptomeria japonica. Classification (NCBI taxonomy): domain Eukaryota; kingdom Viridiplantae; phylum Streptophyta; class Pinopsida; order Cupressales; family Cupressaceae; genus Cryptomeria; species Cryptomeria japonica. Next base: position 718,268,614 of record NC_081411.1, on the reverse strand, counting down.
ATGTAATGCATTTTAACGGTCAGGATCAGACCGCTTGTAACTAAAAACCTAAATATGTAGGGTTTAGGGTTTATGCTACTGACCTAATTGTTGTCTATAAGGTCGATGATGTTTGTTATTGTTTGGTGTTGGTAAAATTTGTGTGTGTGTCTACATGTTTTAATACTTACCAAATCAGAGTGAGGAATCTACAGAGTGTGATTACTGAAGAGAGGAACTGAAAAGGATCTGCCTTAGCAAGGAGTGTTGTTATCAGATCGGAGTCTTACCGATTATCTTCTAACCATTTCAATAGAAGGTAAATCCCTTGACCGGGTAGCTTTAATAGGCTTTGTTGTAAATCCTCTAAGAAGGTGGCTCAAGTTCATTGAGTTATTTAAATCCTCTAGCGAGGTAACCTTTAATAGGGTTTCAACCTTTAATAGGGTTTATATCCATCCCTTAACTAGGTGATCCCTAACAGGATCAGTTCCTAATAGAACCCTATTGTAAAGTCTTTAACTAGACTAGGCTCCTAATAGAGTGGACTTCAAAAGAGTTCACAAACAAGCTTTTGGGTATTCATCCCCACCGTGGTTTTTCCCATTTGGGTTTCCACATGAAAAATTAGTGTGTTATGGTTTGTGAGTTTCTTCATGTGATGATTGAGTAGTTTTTGATTAAGTTGAATATGCATGCAGTGCTTAATGGTTGTGGTATGTTGATACAACTCATGCATGACTAAATTGGTAAAGTAGATATCAAGATCTGAGATCTGTTGAATATTGTTTGAAGTAATTTTGTTTAACTAGTTTAGTTGTCTGAAGTATTTATGTTTAACCGGTATTGTTATGGTTAAGTACAACAATATATGACAACGGTTATCTATTTTGATTTGTCAAAGTATCTGAGCAAGTTTTTGTGTGTATTGATTCACCCCCCCTCTTAGTACCAGTTAGGACCTTAGTAGTCCATCATTATTAATCAATAGCTACCTTCCCTTTGGCTCTCTACGACTAAATCCTCACATAATCATCACCAGTGTGATGTCTTCTTCCAAACCTAACTAGTTCTCTAATGGTATCAGCTGAGAGAATACTCGATCCAAACTACTAAATATGATCAAGAAGACCCTGAGTATCCTGATGTCTCCTAAGAGACCTATCCCTCTCTAACATGAGTGTCTGTACCTGTTCTCTAAGATGATCTATCTATGTTATGAGACTCTCCAAGGTCTCCTTCTCTAGCACATCCTACCAAGGAACATGAGCCTAAATCCTCTCATCTCTACCTCGCTATCCACCTGCTCAAATCTCATCCCAAGTAGCTCTCAGAACCTATTGTCTAATAAGAGGAACATGATCCTCTGGATCCTCCTCTTCTCCACCATGAGCTGCAATAAGCCTAGGGTCTAGCTGAATCCAACCAAAATCAATGCTTCTCTCACAACCCCCATCCAGTCTAGTAATCCTGCCTCCTCTTGTAGAAGGTAACCCTCTCACTGATCTCATACCTATCCTACTAGTATCCCTCCCAATCCTACCAACTGGTCAAAAAGGTCCTCCACGAACTCTCAATTGACCTCCTCTCCATCCAGGTCTCCTAGCGCCTCGGTCTCCATCTCCTCCCTCATCTTCATCACCTCTAACCTCCTAAGAAACTTTAAGCTCTCATCTCCATCTCCATCTCCTAATTATGGGATTATCTGAATCCTCCTCCTCATCTCCTAAGCTAGGAGGAGGGTTTGCTAGATTAGTAATACGAGGAAAATGGTGTGCAAGCATGTACTGAGCATAATCCACAGTCACCCCAGGATCTAGAATGTGCAATCTCAAATCATAAGCCACCCTAGGAGTAGGCAGACACTCTACATGTGCTATCTCAAAAGATAAAGCTAGTCCCCAATCTCTCCTATCCTTGTATAGTTGTGCATATATAGTGACACCAGTAGGCATGTGTTGAATGATACCAAACTATCTTAGAATGCAACTAATCAACTACCACTCAATAATGTATGGAGTCTAACCAATGAGATATCTACTCTATATAATATATGGCAATGTATGTGCATCATCCATCCATGTGATACAAAGCATCATGAAAAACCAACCAAGAACCCCAAATCAATGACAAAGTTCCAATTCTAGGGTGCTCACCGACCCATTCAACTTGCAACTTTGTTAGGCTTGAGGCATCTAACAAGATTAAACTCTTCTCATAAAACCAACTCATCTAATACCCAATCAGTCCTTAATCCATGTAGGACAAAATCCAACATCTTTCAACTCAATGAGCATCCACATTATCAAGATTCACAACATCATCTTATACAACTAATTCAAGGTAACATTTACAACTTGATTCCATTACAAGAGTTAGGCCTCAAAACCTATTTGGCCATAATGTCAATCAATCACAAAAACCATTACCTCCTACCTTACAAGAATCCTCCACTCTATCCTTTAATCTTAAATCTTTCAACTTTTATTTCCTCATTTTATAGTCTTCACACAAACTCAAGGTCCATCAATCCTCCATAACATCTCCATGATCCTTCCATTGCCTGCAATAATGTCAACTTCCAATAGTATGATCAACAAAAGAACAACGCCATAGTCCTTCAAAACCTGATGCATATCTCATTATATCAACCTCAATACTTTCCACATTAGTGAAGATAATTTACCAAATTCCTATATGATTCATGCATCCAAAATCCAAACCAAAACAAACAAGAGTTTCCATTCCTAGTTATGATAGTTTTGACAGTACTACACTATCATTGACAACTTTCATCCCAGACACGATTTGGCAAATCTCTCTAGTGAAGATGTATAGAACTAGGTTTAACAAATAATATAAAACATATAGCCAGGTCCAACGGTTAATTTGTGATTTATGCCCCCATACCCAAACCCAATTTTACTATCATAACCAACTCAGAAAATTCAATATTTAGCCTGCTAGGGCATAAGATTTCTTGTAATTTATACAACCAGTCAACATAAAACCAACTTCATATGAAAAGGCATTGAATTTACTATTAAAATATAAAATATTAGAAAACTTGATTAGTTATATTAAGAGTTATGATCAAATCTTTTGTTGCAACCCTGTCAACAAGGGTTTTGTGACAGTTTTGAAGAAATATCTTCAAACTTTCTTTATATTTTACATCAAGGGCTCAAACTAAGTTCAAATTAAATTTGATTCATTGTATCAACATTAACAATTTATTTTAGGGTCCATCCAATCCATTTGATAAGATAAATATCCATTAGAGCAACAAATACAACGTGACTATCAACATAACAACAGATAGAGGGCTACACAAAACATAATACATCTTCATTAATTCTTCCAAAACCATTAAAAATATTTTATCTTCATGGTGTATACTTCCTCCCTTGCACACAATTTCATCCATCCCTAAGAAATTACATTCAAATTGGTGCCAAACACCATGACTGTCACCTTCAACTTGTAGATTGGGTGACAGTTAGAGGCAAACAATTGCTCTCCTTGCAAACCCTTCCTCCAAACCTACCACCATGACTCAAATTCGACCGTTACATGAAATATATAAGATATTTCCCCCTATAACTGATTAAATACCCCTTTAGGACTGAATGAAAACCTTTTACATCAATTTTTACAACTTTTTGTCAATTTTTGCATTTTTGACATAAATGACTCTAACCCTTACATGGACACTTTTAACACTTGAAGATGGACCAAATATTATATATTACATTCATTTTACCCTTCCTTGGGAAATTTTTCATACTTTTACCCTATTGACCAATATTGAACTTATGAGGACCTAGGTGAACAACTTTTACAATTGACTTTCCATAGCCTTACATTGGATTCAATTGGACTCAAATGACTTTAATACATAATGAATGACTCAAATGCAATTAAATTTCTCATGTTATAACTTTTAACCTCCTAGAACCTCCTGGTGTGGAGGTGCTCCTACACCATACTCCTCGCCTTGAAAAGTTTCCAAGACCCTTGGAAACATGGGTACAATGACCTGCAAGAAAAATTTTGAGTGAAATTTTCACCTTTGTCTTCATATTTATCTCTTTATGCCTCTTTATGCTATTGCTTCCTTCTCAAATAATATCTTTGTGACTCCTACCAATGGAGTTTGTAGTGGTTTCCATCCAAGTGCTTTTACCAACCATAAGTCCACCTCTCCACCACACCAACTTTCCAAATCATCCATCTTACCGAATAGTAGATTTTGGAAGATGCCTATCTCTCTATTTGCCATGCACCTTCTACCCATCTTAATATCTATTGGAGGATGGTAATGACAAACCTCCTCTTGTCTTCCCACACACAAGACCACCTCCTCTTCTAGCTAGATGGACAAGCACTTGCGACCAAAACTCATTGGGTACAACAAAACACAAACATCTCTTTCAACCTAGATCTTTTGTTGGGCTCTAATACCAATTTTATGCAGAGCATCATGAAAAAATAGCCAAGAACCCCAAATAAACCATAGAGTTCCAATTCTAGGGTGCTCACTAACCCATTCAACCTGCAACTTTGTTAGGTTTGAGGCATCTAACAAGATTAAACTCATCTCAAAAAACCAACTCATCCAATACCCAATCAGTCCTTAATCCATTCAAGACAAAATCCAACATCTTTCAACTCAATGAGCATCCACATTATCAAGATTCACAACATCATCTTATACACCTAATTCATGGTCACATTTACAACTTGATTCCATTACAAGAGTTAGGCCTCAAAACCTATTTGGCCATAATGTCAATCAATCACAAAAACCATTACCTCTTACCTTGCAAGAATCCTCCACTCTATCCTTTAATCTCACATATTTCAAATTTTTTGTCCTCATTTTATTGTCTGCACACAAACTCAAGGTCCATCAATCCTCCATAACATCTCCATGATCCTTCCATTGCTTGTAATAATATCAACTTCCAATAATATGATCAGCAACATAACAATGCCATAGTCCTCCAAAACCTGATACATATCTCATTATATCAACCTCAATACTTTCCACATCAATGAAGATCATTTACCAACTTCCTAGATGATTCATGCATCCAAAATCCAAACCAAAACAAACAAGAGTTTCCATTCTTTATGACTGTCCTAGTTATGATAGTTTTGACAGTACTACACTCTGTCATTGACAACTTTCATTTTAGAAACTATTTGGAAAATATCTCTAGTGAAGATGTGGAGAACTAGGTTTACAAAATCATATCCAAAATCTAGCCAAATACAATGGTTCATTTGAGATTTATGCCCCTCATACCGAGACCCAATTTTACTGTCATAACCAACTCGGAAAATTCAATATTTAGCCTGCTAGGGCATAAGATTTTGTGTAATTTTTACAACCAATCAACATGAAACCAACCTCACATGAAAGATAATTGAATATAATATTAGAATATAAAATATGAGAAAACTTGATCAGTTATATTAAGAGTTATGATCAAATCTTTTGTTGCAACCCTGTCAACAAGGGTTTTGTGATAGTTTTGAAGAAATATCTTCAAAATTTATTTATATTTTACATCAAGGGCTCAAAATGAGTTCAAATTAAATTTTATTCATTGTATCAACATTCCCAATTTATTTTAGGGTCCATCCAATCCATTCGATAAGACAAATGTCCATTAGAGCAGCAAATACAATGTGACTGTCAACATAACAACAGATAGAGGGTTGCATAAAACATAATACATCTTCATTAATTATTCTAAAAATATTACAAATATTTAATCTTCATGGTGTATAATTCCTCCCTTTCACACCATTTCATGCACCCCTAATAAATTACATTCAAATTGGTGCCAAACACCATGACTGTCACCTTCAACCTGTAGATTGGGTGACAGTTAGAGGGAAACAATTTCTCTCCTTACAAACCCTTCCTTCAAACCTACCACCATGACTCAAATTTGACCATTACATGAAATATATAATATTTTCCCCCCTATAACTGATTAACTACCCCTTTAGGACTGAATGGAAACATTTTACATCAATTTTTGCAACTTTTTGTCAATTTTTGCATTTTTGACATAAATGACTCTAACCCTTACATGGACACTTTTAACACTTCAAGATGGACCAAATATAATATATTAAATTAAATTTACCCTTACTTGGGGATTTTTTCATACTTTGACCCTATTGACCAATATTGACCTTATGAGGACATAGGTGAACAACTTTTACAATTTGGCTTTCCATAGCCTTACATTGGATTCAATTGGACTCAAATGACTTTAATACATGATGAATGAATCAAATGCAATTAAATTTCTCATGTTATAACTTTTAACCTCCTAGAACCTCCTTGTGCGTATAGGTGCTCCTGCACCATCATGGCTCACAATCGATACAAGGTCTCCAAATAACACTATCCGATGAATCTAGAACCCAATGCCAATACTCCATCTTACCTAGCTTATGATGAGTAAGGATACCTGCATATAAATAGACATATGGCTACCTCTCACCATAAACTCTTTGATGAATAGGTCGAGTAATAGAAATGTGCTCCCAACACCAGATCTGTAAAAGTGTGCATCTTGTAGAAAAACTAGCACTCTCATTGGAAACAACTTGATGAAGATTATGATACAAATGAGAAAGCATACAAACACCCCATGCATATCAAGTTTGACGCTGCATCATGCTCTAAAGAATCTCGCCCCAACCAATATCAAAACCTCAAGATCTCTTGTCTAGATAGATAAATACCCCAATCAAACCTACAAGAATCACAGGGAGAGTCTCGTAATACATAATCATATCCTCCCATCAGATCTCTCCTCTGAAAATGCTCTCATCACCAAATATGGCTCCACAAGCCTTTGTCCCTCCATGATCCTAAAAATCATACTAGACTAACTCACTAGTCACGGGGATATGGAGAATCCTGTAAACATCCTCAAGCATCACACTAATCTCACCAGTGGGTAGGTGGAAAGTGTTATGTGTGCTATGTCATCCCTCTACTAAGGTAGTCAATAATCCCCTATTATGGGTAATATCAGGCATGTATAACAAGTGGCATAATCCGCAGGCATCTATATGTCTAACCTCAGACTGTGTAATCTCTGGCACTAAGTGGCGCATAGCCAAGAATTTCTCCCGACCCTAGAGAACATCAAGTTTCTCCTATTTAACAAAAGAATTTAATCTCTATCAATCATCTATCTATCAAATCAAAGAGATCGCTAATCTATATCACATCAACAATTGGTACATCTTTTCAAATGAAGCAAATTAGGCTATCAAATCAATCTAAAACTATTAATCATGGTTTTATATCAATCAAACTTTGTTATGCTCTTCATCAAAAACTAAATCGGTTTCTTGGAGCTAATCTATCAATCTATCAAATCAATCAATCAATCATTTATCCTATCAATCAACATTATCAAATCTCTATCAATCAAGACATCAATCGAATACCTATCAATCACATTTGCGCATCAAAATGCCTAAATCTAATCATCATCTCAATGAATTTTAACATGAACAACATCAAAAAAATCTCATTTGAAACATAAGCACTATTTTTTTAACAAAAGTGCTATTCTATTGAATGTAGGCATTGAAACACACATATACGTGAACCTTTTTTACAAAAGTACTAACCCTTGGAACAAAAGCGTGAAATAGTCATATAGGCTACCCTATTTAACATCTGCACAAACACTCAAAGCATAAGCACTGATATAACAAATGCACTAAAACTATCAAAAGTGCTAACATCAAATGCAAATGCGCTAACAAACAAAACAAAAGCATTAAAACATAAAGGCAAAAATAAAAAAAATAAAAAATAGTCTCATACGTGCTGAAAAACAAGGAAAATTGTACGACAAGTTGTAAAAAAGCTTGGGATAAGGTACATACTGGATAACCATAGTCAGGAGGTCACTGATATTATCAAATGCACTCAAATTGATGGTTCTCAAACGAGATCACCATTTTGCCACCTCACCAAGACAATTCTCTTCACAAGCTGACAAGGATGCAAATGAGATTAAAATTAACTTTGGTTAATTTTATGTTTACCATTTAGAAGGGTAATTAATGCTTTTAAATGGGGAAATTTTATTTATTTTTCATAAATAAATTTAATTGAAGGACCTTTTCAATTATCGTGAGATCAATCGCTTATCTAAAATTTTCAACAATTTCACGATCAATCTCCTGAGGGGGCACACAATCAGGATTTTGTCTCCATCAGGCACTCTATCGAGACTTGATTTAATCTTTGAAATAATGTTGTCTCAACATCATTTCAAAGAGGGGCAAAATGTATACACATAAAAATGGCTATGAGGGATTAAATAAATATTTTATATTTATTCTTCTATTAAATAGTTAATTTGAAAAGATTAATTTATTTAATTCATTTCATTTTTTTCTATTAATTAATTTAATTGAAATATTTGATTAATTAATTCATTTATCCTATTCTTCTAATCAATTAATTAAATATCTAATATTTAATTATTCCTTCAAACAATTAAATATCTAATATTTAACGGTTATTCTTCTATCCTATAGTCTCAAATATTAAATAATATCTAAATTATTTAATCCCTTTTCCAACTCACCTTCCATCTCCACTTCATCTTTCCTTTGCCAACTCATCCATCAAGTGACTAAAGAAATTCAACAAAATTAAAATAAATAAAACATTTATTAGCCACTTATCTTCAACTTCCAAAATAAATGAAATATTGTGTACATACACATATTTCTTAAGCTTCTTCTATATTCTCTCCAACATCCCTATATCTCAGGAAGGACTTGAGTCCACTTGTCCTCTCATGCCTAAATATTCTCCAACCATCCCTAGATTCCTTTAGTCAACAACTCAGTCAAGGTGAGATGAGTGACACTTGTCTTCTCCTTCCCCCTTTCTCTCAACCTTCACCTTTTCTCACAACCATCCAAATCTGCAGATCTAATCATGACCATTGATCCAGGCCACATCATCTTATCCTCTCAAAGTCTATAAATGTGGGAGTTTGAGTTGAGAAAGAGTTAGTCTTCAAGTTAACAATTTGAAAAACTTATGCACCCATGAGTTTTAATCTTGAAGAAAATAACATTTCTCATTTAGCATAATCATTTAGCTTTAAATAATTTGCATTTCATATCATAACATCAGTTAACTATCATTTATTAATCCATTCTTCATATGCCATGTTGGAAGCTACTAGTGCTTGTCTGAGAGAACATCATTTGCAACCAAGAATAGTGGAGTTAGGACACAATGAGACTTAAATCATGAAGGTAAAAATAATATTTTTATTTTAATATTCATTTCATTTAGTTTCATTGGTTGAATTTGGATTTCTTGTAGCATTTCCTTTGTATTCTGTGAAACTAACATGTTGCAGGTAGTATTCTGATGATGAAATTCAAGTCAAGACAATAAGGTATCTTACCAGTTTCTCCTTTGATATGCACTCTATTGAATGTATAAACCGATGTACTCACTACTTCTCTCCAATAGATATGAGGTAGATTAGCTTCCATCATCATTGTTCTAGTAGCATCGAAGATAGTTCCGTTCTTCCTTTCCACAACTCCATTCTGTTGAGGTGTCCGGGGAGTAGAAAATTGTCTTCTTATACCATTTTTTTCATAAAAGTTATTAAACTCACCGGAAGTTAATTCTCCACCATGATTTGATATCAAACATTTAATCTTCAATCTTGTCTCAGTTTCCACATTAGCCTTAAAGATTTTAAACTTTTCAAATGCTTCATATTTTTCTCTCAAAAAGTAACCCATATCATTCTAGAATAATCATCAATGATTAGCATGAAATATCTATCACCATGAAAACTTTTAACTCTAGGAGGGCCACACAAATTAGTATGAATAAGATCAAGAACATCATTTGATTTATCTTGTATACTCCTAAAAGAGGATTTGACCTGTTTACCCATTTGACATTCTTTACATACCAGATTATAGGGTTTCATAATCTTAGGTATATCCCTAACTATCTTAGTTGAATTGATCTTCACAATGCAATCAAAATTCATATGAAACAACCTTTTATCCCATAACCAACTCTCATCAATCTGTGTAATCAAACTTGTTTTCTCATTGGAGTTCAAATGAAATATATTACCTTTTGTTTGTGTACCGGTTGCAATCTCCAAGCTAGATCTGTTAATGATTTTGCATTTTCCATCCTTGAACTGTAATTCAAATCCCTTGTCTACCCATTGTCATACACTCAAAATATTATGCTTCAAACCTTTAACATAATAAACATTGTTAGTATTGTTCTTACCCATTCATCCTTGTCCTCAATTTTAGTAGCAAGTGCCTTCTCTTTCTATACATTCTCTTCCAATGCCAGATCATCTTCCTTGATAGACAAGAATACCCATTCTTTTCCATTTCCAGATCCACTAGCAAAGTCTTCTACCGGTTCATCATCTGAATCAGTAATGCCTTCCTCATCCGCTATGTATCATGATTTGTCTCTATTTTTCTTGAATCTGTACTTGTTTTGATATCCAGGGTTAGGCTTAAATGAACTTTTAACTCTTTCTTCAAATCTTTAATTCTTTCAAGACATCTAGATGCAAAATGACCAATCTTATTACATGCAAAACATTTAAAAGGTGATTTTCCTTCATACTTACTTCCTACTCATCCTTTTAGTAGTCTTCTAGCAAATAGTGCTTCAAGTTGCTCAAGCTCATCATCTTCTCTCTTCATATCTTTAACTCTTTTGCATATAAAGATTTCCAATATTGCTTACCGGTTGCAGATGTAGATGCATGAAAAGAAGTTTCCAATATTGCTTACCGGTTGCAGATGTAGATGCATGAAAAGAAGGTTCAGTCTTCACAACTCTAGAAGGTCCAAATTCCTCAAGCTCAAAAGAAGATATTTTCCCAACCAAGGTATCTCTATTGACAGATGTATTAGCCATTGTTCTCAATTCATTGATAACAGTAGCCTTCATTTTGTAAGCTAGTGGTAGGGCTCTCAAGACTTTAGAAACAATTTCATCTTTGCTCAGAGTTCGACCACAACATTGAATTATCATAACAATCTCATTTACCCTTTCCATGAATGCAGTAATCCTTTCATATTCTTCCATCTTGAGGTTTTAAAATCTCACTCGGTAACCATCAAGGTTAGCAATCTTCACTATAGGGTCACCTTCATTTAGAGTCTCCAACTTATCCCATATAGCCTTTCCAGATGATTTGTCAGTTAATCCCATTATTTGCTGATCAAAAAGTGCACACAAGAGGTCTTCTCTTGCTCTATAATCATTCTCAAGCTCCTTGTCCAAGTTTTCCAAAGGAGGATTGCCAGATCCTAGGTTATAGGGTGTGACATCATTCTGTGTGATCTCCCAAATCTCCTTGCCAAGACATTTCAAATGAGGATCCATTCGAATCTTCCATACTGTGTAATATATTCGATCAAGCCTCGGTAGATCCCTTTGAAAGATAGCTCCAGAAGGACTAGATGAAATTGAACTGCTAGATGCCATAGGGTCTTCCTCAAGTGGTTAATATTTCTGTAGAGCAGACCAAAGCTCTGATACCAATTGTTAGATAGTTCAGATAACTAGAAGACAAGAGAGAGGTGGGGGGGGTGAATCAGTTGTCACAGATTACTGGAAGCAATAGAAATTTAAACTTTAATACCAGAACCTAAAACAATAATACTGAAATAATAGTTAATCTAATTAAGCATAAACAATAATCACAAAATAAAATCCATTCACACAACACCAAGATTTGTACATGGAAAATCCAGTAAAGGAAAAAACCATGGTGGGAAGCCTACCCACAGTCAGATAATACTTCTGTAGTAAGTATGTGAATTTCAATGAAGGGGCCTACACTTGCAGGAAGGCCAACATCTTAGAGCACACTTCTGATCACAAAAGGAGTCTCACTGACTACATACAAATCCAGAATACAATCAAGAGAAGTGTTGAATTGCGAAAGATACCATCTCCTATGATAGAGTATAGTTCTAGTTAAGCTCAATATCGAAGGACTAAATCCTCATACATAAATCCAACTCGATCTCCAATGATCAACCAACTCCTCTGCTTGAATGATATTACATTATTCATACATTACAATCCTTGACCATGACCTCTTACATTAACCATGATGATCTATAGTGAGATCTTACATCTATTTATACAAACCCTCGACCATACACAATCAATTTGACCACCAGATAATAAACCAATTACATAACTATAAATCATGTCAGCCTTAGACCAAACAAATAATATCAAACACATAAGACATCACAAAAGTACATCAATAGGTCCTATCCACACGCTACATGAATGTCGGTCCATAACCCAGATCAACCAGGACCAAGTATAGGTCCACACACTTTAGCAATGATCTCCAAACACTAAGTCTTGAACATGATCACAAACAACATGAAAAAACTCCGTCAGAAGCTGCACCAACACTACTTATGCAATTCATCAAAGATCTCCACCAAAAGCTATGTCGGTGAAACCCTCACCGGAACCAGGAACCAAGATTCTAAGCAAACATGATAGTATCCAATCACCAGACCAAAACCAATTGATCAAGTATGAGTATAAGCATTTTGAACAAGCCAATTCCATCACCAAATTATACCAGATCATTCCGGATCCAAGTCAACCAGAAACCACTTAACCTATTGAAACCAGAAGGGTGTCGGTAAAGCATCCAAATAGATAGTGTTGACATCAATGCCAAAATATCAAATGCAACACATAATCAATTCCACCAAATGGCCAACACATAGTGCTTCTCAGCACAACAACTCTTCACAAGACCCAAATTCTTCAATTCCTTCTCTTTCTCCCTCAAAGAGGACAAAGTGAACTTTTGTCCTTCCTTCTCAATTGCAACCAGGTTTCTTCTACAATCATAGATAGCTCCTCTATCATACTATCAAGGTCTACCCAATAAAACATGACAAGCACTCATAGGCACAACATCACATGAGACTTCATCTTTGTAAGGCCTAATATTTAAACTCATCAAGCACTACTCTCTCACCTCTACCACATGATCATCTTGCAATGAACTCAATTTTTAAGGAAAAGGATGTTCAATCCTCTTCAAACCAAGCTTATGTACCATCTCCTCTGATACTAAATTTTTAGTACTACCACTATCTACAATAACCTTACAACACTTACCTCCTGATTTACAAACAGTCCAAAATAGATTCTTGCTTTGAGTAGGTCTGGTTTCTTATTTCTCTGCCCCATCAAGACTCTACTTAACATAAGGGATTATCCATTCTCTGGTTCTATCATACCCACATCTTTAGCTCTAGTTTCTTGGTCTTCACATGCTAAGAAACCCCTTACCTTTCCTTTGTTATCTTGAGAACAATCATAAGCTCTATGTTTGGTTTTCCCACACTTGAAACATGTACCCAAGAACTCTCTACTACTACTTCCACTTCCTTTTCTTTGTATCTTCTTCTTTGGTTCTTTACTTCATTTAGATTTTGGTTCATCATTAGTATGCTTTCCCATACTTCCAGTCATTTTCCCTCTTTCCTTTGCATGTCTCTCTCTTTCCTTAGGGTTATTATTTTTTCATCTCTTCAATTTATCTTTTTCCTTCAGTGCATATTGATAAACCTCTTCAACTGTAGAAATATTTAGTAATACTTATTTCATCATGAATTTTAAATCGGATTCCATTTATGTATCTATCCACCTTCTCCCTATCCATCTCTTGATGTCTAGATATGATCATCACCTTGTAGAATGTTTCCATTGTATTGTCATTGATGTCAACCAGTATGGGATGACTACCAGTAGAAGAGATGTTTGTGCAACAATGCTATGGAGGAGTACAGGATGTGATATCTTTGATATCACCTTGTGTTTCAGAACACCGGTAAGATAAGGAAAAGTGATCACTGGTGACACCGGTAAACAAGTTAGTGCTTGACTTGTGTGGATGAAATGGTATGGTTACTGACACAGTGTGTCACTAGAAAGGAAAGGATGTCAACTAGCAAGTGAAGTGTTGATAATAAGTAGGATGCTTGGATGGTGTATGTTATGAAGAGAAAAAATGTTACCTAAATCACATCAACACTGGAATAGATGAATGGAAAAGTCACCGGTATGCTATGAGGTTGTAGAACATCAGGACTCCCACTGGATGAAGATATAGTCATCATGAGAAGCAATGAATGATAGTGAATGTACTCACATCAGATCACATGTGCTTGTTTGAAGAGATGCTGCACAAATAGGGAAGTCACATGAGTACATTGCAGGATGCAGATGCCAAGATTTCACTCCACTGGTAAGTGGAACTTATCTCCTATTATGCATAATGTTCATTATAGTTCCATGAGATAAGGAAGAAGAGGTAAAGGCAAGTTCTTAAAAGCTCACACTAGATCCACTGGTGAAACAAAAGGAATGCCTCAAGTGCATGAGAATAGGGATATGCACTGGACTGACAGAGAAGGCATGCTAAGTTGCCAATATAGATGAAGTGTAATGTGTTTGTCACTTTGACAAATTGGTAGAGATATGATTAGAATTGATCAAGGAGAAGGAATAACTGAGCAAATGTAGATAGAGGAAGTATGACCTGACTAAAGAAGGAGTTTGGTGAATGTTGATGATATGGTGTCATCAAGAGTGTTTACCAGTATGCATATCCACCGATAATATGGACAAGCTATAGATGTAGAAGACCTCCCACTTTGTGGGAATGTGCATGCTTTGGATAGACACGTCTGAAGACCAGTGTAGGTGTTCCACCAATAGATTAGTAAAGTGCAGACATGAGGAGTCAACCGGTGAAGTGTGAGATACCAGTAGAAAAGAGGAACTGGTAGAGATTTTGGTCAGTGATCCTATCTAGACCAACATGATGAGACAAGTTGGAAGTTAGTCGACATGGATGCCACATGGAGTCAAGGTGGCGGACTTGCATTTAGATTAAGAAGGAATGTACACTAATAGGGTAGTTGTAGAGTTGGTCGACATTAATGGAAGTTCCCACAAATCATGAGACGTGTTGTAGAGGTTTGCGGCTTGAGGTCTGGAGGATAACTTAGAGCCATCTATGAGTGATTGAGGAGATCAAGGTGGATGAAGGAAACAACAAGACCGATCTTGGTGGTTGACCAAGAAATTAGTCGATAAGGGAAAAAGAAGATCGCCAGAGATAGAAGGCATGATCAAGAAGGCACGTTAATGGAGGAGGTGTACAGTTGGGTGTCAGGGAGATCAGATTGGGCAAGATTTGATTGGATTTGGTTTTCCTCAAGGTTGATGAGGAAACCCTAATTGCCCATAATTTTGAATTGGCCTTTGGCGAGAAAACCAAGCTATAAATATGGAGGCCAAAGACATAGTTAATTTGTTGTTGAAGAGAAGAGAAAAGTGCTGCTGTGAAGTGATTGAGTGTTACTTCTGCATGTGAGATAAAATTAGTCAAGTTCTCAATGCATACCTAAGAAGGGAGACTGAGAGTGAGGGTGAACCAGGTTGAAGAGTTTAACTGGTAGTAGAGAAGAACTGGTAGTGTTCATACCGACAGAGCAGAAGTGAAGGAAGCTGTAGAAAAAGTAGACACAGAACCAGAAAAGTGTTGTACCGATGAAGAGAAGAGAGTGAAGAGGAGAAGTGTACCAATAGAGTTTACTGCCAGTGAAGTAGCAGATGAGAGCAACATGAGAAGTATACCGATGGAGTAAAGAAGGTATCTCATCGACAGAGTAAGATATATTGAATCATTACAAGATTCACTTGTAACAATATTTTTAATCTTGTATTTGATGTTTTCATTGTGATCATTGAGTTATAGCTCAGTGTAAGGGTTGTAGCTCCTTTGGGTTGTAGCCCATAAATCAGTTAGGGGTTGGTGCTCCTTGGGTTGGTGCCCTAAATCAGGGGTTGTAGCTCCTTTGGGTTGTAGCCCATAAATCAGTCGACGGTTGTAGCTCCTTGTGTTGGTGCCCTAAACATTGAAACAAAGATTTGATTGTGAGGCTGGATTGGAGCAGTAGACTCTAGGAACATTTCTCACCAAGGTTTTTACCATCTTGGCTTTTCCTCATACATGCTAGTGTTATGTGATGCCCCTTGTGTGTGTTTGCATTTGAATTGGTCTTCTCACTAGCCGATAAATCTGTTCCTAGTTAGATCTAATAACCAATATGCACACATAGGATAGTAAAAGGGAAAAAGTTTGAGAACCACTGATTCACCCCCCTCTCAGTGGTGCATTGTGTCTAACAGTATAATTCCTTAGTATACTCCTTCACACTCATGTCCCTTTTATTCAAGTTATGCAAAAATTTTAACAACTCCAACTTATAGTCTCCCAAAATGAATTTAGCCTTCAATCTTGAAATCATTTGCCTCCACCAAGTGATTTTCATCTCACCATTCTCCACTCTATCTCTCTCTAACTCTTTCCACCATAAAGTAGCATGTCCTTTCAGCTTATTTTGTGCTAATTGGAGCCTCTGTGGGTATTTAACATTTTCAAACTCGAAGTAGTCCTCCAATAATCTGATCCAGTCTATACCATCTAATGCAACCATGACCTGGAGGATCCTCAATAAGAGAAATTCAGATCATGAAACAAGAGTAACATAGTGGAAGCTATTGGAAATATGAAGGAATTAATCATGTGTTGCATTGATGTTGTGTCATTGTTGTCAACACTAGCTGTTATGATTGGTTTTCGACTGACAGATTTTGGTTACCAACAGAAGATCTAGTGTTATCGACAGAAGGGACTATCAGTTGGACACTACTGACATGTTTGGACCACTAGAGTATGTTTGGTTTGATGTGTTACATGTTTTTGGAGTATGTTTTGGTCAGTTGGTATTGACTTTGTGATCGGATTCTATCATACACTCTAGTAAGCCTATACTGGTAACGTTTTAAGGTTTTGCCAATAGAGATTTTACTGAGAATCTTTGACAAGATACATAAGTGGTGATTGTGTGTCTTATAGATGGAATTTAGGATGCTGAAGATGATCTTTGTTCATGCCTTGACTGATTGGAGATATCGCTTTGGCGTGGTGGACCCAGATTAGGTCCGGTACCTATCTAGGTTATGGACTAGTATCATGTAATGTGTTCTCAATACGTTACTGGGATGATTTATGGATTGGTTAATGTTGTTTTGGTCTAAAGGCGACATGGCCTATCATTGTATTGTGGATATATGTAATGATCTTATTGTAATATCTTTTAGGTGGTTGACCTAATTGGTTTAGGCATTAGGGTTTATATAAATTGATGTAAGATCTCATTGAAGATCAGGATTGGATTGGGAGTGGTCATGAAAAGGAATGTAATGTGAGAATAATGTAATATCATTTAGGCAGAGGATTTGGTCAATCATTGAAGATAAAATTGGGTTTATGTAAGAGGTCAAAGGCCTCTGGTATTGAGCTTAACCAAGACTGTAATCAGGCATGGTAGATGCTATCTCTGGCAGTTCATTCTTCTATATTGTTGTCCAATTATATTGAGGTGGTTATAAACTCTCTGTAGTCAATGAGACTCCTTTGTAATGAGTAGTATGCTCTAGGTAGTGTGCCTTCCTACATATCTAGGTCCTCATTGTATCACATACTTTCTGTAGAAGTATTATCTAACTGTGGGTATGCTTCCGACTATGGTTTTTCCCTTTATCAAGTTTTCCATGTACAAATCATGATGTTATGTGGTATGGTCGCATTGTGTTAATTATCTATTTCACTCTTTAAGTTTTATTGCTTATAGGTATCTGTTTCTGCTATTTCGGTATTCAATGTTTATGTGCTCTGGTTAAAGGTTATTAAGTGGTATGATTAATATAATCTATTGATAATTGATTCACCCCCCCTCTCAGTTTTCCACCAGTTATTCTAACAATTGGTATCAAATCTTTGGTCCTCTTTTTTTGAAGCTTAACTGCTTGAGGTAGATCCTATGGCAACTAATACTTCAAATCCACCAACAACTATTTTTAGAAGAGAAATCCCTAAGATTGATGGAAAAAATTTTGGGATATGGAAAATCCAAATGGAGAACCATATTAGATGTATTGACAAGGATATTTGGGAGATCACTGAGAAAGGATACACACCTTATGATCCAACATTTGGCAATCCTGCTCCTGCAAACTTGGACAAAAATATTGAAAAATGATTGTAGAGCTAGAGAATCCCTCATGTGCACTCACTGATCAACAAATCATGGGATTGACTGATAAATCATCTACAAAGGTTATGTGGGATAATTTGTAAACTCTGAATGAAGGTGACCCTATTGTCAAAATTGCTAAACTTGATGGTTACTAGGTAAGATATGAGAACTTGAAGATGTAAGACAATGAAAAAATTGCTACATTTATGGAAAAAGTAAATGAGATTGTCATGGGAATTCAATGTTGTAGAGAATCTCTGAGTAAAGATGAAATAGTTTCTAAAGTTTTGAGAGCCCTACTGCCAACTTACAAGATGAAGGCTGCTGCAATTAATGAATTGAGAACAATGGCAAACACTTCAGTTAACAGAGACATTCTGATTGGGAAATTATTTGCTTTTGAGCTTGAATAATTTGGAAATTCTGGAGTTGCAAAATTTGAACCTACTTTTCATGCATCATCATATACTGGAAAAAGTGATTGGAAAGCCCTATATGAAAAAGAATTGGAAAATATGAGGAAAGAGGATGAAGAATTTAAGCAACTTGAAGGCTTATTTTCTAGAAGAATACCTAAAGGACCGATAGGAAGTAAGTATGAAGGAAAAACACCTTTTAAATGTTTTGCATGTAATAAGATTGGTTATTTTGCATCTAGATGTCCTGAAAGGAATGAAAAATTTGAAGAAAGAGTTAAGAAATCATTTAAGCCCAATCAAAACAAATTATAGATTCAAGAAAAATAAATAATTCTACATAGCGGATGAGGAAGGAGTAAGTGATGATTCAGAGGATGAACCGACAAGAGACTCTGCTAGTGGATCCAGCAATGGAAACGAATGGGTGTTCTATGCTTTAAAGGAATATGAACTAGAACCAGCTATCACAAATGAAGAAAAGGCCCTGGTAGAAAAATTTGAAGACAAGGATGAATGGGTAATTGATAGTTGATGCTCACATCATATGACTAGAGATAAAAGAAATTTTTTGTCCCTGCAAGAATTCAATGGTGGTCAAGTTAGATTTGGAGATGACAAAGAATGCATGATCAAAGGTAGAGGTATTATTTCTCTAGATGGTAAGCATAATACTGATAATTTATATTATATAGATGGTTTGAAGAATAATCTTTTAAGTGTTGGTCAATTGGTGGACAAGAGAATCCAACTTCAATTCAAAGATAGAAAATGCAAAATCATTAACAAAACTAGTTTGGAGATTGCAACCGGTACTCGGACTAGAGGTAACATCTTTCACTTGAACATTGGTAATAAGACATGTTTGATTTCTCATATTGATGAGAGTTGGTTATGGTATAAGAGGTCGTGTCATATTAATTGTGATTGTATTGTTAAGATCAATTCAACAAAGGGAGTTAGAGATATACCTAAGATTATAAAGCCTCATAATCCGGTATGTAAGGAATGCCAATTGGGAAAGCAAGTTAGAAATTCTTTTAAGAGAATACATGATAAATCTAAGGATGTGATTGATTTGATTCATACTGACTTATGTGGTCCAGCAAGGACCAGAAGATTTCAAGGTGATAGATACTTCATGCTAATAATTGATGATTATTATAGAATGATGTGGATGACTTTTCTAAGGGAGAAGTTTGAAGCTTTTAAGAAATTCAAGATCTTCAAAGAAAAGGTGGAAACAAAAATTGGATTGAAAATTAAATATCTAAGATCAGATCAAGGTGGTGAGTTCACTTCTCATGAATTTAATAGTTATTGTGAGATAAATGAAATAGGAGACAATTATCTGCACCCCAGACTCCTCAGTAGAATGGAGTAGTGGAAAGGAAGAATAGAACCATGATGATGGAAGCCAAATTGCCTCACATCTACTGGAGAGAAGTAGCGAGTACAATAGTCTACACATTCAACAGAGTTCATATCAAAGGTGAAATTGGTAAGACTCCTTATGAATTATGGTTTGGACATACACTTATTGTTAAATATTTTAGAATTTTTGGAAGTAAATGTCATATCAAAAGGGATGATTCAATTGGGAAGTTTGATCCTAGATGTGATCAAGGGATATTTCATGGATATTCAATTCAGAGAAAAGCATATAGATATTATAATAAAAGATTGTAGAAAATTGTGGAGAGCGCAAATGTGAAAGTGGATGATGAATACAAATATCAATCTATATCATATGATAGAGAACCGATAGTGGAAATGATAATAACTGAAATGGTAATGCCTCAACTAGTACAAGACACTAAGATAGTTACACCGGTACAATGAGAAAATTCAACTGTGACTGATGATCATAACAGTGAACCTGAAGTTCAAAAGACACCAAGGTATGTAAGGTTAAATCATTCTGAAGATCAAATCATTGGAGATAGGAACAAGGGTATTATGACGAGCCAAAGATTGGAAAATAAAGAGGCATGTCTTATTTCTCAATTTGAACCGACATTTGTTATTGAATCTTGTAAAGATAAACCTTGGTTAAAGGCTATGGAAGATGAATTAGATCAGAGAGAGAAGAATGAGACTTATACTTTAGTTCTCCACACTAAAAATAACTATTTTATTGGAACTAAATGGGTTTTTAGAAATAAACTGAATGAGGATGGTCAAGTTGTAAGAAACAAGGCTAGACTGGTTTGTAAAGGATATTATCAAATGGAAGGAATTGATTATGGTGAGACATTTGCACCTGTAGCTAGAATTGAAGTTATTAGACTATTTCCTGCCTATGAAACATACAAGAACTATAAGGTCTATCAAATGGATGTTAAATATGCCTTTTTGAATAGTGAACTTGAGGAAGATGTAAACATTGAGTAGCCTGATGGATTTTCACTAACAAATGACAAAGATATGGTTTGCAGGTTAAGGAAAGCATTATATGGATTGAAACAAGCTCCTATAGCTTGGTATGCAAGGTTGGATTGATATCTTCTGAAGCTTGGTTTTACTAAAGGTAGTGCTGACAATAATTTATATTATAAGATCACTAACGATGATATTCTGATTATTGAAGTATTTGTTGATGATATCATTTTGGAGGTGAAGACAAATTGTGCATGGAATTCTCTAATAATATGAAGGATGAATTTGAAATGTCTATGATTGGTGAAATGAGATTTTTCTTAGGTTTGCAAATTACTCAAACTGATAAAGGCATTTTTATCTATCAAACTAAGTATCTAAGGGAATTGTTGAAGAAGTTTGGTATGTATAATTCCAAACCAATAAGTACTCCTATGGTGACAAGTGAGAAATTATCTATCAAAGACACATCTGCACAAGTAGATTCGACAAGTTATAAGTCTATAATTGGTGGCTTGTTATATCTAACTCATACTAGACCAGATATTATGAATGTAGTAAGTATTGTTTCAAGATATCAAAGTAATCCTAAATAAAATCATGAATGTGCAGTAAACAGGATATTCTGGTATTTGCAAGGAATAATAGAATATGACTTATGATATTCTAGAGATAATAACTACACTTCATGTGCATATATAGATTCAAATTGGGAAGGAGATACTGATGACAGGAAGAGCACTTTTGGTGGAGGTTTCTTTCTTGGAAAGAAATTTGTTTCATGGATTGGCCAAAAACAATCATGCATTTCTTTATCTACTACATAAGTTGAATATGTTGCAACAACAGTTCTAATTGTACACAAGTCTTGTGGATGAAGCAAATGTTGAAGGATATCAAAGTAAACTATAGTGAACCGGTAGTTATCTATTATGATAACTCTATAGCTATTAACATGTCTCAGAATCTGGTATTTTACTCTAAGACTAAGCACATATCAATTAAATATAACCTTCTGAAGAACAAGGTGGAATAAAAAGAAGTCAAATTGGTTTATGTGAACACTAAAGAACATATTGCAGATATATTCACTAAACCATTGTCTAAGGAACATTTGAGTATTTGAGAGATAGGTTAGGGGTATCTATCCCTATGGTAGAAAATTAACTGATGGAGTAGTGCATCAGTTTGGTATGCATCATCAACATTATCCTTTGCTCTAGATTGAGGTAGTGGTGCTACTACTCAAGAGGAGTAGTCAGCTTTGAGATTCACAAGATTTTGATATCTATGTCATATCTTTGGAATTTATGTCAAAGGGGGAGAGTTATATGTGAAAAATAATAATGTTTATGGGAGAGATTCAAATCAGATTTAGATTGGACTACACTCCTTAGGGGGACTTACTGGGATTTTTTAGTTTTTCATTGTTATATTTTCTATGAGAAATGTTTAGTATTTCTTGGCACTTAGATGTTTTATTTTTCACATCTAGTGTTGCCATCAATGCCAAAGGGGGATATTGTTGGAAATATGAAGGAATTGATCATTTGTTGCATTGATGTCAATACTAGCAGTTATGATTGGTTTCTGGCAGATAGGTTTTGGTTATCGACAGAAGATCTAGTTTTATCGATAGAAGGGACTATTTGTTGGACACTACTGACATGTTTGGATCAATGGATTATGTTTAGTTTGATGTGTTACATGTTTTTGGAGTATGTTTTGGTCAGTTGGTATTGACTTGGTGATCGGATGTTATCACACACTCTAGTAAGCCTATCCTGGTAAGGGTTTAAGGTTTTACCGACAGACATTTTACTGAGAATCTTTGACAGAATACATAAGTTGTGATTGTGTGGCTTTTAGATGGAATTCAGGATATTGAACATGATCTTTGTTCATGCCTAGATTGATTGGAGACATCACTTTGGCGTGGTGGACCCAGATAAGGTCCAATACCTATCTAGGTTATGATGGTATGATGAAAGAATAAGTATTCAGTAGAATACTGAGAGGGGGGTGAATCAGTATACTGAAAAAATCATACAAAGTTCCCAAAATCAAATTCAACCATACAAAGTAAAATTATTATAGTCAAGATCAATATTCATAAGAATACTTGACATCAACCGGTTTGACTGTTATGACAACTTAATAGTAAACAACTTCAATCTTTGTAAACATTAACAATGCTTAATCTTATCTCAACATATTCTCTCTCAATGCTTCTAGTTATCATGCCTTCTTAGAAGTTAATCAAATCAACAAATAAGATCATAACCATAAAAAAATTCACCACATAACATAAATGTTTATACCTAGAAAACCCAAATAGGTAAAAACCATAGTGAGATGAGACTCACAAGGATAGCTATCTGAACTCTTCTGAAGTTCACCCTATTAGGAGCCAAGCATGTTAAAGCTTTTATTATAAGTCCTGTTAAGAACTAATTCTGGTTAGGAATCACTTGGTTAAGGGATTTACAAATATGCCTTGATGAAAAGAACAATACCCTATTAGGAGTAACCTCACTGGAGGATTTAAGAATCCAAGCTAATGGACCACCTTGTTAGAGGATTTAATAAGTAACCAAGCTTGTTAGAGCTTACCCGGTTAAGGGATTTCACTTCTGCTGTAATTGTTAGAAAAAAACAAGTTTTCTTGATCTGTCTAAATAGCACTACATCTGCTTGATCAAATCCTTTTAAGTTTCAATCTACCTTTACTCAAAGTCCAGATCCATTCACCGGTTAGACAACTACACACTCAACAGGTTTCTCCCAATTTTGCCAATAACTTTTACAAACAACTTTATAGACCTTAAATACAAAGAAATTAGGTCGGTAACATAAAAAAACCTAATTCTCATCATCAAGATTACAAACAAGTCGGTACAATGTTGAGCGTTAGAAATTATAACAATCTCTTCACATTCTTCAAGAAAATTCTGACCACTCCATGATCACCGCTTCATCGGACTTTGTAACTCATCACACGCTATGCATTAGATACAATTCACTTTGCTCCTTCCCAAGACATCAAACAAATGCGCCAAAACAATCTAAACTTATCCTCATACAATGATCACACATGTCTCCATCATTACCATTCATCTGATAAAAAACCAACAAACTTAATCGGTTAGGGTTTAACAAAAACAATAGGTAGGGTTTACCGGTTATATTGCATAGAAAGGTTTAACCCTTTACACCGGTTTACCGGTTCAACTCACAAACTTAACATACTGGTTTACAACATCTTCCACAAATCTCTTCCTACTGGTTACTAGTCAATATCAAAAATAACAATATCAATAATAACATAAATACCATTACCGGTTCAATCGACATCAATGACAACATATCATTAATGCAATCTATATGCAAAAATTCTAACAAACTACAAATGCCAACAATCTCCCACTTTGGCATT
Organism: Cryptomeria japonica; assembly: GCF_030272615.1. NCBI lineage: Eukaryota > Viridiplantae > Streptophyta > Pinopsida > Cupressales > Cupressaceae > Cryptomeria > Cryptomeria japonica. The sequence goes on along the minus strand of NC_081411.1, from coordinate 718,244,161 downwards.
GATGGCAATACAAATATAAATGCCTTTGATTGTTGTTGAGATTGGTGAATAGGAATCTTGGTTTACATTACCAAGTATTCACCTTGCTTTGTCTGTCTTCAGCCTGTTGTTGGTTTCCCTAATCAGACACATAATTCTTCTCATCAATCACATAATTCTTCTCCCCATTTGACAACAATGCTAAAGTGAAAGTAAAAACATGTAATTCTTCTCTCACTGTGCATCAACAACATAATACAACTTGATGCTCCCCCTATGGAATATATCCACTTCTTCATCAATCCATGTAAGATTCTACAAGTAATTCATGGACTGATGCAATCAGCATCATGCTCAACTAACTTCGTGAAGAGGGACAACCCCCAATTGACTTCTAAGATACTCAAAAATGGTCTTAGGTAGAGGTTTGGTAAAGATATCTACAAGCTGCTCCTTGGTAGAAACATGTTAAAAGATAACATATTTACTTTGAACTTTTTCCTTCAAGAAGTGATACTTCAATTCAATGTGCTTAGTCCTTGCGTGCAAAATAGGATTTTCAGAGATGTTTATTGCACTTGTATGATCACACAAAATCTTTATAGGTTCTGAGATTTTCATCTTAAAACCTTCCAAAATGTGCCTCAATTAGGATTCATCACAAGACAAGTAGATCAATCAAAACGTTAAACATGATAGCTCAATCAAAGAAATACTCATTGCAATGAACCTAATCACAATACACATTCAATAGAGGTATGAAAATGAAGCATTCAAAAGAAAACATTATGCAAACCAGATTCAAGATTGAATACTCCTTCCATGCGGCTCCATTGTTGTTCTTTCCTCTTCAATAGTTTTGTGGATCTCACCTACAAGTGCTCTCACAATTGAAAGCAAAAAGATCAAGAGTACTAGAACTAAAATTTGATAGTTTGACAGCAATTCGGATTTCAAGAAGTAATTGAAGGGGGTGATTGAAGAAAAATTATCCAATTTATAGAGAAATTGGAGAAATCACAAAATTGGCATGATGCAATTCAAATGGAAATTGCAAATCAATATGACAAATTATGACAAATTATGCACTTTCCATGCACAATTTGATTGATTGACAATTTGATGACAAATTATGACACATTTCATGTCAAAATTGATTGATTAATCAATTATGACAATTTCATGACAAATTGAAATGCCACTCCCATAGAATTAGGAGATGAATTAGGAGGGAAAAGGAATTAGAAATTTGAAAATTAGGAAATTGAAATTGATGACAAATTAGGAAATTGGAATTAGAAATTGATGAAAAATAGGATTCAAGAATTAGTGAATTAATTAATAAATTTTCATTTATTAATCAATTCACAAAGAAGAATAATTAGCCAATTAAATAAAGATTTAATTGTAATGAGAAGACATAGGATAAATAAGTAAATTATTTAATCCTAGAGGAAGAAATGGCAAATTAGGTTAAATGAATAAATCATAAAACCCTAGAAGACGAATTAGAAATGCGAAAAATGGCAATTAGGTCTTGATTAAAGATAATTAATGTCGTGATTTTGAATTGATGAATGATCAATGTGATAACATGATTTGATTGATGAATGCGCCAATTGACGAGGAACAATGACAAATTGATCCAAATTGACATAATTGAGACAGACAATGATCGATAGCGAAATAATTGCAAAATGACAAAATCGACAAGAGGACAAGGATCGGCAATAAAATGGATTGTAAGATGACAAGATTGAAAAGAGGACAAAACCCTAATTAGGATTGACGATGTCCAAAATGATGACAAATAAGCATGCTCATTGATGCAATAAGATAAAATCGATCAAAATCATGACTGGATAATGTTGTCGACAAGACCAAATTTGAGGACGAGATGATTGAAGAATGTAGAAGAACGACTCGATGTTCGCAAATGATAAAGACCAAGTGCAAATCATAGGAGAAATGTTAATGCGACGCAAAAACCTAAAATGAGGCAATGCGCAAATGTTAAAGTATGACCTCGCAAGCGTTGACCATTTTTAAGTGTCTACATTTTGCCCCTCTTTGAGACAATGCGATTCTGAGCGTTGTTTCAAAGAACAATAACGAAAATGCCCCAGATAATAACAATGACATATGCATGCCCCCTCGAGGAATTGGCCGGAAACATGCAGAAAAGAGGCCAATTGATCGATAAAAATGACAGGATCGAACGGACTGACAATCGGAGATCGGATGCATGACAGACAATCAATTTAATGTGCACAAGACCGCGACCAACATAAGATGAGGAGGATGCACGTCTATCTATGCAATGACAAAGAGCTATAAATGAGACCAAGAGGGTGAAAATGACTCATTTGCACTAGCTAAAGAGGAGGATTTGTTGCTCTGGACAAGGACACTTGCAGATAGATGGCGAACATTCCAACGACGGATCACCTTGGAGAACCTGTACGCACATTCAGACGACCGGATGACACAGGAGCAGCGGTATGTATCGTGAAAACCCATGTGTTTGATTTCATGAATTTTGATGGCTTACGGGACATTGTGAGACCCACAGGGGACACCAAAATGGACATCTGCGCTTGTGTCATCTAAACCTGCGCTTGTGTATGATGTTCTGCGCTTGTGTAGGAAGACACAAGCGCAATTCACCTGACACAAGCGCAATTTAGCTTACACAAGCGCAAGAGTTGAAAAATGACTCACTTTTGATTGGAAATGGCATGCAAAGGACCTGACAAGGGGGGGGGATGGGTAGGATAGGCCAATGTAGATGAAAAACACCCCGATTTGGACATGAAAATGAGGACATTCAACCCGTAGGAACAAACCCGAAAACTGACAAAATGATGCACCGATTGTGATACAGAGTCGACAATATCCATTGATCGCACGGGAGAATCGACCGGACTGTTTCATGCTACGACATAGACTCAGGAGCACAGAGAGAGACCATTAGCTGGATTGGGATTGTATTACATCACATATATGCCCAAGATTAGGGCAAACACAGGACTACTTACCGCATTGGCAGAGCGATGGCACTCAGAGACTTCCTCCTTCCATTTGGCGACTGGCGAGGCGACAGTGACTCTAGAGGATATATGGCGCATCCTCTGCATTCCTATACATGGGGAGATGATAGAGTATGACCCAGTGACAGGAAGAGACGCGTTATGCAGACTGTTTGAGTGTGACGCAGAGGATCTAGACATTGTCGAGAGGGAGATTCGGTGGGAGACTATGGCAGCCGAGTATGAGCAGCGATGTGTGGTGATAGCAGTGGTGATAGCATGTCTTCTGGCAAGTGACAGACGAGGACATGGATTCCCTATTGGTTGGGGAAGAGTATTAGAGCAGATGGTGACAGAGGGGACAGTGTATGCATGGGGACCATGTGTACTTGCTATGTTGTATTTCCAGCTACATCAGATAGCGTATCAGGGAGTGCAGACGCTGAGTTGTGGAGTCACATTGCTTCAGGTATGGGCATTCGAGCATATTGCCATATGTCGGCCGATTACAGATAGACAGGTTGTACCACACCGACCATACGTGTACAGCTATGGTGGAGCACTGAGACAGGGTCCTTTTGGATACATATTATACTGGCGACATGAGCTAGACAGACTTAGAGAGTTCATATGGAGACCATATCTAGATTGCCCCGGATGGTCAGATGATCATGATGAGTTACCATACTGCAGACAGGAGAGGTACTTGATTGGGCGACCAGTAAACCGTCAGAGAGTGATTGAGTTATACCTGCCAGAGAGGGTCAGACGACAGTTTGGAGAGACACAAGATGTTCCTTGGAGGACTGCATACTTTGCCCGGTCTCACCGAGAGACGAGTCAGTGGGGTAGTATGATTCAGCCACGTATAGCATATGCCGACTTTGCACAGTTACAGCAGAGACAATGGGATTGGATGTCAGATGTGGTAGATGCTGGGACTACAGAGGAGTATGAGACATGGTTCGCACAGCAACGGCCAGTGCCTTTGACCGATCCGGATATTCCAGTACCGAGGAGACAGGAGGACTTCCCACTCACAGGAGAGGAGGGAGAGGATGAGGATGAGGAGGATGACGAGGCTGATGAGGATGAGGGTGATGGAGAGGAGGACGGAGCTGATGGAGGTGATGGGGAGGATGAGGGAGATGATGGTGGGGAGGATGATGAGGAGCCAGACACAGCAGATCAGGAGACTTTGCAGGATATTCCCATAGAGCCAGAGATAGCTAGGACAGAGGAGATAGACATGTACCGGGCTACCATAGTGAGCCAGCAGGATTATATTGCAACATTGGAGAGACAGCATGAGCAGTTCAGAGCGGAGATAGCCAGACTCATAGAGGCTCGGGATATAGCCATAGTTCAGGCACAGCGAGAGGGACAAAGAGTCACTGAGTTCATTGGGTCGATCAGGGATGCCAGTGCATGGGAGATGGCACAGATGCTGGTAGAGACCGGTGAGGAGAGACTGTACTGGAGGACACTATATGAGGGTGCAGTTCCACTGGAGCGGAGAGCACCTTCATATCGGGCACGATCGAGGACAGAGAGCAGGTCACGCTCTTGGAGGTAATTGAGCAGCATAGGAGGGAGTGGACCGATGAGACCACCGCAGCCAGGACCAGGACCAGGTACATCATCTGCGAGACATGGCAGGGATGAGGAGGATAGAGGGAGCACCCAGTGACAGAGGCACGTGCTCCATATGACAGACAGTGGACATTATGTAGTTTGACATTATGTACTCAGCCTGCGGGCCATACTTAGGATAGACAGTCCGATTTTGTACTCCGACATTATTATGATATGTGATATGATATGCATTGATATGATGGATGCAATATGTTATGACTTATGGTTTTTTTGCATGTATGGATGACTTATGCACTGGTTTATGAACATGTATGGATGCATTTTTATGTATTTTTGATGCATTTATGAAATGAAATGGATAAAATGCTTGATGTAATATGTGATGGAATGCAAATGTACTAACCAAATGGATGCAGGATGCAGCATATGTGCGTGGATATCGGAGCACTAGACCGAACTGACTATCCGACCAGACAGAAGAAGTGTTAGTAAGAAGAAATAAGACAGAGGACAATTAGAGATGATGAAAATTTTCTTTCAGTAATGCACTTTGTAGGTGAGAACCTTTATTTTTATTTAGCAAAATGGATGCGTAGCATCATGGCATTGAAGGCCAGAGCTGAAATGCAACCCGATTTGCAAAAGACAGACACATCACAGACAAACGACAATCATAATCAAAAAAAGAAAAGGATCATGAACCATCCCGGTCACTCTAAATCACTCGGTGACATCATCGAGCAACATAGGAACATGATCGAAGCCAAAGATAAATCAATAAGAAGATAAGACTCACAAATTCAAGCAAATCAAACAAACATCTTGATCTTTATTGTCAAAAGTTGAACGTGCTGATAGGACGAACATGCTGTCTGGTTTCAGGAAATGCGGTACCCCGTCTAAGACAGGACACAGTCTGGTTTCGAGTATACCACACCCTGTATAAGACCCATGATAATGTGACAAGGACAAATGATATCGATGCTGATATGCGATTGATATGACAATTGTGATCAGTTTGAATGCTTGAGGTGATCGAAAAGGTTCATCTGGTTAAAGCATGATTTCAGTTAAAGCATAATGTTGGATTGATGGCAAGTGTTCTTGGATGAATGCTTAGTGAGCTGTCGATGCACAAAGGGAATACTTTATTGCAAAAATGCATGTTTTTGGATTTTGGAGTTTTACAATTTTTATTTTTTTTTGTGTTTATTTTTTTTTCAGGACTTTATATGATTTTTATGAATTTTTTCAGGACATTTTTCGATTTTTATGGATTTCTTCAGGACATTATTTGATTTTTAGAATTTTTTTTTTTCAGGACTTTTTTCAATTTTTATGATCTTATTTCAGGTCATTTTTCAATTTTTTATGGATTTATTTCAGGACATTTTTCAATTTTTTATGGATTTATTTCAGGACATTTTTCAATTTTTATGAATTTCTTCAAGACATTTTTCTATTTTTTTTGGATTATTTCATGACATTTTTTTAATTTTTATGAATTTTTTCATGACATTTTTGCCCCCAATGTCTAACAAGGCAAGGAATATGACAGGTGAATAAATAGGCTTGCTGAAATGATGGTGGATAGAGGGAAGACAAAGGCCTTTTATTATGGAGACAATACAGATGCAATTTCCAAGAGATATTGTGTGATGGGACAAGAGACTGGATATGACAATGTATAGCAGTGATATGGCATGAGGGACATGTCAAGAGGTTTTTGAAACCATGTTTTAAATTTTACGTCCTTATGTCAGATCAAGATCAAGGGACAAAAAGAGTGTATGGATAGTGATAAGATATGGATAGGATAAGCAAGACCAAGAATGGATAAAGGACATGGACTGAGAGTCGGGGTAGGCTAAGGGATAGTGGCAGAAAATCGCAATAAGATAGGGAATATGGATGAAAGGTTGAAATAAGCAAATGGATAAATGACCAAAATCTATGATAGACTGAAAGCTGCAAACAAGATGCATGATGCGCATGATGATCCTCAGCCTTGTCAAGATCAAAAGGTGAAAAAGGGGATATGTGCATATGAGGGACAATAGGATATGAAGGGTAATGACATGGTATGATAGGATAATGGAACAATGAAGGACAAAAGGATATGATAGGAGGAAACCTGCCCCCAAGTGTGGTGTGCAAGAAGTTCATAAATTACGCATGATGCCTGTTTGCCAGGTTTTCATCACGGTACTTGCCCAAGGCGCCTGTTTGCCAGGTTTTCACTAGTGGACGAATTATTTTTCTTTATTTTTTTTTCTTTTGTCTTTTTTTTTTTCACTTTTTTCACTTTTTTCACTTTTTTTTTTTTTTGATTTTTTTTTTTTTTTTTGTATTTTTGACTTTTTCAGAAGAAGATGGACACATGATAGGGGATGGAAGAAGGACTCAAGCGTCTTTTTGTTTGGATAGTAGCCTTGAAAAAAATGGACCATGACCTTTAAAAGTATGCTCAAAGACGTTGGTGGGATAAGGACATGGAAAATGAGATGAAACTAAGGCGAGTATTTATGCAAAGGATGGGACGAGAGGGATGGAAGGATGGAAAATATGCATTGGATAATGGATAGGGTATTGGAAGAACTGGGCTTGAGTGGATGAAAATGAAGGCAAGATCAACATTGGCACACACCTTGAGGGGTGATGGACTGATGGAGGAAAGACGTATTTTGGATATTGAGATTTTGATGGAGGAATAGCTTGGGATTTTGGGACATAAGAGCCCAAAATGGATGATGAAGGTGACGGAGAAATAGACTTGGACAATTTGGATGGAGGAATAGCAACTTTGGATGCCAAGTTGGATATTTCTTTAGGCTTTTGTGCTTCAAGGAGCTTCTTAGGGATCCACATGGTTTTTGATTTTTCATGCTTTTGTGGTTCCTTGGAGTGCATTGCTTGCACAAGGGATTTAGGAACCCATATATATTTTGAATTTGCTTTATTTTGCTCAGTGGGCCTTTGTGGCCTTTTTGATTTTTCTTTTTCTTTATAGATCAACTTGTTCTTTGTTTTGACATGTCGATTATATTGGACATGTTGATCCTTGAATACATGTGGATTTCTAGACTTATGATACTTATACCTGGCATCCAAATTGCTTGGAGGAGGGAATGAATGTTGGTGTGGATGGGAATGATATGGAGGCATGTGGGATGGATGGAAGGTTCTCCAAGATGTGTGCCTTTGCTGATGTTGCATAGGAAATGGAGGAATATAGGGACCTAGAATGGATGGAAGCGATGATGGGGAAGGTGGACATTTGGATTTTGACTTTGAAGGGATACCAACGCCTTGAGTGTGAGCTCTGTAGCCATGAACATTAGTATACTCTTTGATATGGAAGGGTTCTTGCTTGTGAAGGTCTACCCCTTTGCCTTTATGAATATCTTGACTTGTAGGATACTCTTTTCTTTGGAAAGAAGACGTGAGTTCATTATGAGGTGGATGTGATATGAGAGAAATAAGGAGATCTTGAAGTGGATCGGATTGCACCAAAGTGGAAGAACCCATTATGCATGTAGGGGGTTCATGAACATCTTGCACTGACACGTTAGAATCATGAGGGGTATCAGGATCATGAGGGGGAATAGGATTGTGTAGTGGACATGGTTCAATGATAGGCTCTTCAAGAGATGGAATGGGAGAAATAATGGGATCATCAAAAGAAATGCGATCTTGGAGTGTATATGCGGGATTAGGACGTGGAGATGGAGGGACAAGTGGATCTTGTGGAGGATCTGAAGGAATGATTTGATCTTGACAAGGAGGAAGATCATTGGAAAGGATGTAAGGGATATCTTGATTTTGCTGAGAAAGTGGAATGTCAATGGGATTTGAAAGGACATTGTGTTCATGAAATGGAAGGGGATCGTTTGGGATTGGATGGACTGGGATATCTTGATCTTGCTCAAGGAATGGAGTGTTAATAGGACTTGAAAAGGTGTTGTTCTCTTGGATAGAATGGATAGTGATAGGAGGATCATTATGAATGTGTGGGAAGATGGGGTCCTGGTCAACAATTTGGTGGGATGATAAGGTTTCAGGATCTTGATCTTGATTTTCTTTAGGACTCATTTCTTCGCACGCTAAGTTATTCTCTTGACATGAGGTTGGACTTTGAATATGCATGGGGGATTTTGGCAAGGGATTAATGCTTTGGCATGAAGGAAAGGCAATTTGAACATTTGTAAGATCAGACATTCCAATCGTAAAGCTTTCTTGCATCTTAGATTTGGATCCACTTTTTGGTATTCGAGGAATCACTTCTTGTTGAGGGACACCTGTCATCAACATTTGTGTGGCCTTCATTTGATCTGGTGTTAAAGGTGTTGCATTAAACAATGGATTGTTTATTGTTTTGAATGTGGACTTTTGAGGAATTGTCACTGTCAATGCCTTTGAAGCACGTTTACTCATCAAGGTGGGTTGGAGTTCTTGTTGCACATTTTCATCATTTGGATGCGGAGAGAAACCTAACAACTCACCGCCTTGTTGTTTTTGCACATTAATTTGCTTACTTGAGGAGGTCACATTACTCATCATGTCAAGATATTTTTGTGGGAACCTCTTAAAGAGCTTATTCAAGAATTTATCCATCTTTTTTGTCAACTTTGGATCCTTAAGGTACATAACAACATCATCAGAGACATCAAAATCGGATGAAGAGTCTGGTTGGACATTTGGATTTGTTTCTTGGTGAATGCCTTGATCTGAACCAAATCCTTGAGATAGAGTTGGTTCTTCATACAATGTTTGTATTTCCTGTTGCAAGCTGGACTGATTCCAATCGAAAGGTGCATTTCCTCTTGGAGTTGGTGGAACACTCCCATGTCCTGGTTTCATAGGTACAAACACTGGTTCATATAATAGAGGTGGTCCAAGTTGAACCATTCCATATGGTGGTAGAGATGTGTTTAATGAACCTTCAACTTGCACTGTTTGACTAGTTTGAAACTGCGAATTTACTATGTTATCCATGGATTGATACATTGATTCACTCATCTTCTTAGATCTTGATCTTATCTCAACAGACATGTCACTTATGCAAATGCAATTTTTTTTTTTTTTTTGGAAATTTTCAAGGATAATGTATGATATGCAACTAAATGCAAACTAAATATATGAAAATGCAATCTATGTTTTTGGTTGTTTTGAAGATTTTGACAAACTTTTGAAATGCAAATCTAAGAGATGGACCCTTAGGAAATTGAAATGATGCCTAGGCCTCAAAGGACAAAAGGACCAAGTGACAAAAGGACAAATTGACAATGTCTCACCTATATGCTTGGATACTAAGCTAGGTTTGACGAAATGATATTGATGACAAAAAGGACAAAAGACTTGATGAGGTCTAGACTTCTTAACAATGACTTTGGGTTTACCAAAGATTTGGATTGCTCAAGTATGACAAGACCTAGGTTTGATACTATATGCAAAAGGATAATTAATATGCAAATGATCTTAATATGATATGATAAAGACTTAGGTTTAATGAAGAGACTTGGGATATGCAAATGCAAATGTATGACAATGTCCACCTAAGATGAAACCTAAGGTGTAATTATGAAATGATATTACTCTTATGCAAGAGGACATATGCAAATGATCTTATTATGATATGACAATGACTTAGGCTTAATGAAGAGACTTGGGATATGACAATGTCAACCTAAGATGAAACCTAAGGTTTAATTATGAAATGATATTACTCTTATGCAAGAGGACATATGCAAATGGATGACTTTTATTGATATGCAAAAGAAGTATGACTTAGGTGACTCCTAACTTTGATACTTGATAATGACTTTGCAAAATGCAACCTAGGATGAACCTAAATGTAAGTGACATGCATGTTGAGACAAGTTTTTGAGCAATGTTGGATAACCATGCTTGAAGTATGATCTTTGAATCTTGTTGAATGTTTGTTGGATGAATGTCTTTGGTGTTTGATCTTATGTTATATCAATGTGCTTGTTCTTGAAATGGTATTCAACTTTTGACAATCAAAGAATACAAGATGTTATAACTTAGACTCAAGACAATCATGCTCATTTCCACATTCCCTAGGGTAGGCAAAGACATTAGGTACTTGAGAGGTAGACTCATTATGAGATTCAAGGAGAATACATAGATGCTTGACCCCACGGGCTCCCCTCCACGACACTCACTTCTCAGGGCAGCCAAGCATCATTTCCCATGGAATCTTCCCATGGCGAACTTAGTATCTCTTCCAAGTATCCGAATTTGTCCTTCTCAAGCAACTAGAAGGGTTTTTGGCCTCTAAAAACAAGGTGTTTAGTAAGGATTTCTGTTAAGCATTACTCCTTGATGTCATGCAAGCATGATTGAGACATTAAGCCCATCAAGATACCAAACAAATGTAGTCACGCAAGCGCGATTTAGACCAAGAGGCCCTACTTAGATGTTGATATGAGAAAGAGTTTCAAGGGGCATCACTTCCCAAGTAACTACAATTCCCACGTAACACTTCCTTCAAAGCTTTCGCTCATCAGGTATTTTTTTATAGTGAGTTAGAATGACAAGGAATTCTAGCCGTACTCACTTTGGGTCGTTCCCTTCTCACGATTATCACTTGCTTGCTAAAGCAAAGTGGTCGGGAAGGCAGGCCCTCTAATGAAGACAAACAATCAACAACACAAGCATGGTATTGAAGATCTGGATTTCTGATCACCCTATGAAGGATGAGAGCATACTCTCCTACTCCAATGTCATACTTAAAAAACAAAGCAAACAAATGTTCATTCCCACCTACTTATAAAAATCACTAAGTGCCTAATTAAAAATCTCAAACACACAATTTGGTTGTTTCTCCAAGGCAACCTGCAAAACACATGTCAGAAGTTTGATTTGTTGTCTTTGGCCATCGAATCTGCATAACACACGTTAGTAATTTGATTTGTAGTCTTTGTCATGCGTACGCCAAGATCCTACACCAACAATTAGTACCAAAATCCAAAACACAGATGATCTGATTTATAAAAACTATCAAAATTTCAGTCCACTTTGAGAAGGCATAACTTTCTCATCCTAGCTCCAAATTACAAACCGTTTAATGCGTTGGAAACGTATTCAAATAATCTAGAACCAAATTTTGAAAACATCAAAGATGCCTCTTCATGTTTCCACGCACAACATTTATCCAAAAATGCACCGAAGACCCTCAAAATTGCAATTTACTAAAACATAGAAAATTTTTCAAGTAAAAACTGCACTTTTCACCTCTGTTCTGGACTTTACACAGGCGCAGAAGTCATGACACAGGCGCAAGATGTCTGACACAAGCACAGAATGTCTTGACACAGGCGCAAGACTCTTCAACACAGGCGCAAGATGATTCACACAGGCGCAGGAGTGTCCAGAATGCACTGCACGGCTCTATTTTTGAGTTTTTGACCTGCAAATCAACTTAGAAGCACTCCAAAACACAGTAAGATGGTTAGAAGGTTAGTATTCACGTCGGGTTCACCATTTAATGTGGGATAGAAATTAGGATTCATCACAAGACAAGTAGATCAATCAAAACGTTAAACATGATAGCTCAATCAAAGAAATACTCATTGCAATGAACCTAATCACAATACACATTCAATAGAGGTATGAAAATGAAGCATTCAAAAGAAAACATTATGCAAACCAGATTCAAGATTGAATACTCCTTCCATGCGGCTCCATTGTTGTTCTTTCCTCTTCAATAGTTTTGTGGATCTCACCTACAAGTGCTCTCACAATTGAAAGCAAAAAGATCAAGAGTACTAGAACTAAAATTTGATAGTTTGACAGCAATTCGGATTTCAAGAAGTAATTGAAGGGGGTGATTGAAGAAAAATTATCCAATTTATAGAGAAATTGGAGAAATCACAAAATTGGCATGATGCAATTCAAATGGAAATTGCAAATCAATATGACAAATTATGACAAATTATGCACTTTCCATGCACAATTTGATTGATTGACAATTTGATGACAAATTATGACACATTTCATGTCAAAATTGATTGATTAATCAATTATGACAATTTCATGACAAATTGAAATGCCACTCCCATAGAATTAGGAGATGAATTAGGAGGGAAAAGGAATTAGAAATTTGAAAATTAGGAAATTGAAATTGATGACAAATTAGGAAATTGGAATTAGAAATTGATGAAAAATAGGATTCAAGAATTAGTGAATTAATTAATAAATTTTCATTTATTAATCAATTCACAAAGAAGAATAATTAGCCAATTAAATAAAGATTTAATTGTAATGAGAAGACATAGGATAAATAAGTAAATTATTTAATCCTAGAGGAAGAAATGGCAAATTAGGTTAAATGAATAAATCATAAAACCCTAGAAGACGAATTAGAAATGCGAAAAATGGCAATTAGGTCTTGATTAAAGATAATTAATGTCGTGATTTTGAATTGATGAATGATCAATGTGATAACATGATTTGATTGATGAATGCGCCAATTGACGAGGAACAATGACAAATTGATCCAAATTGACATAATTGAGACAGACAATGATCGATAGCGAAATAATTGCAAAATGACAAAATCGACAAGAGGACAAGGATCGGCAATAAAATGGATTGTAAGATGACAAGATTGAAAAGAGGACAAAACCCTAATTAGGATTGACGATGTCCAAAATGATGACAAATAAGCATGCTCATTGATGCAATAAGATAAAATCGATCAAAATCATGACTGGATAATGTTGTCGACAAGACCAAATTTGAGGACGAGATGATTGAAGAATGTAGAAGAACGACTCGATGTTCGCAAATGATAAAGACCAAGTGCAAATCATAGGAGAAATGTTAATGCGACGCAAAAACCTAAAATGAGGCAATGCGCAAATGTTAAAGTATGACCTCGCAAGCGTTGACCATTTTTAAGTGTCTACACAATTCAATGTCCAAAATGATGACAAATAAGCGTGCAAAATAGGATTTTCAGAGATGTTTATTGCACTTGTATGATCACACAAAATCTTTATAGGTTCTGAGATTTTCATCTTAAAACCTTCCAAAATGTGCCTCATCCAAATAGCTTGTGTGCAATTCATGTAAGCTGATACATACTCAGCTTCAATAGTAGATTGTGAAGTACAACTTTGCTTTTTACTACTCCATGAAACTAGCCTTCCTCCTAGAAAGAATGCTCCACTGGTAGTACTCTTCTGGTCATCAATACTTCTCGCCCAATCAACATCTATGTATGCCTTCAAATTAAAATTTATACCATATGGATACCATAAACCATAGTCAACAATACCTTTCAGATATCTAAAAAATTCTCCTAGTTGCCATCAGATGTGCTTCCTTTGGATTCTTTTGAAATCTAGCAACTATACAACTGCATGGGCAATATCCAGTCAACTATGAACAACATAGTGTAATTTGCCAATCATTGACATGTATTCCTTTTCATCTACAGACTTAGATGCATCTTCCTTGGACAACTTACAACTTGTAACCATTGGGGTTCCAAATGGTTTACAGTCACTCATACCAAAAGACTTCAAAACCTCTTTCACATACTTAGATTGAGTAATGAAAATACCATTCTTCATTTGTTGTATCTACAAGCCTATGAAATTTTTTATTTCCCCTACTAATGACATCTCAAACTCATTCTTCATTTCATTTGCAAAACTATTGCTCATGTCATCATTACCACCAAATATAATGTCATCAACAAATACTTCACTGACCAGTATTTTATCCCCTTCAGACTTGAGATAAATGTTGCTATCATCACTGGTTCTAGCAAATCCTATCTTCATTATATGTGTATGAAGTCATTCATACCATGCTCTAGATGCTTGATTTAATCCATACAAATCTTTATGCAATCTACATACCATGTATTCATTATTTGTCAATGCATAACCATTAGGCTACTCTATATAAACCTCTTCTTCCAATATCCCATTCAAAAATGCAGACTTAACATCCATCTGGTATACCTTGAACTTCTTATGAGCTACAAATGCAAGTAAAGTTCTAACATCTTCCAGTCTTGCTACTAGTGCAAAAGTTGTTGGTATTATGGATGTGTTGCATTAGTTTTGTCATTGATGTCAACACTTATCCTTCTGGAGATCTACATTGTTGATTTGGCACCTTGGTTATATTGGTTTACTTCATCAGCAAGGTTAGTGACTTATGCACAGTCACCGATATATGCTCACCGATAGGTTATATGGTTCATCGAAACTGATGATGACTTCTTACATTTAGAAATCACTTGATTATGTCAGAGACATGGTTTGGATACTTGGTTTTGGTGTTTTGGTTATTGGTCTAATCGGGTTGACATATTCAATGTTATTGATAGATTGGTCTAGGTTATGGACCGGTATAAGTTATCTATTCTAGATTAGCACGACATGTTTTGGAGATGATTTATTGATTGGATATTTTTGTAAATGTATTGAGATGACATGTTGTATCACATCATGACTTATTTGTAATTGATTTAATTCTAATATTCTTAGTGAGCTGACCTACACATTTGGTCTTAGGTTTTGTATATATGTAAGATCTCATTTGTGAGATGGAGTGTGGCATGGTATGGTTATGGTAATGTGGTATTGAGGTATTATATGAGCAGATCATAGAGAGAATCAAGAAAACATCATTTGAAGGTTCAAGGTGTTTATCAGAGCTTAACCTGTACTGAATCTAGCATTGGAGATGCTATTTTGAGTAGTACATTATTCTAGGATTTAACCATCCTACTGTAGTCATTGCGACTCCCATTTGAGAAGTGTGCTCTAGGTGGTTGACCTATTTGCATGTGCAGACCCCATTTGTATACACACACTATCTACAGTAGTATCATCTGATTGTGGGTAAGGTTGCCCACTGTCGTTTTTCCCCTTACAGGGTTTCCACATCAAAATCTTTGTGTTATGTATTGTGGATGTTGTTTCTATTTCTGTTTCATGCATTAAGTTTCATCGATATTGTTAATAACTACTAATTTGTTAACCGACATTAAGTTTGGTTTATCGATATTAAGTATTAAGTTTGATTATGTTATAATTGAGTTGAAATTCATTGACAACTAATTCATCCCCCCCCCCTCTCAATCGTCCTTCCGGTTCCTAACAATTGGTAGCAAAGCTAAGTCCTCTTTTTGTAGAAGCCTAATAGTTTGAGGAGATCCTATGGCAACAAACTTTTTCAGGAGGACAATCCTAAACTTGATGGAACTAACTATGGCATACGAAAGATCAGAATGGAGACATATCTGAATTGCATTGGAAAATATATATGGGAAGTTACAAAGAATGGCTATGTTGGTCCTATTCCGAATCAACCTAATCCACCTACTTTGGCTAAGGACTTGGAGAATGATTGCAAAGCAAGAGAAGCACTTCTGAGTACATTATTAGATCAGAAAATTATGAGATTATCAGACCAATCTACTGCTAAAGCTATTTGGAATCAATTGAAAACATTGAATGAAGGAGATACTACTGTGAAAATTGCAAAAATGGAATGTTACCGGGTTAGGTATGAAAATTTGAAAATGGAAGAAGATGAAAGGATTTCTTCTTTTAAGGAAAGAGTTAATGAAATTGTTTTAAGAATACAATGTTGTGGAGGTTCCTTAAGTGAAGATGAAATTATTTCTAAAGTTTTAAGAGCTTTTCCAGCGACATACAAAATGAAAGTAACTACTATTAATGAGTTGAGAATAATGCCTAATACATCAGTATCTAGAGATACCTTGGTTGGAAAACTTTCAGCATTTGAGCTTGAGGAATTTGGTCCTATTGCTACAATTAAGACATATTTAGCCTTCAGAGCATCATCATTTGCATCATCATCATCTGACATATCTGATTGGAAAGCACTTTATGCAAAATAACTTGACGTTATCAGAAGGGAAAATGAAGAACTGGAAGAACTTGAAGCACTATTTGCAAGGAAAATGCCTAAAGGTCCAGTTGGAAGTAAATATGAAGGTAAAGCACCGTTTAAATGTTTTAATTGCAATAAAGTTGGTCATATAGCATCTAGATGTCTTGATAGACATGCAAGATTGAGAGGGGAAGCTAAAACATCATATAAGCCCAACCTTGAATATGAGAGATACAAATTTAAGATGAACAAAGATAAATCATGTTACTATGTTGATGAAGGAGTTACAGATGATTCTAATGAAGAACCAATAGACAATGGATGGGCATTTGTTGCAATAATAGAAGATCAATTGACACCCATTGTTCCACCAATAGAGCAGGTCCTGGTAGCTAAAATTGAAGAAAAGGATGAATGGATCATTGATAGTGGATGTTCACAATATTGACAATGTTTAATATGTTGAAGGTTTGAAGCATACTCTTTTGAGTGTTGGTCAATTAGTTGAAAAGGGATTTTAATTACAATTCAAGAATGGTAAATGCAAAATATTGAACAAAACTAGATTGGAGATTGCATCTGATAATCAGACTAAAGGTAATATCTCTCATTTGATTAACAATGATAAGACATGATTAATTACACATATTGATGAAAGTTGGTTATGGCACAAGAGACTTTGTCATATGAATTTTGATTGCATTGTAAAGATTAGTTCAACTAAGGTAGTAAGGGATTTACCTAAGATTGTGAAACCTCATAATCCGGTATGTAAGAAATGTCAAATGGGAAAGCAAGTTAGAACAACTTTTAAGAGTATTTATGAGAAATCCAATAGTGTTCTTGATTTAATTCATACTGACTTGTGTGGTCCAGCAAGAAGTAGAAGTCTATAGGGAGATAGATATTTTATGCTAATCATTGATGATTATTCTAGAATTTGTTGGGTTACTTTTCTCAGGGAGAAATCATAAGCTTTTGGAAAATTCAAGTTATATAAAGAATTGGTAGAGAATGAAACCGTAAGAAAATCAAATGTTTAAGATCTAATCAAGGAGGATAATTTACATCTAAGGAATTTAATACATTCTATTAAGTGAATGGAATCAAAAGACAACTATCAGCACCCCAGACACCTCAGCAGAATGGAATTGTGGAAAGGAAGAACAAAACTATTCTGGAAGCAGCTAGAAGCATGATATTGGAAGCAAATCTACATATATACTGGAGAGAAGTAGTGAATACAATGGTTTACACTTTCAACAGAGTTCACATCAAAGATGAAACTGGTAAGATCCCTGAGGAACTATGGTTTGGTAATACTCCTACTCTTAAATACTTCAAAATATTTGGAAGCAAATGCTATATTAGGAGAGATGAGTATGTTGGTAAATTTGATCCTAGAAGTGATGAAGGAATATTTCTTGGTTATTCATCTAAGAGCAAGGCATATAGATGTTTTAATAAACAATTGTAGAAAATCATTAAAAGTACTAATGTGAAGATAGATGAACACTTTAGAGGAAATTCAAGGTCTGTAGATTATGAATGGTAGTTGAAATGATCATAAATGAACCAATACAGAGCGAACTGGTAAAAAATATAGATCCATTCACACTGGCATCATCGGAGAATTCTACAGTGACTGAAGAACAACATCAAGTGAATAAACCCAGGTATGTTAGACTGAATCACTCAAAAATCAAATAATTGGGAATAAGTATCAAGGTGTTATGACAAGAGGAAGACTGGAAAATGAAGAGGTATGTTTAATTTCTCAAATTGAACCAGCATCTGTTATTGAAGCAAGTCAAGATGAACATTGGATAAAAACAATGGAAGATGAATTAGAACAAATTGAAAACAATAATACATGGACATTGGTTCCTCGACCTAAAGACAAAAAAGTAATTGGAACTAAATGGGTATTCAAAAATAAACTTAATGAAGATGGAAAGGTAATCAGGAACAAAACAAGATTAGTTTGTAAAGGATATTCATAGAAAGAGGGAATTGATTATAATGAAACTTTTGAAACCGGTAGCTAGAATTGAGGCAGTCAGATTATTTCTTGCATTCACAGTTCATAAGAACTATAAAGTATATTGGATGTATGTAAAATGTGCATTTCTGAATGGTGATCTTGAAGAGGAAGTTTATATTGAACATCCTGATGGATTTTCATTGATAAATGTTAAATATATGGTTTGCAGATTAAGGAAAGCTTTGTATGGATTGAAGCAAGCTCTTAGAGCTTGATATGCTAGATTGGAAAAATATGTTTTGAAGCTTGGTTACACTAAAGGTAATGCTGACATCAACTTATATTAAAAAGTGACTAATAATGACATCTTGGTTATTAAATTTTTTGTTGATGATATCATTTTTAGAGGAGAAGATGGATTGTGTAAGGATTTTGCTAACAAGATGCAGGAAGAATTTGAAATGTCTATGATTGGGGAGATAAAATTCTTTTTAAGATTGCAGATTTGACAAACTAATAAAAGTATATTCATATGTCAAACAAAATACTTGAAGGAAATACTGAAGAAATTTGGTATGGAAAACTCTAAACCAGTAAGTACTCCTATGACTACAACTGATAAATTGACATTGAATGATGATTCAACTCCTGTTAATCTGACAAGATACAAATCTATGATTGGAGGTTTACTATATTTGACACAAACAAGACCTGATATAATGAATGCAGTATGTATTGTTTCAATATTTTAGAGTAATCCTAAAGAAAATCATGAATCAACAGTAAAAAGGATTTTTCGGTATCTACAAGGCACAACAAATCTTTGTTTATGGTATCCTAAAGATGAAAATTTTGATTTATGTCCATACACTGATGCAAATTGGGCAGGAGATGTGGATGACAAAAAAAGTATCACTGGCAGAGCATTCTTTCTTGGTAGCAGATTGATTTCATGGATAAGAAAGAAGCAGAGTTGTACATCATTATCAACAGTAGAATCAAAATATGTTACAACAACAACTAATTGTACTTAGGTATTATGGATAAAGAAAATGTTGAAGGACATAAAGGTAAAATGCAAAGAACTTATAACCATTTATTGTGATAATTCAGTAGCAATTGATATATCAAAGAATCCGGTATTTCACTCTAAGATTAAGCATGTTTCTATCAAATATAATTTTCTGAAAGAGAATGTTGAAGCAAAATAAGTAAGATTGGTTTATGTGAATACTAAAGAGAAGATTGCAGATATCTTTACAAATCCTTTTCCTAAGGAAACTTTTAAATATCTTAGAGAGGAGCTTGGGGTAATACCCTCACCGGTAGAGACTTGGATGATTAGAGTTTGGCATCAAACCAATAGAAACTAACAGAGAAATCATTTTTCCAGCTTTGATGGAGGAGAGCTACTTCTCAAGGGGAGTAGTTGGTTAATTGATTGGTTCTATGTTCTAGTATTTATTCTTAAACTTCTTTGGCATTTGATGTCAAATAGGGAGAGATATCTATGGAAAAGCATTATTCATTGGGGAGAGATATATACTCTTTGTATTTTGATTTCTGGTATTGATTTATTCTGAACATTGTTGGTTTTTGGTTTTTGGCATTCTGTCTTGGCACTTAGATGTTTTTCCATATAGTGTTTCCATCAATCCCAAAGGGGGAGATTGTTGGTATTATGGATGTGTTGCATTATTTTTGTCATTTATGTCAACACTTATCCTTCTGGAGATCTACATTGTTGATTTATCACTTTGGTTATATTGGTTTACTTCACTAGCAAGGTCAGTGATTTATGCACACTCACCAGTATATGCTCACCAGCAAGTTATTGTTAGTATTTTAGTATGGTTTTGTCATTAATGTCAACACCTATCAACACTTATCAACTTTGGAACTTTGGAGAAATGGTTATGTTCACTTGCAAGCAAGTGACTTTATGCACAATCACTGGTATCTGGTACACCAACAGGATATATTGTTCACCGACACTTGGAATGACATGGAAAACATCTAGTTATGTTGAAGACATCATTTGGACACTTTGTCTTGGATATATGTTCATTGGTATATTCATATTTGCATATTTGTTGTTATCGGCAAATAGGTCCAAGTTATGCATCGGCAGGCTTATCTATTCCAGATCAGCATGACAAGCTTTGGAGATGATTTTATTGTTATTGTAAATGCATTAAGTTGACATGTTGAATCAGATATTGCATTGGTTATTGATTTACTTGTAAATTGATTTTATTGTAAAATCTTTTAGAGCCGACCTACTAAAATTGGTCTTAGGTTATGGTATATATGTAAGATCTTATTTGGAAGATTGATAGGCGATTGGGAAAAAGAATTATAAGAAGATATATGCGAGAATAAGCATATCTATACATGCAGACATCATTTAAGGTGAAGCAAGGTTTTTGTGAAGGCATATCAGAACTGAACTGGTACTGAATCCAGCATATGAAGATGCTATTTTGAGAAGTACATTATTATTGGATTTAACCATCCAATTGTAGTCAGTGTGACTCCTATTTCTATTTGAGCAGTGAGCTTTAGGTGCTTGGCCTTTCTACATGTGCAGACCCCATTTGTATACACATACTATCTGCAGTAGTATCATCTGATTGTGGGTAAGGTTTCCCTTCGTGGCTTTTCCCCTTACAGGGTTTCCATGTACAAATATTGGTGTTATATGTTGTGGATGTTATTGTCTTTCTATTTCATGCATTAATCTTTACTGGTACTACAATTAACTGATAAACTGTCTACCAACATAAAGTCTAATTTACCAGTATTAAGCATTAAGGTTGGTTAAGTTGTTTTTGGTTTGAATTTGTTAGACAATTGATTCACCCCCCCCCCTCTCAGTTATCTCTGAGAACTAACAGTTATATGGTTGACCGACATTGATGATGACTTCTTATCATATGTAGATCACTTGATTATGTCAAAGACATGGTTTGGATACTTGGTTATGGTGTTTTGGTTATTGGTCTAATTAGGTTGACATATTTACTATTACTGGTAGATTGGTCTAGGTTATGGACTGGTATACATTATCTATTCCAGATTAGCATGACACATTTTGGAGATGATTTATTGATTGGATATTGTTGTCAATGTGTTGAGATGGCATGTTGTATCGAGTCATGACTTATTTGTAATTGATTTAATTTTAATATTCTTAGTGAGTCGACCTACACATTTGGTCTTAGGTTTTGTATATATGTAAGATCTCATTTGTGAGATGGAGTGTGGCATGGTATGGTTATGGTAATGTGGTATTGAGGTATTATATAAGAAGATCATAGATCAAATCAAGAAAACATCATTTGAAGGTTCAAGGAAGGTTTAAAGGTGTTTATTAGAGCTTAACCGACACTGAATCTAGCATTGGAGATGCTATTTTGTGCAGTACATTATTCTAGGATTTAACCATCCTACTATAGTCATTGCGACTCCCATTTGAGTAGTATGCTCTAGGTGGTTGGCCTTTTTGCATGTGCAAACCCCATTTATATACACATACTATCTGCAGTAGTATCATCTGATTATGGGTAAGGTTTCCCATCGTGGTTTCTCCCCATAGAGGGTTTCCATGTCAAAATCTCTATGTTATGTGTTGTGGATGTTGTTTCTCTTTTTGTTTCATGCATTAAGTTTCATCATTATTGTTAATAACTGCTAATCTATTAACCGACATTAAGTTTGGTTTATGGGTATTAAGTATTAAGTTTGATAATGTTACAATTGAGTTGAAATTCATTGACAACTGATTCACCCCCCCACTCTCAGTTTTCCTTCTGGTTCCTAACAAAATTTTATAATATTCTCCTTCTTCTTGCGCATAACCTTTGAAGACTAATCTTGCCTTGTTGATAACTACAACACCATCTTCATTTAACTTGTTTCTGAACACCCATTTAGTACCTATAACATTCTTGTTTACCGGTTGGGGTACAAGGGTCAAAGTGTTGTTCTTCTCAATTTGATCTAATTCCTCCTCCATAGCTTTAACCTAATGATCATCACCAAATGCCTCCTTAGAACTTCTAGATTCAAAGGTGGAGATCATGCAAGAATTCTCTCTTATTCTCCTTCTAGTTAGTACTCCAACATCCTTATCCCCAATAATCTGTTCAGGACTGTAATTCAGTCTTACATACCTAGAAATAACATGATCATTCTCTTCAGGTTCAACATCTTCATTATCATCTTCTTCTGAATTTATTTCTTCCAATTGAACAAGTACATCAGGATTTGCTTTATCAGTTTCTGATTTAACAGTTTCAAGTTTCAAAAGAAAAATGCAAGTATCTTCATCCTTTTTGACTGAACTGGTTCCTTCTGAGACTTTAGGAAATTCGTCTACACAAACATCAACACTCTCAACAATTCTCTGTGTCCGGTTATTGAAGCATTTATAGGCCTTACTCTTGGTGGAATAGCCAAGAAATATGCCTTCATCACTCTTAGCTTCAAACTTGCTTATGTAATCACCTCTTTTAATAAAACATTTGCTTCCAAATATCTTAAAATAGATAACATTAGGTGATCTTCCATACCAGTCTTTATAAGGGGTCTTGTCCTTATCTCTTTTCACCAGAACTCAATTCATTGTGTAGATAGTTATCCTTACATTTTCTTTCCAAAATGTTTTCACTACACCTCCTTGTATCAACATTGTCCTAGCAACTTCAACCACTGACCGATTGTTTCTCTCTACTATACCATTCTACTATGGTGTCCTTGGTGCAGAAAGCTACCACTTGATGCCATTCTCATCACAGTACTTAGTGAATTCCTCAGAATTAAATTCACTGCCTTGATCTGTTCTCAGACATTTTATCTTTTTGCCACTCTCTTTCTTAGCTAAGACCCTGAATGCCTTGAATTTACCAAAAGCTTCATTCTTATCCTTCAATAATGTGACCCACATCATCCTTGAACAATCATCAGTGAAGACCATGAAATATCTCTCACCTTGAATGCTTCTTGTTCTTATTAGTCCACATAGATCCGTATGAACAAAATATAACAAGTGCTCTAGTGAGAAGGAATTTCACTTGAAAGTTGAAGAAGTCATCTTTCCTAACTAACATTCTTTACAAAGAGCATTAACTGGTTTTTGTAGCTAAGGTAGACCTCTTACTGTCTTAGATTTTCTTACTCTAACAATATTTTTAAAATTTATATGATAAAATATCCTATGCCAAAGCTAACTATCATCTATCTTTGCAATCAAAAAGTTGCTAACTTTAGGATTAAGATTGAATAGATTACCTCTGGTATGTTTCCTGGTTGCAATCAATTCACCTTTGTTGTCAAAGATTTTGCACATACCATTTCTAAAATCTAGTGGGTATCCTCTATCATTAAGTTGTGCCACACTTAGAATATTGTGCTTTAGGCCTTCAACCCAATAGATGTCGCTGGTACTGCTCTTCCCAGTAAGAGAAATAACTCCCTTACCTTTAACCATACAGAGTGAGTTATTGCCAAGTTTGACAACATCGCCATCAAATTCCTTTAGGGAAAGAAATTTGCTCCGATCACCGGTCATGTGATGTGAATAACCACTTGTTGGCATTTTGGATATGTTGATATGGTTTTGTCATTGATGTCAACACTTATCATCACTTTTCAACACTTATCAGCACTTGGAGATTTTGGTTATGTTCACCGACAAGTCAGAGACTTATGCACAGTCACCGGTATTTGGTTCATCAGCATATTATATTGTTCACCAGCACTTGGAAACTACTTGGTTATGTCAAAGACATTATTCGATCACTTGGTTTTGGAAATTTGGTTAATTGTTTATTCGGGTTTGCATATTTGTTGTTATTGGCAAATAGTTCCAGGATAAGCACCAACAGACATATCTATTCCAGATCAGCATGACACGTTATGGAGATGATTTATTATTATTGTAAATGCATTGAGCCGACATCATGCATCAGATATTGATTTACTTGTAATATCTTTTAGTGAGCCGACCTATTCAATCGGTCTTAGGTTATGGTATAAATGTAAGATCTCATTTGTGAGATTAGAGTGTGAATGCGAAAAGGATTGCAATAAGGTATATGCAAAAATAAGCAGAGCTATAAACACAAACAAAATTTGAAGGTTGAAGGAAGGATTTTGTGAAGGCAATCAGAACTAAACAGGTATTGAATCTAGCATATGAAGATTCTATTTTATGCAGTACATTATCATTGGATTTAACCATCCAATTGTAGTCAGTGTGACTCTCATTTTGTGATTGAGTAGTGAGCTCTAGGCAGCAAGCCTTTTTGCATGTGCAGAATCCATATTGTACACACATACTATCTGCAATAGTATCATTTGATTGTGGGTAAGGCTTCCCACCATGGTTTTTCCCTTTACAGGGTTTCCACGTACAAATATTTGTGTTATGTGTTGTGGATTTTATTGTCTTTCTATTTCATGCATTAATCTTTACCAGTATTGCCATTAACTATTAAGACTGTTTACCAACATAAAGTTTGGTTTACTGGTATGAAAGCATTAAGTTTTGGTTAAGTTAACTTTGGTTGAATTTATTGGACAACTGATTCATGCCCCCCCCCCTCTCAGTTGTCTTTGAGACCTAACACCACTATCAATTATCCAATCATCATACTTATCCATCATGGATACTAGTGCCTTCTGGTATGATATTTCTTCCTTAATAGCTACAAACACAATATCTTCAGTAGCACAATCATCAGATTCTTCATTAGTAATACCACTATCAATAGCTACAAGACAATCTCTCTTGCCTTTACCCTTATATTTCTTAAATTTGTCTCTCTTGTATTCATTTTCACCATTAGGGCAATTAGCTTCTATATGACAAATCTTGTTGCATGCAAAACATTTTAAAGATAGCTTACCTCTATATTTACCAGTGCCTCTAGGCAGTCATTTTGCCAACAATGCTTCAAGTTCCACTAAGTTGTCTTCTTCATTAGCATCTCTGCCAGATCTAGATTCATAACCATGACTAGTATCTCTAATTTTTTTCACAGATGGGTTAGAGACAAAAGCTTTGAATGTAGATTCTGATTTCTGTACACTACCATCATAGCCATTTAGTTCAAAAGCAATAAGTTTGCCAATAATAGAGTCAAGAGATACCTTAGTTTTGTCAATGGACTTCAGCTCTTGAATAGCTGCAACTCAGATAGCATAGACCGATTGTTGGCATTTGTGTAGAGTATGTTGACATGATGATATTATGTTGTCATTGATGTCAATATACAGGAGAGTGAACCGGTATATGTGCAAAGAAGTGAATAGGTATATTGAAGCTAAGCAGCTGGCAAAGAGAACCGGTATAGCGGTATAAACTGGTATATGAGAAATAGGTGAAGCGGTATGTTTGTCCAAGTGAACTGGTATGATGGAATGTGAACCGACATATGGAATGTTTTCTAGTAAGGCTTAATATGGTATGACTACCGGTTGGTAGTCTTAGCTTAAGGGTTTTTGATTGAAGTGTTCTAAGCCTGTGTGATTCAACCGATGACATTGTGTGATGAGATAGCATTGTAATCAAGATCAGATCGTGTTGCCACATCAACCTTGTGCGCATGAAGGATCTTGCATGAAGGAGATTGATCCTATCTACCTCAGGAATGTGTGTAGTCCCTGCAAACGGTAGAGAACACGTGATGGGTTATCACCTCCATGAAACGGTGAAGAACCAATGATGGAGAATATCTTGAGATCTGTTCAAGACCGTTGTATTCCAATGCAAAGTGTTCAATGGCCAGGATTGAACCACCTAAATTGCTTAACCTAAATGTTTAGGATTTAGGGTTTATGCTACCAACCTATCTGTTTCCTATAAGGTCAATGTTGTGTTTCATATTGAGGTTGTTGGCAAATGGTGTGTGTGTATCTAAGTGCAGAGATACGTGATTCTTGCCAGACTAGATGAGATAAAAGGATTGATTCATACATAGTGTGTGTGCAAAATGAAGGAACTTAAGCGGATCTGCATTAGGCATTGAGTGCTATTATCAAATCATTGTAATACCTATTGATCTTTAACCACTTCAATAGTTGGAAAATCCCTTAACTAGGTAGCTTTAACCAGCTTGCTATAAATCCTTCAACAGGGTGACTCAAACTCATTGAGTTCTTGAAATCCTCTAACAAGGTAACCTCTAAAAGGGTTTAACCCTTAACCAAGTATTTAGTCATCCCTTAATCGAGTGATCTCTAACAAGATTGGTTCCTAGCAGAACTTGTTGTAACAGTGTTTAACTGGACTAGGCTCCTAATAGAGTGGACTTCTAAAGAGTTGAAAATAATCTTGTGGGTATTCATCCCCACCGTGGTTTTTCCCAGTTGGGTTTCCATGTGAAAAATTTGTGTGTCATGTGTAGTATTTTTCATGTGATAATTTAAGTGATTTATGTCTGAAGGTAAATCATGCTGAGCTAGCTATTATTATATTTTTGATGATAGATTACCTATTTATGCATAAGGGTGAAATGGAAGTGTAGTATTAAGTTGAGTGGAAAGCTAAGTGATTAACCGGTTAATGCTTGTCACAATTATTCTTAGCTTTACCAGTTGCACTCTATTTAGACCGGTGTTAAAGTCTATCAGACATTTGTAGTGTTTGCAGTCAAACCGGTTTGGGAAAAGTTTTTGTGACTGTACTGATTCACCCCCCCCCTCTCAGTACTAGTTTGGTGCTTATTGTTCATCATTGAGTTATCAATTGGTATCAGAGCGTCCTCCAGGTCCTCTGTGTTGTAAGCTTAACACTTGAGGGAAAGATCCTATTGTAATGATGAAGAGGGAAGGTCCAAAGTTCAATAGAGATAACTTTAAATTATGGAAGGAAAAAATGAAGATTTACATCAGAAGCATGGATGCTCAACACTAGAGCTATGTTGAGAATGCTTTTGTTATTCCTACCTATACTCTCACCGATGATCAAAAGAGAGAAATATAGGAGAATGGGCAAGTCATGGAAGCCCTAATCAGCAGCTTATTTGACATTGAGTTTATTGATGTCTAAGATAAAGATAATCCCAAAGAATTATGGGACACTCTTGAGAATATCTATGGCAGTGATGAGAATGTAAAACAAGATAAGGAAGAAAGCCTTAGAGGGAAGTTTGAAGACATGTGGATGGTTGAAGGTGAGACCATTCAACAGTATGGAATAAGAATCAAAACTTTTGTTGGAGATATCAAGAGTCCAGGTGGTAAAATGGAAGATTCCACTATGGTAAGCAAAGTTCTGAGATCCTTATTACCAATATATGCAATAAGGATTGTTACTATTCAGGAGTTGAGATCAATAGACAAGACTAAGGTATCCCTAGACTCCATCATTGCAAAGTTGATAGCCTATGAGCTAAATAGTTTTGATGGCAGTGTTCAAAAGACTGAGTTAGCTTTTACAACTTCTGCTATACCATCCAGAAAAGGAAAAGAAGCAAGCACCAGTGGTGAACCAAGACAGAGCAGAGAAATGGATGATGAGGAGATCCTGATGGAATTTGAAGCTCTTCTTGCCAGGAAACTTCCTAAAGGAACTGGTAAATACATAGGTAAGCTCCCTTTGAAATATTTTTCTTGTAACTAGATAGAATATATTGCTATAAACTGTCCTAATGGTGACAAAAAAGATGAACCAGAGATGTTGAAGAAATTCAAAGGAGGAAACCAGAGAAACTATTTTGTTGCAGTTGATGAAGGTGTCATAGATGAGGAATCGGAAGATGAAGAGAATGAAGATATTCTGCTTGTTGCAGTAAAGGAAGATGTGTTAGACAAGAAGGCTCTTTTCTCCCACTTTGATAATTCCAATGAGTGGATTAGTGACAGTGGATGTTCTCATCATATGACTGGTGACTGGAGCAAGTTTCTATCTTTGGAAGAATATCATGGTGGTGTGGTTCGCTTTGGTAATGATGCACCATGTATGGTCAGAGGAAGAGGGTCCATCTCTCTAAATGGAAATAGCAGTGCTGACAATGTGTATTGGGTGGAAGGTCTCAGACACAATCTATTGAGTGTTGCCCAGCTGAATGACAGTGGACTCACTCTGGAATTCAAAAATGGAGTGTGCAAAATCAAAGGAAAGAATGGTGATTTGATGGCTACCGGTATGCAGACCAAAAGTAACTTATTTCAGCTAAATGCAAATATAAGTACATGTCTTATGCCTAAGTTTGATGATAGATGGATATGGCATAGGAGACTCTGCCATGTAAACTTTGATAACATTGTGAAGGCTTGTAAGATCAAGGCAGTTAGAGGATTGCCGATGCTGAGCAAACTAGAAAATCCTTTGTGCAGAGAATGTCAACTGGGGAAAATGTCTTCCTCAACCTTCAAAGGTAAATCTTTCATAGCTGACAACTTACTTGATCTTGTGCATACTGATTTGTGTGGTCCTATGAAAACTAGGAGTGTGCAGGGAGATAGGTATTTTATGATTCTTACAGATGATTACTCAAGAATGATGTGGGTCACATTCTTGAAGGACAAGTCTGAAGCCTTTGGAAAGTTCAAAGCTTTCAGAGCACTGGTAGAAAAGGAAAGTGGTGGAAGAATCAAATGCCTTAGAATTGATCAAGGAGGGGAATTCACTTCCGGTGAATTCAACAAATATTGTGAAGAGAATGGAATCAAGAGACAATTGTCTGCCCCCTAGACTCCATAGCAGAAAGGCTTAGCAGAGAGAAACAACCAGACTGTGGTTGAAGCGGCTAGAACTATGTTGATCCAAGGAAAAGTTGCTCACACCTTTTGGAGAGAAGCGGTGAGCACTGCAGTCTACACAATGAACTAGGTACTCATCAAAAAGGGAAAGGATAAGACTCCTTATGAGTACTGGACCAATAAGACACCAGTGGTAAGCTACTTTAGAATGTTTGGTAGCAAATGTTATATCAAGAGGAGTGAACATCAGAGCAAGTTCGATGCAAAATGTGATGAACGAATATTCCTAGGATATTCCACCAAGAGTAAAGCTCTTAAATGTTTCAACAATAGGACTTAGAGAATTGTTGAAAGCATCAATGTTTGATGAAAACTCTAGGAAACCTGAGGAAACTAGTAGTGAGAAAATAGGAGATGAACTGGTAGTAACCTTCTGGGAACCGGTTGCAAATCAGCCCAGTACCAGTAATTGTGTTCCTACACCAGTGGATGCTGATACTGATGAAGATGAGGATGAAGAAGAAAAGAAAGAAGAATCTGTTAAGAACATACCTAAGTATGTCAAACTCAATCATGATCCAAAGCAGATCATAGGAGACAAAGATGCAAGAATTCTTACAAGAAGAAAGGTTAGAGAAAGCTCATGTATGATCTCTAAATTTGAGCGTAAGTCATTCAAAGAGGTACATAAAGATGAAGACTGGATCAAGACAATGGAGGAGGAACTTGACCAGATAGAGAAGAATGGTACATGGTCTTTGGTACCCAGGCCAGAGCATAAAAATGTCATTGGAACCAAATGGGTTTTCAGAAACAAGCTAAATGAGGATGGCATAGTGGTAAGGAACAAAGCCAGACTAGTGTGTAATGGATATGCCCAAGAAGAAGGAGAAGACTATGGAGAAACCTTTGCTCCAGTAGCAAGATTAGAAGGAGTGCGTATGCTTCTTGCATATGCAGCTTTTAAAGGATTCAAGGTATATCAAATGGATGTAAAATCTACATTCCTAAATGGAATACTTGAAGAGGAGGTGTACATAGAACAACCAGATGGGTTTTCCCTATTAGAAGATAGTGACATGGTGTGTAGGCTACATAAAGCCTTGTATGGACTAAAGCAAGCACCTAGAGCATGGTATGAATGCTTGCACTCCCATCTTGTAAAGATTGGATTTGAAAGAACAAGTGAAGATAGCAATATCTATTTGAAATCAGAAGGAGAACAGATTCTAGTCTGTGAAGTATTTGTTGATGACATCATTTTTGGAGGAGATGACAAGATGAGTCATGATTTTGCAGATGAGATAAAAAAGGAGTTTGAGATGTCACTCATAGGGGAAATTAAGTTCTTCATTGGATTGCAGATTCAACAAATGAAAGAAAGAATCTTTATTACTCAGTCCAAGTATGTCAAAGAGGTGTTGAAGATCTTTGGCATGGAAGACAGTAAACCGGTTGGTACATGTCATGCCCAAACTTTTGGACATGAACAGGATAATTTTTTTTAAAAAATAGCAACCTAATAATATTAAATTTTGCTAAAACAAAACACACTAACATGTTTTGTCTTAACTATATTCTGAGTTAACTCTAACCACTAACTCAAGTAAGCGAAAATAATTTAAAATTAAATTGCAGAATACTAAAAGAATTATTTATTATCTCATCTATCTTAATCAATAAATTAACTTAGTCATAACTCACTAAAATTAATTGACGAAGATAATATTAATCTTTGATAGTCATTAATTGCTTTTAGGAACTAATTAAATTATCCCTAGCACTTAGATGTATTAATGCCTAAATTTTATTTTAACAATAATTAAAATGTAGTTAACTAATTCGACTAAAGGGTCAATTAAATTCATAATGAAATTTGTCCTATAAATTTTAATCTCAAAACCCTATATCTAGGTGGACTAAAAATATTCCCTATAGTCAAATATCTTGCCAACAGAATAAATTTCCTAAATGATTAATTCCAATCTAATTTAAAATTTAAGACTTCATATTAAAATTTTTATTTAACATATATAAAATATGAATGTTAAATAAACTAGTTAAATTAAAGTCAAATTTATACATCCATAATTTAAAACTATATATATATATATATATATATATATATATATATATATATTCACCTATCAAACACTATATAATTATATGTGAGGATATTCCCTTTTTTTTTTCAACTTACATCATTAACAAATAACTCATGAAAACCCTAACTTTATTATTATAAAAATGCCCTTTTTAATTTGTTTTCATTCTTTAATGCCTTTAAACTTTTCAAATACCCTAACCCATACTGGGTTAGAGTTTCATATTTTCTCTTTGTTGTAGGGGCCAAATGGCTAATGGCAGGGAGAGCGACAGAGTGTATGGGAAGGCGGAGGTGTGGAGGTGGGTTGGAGGAGCATCGGGTGGGGGTCTTCTCGGGCGCCACTGGGTATCCCCACAGCGGCGACCGGGTGCCACCCACTATGGGAATACATAGTGGCGGTCAAGCCCTTCCACTGTGGTTACCCGTAGTGGGAGGCCCCGACCTCCACTGTGGTTTCCCATAGTGGCGGCCTCCGTGTCATCCACTGTGTGGAGCCACAGTGGCGGCCTGAGCTGCCACCGGCCCATTGTGAATACAGTGGGTTCGACCTTTTCCCTAGTTTCTTTTTTTTATTTTTTTATTTTATTCTATATTATTTTTTTAATTTTAATTTATTTTATTTATTATATATATATATTACATATATAAACACATTTTTAAATATATAAATGTAGCATTTATATATATGTATATGTGTGTGTGTGTGTGTGTGTGTGTGTGTGTGTATTAGATGCATTTGAAACCCAGGTTAACTCTACTATGCAAAAATATAGATATTATATATATATATATATATATATATATATATATATATATATATATATATATATATATATATATATATATATTTTAACTTTTTAAACAGATTGATTAAAATATTCTGGTTTAAATCAATGTATTTTTTTTTCTTATTTTAATTACCATAAATCAGAGATAGACTATTTAACTATAGATTTAATTTCTGCAAATAAGTAAATGACAGAATTTAAATAAATTTCTACAGCAACTATATTAATCTAAAATCATTGGAATTTAACCTTAGAGATAGCCATGATGATTTTTAAATTTATTATCCGAGAATAAATAAAATGACAGATTTAAATAAACTATATTTGCACTTCCATAAATAGATCTAAATGTTTTATTTCTAGCCTACTACATACATGCTAATCTATTTCATTCTTTTCAATTTTTTTTTTTAATGCATAAAGGGATAAAATAAATTTCTTGCTTTTTAAAATATCATATACACAACAAATATTATTTTCAGAACTATAGGAACTAAATCCAGAAATACTCATTTCTTTTCTGCAGTATAGCAGAATAAAATATTACATATCTTTAAAGCATATTTAAAAGACACTATAGTCAACTTTACAAATGGATCTCTCATTTCTATTAAATGAGAACTTTAAAAATAATAGATACATTTCCTTTCAAAATAGGTACAACATTTAGTTTCCCTTTACATTGCTGCAACTTAAGATATAAAATATTCCATTTCCAAATCTTTTCTGCAAACAAATAAGTCCAACAACTTCTACTTGTTTTTTTTTTCTTCCAAACAACCTGCAAATAAATCATAGGCTATGACCATGGAGTGCTCACCTCCCAGCCTAGGCTTACTAGAAGCCACCCTCGAGCTTGGAGAACAAAGCCCTAGATAGGTTATAGACATGCAAACACAACAAGCAAGGGAAAAATCACATAACAATCACTTTCCCAACCAAGGCTACACTTTATCACAATATGTGATGATTTCACATGGGTGGTAGTGGACCAAGTTCCCTGAGGAGACTGCAAGCATAGTAGAACACAATGCCACCTCATGGCAAACAAAGTTATTTCATAAGATCATTAACCCCACATTCCTTATGCCCCCTCAAGGCATTCATGCCATACTTTCTCCCCTTATGACCCCCAAATGCACAAACCAGGCCATGTAGCAAGGGTCACAAATACACCCCTTGAGTTCGCTCTCATAAAGAGAGTCTCTCACTCAAGGGCTATCAAACTTCTACCACCCGCAAGACCATTCTACTCTCCCAAGAGTAAAAGGCCTTGGTTACTCCCAAAACACAGAAATGCATACAAGACAATAAAAGATATGTCACAAAATAATTTTCACAATAGAAAATACAAGAAAACCATTTTTACATACAAACTAACTTTCCAACATAAACATGCAACATGAAAGAAACACAAGAAGAAGTTAAACCAACCTTAAATCTGCCCAATGGTATACTAGAACTAATTTGAGGATGAGCATCCCAAATCCACAAATATTCCTTCCACACTTAGCCAAAATCTCAAATCCAAAAAAAACCAAACTTTTCAAAATGCATAGTCTCCAAAAATGGAGAGTGTGTGATTACCCACAAAATCTCTCATTCTTGCCTAAGAAGACCTCAGTGAGAGTTCTCACAGGTTTCTAAAATTGAAAAAGGAAAAAGTAAGAAAAAGATCAAAAAGGATCTCTCATCAACAGGGAAGGTTATCTAACCTAGATGACACCTTCTAATTTTGAATTTTCTCACATCTTAGAAAATCCACTTTTTGGGATGACTAAACAGTCACATGGGAGTAGACACATGCCTAAAAACACTCCTAACCCATAGGTATACCTTATGGGCTTTAGGAAACACCTTTAAACTACCCCTAGGAGTCCATTTGACCCCTTATAAACCCATCTGAAGTTTATTTTCAGGTCAAACTTGAGTTGACCACTCCAAAGACTCTCTACCCAAAGAAATTTTAGAACCACATTCAAATGTTTGAAAAAGCTATAGTTAAACAACTCCCTTCAAGAGACAAGTCAAAATTCAAGACATAAATCAATACATGTGTCAAGTGACACAATAAAATACATTACAACATTACACCTGGAAATTTTTTCTTGTTGGATTTAAATAAATCAATAATAAAATTTAACACACATGCATCATTCACAATTACAAATAAAATACGATACATACGGGTTGTTGTCTCTCCAAATAGACAACCCTGGCTTTACGAATGCACATAGGTCTAGGTTTGGCTCTCCATAATATTTCCATGGTCATATGGATAATTTTCCTGTGCATCTCAATTACACATTAGTAATTCCAATAACCTCATATAATATTAAACACATGAATAAGAATACACATCAAACACTCTACATACAATTTATATTTAAACAAATCGATATATCTTATATCCAAATAAATCTACATAAGCAATTATCATAATCCACATAATTTTGATCCATACATAAAACATGCATCCTATTTCTATCATCATAGTAAAGTCCTGCAATTCCAATAATGACATACATCATCACAAAGTAATCCTATTCTAGAATCATAGAGAGTTCTATATCTATAATGCATAGAAATGAAGCATCAATATATATCAATGTTATCCAAATCATGAAATCATATAAATTCCAAATCCATAATGTATAAAAATAAAGCATCCATAATAGTCTCAACATGAAAAATACTAAAATGCTAGGATGAGTTGGGGTAGGGCCTCACAGTACACCAATGGTGATTGGTTGTAATTTATCAAAAGAGGATGACTCGGCATTGGTAAATGAGAAGGATTACCAATCAATGATCGGTAAGTTGCATTATGTAGTGCATAGTAGATCAGGCATTGCACATGCAGTGGGTATTACCGCTTGGTTTCAGCAAAGCCTAAGAGAATCCCACTTGGTAGCAGTCAAGCGGATTCTTAGATATCTGAAGGGAACAGTTGATTATGGGTTATGGTATCCATACAATAATGATTTCAACTTGAAAGTGTTCATAGATACTGATTGGGCTGGTAATGTAGATGACCGGAAGAGCACAACCGGTGGTGCATTCTTCCTTGGTGGTAGACTGGTCTCATGGATGAGTAAAAAGCAGAGTTGTATCTCTCAGTCTATAGCAGAAGTGGAGTATGTTGCAGCTTTTATAAACCACACCCAAACTATTTGGATGAAGCATGTATTAAATGGATTCAAAGTTCCTGTATCTGAACTGGTAAGCATATTTTGTGACAATACAAGTGCAATTAACATTTCCAAGGATCCAGTTTTGCATGCTAGAACCAAGCACTTTGACCTCAAGTATCATTTCTTGAGGGAGAAGGTTCAGAATAAGGAGGTTGTGTTGGAACATGTTTCCAAGAAGGAGCAGTTAGCAGACATATTCACCAAGCCTCTACCAAAGGCTATATTTACTTATTTGAGAGGTGAATTAGGGGTGCTGCCCCTTCAAGTGGTGAAGTGAAAGTATGTGCTCCACATCAGCCAGGTATTGCAGTGTCTAATATTTTTCAAGATTGATGTGTTGAAGGATGATACTCCTCAGGGGGAGCATCATAGTGGAACAGGAAAACTTGTGCCTCCACTTTGACATTGTTGTCAAAGGGGGAGAAGATGTAAAGTGGAGAAGATATCTGCAGCAGCAGATGTGATGCTAGGTAATATCTTTGTATATTACCATCAATGCCAAAGGGGGAGATTGTTGGCATTTGTAGAGAGTATATTGACATGATGATATTATATTGTCATTGATGTTAATATATAGGAGAGTGAATTGGCAATATGCTGAAAAGTGAACCGGTATAATGTGGTGAACCGGTACATGTGAAAAGAAGTGAACAGGTATATTGAAGCTAAGCAGCTAGCAAAGAGAACCGGTATATGAGCAATAGGTGAAGTGGTATGTTTTTCCAAGTGAACCGGTATGATGGAATGTGAACCAGCATATGGAATGTTTTCTAGTAAGGCTTAATATGGTATGACTACCGATTGGTAGTCTTAGCTTAAGGGTTTTCGATTGAAGTGTTCCAAGCCTGTGTGATTCAACTGATGACATTGTGTGATGAGATAGCATTTTAATCAAGATCAAATCATGTTGCCACATCAGCCTTGTGCGCATGAAGGATCTTGCATGAAGGAGATTGATCCTATCTACCTTGGGAATGTGCAAAGTCCCTGTAAATGATGGAGAACGTGTGATGGGTTATCGCCTCCATGAAATGGTGAAGAACAAACGATGGAGAATATCTTGAGATCTGTTCAAGACCATTGCTTAACCTAAATTTTTCAAGGTTTAGGGTTTATGCTACCGACCTATCTGTTTCCTATAAGGTCGATGTTGTGTTTCATACTGAGGTTGTTGGCAAATGGTGTGTGTGTATCTAAGTGTAGAGATACATGATTCTTTCCAAACCAAATGAGATAAGAGGATTGATTCCTAGATAGTGTGTGTGCAGAAGGAAGGAACTTAAGCGGATCCACATTAAGCATTAAGTGCTATTATCAGATCATTGTAATACTTGTTGATCTTTAACCACTTAAATAGTTGGAAAATCCCTTAACCGGGTAGCTTTAACCAACTTGCTGTAAATCCTTTAACAGGGTGACTCAAACTCATTTAGTTCTTGAAATCCTCTAACAAGGTAACCTCTAATAGGGTTTAACCCTTAACTAGGTATTTAGCCATCCCTTAACCAGGTGATCTCTAACAAGATCAGTTCCTAGCAGAACCTGTTGTAACAGTCTTTAACCGGACTAGGCTCCCAATAGAATGGACTTCTAAAGAGTTCAAAAGAAGATTGTGGGTATTCATCCCCACCGTGGTTTTTCCTAGTTGGGTTTCCACGTGAAAAATCTGTGTGTCATGTATAGTATTTTTCATGTGATGATTTAAGTGATTTGTGTCTGAAGGTAAATCATGTTGAGCTAGCTATTATTATATTTTTGATGATAGATTACCTATTTATGCATAAGGGTGAAATGGAAGTGTAGTATTAAGTTGAGTGGAAAGCTAAGTGATTAACTGGTTAATGCTTGTCACAGTCATTCTTAGCTTTACCGATTGCACTCTGTTTCAGACTGGTGTTACTGTCTATCAGACATTTGCAATGCTTGCAGTCAAACTGATTCAAGAAAAGTTTTTGTGACTATACTGATTCACCTCCCCTCTCAGTACCAGTTTGGTACTTATTGTTCATCATTGAGTTATCACCGATAGTAGGGTTCTCAATAGCTTACTGATTACTGTGGCATCTTTTACTTTCCCTCCTATACTCTATATTTCACCATCTCTTTTATCCTTTGACCATACTGCTGGATATTATCACCTTCAGACATTCTCATGTCATCAAACTTTCCTCTTAGACTACTCTTTAGCAATCTTAACATGTTAATCACTGCTATAAATATCTTCAAGTTTTTTCCATACTTCATATGCAGTTTCAAGACCATGAACATCTACATATTCAACATCAGACAAGGAATTGATAATAGCCTCTAATGCTTGATGATTTTCTTGTTGTTCTTTCTTCTGATCATTAGTCAGGGTTCCAGTAGGTGTAATATACTTAGTTTCTATATGATCCCAATACTAACTACCAAGACTCTTAATGTAAATCTTGATTTTGTCGCTCCATATTCTATAGTTATCTTTGTTGAACTTCGGACCTTCTTTCTTCATCATGATCTACAAGATATTTTCCTCAAACTGTTAGAATTTTAGATTAAAGAGGACCTGAGAAGCACTGATACCAATTGATGGTATGATGAAAGAATAAGTATCTGGTAGAATACTGAGAGGGGGGGTGAATCAGTATACTAAAAAATTGATTCAAAGTTCCCAAACTCAAATTCAACCACACGAAGTAAACTTATCACAGTTAAGATCAATATTCATAAGAATACTTGACATCAACCGGTTTGACTGTTATGACAACTTAACAATTAACAACTTCAATCTTTGTAAACATCAACAATGCTTAATCATATCTTAGCATATTCATCTCTCAATTCTTCTAGTTATCATGCCTTATCAGAAGCTAATCAAATCAACAAATAAGATCATAACCACAAAAACATTCACCACTTGACACAAATGTTTATACATGGAAAACCCAAATAGGTAAAAACCACAGTGAGATGAGACTCACAAGGATAGCTGTCTGAACTCTTCTAAAGTTTGTCCTGTTAGGAGCTAATCCTGTTAATGATTTACAATAAGTCCTGTTAAGAACTAATTCTAGTTATGAATCACCCAGTTAAGGGATTTATCAATATGCCTTGATGAAAAGTACAATACCCTGTTAGGAGTAACCTCGCTGGAGGATTTAAGAATTCAAGCTAATGGAGCACCTTGTTAGAGGATTTAATAAGTAACCAAGATTGTTAGAGCTTACCCAGTTAAAGGATTTCACTTCTGCTATAATTGTTAGAAAACAATAGGTTTTCTTAATCTATTCACCGGTTAGGTAACTACACACTCAACAGGTTTCTACCAATCTTGCCAACAACTTTTACAAATAACTTCATCGACCTTAAATACAAAGCAATTAGGTCTATAACACAACAAAAACCTAATTCTCATCATCAAGATTACAAACAAGTCGGTACAATCTTGACTGTTAAAAATCATAACAATCTCTTCACATTCTTCAAGAAAATTTCAACCACTCCATGATCACTGCTTCATCGGACTTTGTAACTCATCACCCACTATGCATTAGATGCAATCCACTTTTCTCCTTCCCAAGACATCAAACAAACATGCCAAAAAAATCTTAACTTATCCTCATATAATGATCATACGTGTCTCCATCACTACTTCTTATAAGACAATAAACCAACAAACTTGATCATTTAGGGTTTAACAAAAACAATAGGTAGGGTTTGCCGGTTATATTGCATAGAAAGGTTTAACCCTTTACACTAGTTTACCGGTTCAACTCACAAACTTAACATACTGGTTTACAACATCTTCCACAAAGCTCTTCCTACCAGTTACCAACCAATATCAAAAACAACAATATCAGCAATAATATAAATACCATTACTTGTTCAATTGACATCAATGACAACATATCATTAATGCAATCTATATGCCAAAATGCCAACAAACTAAAAATGGCAACAGGTTATGGATCCATATCATGTAACATGTTCTCAATACGTTACCGGAATGACTTATGGATTGGTTAATGTTGTTTTGGTCTAAAGTCGACATGGAATATCATTGTAATGTGGATATATGTAATGATCTTATTGTAATATGTTTTAGGTGGCCGACCTAATTAGTTTAGGCCTTAGGGTTTGTATAAATTGATGTAAGATCTCATTGCAGATCAGGATTTGGATGGAGAGTGGTCGTGAAAAGGAATGCAATGCATGAATAATGTAATATCATTCACGTAGAGGATTTGGTCGATCATTGAAGATCGAATTGGGTTTATGTAAGAGGTGAAAGGCCTTTGGTATTGAGCTTAACCGAGACTATAATTAGGCATGATAGATTCTATCTTTGAGAGTTTATTCTTCTAGATTGTTGTCCAATTATATTGAGGTGGTTATAACCTCTCTTCAGTCAGTGAGACTCCTTTGTAATGAGTAGTACACTCTAGGCAGTGTGCCTTCTTGCATGTGCAGGCCCCTCATTGTATCACATACTTTCTACAAAAGTATTATTTGATTGTGAGTAGGCTTCCCACTGTTGTTTTTCCCTTTAACAGGTTTTGCATGTACAAATCATGATGTTATGTGGTATGGTCTCATTGTGTTAATTATCTATTTCTCTCTTAAGTTTTATTGCTTACCGCTATCTATTTCCGCTATTGCGGTATTCAATGTTTATGTTCTCTGGTTAAAGGTTATTAAGTGGTTTGATTAATATAATCTGTTATCAACCGATTCACCCTTCCCCCCTCTTAGTTGTCCACCAGCTATTCTAACAGAAGCAACAACACATAAGGTAGAAAATGCACATTTAGATATCTGCAGTATCATAGATTTATTATAATCAAGTCGGCAACATGCAGGAAAATATATAGGCTTACAAGCCTAAGACAACATACATTCCAGATTACAATCCAACCAAACCTCCAAGAAGTATCTAGATTACATAACATGAAATCATCCTCCTATAATATTTTACTATCTGCAAAGAATCAATTACAAATATATAAATAATATCGAGAGCACATCCAGGTCGGCCACAAAAAATTACATTCTCCAAAACAAGAAAACAAAATGTGTAAAATAGGTCAGACCCAAAATGTGAAGATCTCCTCTGCCAAAGACAATTAAAAAGTGCGGACCACTAAGGAAGGTTGGCCAAGGGCCTAATAACATTGTGTATGGTTTTAATTAGATCCACAAACCAAGAAATTTCTCCATAAAAGAAGAAATCTCCAATTAGCCGTTAAGATCAAAGTTGCCCCGGGAACCAAGAAATAGACACTCCAAGAGGAAAAACTTGCTAGAAAAGAATCCAAATGAACTGCAAATATGGAACAAGGAATAAGAACATGTATGGAAGCCAAAAATCTGATCGACAATGGAAAATGAAAAACTACTAAAAAATACTAAAAGAAACAAAGAAAGTGCACCACTGAACTGAATAGGAACAAAGATAAAACAAATATTTTTGATTGATGCAATATTGCTCATCGACTAGGGATGCTTCCGCATCAGTTTAGTGTTACTCTTTATTTATTTTTCTTTCTTTAATTGGTCATGGAGAGTGTGATATATAGTTCAATAATAAATATTTTTCATGTTCCTTCCAAGCTTTCTTTGTTTGTGGGTGATTTGGGTTATTTTTCTTTAAACAATCGAGGTTTATCAATTATATGGAGAAATGCAAATTGATGAGGGACTTCAAGACATCTTGACTTGATGTCTTAACCTCCTAAGGTACTTAAATTTCTCACAAAACTCTCCTTTAGTCATGAAATGGTCAAAACTTTTAAAAATGAGATT
The DNA here is from genome assembly GCF_030272615.1 of Cryptomeria japonica. Lineage (NCBI taxonomy): Eukaryota > Viridiplantae > Streptophyta > Pinopsida > Cupressales > Cupressaceae > Cryptomeria > Cryptomeria japonica. The sequence goes on along the minus strand of NC_081411.1, from coordinate 718,203,089 downwards.
TTATGAAACTTTTATGCACTACTAGGAATCCCACATATTGCTGAAAATATCTTGATGTTAGGGTCTTCCCTACAAAATCTTCTCATAGTCATTAAAGTGTCAATTACCTTTGTTAAAATCTCCTTGAAAAAAACCAATGAGAATCCAAGTATTTTTCTTCATGAAGTGACCTCATAACTTCTATTATTTCCCTATATAATATTTTAGGTGCAAGTTTGTATAATTTCAAGATAATTGTGCATTTGAATTATAGCCATATCATCCTAATGTCTAGTTCATCTTTGTAAATTCTCCCTTGGGAAACCTAAGTGTTAGTATTTATTATTAAGGTTAGTTTTGGAATCTCAATTTTCTTCTAGATATGTGTCTTGAGTTAATATATTTTAGCATCTAGTCCTTTCTTGCAAGGTTTCTAAAAGGGTAGGAAATGTTAAAAATGAAATTAAAGATTTTTAATGGGGAACCACACTTTAACCTTCCAAGTTAATGTTCAATTACCTTCCTCATATCTTGAAAAAAATCTTGGCAAAGGAGATATTCCCCATAGAAATTGAAATTGTGGAATTCTCATCTAGTTCTAGTTATAGAACTGTAACTCTATGGGTGAGGTTTGGAAGCCCTTATGATCGCCACATAAGGTCAAGAGAGAGAAAATTTGAAAGTAATGCCATGGCGAGTTGTTTGAGACATATTTATTAATAGTTTCTAAGTGGCTACAACAATTTCAACTCCAAACTTCTAAAATTTAGATCCCTTATTGAATACTAAAAAGGTTAAAATTAATAGATAAATATTGAAGAAACATATAATGGCCTATCGAAAGGACCAAGGAAAAACTTGATAGAACTTTTTTTTTTTAACAATTGACAACACACTAGATACAAAAAAAACATATTGCATGATTTGCACTAACATATGCACACAAGTGTTGCAAAAATACCATGAAACTAAAGAATGATTGAAAAAGAACTTACCATTGCACAAGTAAGGTGACACCAACAAAAGACTATCGACCATGGGACAACTCACCTTGAAGGACTAATGAGAGATATGATGACAACTTGATGATGATCAACACAATCCATGATCATGCTCCATCAAAAAAAGACACTAGGATGTGATGAGGGAATCATCTACATCCAATCTATATCAAACAACACTAAATATCTCAAACTAAAACACTTATGACACTCTCAAAACATTGGCACTAACAAAGGAAGTCTAGGAGCCTATATTTCTCAACTAGATGATGACATTGTTGTTTTCTAAGACAAGGAGTAGGAAGAGGGCCTAATCACCTCTAGTACACTAAAAAATACTAATGACAAACCTCCAAAACAAGGATTAACCTAAACAAGAGGTCTCTCAACTAGGAGTACATAACTCTCCATGGAACAAAAGCATGACAAGCCACTTCAAAGAAACAACATGCATCCTAAGGCAAGAAGATTTCCTAACACCAATTTAGGATACTTGTCATCACAATGATAGCCTAATAAGACTCTGAAGACCAAGGGAACCAACTCACACACACTAGGTCACCCCCGATGAATAGTTGGCAATAGCTTCTAGGAAATTGAACTATAGCAATGGACATCCTAGGGACACTAGCACCCAAAGAGGACACTAGTGCACTACTTTAGTGTCCTACTTTAATACTAGAGTCCTTATGCTTTGGAGTCCTTACAGTGCATTGGTTTCTTGAATTTTCACTCTATTATATTAATACCAAGACATCCCTAACACATAGGATACACCAACAAAATCCTACAATGACATATGAGCTCAAAAATGACAAAAAATTAAGTCAATAAATGAAATTGACAAACGACTCCCCTAGTTGATAGATAACACTAAAACATGAAATGAGAAGATGGGAAGGTCTTCAGTGACATCACCAACACTCCTAACTCCTACCATAAGAAAAAGGATGCAAGGGAATTGATGCAGGAGCATCCCCGGTCTCTGAGCAATCTTGCATCAACCAAAAATATTTCCTTTCAGTTTAGTTCTTATTTAGTTCAGTGTGCAGTTTTTTGTGTTCTTACCGATTGGTATCGGTAGTTGCTTTGTTTTCTTTCTAGATCCCATTTTCTCAGTTTCAAGGATGGTTCATGTGCTTAATTCTAGATTTTCAATCCAATTGGATTCTTTTTCTGGTCAGTTATCACTTCTGGTTGACTGTTTCTTGTTGGCAATTGACACTCTATTGGTTGGTTTCACTATGTTGTGATTGATAGCAACATGATTTTGTGTTTCAGCTTCATGTTTTGATTCTATGGTGTACTAAAAGGCACTTCACAAATTCTACACCGACATGGATAGGTCAGAAAGATTTATTTGGTCACCAGCAATGCAGGTGGACATGGTATAATAAAGGTTATTGGTATTGGAGGCCAACATATCTTGGATCCGGCATCAACAATTTATTTTAATATTCACACATTTATGTTATATAGGTCAGTTAAGATTAAATCATTTTGATATATAGATATGGTGATGGATATGTGAATGTAATATGATGCAAAATTATTTAGAGAGATTATGTATGTGAGGAAATTATTGTAAGATTTTCTTTGGTAAGGAGTTTAGGGTTTCAGACTGGAATAGACTGAGCTTAAACTAGAACTATATTCTAGAATAGATGATGCTATCTTAGTAGTTCACACTTCTCCAGATTGTAGTCTGGAATTTTATGTAGTCAGTGAGGCTTCTATTGTGATTGAGCAGTGTTCTCTAGGTTGTAAGCCTTCTTGCAAGTGTAGTCCCCTCATATTTTGTAATATCTCTTCATATGGCTAGTGGATTGATATTGTGGGTCACAAATCCCATTGTGGTGTTTCCTCTTTGAGGTTTTCCATGTATAAATATGTGTGTTATGATTCTCATTTATGTGTTTGGCTTATTGGTTGCTTTACTTCTTTCAATTCTATATGTACTAGTAATACCGGTTGATGCATGAATGTTTTAATAAGGCTAAAATTTACTATTCTGATATAACATTGATTCACGCCCCCCCTCTCAGTGTTATTGGTTTCCAACAATTGGTATTGGAGCCTTTTGCCTTGGAGGAAGCTTAACAACTTGAGGAAGATCTTGAAACTAGAATCCATGAATATGGCTTTGGAGAAGCAACTTGAGATGGTACTTGAAGACTATGATGCGAAAAGGTTAAATAACTTAAAGCTACAAGATGAATTAAATTTTGCTAAGAAATTCATTCTTGTCCTACAAGAGTGGCTATAATCTGTTCAAGATAGAAGAAAGGAACTTTTGCAAAATCAAGATGATGAAGAGAAAGATGCACTTAAGGAACAATGTAAGAAATTGAGTCAGGAAAATATAGTTATGAAGAATGAAATTCAAGTTATAACTATGAGGATGTCTAAGGAGATTGAGGATAGAAAGAAAAAGGAAGAAAATCTTGATGTATCCCTGAAGAACAAATATGAAGAATGTGGTAGGTTGATTCATGAAAATGATTTTGTTGAGAACTGATTTGGTACAATCCCAAAGTAAAGAGAAAGATCTTGAGAGACAAATGATAATACTATGAGAAGATTTAACTACTACAAGTGAGTACAAAGAAAAATTCAAGATCAACTCAGCACAACTTGATGAGTTATTGAAAAGACAAGAAGATTAGAGATTCCAGTGGACTTGGATTTGAGCAAGGAAAGAGTTCCAGTATTGATAAAGAAGATAAAAACCATGAGGAACCGGTAAGACAATTCAATGCTTATAAATTCAATGGTAGATTTTTGTTTGCAATAGATTTGATCACATGGCTAGGCAATGTAGAAACAGAGCAAATTAGAACCTTTATTTTGCTCCTGGTAAATGTTCTAAATGCAATAAGTTTGGTCATAAGACATAAGATTGTAGAATGAATGTAAAATTCTATGCTTGTGGAAAATTTGGACATATGGCTAATCAATGCAGATCAAACAATTCTACCAGTTTTAGCAAAGCAATTCAAAAGAACAATGTTACATGTTATGCATGTAATGAAGTTGGACATATTTCTAAGTTCTGTAGAAGCAAAAATCCACCGGTTAGTAATGGAGGATCAAATGAAAAAGGAAAAGAGAAGGTTAGTGATATCCGACAAGATCATACTCAGAGATGGGTTAGGAAGACTGAAGGACAGTCATCAGATGGAAATATCCTGGTTACTTATCCAATAGAAGAGTCTACTCTTGCACTGATAGGAAGCTCATCTGATATCTAAGGCAGATGCCTTAGGGGTAGGCAAAACTCATGAAGATGTTGCTTATGCCCCATATATTCGAGAGGATTATCTGGCATGGATATGTTTTGAGCGAGATCTGATATCTTTCACTGGCAGTTATTTATGTCAATAAAAGATTAATGTTTTTCTCGAAGGTTAAAAGGTCGAATACACTTCATTGTTAATCACCCTATATTTAGAGAAATTTAAGAGAGATTCAGAGTGACTAAGTGTGATCAAAGGATATTAAGAGGCAATTAGATTTCTTCTTGAGCGATTTCACTGGTGTCAGGAAGAATTTGTTGAAGGTTTTCACTGAGACCAATAAAAAGGTATTTATCTTTAAACATGAAAGCAGGATCATTTTCTATTCCTATTTTTGTTGCAAACCCAACTATCATAGAGGTCAAGGACTGCCCTAGGCCAATTTTAAAGTAGTATCCACATGTGGCTACCCTAGATGATTTAGTTGGAGTGTTTTCTCATGTTCCAGAGGGATTTGTGTATGTAGAGGATGTTAGGGCATATATTCAGTATCATGTCGAGGGCTTGAGAAATTCAAAAAGTAAGGGCATGTATATGAGAGTGCTAATGGGAGAATCTAGAAAGATCAAACCAACATACAAATATATTGAAGACCTAGGGTTTACAAACATTCTACATATTCTAGAGTTTGAGGATGAGATAATTAGATATGTACTAAGAAGAGTACATGGGGAATTTATATGGCTGAACAGACCTTAAAAAATCACCAAGGAAGCCATTCGGGCAATTACTAGTTTGCCATCGATAGGGCAACATCCAAACAACAAAAGTTTCAAATGATTTCATGAGGAAAATCATCAGTGATACATCTGACAAAAGATCCATGAAAGTGAGCACTATCACCGACACGGATATTAAATTTGGTAGCATAATTATCATATATAAGGTAACTCAGTCAAATCGACTGAATTTTGTTTCCAGTTCATGCATTTTGGCTGCATACAAAATGATGAGAGAATGTAAAGTTAGATCTATGCGGTTGGATGCTTGAAGAGTTTTTATTAAACTTAGGGAAGATTAAGGGTGAGAAGAAGGGTACTTTCTAGTATGGGAACTTGTTAGTTTGCGTAATGTTATATTTTCTAAATGATACACCTGGTGCTGGCAAGACACAATGGGATTTTGACATTTCGGTAGGATGACAAATGAAAAAGTCAATTTTTGTGTTAGGAAGACAAAGCGATGATAAGGTATGGGGGTATTTTAAGGTATTTCAAAAATCCATGAGGTCTAAGGTAAGGGTACCTAAGCATATTCTAAAAAAGTAATCTATTGACGTATGCTTTATGGTAAAGAAGAATGAGACTCTCATGGAAGCATTTAAGCCCTAAAAGATTTGGATTGAGGAAATGGGCTATGAGGTAGATGCATTGATTCTTGATGCCTATGCAAAAATACTAATTGATGAGCTAGAGAAGCCCTGTGGTACTACACAATAGAAAACTCAAGAGGTTGAAACAGAGTTCAACCAGAAGAAAAGAGAGAAGCAGGAAGGAAAAGTGAGTAAATTTGTGTAGAAGGTCTCAAAAGACATCAAGACACTAATTGATGATGTCCTGGACAAAGGAAGAAAGAGGAAGGATCTGGAAGTTCATATTGAGCTTGTTATCGTAGAATTTGAATCAGAGGATGACACACCATTAGCATTTAAGAGGGTTGTTAGGAAGAAACTAGAGGAAACAAAGGCAAAAGAAAAGAAGCAATCGGTTAGGAAAGTCACAATCAAGCTACTGGCACAGATGCAAGCACCTAAAGCTACACCTGCAACTGCATCTGGTACTACCAAGAGGAAGAAAAAGAGTGACATCGACTTAACACTTGAAACTAGTAATATGACTATCATACCACCTAAAATTTGTGCATAAATGGTAGATGAAATCACTAAAGATGGCATATTGAAGAATGTTAAATTTTATTATGAAAACTTAGAGGATGATGAATAGAGAGAGGTAGTGGAAGTAGTCCTATTATACTTGGATATTTATAAGAAAGCCTTAATAGAGATAGAAAATCAAATACTGACTAAGTTATATAACATATTGGATGCTAGAAGATTATCGACTGTGCAAGAAGATAAACACATTAAAATTCAAGAGTCATTATCTATCTATGTTATTATAGCTCCAGATGAAATGGAAAAGACACTTGAGGTGGCAGAAAGAAAAGTTTTCAATAGTAAACATAAGATAACTAGCCTAATGCTAGGGAGAGTAAATGAAATAATAAAGGAAACTCAAAAAGCATGGGTACTTCACCCTCAGTTTTGAAAAATATTAAGATAGTGGAAATCGAGCCATTGGTAAATACAGATGTACAGACAAATACTAAGATACTAGTTAATACTGAGAATGAATAAGCTAACATTGTACAGGATGCTAATATTGAGGATAATTGTCCTCTAGATACAAATATACAGGTTTGGGTTACTATTCCTATAGAGGAACCAACAGTTACACATACTCCACCAAGTGGTGAAGCCACCAGTGCAAGTGAGGAGGTTATAAAGGATAAAACATCAGAGGAGAAAACATGAGAATCTGACAGGAAAATGGTTGTTGGTCCATCATTATTGTCAATTGACACTTCTCAAGTAGAAAAGAAAACCATCACACTAAACTGATGATGATGGTTGCACAAAAAATGATGGAGGGATCCATAGACAAAGGGAGTATAGATCAATCAATCACTGTTCTACATAGATTGGTCCCGTAGTGTAAGATTGAAAATAAAGCAAGCCCATCTGAAAAGATTAAGATAATCACTGAGCACATATCAAAAGACTTTCAATCCTTACAACAAATCTCAAACCAACAAGCACTAGAAAGATTTACTCAAGCTAAGAGAGCTACTTTTGATCAGATATTGAAACAAAGAAGAAAAAGATTAAGGAGAAGCTAATCCTAATAGAAAATTCTTTGAAACAGTGTACAAATATATATATGGTATGTTGTAACACTGAAATACTTACAAAAAATTTAGATATAAAGATAAAAGAGATTTAGGAGAAAATTGGAAGTATTCCTAACTCTTTTGATGGATTAATTTCATTGACTACATCAATTGATGACCAAATTTTGATTTTGGAGAACCAAATTTATGCTTTTGAAAAGGAAAGAGACAAAATAATTAGAAGAGATAGAAGTTTGAGAGGCTTGGTGAGTCCCCAGTTGGATTCACTCTAGGTACACAAGAAAGTATGCATGGATATGGTAGGAAAACCCACACCGACAGAGGTAAATGAGAAAGAGTCTTTTGCACATTTATTGAGTGGACTTGTATCTATTTCTAGCACATTCAAAACCGACTGTCATACTTATGTGGAGTTACTGGAGAAGGCTTACCCGGAAATTTTGAAGTTGGTCAAGCTCCAGTAAAATATTTTTGGGGATATTCATTGTACAATTCTTATTCTTTGACATTCTTTTTTAGAATTATTAATGGCATTGATGTCAAAGTGGGAGTATTATAGATGTTAAAAATAATAAAAGAGTTGCATACATTAGGAGTTATAAAGTTTTGGAGTTTTTGGAGATATGGAGTATTTTGCATATTCAACTCAGTGGGAGTAGGGCAGGATGAAACCAACAGATGAAACCTTGACCATTTTTCACATGAGTGTTGCCATCAATGCCAAAGGGGGAGATTGTTGGCAATTGACACTCTATTGGTTGGTTTCACTATGTTTTCATTCATGGCAACATGATTTTGTGTTCCGGCTTCATGTTTCGATTCTATGGTGTACCGGCAGGCACTTCACAGATTCTACACCAGCTGGTCAAAAAGATTTCTTTGGTCACCAGCAATGCAAGCTAACATGGTAGAGTAAAGGTTATCAGTATTGGAGGTCGACATATCTTGGATCTGACATTGACAATTTGTTTTAATATTCATACATTTATGTTATTTGGCTGAAATGTAATTTGATATTGTATATATATTTTTGTAAGCTGACATAAGGCATAAAAATTGTATAGGGTATATAGGTCTATTAAGATTAGATCATTATGATATATAGATATGGTGATGGATATGTGAATGTAATATGATGATAAATTATTCAGAGAGATTATATATGTGAGGAAATTATTGTAAGGATTATTTTGGTAAGGGGTTTAGGGTTTCAGACCAGAACAAATAGAGCTTAAACCAGAACTATATTCTGGCATACATGATGTTGTCTTAGCAATTCAGACTTCTCCGGATTGTAGTCTAGAATTTTATGTAGTCAGTGAGGCTCCTATTGTGATTGAGCAGTGTGCTCTAGGCTGTAAGCCTTCCTGCAAGCGCAGGCCCCTCAAATTTTATAATATCTCTTCAAATGGCTAGTGGATTGATATTGTGGGTCACAAATCCCACTATGGTTTTTCCTCTTTGAGGTTTTCCATGTATAAATCTATGTGTTATGATTCTCATTTATTTGTTTGGCTTATTGGTTTCTTTACTTCTTTCAATTCTATATGTACTGGTATATCGGTTGGTGTATGCATGTTTTAATAAGGCTAAAATTAACTATTCCAATATAACACTGATTCACCCCCCCCCCCCCTTCTCAGTGTTATTAGTTTCCAACATTTCTGAGTTTCAGGACAATTCTTGTGCTTATCGGTTAACTTTCCTTCATTTTGGAGTTGTTCTTGGCATGTGGATCTATTTTGGGTCTTGCCTAATTTTCTTTGGTATGTGGCTGACCTTCCTACCGAATCGCACTTCTTGGGTGTTATTTTCCAGAAAGATTTCTTTAATTCTTATGGCTGACCTAGTTACACATTTCATTTTCCTGCATTGGTAAATGTAATCTTTTATTGCCGACCCGAATATTTTCTAGTGGATATAAATGTGGCACTATGTAATAATTTGGAAGGGATGGAGGAAGTAAAATTGAGAATAAGGATTGAGATTCACATTTAGTGATCTAGTTGATTCTTAGAGTCCCAGTTGGATTGTATCTATCTTGAAGTCTGCATGTAACCAGTTAACTATCAGATGTTATATGATAATTGTATGATGATAACTGGTTGATTGCTGGAAGTTATATGATAATACTATGATCTGTTTATGTAATCTTGCTATGTTTTATTTTTTCTTTCATTATGTTTCTCTTGCTGCATAAGTTGCTTGATTCTCTTTTGAGGTTTCTACTAATTATGGCTGCATCAAGTGGTATCAGAGCTGGTTATGAACTGGCTAGTGGAAGAGTTGTTTGTGAATATTAAGGCATTCCTTTAGGTGGACATATCACTGATTGGAGGTAGGTTGTGCATGTGTTCAATAAATCACCGAGGGGAGGCAATTGAAACTGGTAGTTAGATCGCCGAGTTGAGTCAATTCACTAGAGTGGAAGAGGAGATTCCAACTAGAAGGACAAACCCCTGGAGGGTAGAGAAAATGATGGGGGACTTCAAGAATGAAGTAAGGAACGAAATCCAGAATGCTTTTGCTGGTTTGTGGAGAAACCCTGAATCTTGGGATGAATATGAAGAAGCTGTTGAAGAGCTTGAAGAAGAGGCTGAAGGAATGAAAGATGGAAGATGGGAAATATTCCTAAGAGAAGTGGGAAAGTTCATAAATTTCATAAAGTGGAAGTTTCAAACTTTTCCAGAATGCTGAACCCAGAGGATCTTATTGATTGGATCAAAGACTTGAAGGACTAATTTGAGTTTGAGGATGTTAAGGATCTGTAGAGACTCCATTTGGAACAAATTAAATTGAAAGGGCATGCTTCCTTATGGTGGAAGGAATTATAGAAAGATAGAGTGGAGAATGGTGAAATGAAGATCACTCAGTAGAGACAGATGGTTGCAAGATTGAAGGCCAAGTTCATACCAGGAGACTATGAGTTGGAATGGTTCAAGAAGCTGTAGAACCTAAAATAGAGAAACATGACTATGAAAGAGTACATAGAGGAATTCTACAAGGTGATGATTAGATATAGACATAGAGAGATGGATAGAGAAAAAGTGGCGAGGTACATAAATGGACTTGCATTTAACATTCAGGATGAGATGAGTATGTTGAGGGTTTCCACAATTGAAGAAGCTTACTAGTATGCTTTCAAGACTAAGGAGAAGATGAGAAGAAGACAACCAAATAGAGGGAAGGATAAATTCAAGGGATAAAAGATACAGAGGAAAGGCATTAGAAGTACCAATAGAGAATTTCTTGGCAAATGTTTCAAGTGTGGAGAAACCGGACATAGATTTTATGAATGTAAGCAGGGAATGGCAAGAAGTTGTGTGGAAAATGAGGAACTAGAAAGTGAAGTTACTAGACTTAGCTATATACTAGAGCAAGGAGAATCCCTTATGTTCAAAAGAGTCATGATGAAGCATAGTAGTGATGATACGACATCTACCTAGAGAAAGAGTCTTTTCTAGACTATGTGCAAATTAGGTGGTAAGTGTTGCAAGATTATTGTAGATAGTAGAAGTACTGATAGTTTGGTATCTGAAGAGATGGTAGTGAAGCTCAGATTGAAGAGGCTTGAGAATCCTTACCCTTATGAGGTAAGTTGGTTACAAGCTGATCAAAAGATGGAGATTAAGGAACAATGTTTGGTAAATTTCAATATTGGGCCTTTTAGGGATGAAGTTTTGTGTGATTTTGTATCTATGAGTGCTTGTCATGTCTTGTTGGGAAGACCTTGGTAGTTTGATAGAGGAGCTATTTATGAATGTAGAAGAAACCTAGTCACTATTGAGAAGGATGGGTAGAAGTTCACATTGACTTCTTTGAAGGAGAAAGAGAAGGAGGTGAAGAATTTGAGTCCTGAGAAAAGTTGCAATACTGAGAAACTGGTTCGAAAGGTGATACTGAAAGGTGACATAAGTTTGCAGAAAGATTTGATAAATAAGCCTAATGGACAGATAGAACCAGATGATAGAGAGATTATTATGACAAACCGGATGAAGTCTTATGGCAGAAACAAATGAGAGTTGCAAAAGACAGAAAGCAATAAATAGAGACAATGTGCAGATCTAAAGCAAGGGAAGAGAAACAAAGAGAGTCAGGGGTTAGAGAAGATGATTGAGGAACCAGAGGAGCTAAAGATGAGGTTGAAAGATAAGGAAGATGTTTGGATCAGAAATGAGCATGGGGTCTTTATCCCGAATCCTTCTAGATCTTCATGAGTTGCCTCTCATGGAACATCTTTTCCTACCTGGCATGTCTAATGTAGGAGCATCCCCAGTCTCTAAGCAATCTTGCATCAATAAAAAATATTTCCTTTTAGTATATTATGGGATCCAACACGACCAAGGGAAAAGGTATGTTTCTCTTAGATCAACTCCATTTCACTAAGTGCACAACAGAGTTGAAACCCTCTAGTTAACTCCTTTTGGATCACTTACCATGGATATAGGAAATGGTCGTACTTGATTCATTTGTGACTTTACCTCCTACGACCACATCACATCCATCTGAGTCTCTGGCATGCTTTATTTTTTTAGTCTATTCATTTTTGGTTATTATGTGTTATTTGACATATATGTTATTAACATGTATTAATGTTGTTTTACTAGTTACAACCCCCTTTAGGACATCCCATAGTGGTGTAGGATCACCATTCCAAACTCCTTCTCTTTATTTGTTTGGTTGGTATTATGCTTCTTTAGAAGCCATTGTACATGAATAAGAGCCATGAGCTCATGTGTGCTAGACTAGGTCCCAGTTTTAGGTCCTTAGTGAGTTTGTTGTGATTTCTTATGCAGGAGAGGTTGAGTGTGCCTGGAGTGTGTGTTAGGCCTTATTGGCTTGTTGATGTCCTTAGGATAGCCCAAAATAGACCTAGGAGTCATGAAAAGAAACAATGGCAAAGTTGCTCAAAAGATGCAAAAGTTGCATGACAACTTTTAAAAGTTGTCAAGCAACTTTTCCACCCAAAATGGTCATAGACCCTTGTTGTGGGTGGAGAGCCCTAATTTTGGCACACTGACCAAGGAAAAGGTGGTATAAGTACTTTAAAACCCTAAATTCATGGGTTGGATGTCAGACATTGTACAGCCCTAGCAAAAATATTAGACTGAGACTGTAAAACTGTTACCAGTCAGTTTGAATGAAGGAAACAAGCAAGTTAATGGATTGAGAAACATCCAAAACTATGTGGAATGTTTTTCATGGTGTAAATAATTTCATTTCAAGCAATTATTTTAGGTTTTTACTTGCAGATTGAGTGTGTTTGTAAATAGTTTGTAAATTGTCTTCTTACTATCTAGTTTTGGATAGGATTGTGTAAATGGCTGCATAACTCCATTCCCCATTGTGGAACCACCATAAAACCATGGGGAATGAGAGTGCAGACCTTGTACCATATTGCAAAACAAGTAGGGCCCTTAAAAATGTAGGAAGAGCAAGCAAAGACCCACTCTTAGGTGAGACTGGACAGTGCCCGGTTAGGAGAGATTAGATTGCAGAGGTCTTGGAGAGAAAGGTTGGATAGAGGAGAGTACATCCTTTGGAGGAGGTGTAGAGGAGTGTTAGAAGAATCATTGGTGTGAAGGAGGAGCCTCCAAAAATCCAAAAAAGGTGGCTAACACACAAAACCTTCACTATGACCCAGGCAGACCACAAAACCCTCACAAAACCCTTAAAAACCCCAAAATTCTCCCTAGGCACTATACGGCCACTTGGAGGCCCAAAACCTAGAAAATCCTTGAGCCCTTGCCAATTGATTGGTAGTCCATTTTGGGAGTTTTGGTTGGGAATGCATCATTTGTGAGAAAAAGCCCTAAAGGACTGGGTAGGAGGCCTAATTGGCCCTAATCCTTGTAGCCCTATTTTGTAAGCAAAAACACAAAACAGTGAAATTGGTAGAAAGGATGAATGTAGAAACTTCTTGGGGGCACATGGAGGGATGTAAAACATGGTTTAAGACCTGATTTAACCTTGCTAAGACCTTGGAAAGTGTTGAACAAGATTAGCCCTTATTAGCCATAGTAAGGGGTTTTGAGTCTCATGAGTAGGTGAGACCTTAGGAGCAGCATTGCAACTCATTGGTGGGTGGATTGGGAAAGGTCAAGGGATTCCTCAAGCAAAGGGAAGTTCTATAGACCCTAGGGTGTGTAGAGAACACCAGGTGATCCAAGGAAAGGATCCAAGAGCATAGACTAGGCTAGTCTATCCCAAACTCCATTCCTAGCAGATTGGTATCAGAGTGAGTAAAAGACTTGTTGGACTATGTATGTCTCTATATACTGGTGAATCAGTAGGGGAGAGAAGAATGGTTACTAATGCAGAGCTGGCTAGAGAGGTGGAAGAACAGAAGGAGAAGAATAGACTCCTTGAAGCAGCAATGAGTGAGATAAGGGTTAAACTGTAGGAAGTGGTGGATCAGAGAACACATGAACCTTGGGATGAAGACACCAAGGGTAAAGGCAAGAGAACTATAGACATAGATGAAATAATTCCTGAACTAGATCCCTTGTTCAATGAAGAACCTTTTGTGAAGGCTATTAAGGCTTTGATCACCAAAGCTTTTGAAGGATTGCCATATTTCAGTGGAAGAATGGACATAGACATTGTTATGGAATGGATTGAGGGCATGGAAAACCACTTTAAGTGTGAAGGAGTGATAGAGGCTTAGAAGGTTAAAGTTGCCAAATCAAGATTAAGGGGAGCAGCTTTGACATGGTGGAAGTACCTGCAAGAAGAAAGGGTTAGCATGGGGAAGCTACCTATTGCAAATTGGAAGGCTATGGTGAGTAAGATTAAGGAGAACTACTTACCAGAGGATTATGAAGTCCAACTTCATAAGAAGAGACAAGGATTGAAGCAAAAAGATCTTGATGTAACCTCTTACACCGAAGAGTTTCAAAAGCTATGTCTTAGATCTAAAGTTCAAGAAGATGAATCTATTAAGGTGGCTAGGTATCTAAGCGGCCTAAAGTGGAACATTTAGGAGGAGATAAGCCTATGGACTCCTACTACTATGTAGAAATGTCATCAGCTTGCTGTCAAGGTAGAAGAGAGGCACAAAAGGAAAGGAGACTCCAATAACAAGGGTAGAGGAAGAGGTAGAGACCAAGTGAATCACCGAGGTGGTTACCAAAGCAAGACAAATGAGCAGAGGAACCAAGGAAAAGCCAAGTTGACTGAGCATGGTAGTGAAACCAATCTTAGAGGAGGACATTCTAGAGGAAGAGGTGCACAAGGTGGTCCAAATAGGGGTAGAGGTACCAGTAGAGGTAACTCTTATTTTGCAACTATGAAGTGTTACAATTGTGGACAATTGGGACACCCGGCATATAGATGCCCTGACAAGCCTACCTCATCAAATAGTGGAAAGAGGTTTGTTTATGCACAAGAAGACTCTTCAAGCAGCAAGACACTGGATGTGGACCAGATTGAATCAGAAGTTGGTGAGAATCTAATGCTCAATAGGATTTTGATCAGATAGCTGGTTAAGGAGGAACCCAAACATAGGAGAGCATTATTTAGGGTGAGATGCAAAGTTCTTGGTAAAGTGTGCAAGGTGATAGTTGATATAGGCTCAACTAACAACATCATCTTAGAAGAGGTAGTTAGGAAGTTGAAACTCACAAGAATACCCCACACCAATCCTTACAAAGTGACTTGGTTGAACAAAGGACAAAGTGTGCTAGTCAATGAATAGACTTGGGTAGAGTTTTCTATTGGAGGATATAAGCATAAGATTCTTTGTGATGTGTTACCTATGGATGCATGTCACTTGTTGCTAGGAAGACCCTGGAAATTTGACAGGAAGGTGATTTATGATCGAGAGGAGAACTCCATATCCTTTAAGAAGGACAACAAGACCTTCAAGATTCAGTCTTTGACAGAGGATGAAGAGGGCACTTCAAAAACACCTAGTGTCTTAATGCCTACTAGTAAAGAGTTCTTAAATATGCTACATGAGGAGGAGATAGTGAAGTGTGCCATCTTTGTGAAGCCAAAGGAGAAAGCAGACAAGTTGCAAGCATAAATACCCAAGGAGGTGAAACAAATGTTGCAAGAGTATAAGGATATAGTGAGTGATGGAGCACCTACAACACTCCCACCAAGAAGGTCTATAAGTCATCAAATAGACTTTGTTCCTAGTGCATCCTTACCTAATAAGGCTGCATATAAGCTCACACCTGATCAAAATAAGGAAGTAGCAAGGCAAGTGCAGGAGTTGATGGAACAAGGACTGATTAAGAAGAGCATCAGCCCATGTGCAGTCCCGGTAGTGCTAGCATCAAAAAAAGGAGGTAAGTGGAGACTTTGCATTGACTCAAGAGAAATCAATAGGATTACCATAAGGTATAGGTTTCCTATTCCTAGAATAGAGGATCTAATGGACTATTTAGAAGGGGCTATGTATTTTACTAAGCTTGACCTTAAAAGTGGTTATCACCAGATAAGAATTAAGAAGGGTGATGAGTGGAAGACTACTTTTAAAACCATAAATGGATTATATGAATGGCTTGTGATGCCATTTGGGCTTACTAATGCTCCAAGCACCTTCATGAGGTTGATGAATGAAGTGTTGAAGGATTTCACAAGCATATCTATGGTGGTGTATTTAGATGACATTCTCATCTATAGCAAAACCAAAGAAGAGCACCTTGAGCATTTGAGGTTAGTCTTAGAGAGGTTGCATTAGGAGAACTATCCATCAACCTAGAGAAGTGTGACTTCTTGAAGCAAGAGCTAGTTTACTTAGGATTTGTGGTGTCTAAGGGAACCTTGAAGATGGATCCAAGCAAAGTGGAGGCAATCTTGAATTGGCTTGCACCTAAAACAGGGACTGAGGTTAGAAGTTTCCATGGATTAGCCCAATTCTATAGGAAATTTGTGAGGAATTTTAGTGGCATATGTGCACTAGTCCTTGACACCATTAAAGGAGGTCTTAAAACTAAGTTTAAATGGACTGAGCAGGCAGACAAAGCATTTCAATTGTTGAAACAGGAAGTAGCCACAAAACCTATCCTTCTCCTACCTACATTTGATAAGCTATTCACTTTGGAGTGTGATGCAAGTGGAGTTGTAGTAGGTGGTGTGTTGAGTCAAGAGGGAAGACCTGTGGCATTTTTTAGTGAGAAGCTTAATGAAGCAAAGAAGAAGTACTCAACTTATGACCTAGAGTTGTATGCATTAGTGCAATTTCTAAAGAAATGGAGGCATTACCTACTTCCAAAAGAATTTGTAGCGTTCATAGACAATCAGGCATTGAGCTACATAAACACTCAAGAGAAGCTAAGAAATAGGCATCTGAAATGGATGGAATACCTCCAATCCTTCACCTTCACCATCAAGCATAAGAAGGGGCAACTTAACAGGGTGGTAGATGTGTTGAGCAGGAAGTTGTTGAGAGTTCAAGAGTTACAGTTGTAGAGCATAGGAATAGAATGTTTCAAAGACCTCTATGAAGGAGATGAAGACTTCTCAATAGCTTACAAGGTTTGCAAAGAGTTTGAGAACCATTTCCATGGTGAGTATGTATATTACACTCTCCAAAATGGTCTCTTGTTCAAGGGTAACCAGTTGTGTGTACCTAGAGGACCTATGAGGGAGAACCTCATCCAAGAGAAACATAATGGCAGTTTGAGTGGACACTTTGGGATTAACAAAACCTTGGACTTAGTATAGAGGTAATACTATTGGCCAAAGTTGCCAAGGGATGTGAAAAGATATGTAGAATAGTGTGGTGTATGCCAAAGAGACAAAGGTGGATCAAGCAATGGCAGTTTATATCAACCATTACCAGTCCCAAACAGACCTTGGGAATGTATAAGCATGGACTTTGTAGTAGGAATTCCCAAGAAAAAAATAGGTATGGACAACATCTATGTGGTAGTAGATAGATTTTCCAAGATGAGTCATTTTATCCCATGTAAAACTACACATGATGCAAGCTATGTTGCACATCTCTTCTTCAAAGAGATTGTTAGGATTCATGGACTCCCTTTAAGCATTGTTTCGGACAGGGACAAAAAATTCATGGGTCATTTTTGGAAAACATTATGGAGGAGACTAGGAACTAACTTTTCATTTAGCTCTGCTTACCATCCATAAATAGATGGTCAAACTGAAGTCATCAATAGAGTGTTAGGCAATTTGTTGAGGTGTCTAACTAAGGAGTATGGCCAGACATGGGACCTAATCATTTCTCAAGAAAAGTATGCATATAATGACAGTGTGAATAGAACCACTGGTAGAAGTCCTTTTGAGGTTGTCTATGGTAGACATCCAAGAGGAGTATGTGAGTTGAGAGACCTTGGTAGTTTGGAAATGAAGAGTGGGAAAGTAGAAGAATTCACTCAAACCATCAAGGAAGTTCAGGAGAAAGTTAAGTAGGCCATCCTTGAATCCACTCAAAACCTAAAAGCCAAAGTGGATGAGAAAAGGAGAGCAATTCAGTTCAAGGTGGGTGACTATGTGATGGTCCACTTGAGCAAAGCTAGGATGCAAGGTGGTAAGCCTACCAAACTATAGATGAGAAGGGTAAGTCTTTAATGTAGCTGACCTGATCATGTACAAGGGTGAGATAGCAAGGCAGACTGAGAACCAAGCCAAGGTACTGGAGGACCTTGATGTTAAAGTCTTACCACAGGTAAAGAAGCCTATAGCAGAGGAGATATTGGAATCAAGAGTGAAGAATTCCACTAGACACCAAGTCTACATGGAACACTTGGTGAAGTGGGTAGGACAGCCTAAGTCAGAAGCAACTTGGGTGGAGGAGAGCAGGTTCAAGACACTTGGAATAGACACAGCTCTCATCTCTTCTTCTATTTCTTAAATGTGTGTAGAGGAGGAGTATGGTGTAGGAGCACTCTTCCAAACTCCTTTTCTTTCTTTTTTTTGTTGGTATCATTCTTCTTTAGAAGCCATTGTACACGAATAAGAGCCATAAGCTCATGTGTGCTAGACTAGGTCAAAGTTTTAGGTCCTTAGTGAGTTTGTTGTGATTTCTTGTGCAGGAGAGGTTGAGTGTGCCTGGAGTGTGTGTTAGGACTTATTGGCATGTTGATGTCCTTAGGATAGCCCAAAATAGGCCTAGGAGTCATGAAAAGCATCAATGGCAAAGTTGCTCAAAAGATGCAAAGGTTGCATGACAACTTTTAAAAGTTGTCAAGCAACTTTTCCACCCAAAATGGTCATAGACCCTTGTTGTGCATGGAGAGCCCTAATTTTGGCACACAAACCAAGGCAAAGGTAGTATAAGTACTTGCAAACCCTAAATTCATGGGTTGGATGTCATACATTGTACGACCCTAGCAAAAATATCAGACTAAGACTATAAAACTATTACCAGTCAGTTTGAATGAAGGAAAAAAGCAAGTTAATGGATTGAGAAATGTCCAAAACTATGTGGAATGTTTTTCATGGTGTAAATACTTTCATTTCAAGAAATTTTTCTAGGTTTTTACTTGCAGATTGAGTGTGTTTGTAAATAGTTTGTAAACTGTCTTCTTACTGTCCAGTTTTGGATAGGAATGTGTAAGTGGTTGTATAACTCCATTCCCCATTGTGGAACCACCATGAAACCATGGGGAATGAGAGTGAAGACCTTGTACCATACTGAAAAATAAGAAGGGCCCTTAAAAATGCAGGAAGACCAAGCAAAGACTCACTCCTAGGCGAGACTGGACAGTGCCTGGTTAGGAGAGGTTAGATTACAAAGGTCTTGGAGAGAAAGGTTGGATAGAGGAGAGTACATCCTTTGGAGGAGGTGTAGAGGAGTGTTAGAAGAATCATTGGTGTGAAGGAGGAGCTTCCACCAATCCAAACAAGGTGGCTAACACACAAAAACTTCACTGTGACCCAGGCATACCACAAAACCCTTAAAAACCCTAAAATTCGCCCTAGGCACTGTACGGCCACTTGGAGGCCCAAAACCTAGAAAATCCTTGAGCCCTTGCCAATTGATTGGCAGTCCATTTTGGGAGTTTGGGTTGGGAATGCATCATTTGTGAGAAAAATCCCTAAAGGACCAGGTAGGAGGCCTAATTGGTCCTAATCCTTGTAGCCCTATTTTGTAAGCAAAAACACAAAACAGTGAAATCGGTAGAAAGGATGAAGGTAGCAACTTATTGGGGGAACATGGAGGGATGTAAAACATGGTTTAAGACCTGATTTAATCTTGCTAAGACCTTGGAAAGTGTGGAACAAGATTAGCCCTTATTAGCCATAGTAAGGGGTTTTGAGTCTCATGAGTAGGTGAGACCTTAGGAGCAGCATTGCAACTCATTGGTGGGTGGATTGGGAAAGGTCAAGGGATTCCTCAAGCAAAGGGAAGTCCTAGAGACCCTAGGGTGTGTAGAGAACACCAAGTGATCCAAGGAAAGGATTCAAGAGCATAGACTAGGCTAGTCTATCCCAAACTCCATTCCCATCACACAGATCCCCAGCCTCACCCAATTGTAGAAGACAAAGATGAGGTAATAAACATTTCAAAATCAAACAATTTAGAGTTCAGTATTTATTTATTTTGATGTTATATTGAGAAAATATACCCAATTCAACATTTGAATTATCCTTGTGCAACCACCTACAGAGCCATGTACTTCTTCAGAGAGGCTCGATTTTGATGATCTACCACTATCATAGATACCGATAGAGACATATAGTTATAGTTGCATTGAAGGACCAATTTTTTATATATTCGACATTTGTATATGTATATATCGACTTTGACAGACATGGCACATGCCACATTTTTGAAACTATTATTGATTTCGCATCTATGGCTTTTTTGATACGTACACAATTATTGTTGTTTATGATATATATGAAACTTAATATTTGATCCAATTTGATCATTGACATATATGAAACTTGATATTCTTGAAACTTAGTTATTTTCTATTGAAATGTGATCAAACTTGTTCATTATGTATATGTCTTTAAATGTGATCCAATTTGTTCATTACTTGCAACTCATATGGCGTATACTTTTAAACTATCTTTTGCTCATATTGTGTATACCCAAGTACCAACACTAGTAATAATGATATTGTGTATTTTGATTGAGTGAATTTGATTTGAGTCCTTCATGCATGAAGAGATTGGAGTGAAGTTATTATTTCATAAACTCATGCTTATGGAGTGAAGTTCATCATTTCAAGAACCAATTAAGACAAGATTTGAGCGCATAAAGAAAATTTAAAATTTATCTAAGGATGAGTTGGCTTAGGTAAGGTTTTGATTTAATTTTTATAACATAACAATGTTGGAATCCAAGAACACTAAGAGGGGGGGTGAATCAGTGTTCTGCTGGTAAGATACGATTTTACCCTTTTATAACATACACATATAAACCAGTAAATGAAGAAACATATAACTTGAAGCAAATAAACTATCCACATAAATGAAAACCATAACACATAGAATTTATATGTGGAAAACCTCAAAGAGGAAAAACCCCGGTGGGATTTGTGACCCACAATATTAGTTCACTGGCCATATGAAAGATATTACATAAAATGGGGGTCTACACATGCAGGAAGGCACACTACCTAGAGCACACTACTCATCACAAAAAGAGTCTCACTAACTACAAGCTTCCACTAAAATAAACCAGTAATAATGAATTCACAAAATGCATCTGCTATGCCAACAAGAGTTCTGGTTATAGTTCTTCTCTATACCAGTTCATAAACCCTAAACACTTCTACCTATATCTCCTCTCCCCCAACAATGATTTCCAAACTATCTATAGATCATTGCATGATATAACATTCGCATACAAAATGATCTACATACATATACTTCACATTACACAATCTCTTATATCCTTATTAAAATATTTTTCCCCTATATCTATAATGAACTTAACAAACTAACCTATATACCCTTCACAAACAATATGCCTTATGTCAGCTTACAATGCATTACAAAAGATATACAATTTTGGCCTTATACAATAATTAGAAAATGATTTTACAAATAAAACTTCCTTCGGGTCCAAGCCTGATATTGGCTTCACTAAAGTGCAGGATGCTGATTCCGGTGCCAGTGCCGGTGTAACCTTGAATTCTCCAATGCTGGTGTCTATGTTGCCATGGTGCCATGTTTTCATCAATGACAACATATGAATTCAATGAGTGTTAATTTCCAACAAGCTCCCCCTTTGGTATTGATGGTAACACTCATGTGAAAAATGGATTCCCTGCCGATTCAACCTGAAGTATGCTCCCCCTTAGAAATACACTCCTTTCTGATATCCTTCCCATATTTTTTTGCCTGATATTTTTCACATTATAAATACTCCCCCTTTGGCATCAATGCCAAAGACCAGTGAAAGAATTGAAAGAATGAATAAATACAAATTTCTTTACCGAAGCTTGACCAATTTCAAAATTTCTAGGTAAGCCTTGTCTAGCAACTATAAATATGTATCCTAGTCGGTTTTGAAAGCTTTAGGTATGGATACAAGTCCACTCAGTAAGTGTGCAAATGTTTCCTTCTCTTTGACTTCTATTGGTGTGGGCTCTGCAAGCATATCCATACATTCTCTTTTATGTACACTGAGTGAATCCAATCTTGGACTCACCAATCCTCTAAGACTCCTTTCTCTCTAAATGGTCTTGTCTATTTTTTTTTCAAAGGAAAAAAATTGGTTCTCCAAAGACAAAATTTGTCCATCAACTGATGTTGTTAGTGAGGTTAATCCATCAAAAGAATTTGCAATATTGGCAACCTTATCATGTAACTCCTTTAATCTACTATCTACATTTGTTGTAAGAGTTTCTATGTTACAACAGACCCTATAGATATCTGTACCCTATTTCAAACAATTCTCAATAAGAATAAATTTTTATTCAATTTTCTTCTTCTCTATTTCAATAATCTGATCAAAAGTGGCTCTCTTAGCCATAGTAAATCTCTCAAGTGCCTGCCAGATTGAAATTTTCTGCAAAGATTGAAATTTGTTAGATATATGCTTAGTTAATGCCTTAAGCTTGCCGGAAGGGCTTGCTTCATTTTCAATCTTACAATCAGGAATTATTCTGTGCAAAACTGTGATTGAGTGATCTAATATTCCTTTATCTGTCGATCCCTCCTTTATTAGTTTCTGAGTAGCCATCATCATTAACTTAGTGGGACTCATCTCAGTGATTAATTTGTTCTCAACTTGAGAAGTGTCAATTTGCAAAACCTTTGCCTGGGAATCAATATTAACTGCCGGTATAGTCTCAATTTCCTTTACCTTATCCTCCTTAGCACCGGTGGCTTTGCCACTTGGTGTAGTATCAATTACCACCGATGGAGTATTATCTATAATATTGTCAGTACCTTGTACATTGCTTTGTTCAAAAGTTGTCTCTATTGGTATTGATTGTACACTCTCCTTTACTGTCGGTGGTGTCTCTATACTTATAGTTACTGTTGGTTTATTAAAAAATGGAGCTGAACTATCCAAAATAGCTTTCCCTTTAGATCTATTCGGGATGGTGGAAGTTGTTGCTTTTACAAATTCTTCTTGGGAGCTAAGAAAATCAAGATTCTGTTGGAATAATTTGATCCAACCATCTTTGGTCTCATTTACTCCCTCATTTACCCTACCCATCATTAGGCTTATTTTCCAAGGTTTCCTACTAAAAACTATTTTGTTTGCAACATCAATGCATCATTTCATTTCCTCATTGTTTATTAAACCACACATACCCAAAAGTTCTACTTCCTTAATTTCTCTATCCCTCTTAACTGCATCAAGTCCTCTAGCATCTAATTTATTGTATAGTGATAGAGGAATTTCCTTCAAAATTTCTACTAAGGCTTTCTTATATATATATATATATATATATATATGTGTGTAACAAAATTTCCTCTTCAATCTCATTCTGCTCATTATCCTCTAAATCTTCATAATAAATGGATACATTCTTCAAAATTCCATCCTTGGTTATTTTATCAATCAATTTAGCACAGGTCATTATAGCCTTACTAGATTCAGTAGCATCGTCACTCTTCTTCTTGTTGTTGTGGGTTGTCGGAGTGAATGTGAACGATTTTCTCTTCTAAATAGGTTTCCTTGCTAGAGGTGAGGGTGCAATAGGTTTTGTTACTTTTCTCATAAGATTCCTCCTTGGCTTCACCTTCTTCTCCTCTACCGGAGACTGGTTAGCTTTCTTTCTTTGTACCCTTTGGAATGCTAGAGGTTCATTATCTTATGTATCAGAGTCAAAAGTGATAGAAGAAATGAAATTTTCAGGCCTATTTTCCTCAAGAGCACTCACCATTGCCGGTTTGGATCCAGAACCTAGTTCAGTGTCTATCTTATGGATTACATTATGTACAAATGCAGACATCTTATAAATTTTCTTCTCTCTTCTTTTCCTATCGAACCCAGTTTTGACTTCAAGAGCCTTTTCTTCAGTAGTACTAAAGTGTTCCATCTTATCATCCAACAGAGCTTCAAGCAACATTTTTGCATAAATTTCAAAAATGTTATCATCCACATCATATCCAAGCTCAGTGACCCATATGGTCCTAGGTTCTACTGCTTCCATAAGAGTTTCATCAGTTTTTACCATAAAACAAATATCAATGGAGTACTTCTCAACAATGTGCTTTGATATTCTTTCCCTCTGTCTCATATTTTCCTGAAATGTTTTGAAATAGCCCCAAAGCTTTTCATCCCTGTCAGTACCAAGACCGGTGATTACTTCCTTGATTTACATACCTACCGGTATGTCATGAGCCCAATGCTTCTTCCCTAAACTAGGTAGCTCATTTATGAAGTAAAGCATTAAACAAAAAATGAGATTTTCAAACCGAAAAGTTCCTTTCTTAAGACTCTTAATCTTTCCAAGATTCAACATTAGTTCACTTCTCAGCCATTCACATAAATCACACTTCTCATTACTCTTTAACATCTGATAAGAAGCATGGATGCAGGAACTAGCCATAGAGTTCAATCAACTTGATTGAGTTACCTTATAGCTGACTATCATGCTAACAAATTTCACATCAATGTCTTTGATGGTGCTGACCGTCATAGATCTTCCATCATGGGTTGCATTGGTGAGCTTCTCAACCGTAGTGGTGGAAATCTTCTTACCAGGTTCTTGTCCAACTTTGGGTAAGCTGGTGACTACTTGAATTTCTTCCTTTGTGATCATGTAGGGCTGATCCAGCCAGATGAACTCATTATGAACCCTGCTCAAAACATATCTCATCACCTCATCTTTGAATTCTGGTATGTACAGGATACCGGTTAACCCTAGGTCCTTGATGATCTTATATTTCAACTTGATTGTTCCAAAGCTTCCTAGTATCACAAATGTATACATTCCCTTTATCTCTTTTGTACCTAGATCCTCCAAGGTGTAGTGAATATATGCCCTTACATATTCAACATACATCACGCCATTGGGAACCCTAGAGAATGCGCCCACATAGTCTTCTTTCTTAGCTATCTGAGGAACTTCCTTGAAAATGGGTTTCACCCTATCTTTAATTACAACAATGGTAGGATTTGCAATGAAAGTAGGAGAAGATGATCTAGATGCCATTTTAAGAAATACTTGAAAATGATTGCCGGTGTGAAGATTTGAGTGCTTCTCTAATGTTTGCTGGAAATCCATTTAGAATGCCTTTGCTCGCTCTTAATCACCTGAGATTCACCTTTGCTTCACTTTGGATTGCTTGAATTTTGGGTGAGTGAAAATGAATTCACTTTCTCCTTTTATGAACAAGTAAACCCTAATCCTTCACTATCATAAATGCTTCACGATGTACCCTACCAGATGTTGGTTTCACAGTCTTATGCTTGGTAAACCTTCATCAATGATTAAGATAACTCTCCAAATCATAACTCTCCAAATCTCTTCCAAATCTCTTTTAGATCTCCTCTGGGGAATAAGCAAGATTTGCAATAGATTTTCTGACCCCTAAGGCATATGCCTTAGTTACCAGTGGAATTTCCTATCAGTGCAGGAATGCCCTATCCCACCAATGGAGTTACTAGTGTAGATCCATCTCCACTTGGCTCTTTAGACTTTTTAACCCATCTCTTTGTGTGATCTTGTTGTATTTCATCTACCTTCTTCTTTCCTTTCTCATTTTTATCATTGCTAACCAATTGAGTCATGCTTCTGTAGTACTTAGCAATATGACCTATTTTGTTGCATGCATAACATGTAACATTGTTATTTTTAATTTCTTTAACATATCCGGTGTTATTACTTGACCTACATTGATTAGCCAAATGACCAAACTTTCCACATGTATGATATTTGACATTCATTCTGCAATCTTCTGATTTATGACCATATTTCTTGCAATTTGTGCATTGACCAGGAACAAAATTGTAGTTTTGATTTTCTCTATCTCTACATTGTTTAGCCATATGCCCAAATTTATTACAAACAAAGCATTTGTAAAGCGGAAAATCACGATCGAACCCTAGTTGCTCTCCCCTCTTCCAACTCCAAGGAGAGAGAAGGGAGATTCACTAGGGTTGATGGTTTTCACTTAGGGGAGAGACTTTACATTCAAAAGAGGGGTTGAAACCCACAAGATCCAATCCCACGCAATGCAAGATTGGATGCTAAATGTGTTTCAAGGGTTAAGAAAGCAAGGCTACCCTCGTTTGTAAAGAATGTGCATAGGAGAATCAGGCTAGGAATGCATAGAAAGTGACAAAGATTCGCTTATAAACTGAGATAGGGATATAGGATGAAGCTGCGGACCTGGAATTAGCAGTAAAATGTCGATACGGCGCTGTCCTGCAAATTTGAGCAAAAGTTGCCAGGACGATGGTGCCCGGTGCCACGGTCCTCCGAAAAATCCGCGAAACGAAGGGGGATCTGTTCGTCTCTGCACAAGGATTCCAGATCTTCAATATCAGCCGCGTACCTGCAACCTACACACAGAAAAGCGAAGACGATTGGGGGGTTAGGGATTAGGGGTTTGCCTTTAGGTCAAACCTCGGTTTTGGAATTAACCAAGAAATGAGCAAGTGCTGTAAATGTAAATGACTGTAAAACAAGTACTAATACCTTGTTCTAAGGATGTTTGTATCCTCATGTGCGAAGGTATAGATGTGGTATGTTGTATGTTGTAGCATGTAGTATGTAGTGAGTGATCTCCTCTTCAATGGTTGAATCCTTGTCTTGAATGCAACACTTAGCCTTGAATGGAGACTTGAAATGATCAATTGCTTGAAGAAATGCTTGAATGCTTGAATGCTTGAGTATAGTTTCCACGCCTTTTCCATCATATCCAAATGAGAGAGAAAATGCCGTTTATATACTTGTCAATTAGGGCTGATAGACTGATTTTCCCGACCTTAGGCCGACCAGGAAAGTTTAATTTCCAATTTGCAAACAAAAAGACCCGAGACCCCTTAGGAGACCGGGCCCAAAATAGGACCCAGGGACCAGGGCGCTGGGCACCCTAGTCCTGAAGGACTAGGGCGCTGGGCGCTCTAGTCCCACCTCCCAGGACAGCAGGGTGCAAGGAGGTTCAGGCCAGGGTGCTTGAAAAATGCAGTTTTCAGTGTCATAATCAGGTTTCGGGGTCTCCATTCAGGTTGCGTGTTGCGTCGCCATCGTGAAGACCGAAATGCAGTCAAAATTGCAAGTGTCGCAATTTTAGGATGCTGCATTTAGCCCCCACTTTAGCGGGAGTATGTATGCTCATACTTCCGGTAAAGTACAAGGAAACAATCATTGAAAGACTTTCACCATGTCAAGGAGGCAAGACACACCAAGCCCCTAGTGGACTAAGGATCTTACAACTTCGATTGACAAAGTAAAAGGGAAGATCACGAGGGAGAACCATGACTATCAGTAGTAAGGTTCCCTCACTATGAGTCATGCAAGAGAAATACCAAAAATTTTCAAGGCAAAGCTGAGTTCTCCAAGAAATTTTCATGTATCCTGAAGGGATAGACAGGGTGTATGCCCCCCTACGTTAAAGCGATCGCACACGCCTCAACGGGGGTGATTGTTTTAACGTAGTGATACACATAAGAAATGAGAAAGGAAAGGAGCACGTTATCACAAGGATTTAGCCCCCAAGTGTGAGATAAACCCAAGGATAATAGACACAAAACACAAAGCACGAGGTGACTTCGCTTTCCTCGGGGTCAGTATGCTGTATGATAATTCATGTATATATATCATATGTATGTATGCATAATTGTTCGTCATTCCCCAATCAAGGAAGGTCACCTAGAAGAAGGGAACACATGTGTCTTTTGAGTCAACATGAGAGAGACCAAAAGAGATCTCAATGCTTTGCATCATCCTCAAGTAGACAACACCAAGGACAACAAATAGAAGAATGAGAATAACATATAGAAGAAGTAACACAAGAGAGGAGGAGAGAATCTGCTATGCTAATGTAACTAGTCTAGCACGTCATCTACCCCGCGATCTTGCTGATCAATGTTTCGGGAAGGTAGGGAACATGCTAGAGGAGGAACATTCAACACAATAGATGGAGCTATCACAAGATCCAAACAAGGGATATGTTCATGTTCCAAGCCACGCTGTTCTTGTCTAGGAGCTAGGCTAAGTGCTTTAGAAAATTCATTAGATAAATGGTTATCAAAAAGTTCATATTCACTATCAGAAGCAAAAGGAGTAACATTTTCATCATGAATAACATTTTCATCTATAGCATCATCAAGATTTCTGAAAATAGGATCTTTAATTCACACAGGATCAAGACCATCATGCATCTTATGTTTTGGAGATTTTGGAGAAAATGGAATAATGCTTGTTGAAGGTGTTTTTGGAGATTGCAAAGTTTGAGCTCTAAGACGACGCTTTTGCCAGCGTTCACGTGCAAAATGATTTCGTCTAGTCTTAGTAGGAAGTGAAGAAGATTGAGGAGGAGGAATGTTCTCATCCTTATCACTTGGGTGTTTAGGTTGTGGTCTCTTAGGCTGGATAATAGGAGAAGGAGAAGGTCTCTTCTCTCTATAAAAGGATGGAGGAGGGGCTGCTCCATACAAAGGAGGAATATTTGGTTTAGGAAGAAGACCAAGTCCATCATGACGAGGAGGTATAGGTCTACTTTTAGAAGGTTTATTAGGCATAGACATAGTCACATCCATAGGGATGGGTTGGGAATCTTCTTGAGGAAAGACATTAGTTTTATCTTTCAAAGGAAGAACTTCCTTCTCAAGAATGATAGGAATGTCAAGTTTGGGTGTTCTAGGTTCACTTAGAGATAGGATCATATCTGTTTTCCACTTTTGATAAGATTTGAAAAGATGATCACTTCGCGGAGGAAGAGATTGGAATTGTTTAGGCCAAAAGTAATCAAGAGGAACGCTAGAAGTTCTTTCAGCTGGTTTAAAGAGACTATGATTGACAGTAACAACTTCACCATTATGGGGAAATTTCAAACACTTATGAATAGGAGAAGCAATAGCTTTCATGGAAGATAGCCAAGGATAGCCAAGCTTCACACGAAATTGTTCGGATGAAGGAATAATAGCAAAGTTCACATCAAGGGATTTGTTATGGACCTCAATAGGCAATGTAATAGAACCAATTGGAGGAGAAGAAAATGCATCAAATAGTTTCACAATCACATCTGTTTTGTCATAGATCACTTGATTCAATTGCAAAGTAAAAATAAATTCTTCAGTAATAACATTAACCATGCACGAAGGATCAATAAGCACTCCACGGCAAGGTGTATTCTCGACTTTTGCAACTATGTATAAAGGACCATCAGGTGCCCTAATGGTTTCACTGGAATCAAATGTGATGGAAGGTTCTTTAGGGATTTCTTGCTGCTCTACAAAGTTAATCACATTCGGAGTCATAGACACAAGACCATCAGATGAGAGAGAGGAATCATTAGCCTCAATTGCATTAGAGGTATGAGAAGGTAATGGATCAGTAAAAATTTGAAGATTTTGGTTAGGAGGAGCTACAGATGTGTTGCCTTTATCATTCACTCCAGAAACAGAGATAGTATTATTATCAATCAAATCTTGAATTTTACCCTTTAAAGAAAAACATTTTTCAGTAACATGCCCAGGCTGACGATGAAATTGACAAAAAGCTTTGTTATCAAAATAAGGTGAAGTAATCTTTGCAGGATCAATTTGTCTTATAGGAGGAAGAGTAAGCACATTTTGTTCCAATAACTTATTCATAATACTATGCAATGATTCATTCAAAGGAGTATACTTTCTTTCTTTCTTGAAAAATTTAGAAATAGGAGGCACACCTGATGCTGCATTCACATTGTTATTGATGATGTTTTCATTGAATTTGATGGAGTCTCTGTTCGGTTTAAACTTCCCAAATGGTTGTTGACTGCTATCACCCTTATCACTCGGAGCCATAGGATGTGATTGTTCCATTTGACTCACAGTGAGTTGATAATTGTGAAGAGTTGCACACAACTGTTGGAAAGAAGTAAACTTAGAAAACAGAAGTTTGTCTCGAATATCTTTTTGCAAATTAGAAATAAAGATTCTTTGAATATCATTGTCAGGCACTGGAAAAGAAATTTGAGCATACAAATGCTTATATCTACCAATGAAATCAGTCACTTTTTCTTTAACACCTTGTTTACAATGCATTAAATCAATCAAAGTAACTTTAGGACTTATATTGTTTTGAAATTGTTGAATGAAAGCATTTGCAAGTTGTTCAAAAGAAGTAATAGAATAAGAAGGCAACAAGCAATACCATTGTAGGGCTTTGTCTCTTAATGTTCTAGTAAACAATTTTGCAAGCAACCTTTGGTCATAAGCAAAATCAGTACAAATTGTTTGAAAAGTCTTAACATGTGTTAGAGGATCTCCTTTACCATTATAAAGCTCCAAATGCGGGATTTCAACATTTTTAGGAGGGATAGCTCGAACAATGTCAAGAGAAAGTGGGCTCGCAACATCAAATGTGGGCACACTAAACTTAGATTGATTCATAGAGGCAATTTGTTGCTGTAAAGAAGAGACAGTTTGTGCAAGATTGTTAATGGTCACTTCAGTCGAAGAATTCATATTAGATGTGTTAGATTGAGATGGAGGTGTTATGTTATTGAAAGAAGGTAGAGAGTAAGGTGGTGGGACCCTATGATAGTCAGTCATAGGAGATGATTGGACAAGAGGAACACTACAAGGAGGAATGGAATGGTTAAATGAATTGCCCCCTTGCGTCATGTTCATTTGTGGTGATATAATAGGAACACTCATTGAAGGAATGAATGAAGAAGTTGGATTGAATGAAGGAAGAGGGTTAATTGAAGAAGAGGGATTGCCCCCATGACTGGTGATCATAGGAGGAATGTCTTGTATAGAAGTAGCCATTATGTTTGATGTAAAGGTAGGTACGCTAGCAATAGAAGTCATCAAAGGAATAGAATGATTGACTTGAGTAGGAGGTTGTGTATAACCCAAATTTTCAGCACAACTCTTCATAGGCATCACATTCAAATCCACGATGTGTACAATACCACACAAAATATCAATTCCATTCTTATCACTTTGAAGCATATGTTTTAGACCCTCAATTAAAGGAAGAGCTTGACTATCAGGATACTCATGAGACATCCATTGGTGAAAATCGTCAAATTGGTTATCCAATTTCGAAAGTTGTTCTTCAGAAACCTTATGGAGAGGTTCTTCATCATTAGGAGGATTAGAGGAATTACCCATGTCCTCATTAAAAAGGCTACTCAAATTAGGTTCCATCTCCTCGGTAGTTAAACCTTGGAAAGACTTAATTCTACAGCTTCATCTAACGGGAATAGTGGAAGTAGGGCTTATTGTTGTAAAACTCATGCACTAGAAAGAGAGAGAAGATTTTGAATTTAGAGGTAGCAATTTTTAGTAAAATCAGCCAATCTTCTGGATTTAAGCTGTTAAATGCAATCATGACAGTCTCCCGAAATTTCGGAAAAAATGTCCAGGACCGTGGCGCTCGGAGTGCAACATGGTCCTTGCAACTTTTTTCGAAATTTGCAGGGATGAAAGGTATGATGATTTTAAAGCTAATCTGAAAAAATTGAGTGATTTTACGATCTGTAGATAGGCCAAATTAAAGTTGCAATCTCAAAATTGAACCCTACCAAGATTGTCGAAAAATGCAAAATTTGAATTTTGAAAAAGAGAGGGAAACTGAAATTTTGAATTTTATGATTTTAGAGGGAATGTCAAGAGCAATGCAAATTTTTGAAATTTAAAAATTGACTCAATTTCACGCAAAATTCAATTTTGAAAGCGGAAATCAAAGTTGTTGTAATTAAGCACTTAATTTCAAAAGTCACAAATTGCAAGAATTTGAATAAAGCACTGAAATTTCGAATGAATGCAAACACACTTTTCAGATTTAGGACAGTAAGAACACAATTTTGACACAAAATTTCAATTTAGATGTTTTTTGAATGATTAGGAGCCCTAAACCAAGCAATCACAAGACCAACTTTGACTGTAATTTTGAAGGTGTTAAAATTGATAAAATCAGCCAAAATTCTGGATTTTAGCAGGAAAATACAGTAAGATCTCACTCCCGAAATTTTGGAAAAAATGTCGAGGACGATGGCGCTCGGAGTGCACACGGTCCTCGCAACTTTTTTCCAAATTTTCAGGGATGAAAGATATTGTGATTTTATTGTGGAATCCAAAGTTACAGCTGATTTGGAGATGTTTTGATTAGTGAAATTGTCGGACAAAGGTTGAATCAAGAGGGTTTCAAAAATTAGGGTTTTGACACTTAACCACTTAATTTTCAAAATTAAAGCATAGATATGAATTGATAATTTGTAATAGAAGGGCAGATCTGAAACAAGCATTAACAATTAAATATTTCACAAGCTTAATTACTAAAAAGAAAATTTAGGGTTTTTATGCAATTAACCTCTAAAATTTTGCAAAAGATCAACATGGAAATGTAATCAAGGAATCAAATTTTTCAGATCTAACCATGAATAATCAGAAAGGATGTTCACATCGGGTTCACCAAAATGTAAAGCGGAAAATCACGATCGAACCCTAGTTGCTCTCCCCTCTTCCAACTCCAAGGAGAGAGAAGGGAGATTCACTAGGGTTGATGGTTTTCACTTAGGGGAGAGACTTTACATTCAAAAGAGGGGTTGAAACCCACAAAATCCAATCCCACGCAATGCAAGATTGGATGCTAAATGTGTTTCAAGGGTTAAGAAAGCAAGGCTACCCTCTTTTGTAAAGAATGTGCATAGGAGAATCAAGCTAGGAATGCATAGAAAGTGACAAAGATTCGCTTATAAACTGAGATAGGGATATAGGATGAAGCTGCAGACCTGGAATTAGCAGTAAAATGTCGATATGGCATTGTCCTGCAAATTTGAGCAAAAGTTGCTGGGACGATGGCGCTCGGCACCACGGTCCTCCGAAAAATCTACGTAAACGAATGGGGATCTGTTCGTCTCTGCACAAGGATTCCAGATCTTCAATTTCAGCCGCGTACCTGCAACCTACACACAGAAAAGCAAAGACGATTGGGGGGTTAGGGATTAGGGGTTTGCCTTTAGGTCAAACCCTAGTTTTGGAATTAACCAAGAAATGAGCAAGTGCTGTAAATGGAAATGACTGTAAAACAAGTACTAATACCTTGTTCTAAGGATGTTTGTATCCTCATGTGCGAAGGTATAGATGTGGTATGTTGTATGTTGTAGCATGTAGTATGTAGTGAGTGATCTCCTCTTCAATGGTTGAATCCTTGTCTTGAATGCAACACTTAGCCTTGAATGGAGACTTGAAATGATCAATTGCTTGAAGGAATGCTTGAATGCTTGAATGCTTGAGTATAGTTTCCACGCCTTTTCCATCATATCCAAATGAGAGAGAAAATGTCATTTATATACTTGTCAATTAGGGCTGATAGACTGATTTTCCCGACCTTAGGCCGACCAAGAAAGTTTAATTTCCAATTTGCAAACAAAAAGACCCGAGACCCCTTAGGAGACCGGGCCCAAAATAGGACCCAGGGACCAGGGCGCTGGGCGCTCTGGTCCCACCTCCCAGGACAGCAGGGTGCAAGGAGGTTCAGGCCAGGGTGCTTGAAAAATGCAGTTTTCAGTGTCATAATCAGGTTTCGGGGTCTCCATTCAGGTTGCGTGTTGCGTCGCCATCGTGAAGACCGAAATGCAGTCGAAATTGCAAGTGTCACAATTTTAGGACGCTACAACATCTACCATTGAATTTATAAGCATTAGATTTCCCTATTGGTTTCCTCTAGTCTGATGAGTTTTGCATACCGGTTGTGTGACCTTCATTTGTAGTACTAGAGCTTTCACCTTGTAAAAATCCAAGTCCTCTATAATCATCATTTTGCCTTCATTTTTCAATAAGTCATCCAACTGTGCAGAACTAATCTTGAATTTTTCTTTATACTCACTTGCAATAGTCAGGTAATCTCTCAAAGTAGTTATTTGTCTTTCAATCTCTTGTTCATTAATCCGGGAGTGTACCAAATCAGTTCTCAACAGACTATTCTCATAAGTCAATCTGCCACATTCATCAAACTTGTTCTTCAGAGATATAACAAGATTTTCTTCCTTCTTCTTTCTATCCTCAATATCTTTTGATAACCTCATAGTTAGGTCTTGCATTTCATTCTTGATGAGCATGTTTGCTTGACTTAGTTTCTGAAATTGTTCCTTAAGTGCATTTTTCTCTTCATCATTCTGGTTTTGCATAAGTTACTTTCTCTTGGCTTGAGCAGGTGATAACCTTTCTCGTAGGATAAGAATTAATTCTTCAGGATCTTCCTCAAGTTGTTAAACTTCTTCTGAGGAACCAGGCTTTGATACCAATTGTTGGGATCCAAGAACACTGAAAGGGGGGGTGGATCAGTTTTCTGCTGGTAAGATATGATTTTACCCTTTTATAACATACACATATAAACCTGTAAATGAAGAAACATATAACTTGAAGCAAACAAACTATCCACATAAATGAACACCATAACACACAAAATTTATACATGAAAAACCTCAAAGAGGAAAAGCCGTGGTGGGATTTGTGACCTACAATATCAGTTCACTGGCCATATGAAAGATATTACATAAAATGGGGGCCCACACATGCAAGAAGGCACACTACTCATCACAAAAAGAGTCTCACTGACTACAGGCTTTTGCTAAAATAAAATAGTAATAATGAACTCACAAAATGCATCTGCTAGGCCAAAAAGAGTTTGGGTTATAGTTCTCCTCTGTACCAATTCATAAACCCTAAACACTTCTACAGATATCTCCTCTCCTCCAAGAAAGTTTTCCAAACTATCTACAAACTATTGCATGATATAACATTCGCATAAAAAATGATCTACATATGTATACTTCGCATTACACAGTCTGCTATATCCTTATTACAATATTTTTCCTCTATATCTATAATGACCTTAACAAACTAACCTATATACCCTTCACAAACAATATGCCTTATGTCAGCTTAAAATGCATTAAAAAAGATATACAATATCATCCTTATACAATAATTACAAAATTATTTTACAAATATAACTTCCTTCAGGTCCAAGCCTGATGTCAACTTCACTGATGTGCAGGATGTTGATGTTGGTGCTAGTGTCAGTGTAACCCTAAAATATCCAATGGTGATGTCTGCTGGTGAATTCCTCCTAATGTTGATGTATGCTTCCTTATGAATCTTGTTGCCAAGTTACCATGTTACCATGTTGCCATCAATGGCAACATATGAATCAAATGAGTGTTAATTGCCAACAAACAAGTCGGCCTTAGGGTAAGAGACACACCTATTCATCCAAATCACCTATAAAAGGAGTTGAAACAATCATTTTAACATCAAATCAAACCAATTATCTCTTCTTTCATCAAAAACCATTAGTGAGAGGTGGAAAAATAGTGCATCTTTCATTCTGCTCATCATGGGAATGAATTGTCAGTGCGAGCACATTTGAGTGGTCAAGTTTATGCTACGTGTTCCCTTATCTTGCTCCCCAAGATGTCCGATCATTTTGAGCCACCTTGTAGCAACATTTTCCCTTGAGCGCTCAAAATGGAAAAAATGGTCAAACTTTGACATCGCATAACTCAGAGACCATGGCACTTATGGATGATTTGTGTGAACCTATGCGGTCATGTTGTTGCTTCCTAAAAAATTCTCTCTCAGTTTTGAATAAATTGATTCCGTTTTCTTGTGGTGATAATTTTTATGTCACATCAAAAACTGTAAAAAAACCGTTAGTGAGAAGTGGCAAAATAGTGCATCTTTCATTCTGCTTGTCATGGGAATGAACCATCAACCTGAGCACATTCGAGTGGTTGGTTTTATGGTAGGTGTGCCCTTGTCTCTCTCCCCAAGATGTTCGATCATTCTGAGAAACCTCATAGCGATGTTTTCCCTTGAGCGCTCAAAGTGGAAAAAGCAGTCAAAATTTGACGTCGTGTAACTCAGATATCGCAACACTTATGGATGATCCATTTGGACCTATGGGGTTGTTTTTTCACTGCCTAAAAAATCCTCTCTCGGTTTTAGACAACTCAATTCCATTTTCTTGTGGTGATATTTTTTCTTTCGCATCAAAAACTGTCAAAAATCATCAGTGAGAGGCGCCAAAATAGTGTATCTTTCATTTTGCTCATCATTGGAATGAACCGTCAGTGCAAGCACATCTGGATGGTCAGTTTTACACTAGGTGTTCCCTTGTCTCACTTCCTAAGACATTTGATCATTCTGAGCCACCTCGTAGCGATGTTTTCCCTTGAGTGCTCAAAGTGGAAAAAATGTTCAAACTTTGACGTTGCATAACTCGGAGATCATGACACTTATGGATGATCCATTTGAACCTATGGGGTCATGTTGTCTCTGCCATAAAATAACTTTAAAAAAAACCAAAATACAAGACAAATCAATCATGATCAAAGAAAAAAAACAACAAATGATCATCATTTTGTTATAATCTAAAGTAACAATGATAAAATAACTTCAAAAATAATCCAATATACGAGACAAATCAATCATTTCAAAGCAAAAGTGATAAAAAAATATGAAAACCTGACTATTTCTATCCCAAAAAATCATGTGCAAAAGCAGTAAGGCCTTCAAACAACTTGCAATGCTGGTTTTTAGGCCATTGGGACTAAAATATATTAATATTTTCCCATAACCTGCATGGGTTATGGAAACCTTTAATATGAACGTTCACAATTTCTCATAACCCATATGGGTTATGTAGAACTACAAGTTTTGGCCTTATTTCTACATAACCCATACAAGTTATGTAGAACTAGAAGTTTTGGCCTTAGTTCTACATAACTCGTATAGGTTATGTTGACCTAAGAACCAAATAGGAAGTGGGGAGAGAGATAGAGGGAGAGAGAGAGAGAGGGAAATAAATAGAAGGGAGAGAGGGAGAGAGAGAGAGAGAGAGAGAGAGAGAGATAATATGATAAGGAGAGGGGGAGGGATGGAGAGGGAGAGAGAGGGAGATTAGGAAAATGGATAGGGGGAGAGGGTTTGAGAGAGTGAATAGGAGATAGGAAGAGAGGAATATAATAGGATAAGGAGAGAGAGAGAGAGAGAGAGAGAGAGAGAGAGAGAGAGAGAGAGAGAGAGAGAATAGGATAAGGAGAGGGGGAGGGAGAGAGAGAGGGGGAGAGATAGAGGATAAATTAGGAGAGAGGGAGAGGGAGGGAAAAGGATGGAGATTGGGAGAATAGGATAAAGAGAGGGAGATGGAGAGAGAGAGAGGGAGAAAGAGAGAGAGAGAGATAAGATAATGAGAGGGGGAGGGAGAGGGGGGGAGAGAAAGAGAGAGAGAAGGGGGGGAGGGTGAGAATAGGATAGGAGAGAGAGAGATAGAGAGAGAGAGAGAGAGAGAGAGAGAGAGAGAGAGAGAATGGGATAGGGAGAGAGAGTAGGAGGAGGAGAGGGTGAGAGACATGAGGTAGAGAGAAGGAGAAAAGGGTGAGAGAATCAACAAAGAGAGAAGTGTGAGGGGGAGAGAGATGAGATAGAACTCAAGGAGGATAATTAGGGCTCATTATAGATAGAGACACTAATGGGGGAAGGAAGACGAGAGAGAGAGGAAAAGAAGAGATACATGCATGTATATAAATAAATATACATATATCTATATAAATATATGTATTTATAACTATAGAAATGCATATATACATACACAAATACATATTATATATGTATCCCTATACATATGTGTAGTAAATGCTAAGTTTACAAGCATACATTATTATGTCTTCATAACCCATATGGGTTTTGTGAAACACAAAATAATGGTTTAGTTCTACATAACCTATATGGGCTTTGTGAAACATAAAATAATGGTTTTAGTTCTACATAACCCATACGGGTTTGTTAGAACTACGAATAGTAATTTTTGTTTTTCAAAACCCATGTAGGTTTTGGCTTGGTAAGAGGGTTGGAAAATGATCCTAAGGCTTGCAAGCGCATTTCAACCCCCCCCCCCCCCCCCCCCATTTTTGTCCCTTTACATGTTTTTTCATCATCCAACATAATTTCTCGACTTCGTCATCATCAGGTTTACAAATGATCAAGTGGGTATCTAAAAAATTACCACCATAATCTCACACATCTTCTCAGTTTTTTGATCATATAAATTTTTCTATTTTTGAACAACATTAGCATAGTAAACTTTAATTTTCTTTATCAGTGCCTTGAGAGTCTTCGTAGACATATGTTTACCAATTTTTTAATAAATTTTGATATACTTGACCAAATTAAAAATAAATTACATATTATTGTTCTACACTATTCTATACACTTT
Source organism: Cryptomeria japonica (assembly GCF_030272615.1). Taxonomy (NCBI): domain Eukaryota; kingdom Viridiplantae; phylum Streptophyta; class Pinopsida; order Cupressales; family Cupressaceae; genus Cryptomeria; species Cryptomeria japonica. Next base: position 718,165,127 of record NC_081411.1, on the reverse strand, counting down.
TTAAAAAAAAGTTTTCATTTTTTCTTATTTTGATGCGAGTTATGCCCAATGCACGAACAAGTACCAAATTTTCAAAATGCGGTCACTTCAAAAAATTATTAAAAAAATAATACACAACTTTTAGATCTCACTCCTACCTATAATCCTACCAAAGGGTTTTGCAAAATACTAAATTTAACTATATATTTTATGCAGCACACGAAAAGAATAATTTTATGTTTTTCTAGAAAAAATCAGGAGCAATTTTTCATGCGTGAAAGGTTTGACCCTCTTAATCTTATCCAATTTTGAATTATTTTAGTAGTTTAGAAACTAGATTAATATTACTACAATTCTTATTGTTTTCTCAACTCCTAGTTTTGAATGCATGACCTTCAAATATATCTTTGAAGTTTAGGTTTACCTGTTTTCAAGAAAGAAAAAAAAAGTGGCCACTTATACCCCCTTTTTTGATCACTATCTTGGTGAACTTACCTAGAATGGAGTAACTCCTTTGAATTAGATATCTGGTGATCCTCCTCTGGAAAACTTGGATAAGGAGCTTGAGAATGATTGTAGAGCTACAAAATCTTTCTTGTGTGCACTTTTTGATTAGCAAATAATGGGATTAATTAACAAATAAACAAAAAAGGCAATATGGGACAAGTTGGAGACTCTAAATGAAGGTGATCTTACTGTTAAGATTGTTAAACTTGATGGTTACCACATGAGATATGGAAATTTAAAGATGAAAGAAGATGAAGGGATTACTACATTTATGGAAAGGGTAAATGAGATTGTCATGGGAATTCAATGTAGTGGTGGATCTCTCAGTGAAGATGAAATAGTTTCTAAAGTTCTGAGAGCTTTGCCACCGACTTATAAGATGAAGGCTACTGCAATTAATGAATTGAGAACAATGGCTAATACTTCTGTCAATAGAGATACCTTGGTTGGTAAGTTATCAGCTTTTGAGCTTGAAGAAATTGGACCTTCTGGAGCTGTGAAGTTTGAACCTTCTTTTCATGCATTTACATCATCAACTAGAAAGCAAGATTTGAAAGCTTTATATGCAAAGGAATTGGATGATATTAATAGAGAAGATGAAAATTTTGAGAAACTTGAAGCTCTATTTGCTAGAAGAGTACTTAAAGGACCGGTAGGAAGTAAGTATGAAGGAAAATCACCTTTTAAATATTTTGCATGTAATAAGATAGGTCATTTTGCATCTAGATGTCCTTAAAGGAATTCAAGATTTGAAGAAAGAGCTAGAAGATCTTTTAAGCCTAATCCTGGATATCAGAACAAACATAATACTAGGAAAAATAGAGATAAATCATGCTACATTGTGGATGAGGAAGGTGTGACTGATTCTGATGATGAACCGACACACGAATCTACTATTGGTTTCGAGAATGGAAAGGAATGGGTCTTTCTAGCTATCAAGGAAGATGTTCCGACACTAGAAGAGAATGTACCTAAAGAGAAGGCACTTGCTTCTAAAATTAAAGGTAAGGATGAATGGGTAATTGATAATGGATGTTCACATCATATGACTAGAGATACAAGGAAGTTTCTATCTTTGCAAGAATTTGATGGAAGTCTAGTTAGATTTGGAGATGACAAATCATGTATGATCAAGAAAAAAGGAACTATATCATTAGATGGTAAGAACAATATTGATAATCTTTATTATGTTGAAGGTTTAAAGCATAATCTTTTGAGTGTAGGACAATTGGTGGATAAGGGATTTCAATTACAATTCAAGGATGAAAAATTTAAAATCATTAATAGATCTGGATTGGAGATTGCAACTGGTACTCAGACAAGAGGTAATCTATTTCATTTGAATTCTAATGAGAAGACATGTTTGATTTCACAAATTGATGAGAGTTGGCTATGGCATAAAAGGCTATGTCATGTGAATTTTGATTGCATGGTAAAGATCAGTTCAACTAAGGCAGTTAGAGATATACCTAAGATTGTGAAGCTCTATAATCTGGTATGTAAGGAATGTCAAATGGGAAAACATGTCAGAACCTCTTTTAAGAGTATACAAGATAAATCTAATGATGTTATTGATCTTATTCATTCTGATTTGTGTGGCCCTGCTAGAATTAAAAGTTTTCAAGGTGATAGATATTTTATGCTAATCATTGATGATTATTCTAGAATGATGTGGGTTACTTTTCTAAGGGAGAAATCTGAGGCTTTTTAAAAGTTTAAAATATTTAAAGCTAAAATTGAAACTGAGATAGGATTGAAGATTAAGTGTTTAAGGTCAGATCATGGTGGAGAATTCACATCCAGTGAGTTTAATATTTTCTGTGAGAAGCATGACATGAGATAATTTTCTTCTCCCCGGACACCTTAGCAAAATGGAGTTGTGGAGAGAAAGAGCATAGCTATATTGGATGTTGTTATAACCATGATGATGGAAGCTAATCTAACTCATATCTACTAGAGAGAAGCAGTGAGAAAAATAGTATAAACATTCAATAGAGTTCATATCAAAGGAGAAACCGGTAAGATGCCTTATGAATTATGGTTTGGAAATACACCTATAGTTAAGTATTTCAGAATCTTTGATAGTAAATGTTATATCAAGAGAGATGATTTCATTGGAAAATTTGATCCTATATGTGATGAAGGAATATTTATTGGTTATTCTAATGAAAGAAAAGAATATAGATGTTATAACAAAATATTGCAGAGAATTGTGGAAAGTGCTAATGTCAAGGTGGATGAGCTGAATAAAAGTCAAATCGAAGTTTATGAGAAAGAACCGGTAGTGGAAATCATCATAACTAAATTGGTAACACCTTTACCAGAATAGAATGTTGAACAAGTTACTCCAGCAGTATCAGAAAATTCAATAGTAATCAAAGAACAAGAAATAGGAACAGAGAATTAGAAGACTCCTAGGTATGTAAGGTTGAATCATTCAGAAGATCAGATCATTGGGGATAAAAATAATGGAGTGATGACAAGAAGGAGATTGATAGCTAATGAGGTATGTTTAATTTCTCAAGTTGAGTTGGTATCATTAATTGAAGCATGTAAAGATGAATATTGGATGAAAGTTATGGAAGAAGAGTTAGATCAGATAGAGAAGAATAACACATGGATTTTAGTTCCCCAGCCTAAAAATAAGAATGTTATTGGAACTAAATGGGTTTTTAGGAATAAATTAAATGAAGATGGAAAAGTTGTGAGAAATAAAGTTAGATTGGTTTGTAAAGGATATTCTCAGAAGGAAGGAATTGATTATGGTGAAACTTTTGCACCTGTAGCTAGGATTTAAGTTGTAAGATTATTTCTTGCCTATGCTGCACATAAAAACTACAAGGTCTATCAGATGGATGTTAACTGTTCTTTTCTGAATGGAGATATTGATGAGGAAGTTTATATTGAGCAACCTGATGGTTTTTCACTTTCAGAGGATAAAAACATGGTTTGCAAGTTAAAGAAAGCTTTATATGGATTGCAATAGGAACCTAGAGCTTGGTATGCAAGGTTAGACAAATATCTTTTGAAGCTTGGTTTCAATAAAGGTAATGCTGATAGTAATCTATAAAGTCACTGGTGATGATATAATTATTTTGGAGGTCTTTATTGATGACATCATTTTTGGAGGTGAAGATAAGTTGTGCATGGAATTTTCTATATGGATAAAGAATTTGAGATGTCTATGATTGGGGAAATGAAATTTTTCTTAAGTTTGTAGATTTATCAGACTGATAAAGGTATTTTCATCTATCAAACTAAGTATGATAGGGAGATGTTGAAGAAATTTGGTATGGAATATTCTAAACTGATTAGTACTCCTATGGTTAGTAGTGAGAAATTGACAAGGAAAGATGAATCTACACCAGTAAATCCTACAAGATACAAGTCTATGACTGGAGTCTGCTATATTTGACTCAAACTAGACCAAATATAATGAATTTTGTTTGCATTTCATCAAGATATCAAAATGATCCTAGAGAAAATCATGTGAGTGTATTGAAAAAGAATTTTAGATACTTGCAAGGTACATCTATGGTTTGTGGTACCCTAAGGATGATGACTTTACTTTATGTGCATATACCGATGCAGAATGGGTAGGTGATGTTGATGACCAGAAAATTACTTCTAGTGGAGCTTTCTTTCTTGGAAAGAAACTTATTTCATGGATCAACAAGAAACAATCATGTACTTTTTTATCTAGTGCTCAAGCTGAGTATGTTGTTGTTGCTACTAACTATACAAAAGTTCTATGGATAAAGCAAATGTTGAAGGATATAATAGTGAATTGCAATGGATCAATAGTTATTCACTGTGATAACTCTTCTACTATAAACATATCAAATAATCCGGTATTTCACTCTAAGACAAAGCACATGTCTATCAAGTATAACATTTTGAAGGAGAAGGTGGAAGAAAATGAAGTTAGACTGGTTTATATGAACACTAAAGAACAAATTGTAGATATCTGCACTAAACCTTTGCCTAAAGAATCATTTGAGTACCTCAGAGATAGATTAGAGGTTTCTTCCCCTCTGGTAGAAAACTAATTGATACTGTTTGGAATCAGTTCAGTATGTATTATCAGAGATATTATTCATTCTGGATTGATGTGGTGATACTACTACTCAGGGGGAGTAGTTAGTTTTGTGATTCACTGGTTTGTTTATTTTTCTTTGATATTTATGTCAGATCTTTGGCACTGATGTCAAAGGAGGAGAGATATTCATGTGAAAAAATTGAGGAGATACATACATTCGAGGGAGAAATTTGTAGAACTTAACTGTGATATCATCTACAAGAAGAGTATGGATCATAACTTCATTTCTATATTCTTTTATGAGAGATTTGTTTTGCATTTCTTGGCACTTGGATGTTTTTCACATCTAGTGTTTCCATCAATGCCAAAGGGGAAGATTGTTGGCCATTTGGAGGAATTGATTATGTGTTGCATTGATGTTTTGTAATTGATGTCAACACTAGCTATTTTGGCTTCTTTACTAGTATCCTTCTGGTCCCGGTAGGTTGTTTGGTTTCTGGTTGGTTTAGATCATGATGATCCGATATGCTCCGGTATGTTTTGGCTTATGGAATTGGCTTAGATATGCTATTCATGCTACTCAGATACATGTTTAGTCATTTGGTTTTGATTTGGTGATCAGATGTTATCCTATATGATTTTAAGCTTGGTCTATTGATCCGGTCAGGGTTTCACTGACAGAGCTTTTTTGAAGATACTTTGATATTATGCATAAGTAGTGTTGGTGCGGGTTCTAGTAGAGTTTCAGGATGTTGATGGTTATCTTGTTTGTGCACCAATTGATTGGTGGTGTTGCATTTAGAATCAGACCTATTTGGTTGTATCTAGGTTATGGACTGACTTAATGTAGCGTGTTGATTGGTCTTCTCGATGTGTTTCTAGGATGTCTTATGGGTTGGCTATTATTTGTTTGGTCTCAGGCCGACATGTTTTGTAATTATGTAATTTCTTTATTGTCTAGTGACTGAATTTATTGTCTGTGGTCGAGGGTTTATATATATGATGTAAGATCTCATTATAGATCATATGTAAGGATATAATTATGATATGCAAGCAAATAATGTAATTATCATTCATGCAGAGGATTTGGTCGATCATTTGTGATTGAGTTGGGTTTATGTAAGAGGATTTAGTCCTCCAATATGAGTGTAATCAAAATTATGCTCAAGCATAAGAGATTCTATTATTGCAGTTCATTCTTCCATTCGAATTGTAGTCTGGATTTTTATGTAGTCAGTGAGACTCCTTTTGTAATGAGTAGTGTGCTCTAGGCTGTTGGCCTTCTTGTAGGTGCAGTCCCCTGATTTGTAAACACATACTTACTACTAAAGTATTATCTGGCTATGGGTAGGCTTCCCACCATGGTTTTTCCCTTTACCCGGTTTTTCATGTACAAATCTTGGTGTCATGTGGATGGTATCTATTCTCTAATTGTGTTTTATGCTTAATTGGTATATTTGTTATTTTGGTAATTGGTTTATGCATTCTGATATTGATCTTTTGAGTTTTGGTATTAAAGTTTTAATTGATTAATATTTTGGTAATTTGGTGACAATTAATTTACTCCCCCTCTCAGTTGTCTTCTAGTTATTTGAATTGTCTAACAAAGACAAGGTTATAGTGGACAAAGAATTGGAACATATGCACAATGAATCAAAGTCCATATAAAACCTTCTTCACAAGCTAGTATAGAAGGTCTAGAATGTCCTCATCATTCAACTATTTATGGTCTCCTTAGGGTGAAAAGGTTTAAGGAGTATCTTGCAAGACATAGAAATTATCTCTCATCTAAAGGTGCTTCTTCCTCAAATAATCCTTTTTTATCATATCATCAAACCTACGATCATCATGCCAATGATTGTCCTGATTTTCAAAAGGGAATACAAGGAATCATTGATAATGGAACTATCAAAATAATAATAGAAGACAACTATCCTCCTTCTATAAAACCTTGTCCTACATCTCAATGGACAAGGCCTACTCCTATTAATGATCAAGACAAATTAGCTACAAGAATCTTTTGGAGATTGAAGTATGATAAGAATGTTGTTTTTTTCTTTATTAAACTTAATTACAATTATAAGAATAAGGAAGGCGATGAATATTTTCTTTTTCATTGTAGTTATTTCCATTCTTTTTGAAATTGTAAATAGGATTCCCACAGATACTGAGAGGGGGGGGCTGAATCAATATCTAACCGGTTTGATGATTTTCTTAACTTAAAACATGTAGAACATATTAATACTATATACTGGTAAACATAAAGTAATGCAATAAACAAAGATAACAACAACCACATGAAAAACACACCATAACACAGTAGTTTAACGAGGAAACCCGGTGTGGGAAAAACCTCGGTGGGATTTGTGACCCACAATATTCACTTATTGGCCAATAAGAGAATATTACTGCTACAATAAGGGCCTGCACATGCAGGAAGGCCAACTGCCTAGAGCTCACTACTCAATTACAAAATGGGAAGTCTCACTGACTTACAAAATGGATTATATAAATCCAATGTCTTGTATTTCTTAAAAATAGCATCTATTATGCCAGATCCAGTACCGGTTTATAGCTCTGCTTCATACATAAACCCTTAACCTATAATTCACATAATAGGTCTTCCTTATTTTGCCTATGTATTTCCTTCCATCTATTACAAAATATTTTACAATGATCTCTTATATATATGAGTCATTTTACAACTTGCCAAGTCGACTTACAATGATTTTACAATAATTAATAAAATAATTTACAAACAAAATTCTTGTCGGCCTTTGTGCCAGTGGTCTATGTGCCGGTGTAGAGTCTGACCTTGCTAGTGCTGGTAAATTGTCTTGCTGGTGTCATAGGATTGTAAGGTTGCCATTAATGACAAAACCTTCAATCAACTACAATGTCTCATTGGAGTGTACATTTTCCAATAGTAAATACTTTAAAGCATTTGTTAAGGACCAATATGATTGAGCTCGCATACCTCTTATGGCTGATCTTGCACTTTTTCTTGGTGAAGAGGTAGTGCATTAGCACTCCATTCACCCTATCATGTTTCTCCTCACACTATGACACTAGTTTTTTTACTTAATTAGGGACTCTTTGTCATGAGTGGTGGTGCTATTTCAATAGCAACCTACTTGGGCAACAATATAACTCTTCCTTTTCTCCTCGCTTGGGGGTCAAGGATAGTATATTCAAATTATCTCTCCTTTTTAAAGACTACCTCTTCTTTTGAGTTGCATTGTGCATATCTCTATGTCTTGTATTTCATTGAATATTACTTCATGCAGCTACATGTGTGTTCCTTGTTAGGACTTTTCTTTACTTGAAGTGGTGCATCTGCTTATGTATAATTTCTCTTGGGAGGTTATGTAATCCTTCTCATTGTCCCTATACTTGGGGTACATTGATTTCTCTTATCCTTTTTAAGGATCCACTTTTCCTTTGCTGAATGGTGTTTTCTTATGATAGAATGTCATTCCTTCTGTGAAGTTGTTTGTTTGCTCAAGAATTCCCTTATACAAGAGGTGTGTATCCTTAAATACAACCTCTTCTACAATTGGAAATTCATATCTACTATAAACAAACCCTTCACTTTGGGTCAAAAGTGTGTCATCCTTCATCAAGAATCCCTTTCACCTAGCAATAGTGGGAAGATGTGCATTCTTGTTCTCCTTTCTCTCTTTTTGTTGATGATGCTATTTTTCTTCGAAAAAATCCTCTTGGAGGTAGATGTCTTTGAGGAATGATCTCTTCTCCTCCAAGTATTCCCTTTACACCTGTTACAAGATATCTCTTTTCCAACCATCTTGTCCTTTCTTGTAAGAGTAATTCCTCTTTAGCTTGTATTTATGAACACTGTCACCTAGAAGGATATCTCTTTGGTTTTGAAGGTGTGCATCCTTGTTTCTAGCTTCCTTAAGATATCAACATAGGAGTGTGATAACATCTTAGGTGGGGGCCATTGCATATCACCCTATTTGTACAATTTTTTTATATGTCTTATATGAGGTGTTCAAAAATCAAAACTAGACAAAACAAAGTCTTATATGAGATGCTTCATGCTTGAAACTACACATAGCATTTTTATATATTGTTTCCATTGTATTGCTATTGATGTCTACCGATATGTATTCACTAGTATGGATGGCTACCGATATGCAATGTGTATGCAAGATGTAAGAAGAAGATGTTACCGGTGAGTAAGCATAAGAAAGCATAGAGACAACTAAAGGTAAGACTGGTTATGCCAACAAGTATAGCATGATCAACATGTATGTAGTAACAACTACTAAATAGGGGCACCAATGAGCATATATGAACAAGCAAAAGACAAACTAACAGAGTGAGTGATTGTCGGATCACATAAAGTGCAAACACATAACCGTGAGCAATCCAAGTTAGCTTCATGTAACCAAAAAAATACTAAAGATATGATACAAGGGTAGGTTGGTCATTGCATGACCGGTAGGGAAAGAAGACTGTTAGCAAAAGGCAAAAACTAGTAGTGTGTTTTGTCGATGACTAAGTCTAAATCGACACAATGGACTGAGCTAAGTTGGATGCCGAATGAGATGCCACGTAGTCTCCAAGTGGCAAGTGAACAGTGCATCATCGAAGTAGTCGGTGATTGGTAAGACATTTAATGCAGTCTGCATAAATCACGGGATGATGGTAGAGGTTTGCGGCTCGAAGCAAAATGACAGAGTGAGATTAAGATTGGTAATGTAAGGATTGATGTAGGATGTTGTGTAGAAGATTAGATTTGGTGAAAAAAAATATCCAGAGCATTTCTGGTGATTGACAAAAATAAGAGTTGTGTTTGCCAAATATAGTAAGCATTTTCTCTAAGGAATGGAAATGATGGTGAGGCTTGATTTGTTGTAGGTTGTCAGTCATGGAGAGGAGATCTGATTTCATCTAATACAGTTTGTGGTAGGTAGAAGAAACCCTAGCCACAGATAGTTTGAACCTCTTTCTGGAGGAAAATTTCATGTATAACTATATAGATTGAAGAGATGATAGGTGATGCCAGTTTCTAGAGAGGAGTGTGCTTGAACAAATAGAGTGAAGATCAGACTGAGAAGAGTATTGCAACTAAGTATTTGAAGGAGAACTGGTAAGGGGGTTTAGTAGAGGTTTAACCAATAGATAATAGAGCTGAGGTGAACCGGTAGGAAAGCATTCGAGAGTGATAGAGTGTAGGGTGAGTATTAGAGGAAGTCAAAAAAGGTAGAGATTGACTGGTAAGGAATCAAAGAGAGTAATTGATAACTAGTAGTGAAATAACCAGTGAAACAGAGAAGAGTTGTAGCTGATAGAGAGAATTTGAATAGGTGTTACAAAACTCATTTGTAACAAGGTACTTTCATTGTAATAAGTTGTTTTGATTAAGTAAAAGTAGGTATTTGAAAGGTACCCGAACCTTGTACAAGCCAGGAGATCAGAATAACAAGAAAGAAAAGTTCTTAATCAATTCAAAAAAATAGAAAGATCCCACCCGAAAAAGGGATCAACATTCATAACATAACATAAAAAACTAGAAACAGACAGTGAAAAGAAAGCACAATGACAACAAAAAGATAGAACCAAGGACCCCTGTAGAAATAGAGACAAAGACCTAAATACTTTTTGTGATTTCTTCAGCATGAACAACCATTCGTTTCATGTTGTTTGCCGAGGTCTTTAATTCCTCTAGCTCATGAGCTTTGATGTCACCCTTGATCTTTGTATTAGCTCTGGTCCTCTTTTCATGACCCTTCTTGTCTGACTGCTCTTTATCACCATCCTTCTCTGCATTGTTCTCAAATCTATTGATCAGGGTGTTCATGTTATCCATCGAAGCTTTGAGGATCTAAAAATTTTGATCTGCAATCTTCTTAACATTGAGTTCCAGTCTTTCAATTTTTCTACCCAAGTTGTTCATTTTATTTTCCATCTCCTTGTTATCTCCCATCTCATTGACCTTTTTTTCATTGCTATGATTTTACCCACCTTACATTCAATCGCTTCTGCATTGTGTAGAATAGCAACCAGTTCCTTAACATGTTCTGCCAAGTGCTTATCACCAACTATAACTCTTGTGATAGCCTTCAGATCAGTGTTCAAACTATTGATATCCTTCACCATGGTTACGATGGTATCACAGAAATCTTTTATAGTATCATTATCACCAATACCACTTTTATCCCCTTTATCCTCCTTCTACAAACTTGTGGTATTAAAAACCTCAATGTTTCCCATCACCACGTTATCCTCCACCTCTTTATCTTGACCCTCATTCTTCTTGTTCTCCTCAACATCCTCCTCAAAATCAACCAGAATATGGTTGATGTCTTTATTGTTACCCTTTTTAGGGTTCTTCTTCTGAGTCCACTTTCCAGTTGCTTTCCCTTTCTTTCTTTTTTAACAAATTTTTTCTCAAAGGATTCAGTTTCATACTCCGACATGTCTAAATCCACCACAATCCTTTTCATCTTAGCCTTATTCCTCCCTTTTTTGCTAGTCTCTTTCAATTCTCCCTCAGTCTCTAAATCAAAGTTGAATCCACTGGCTTCACTCTCCATAGTCTCATCTCTTGCATTTTTGCCTTTAATAGGCTTTTCAATGCATTTCCCCTTAAGAATTTCATAAACCAGGACCATAAGCCCCTGGTGGAGGGCATGGTCACCTTTGGGATCCTTCTGAACCTCCTTGATAGTGTGGTCCATAGAATAGGCAAAGTAATAAGGCAAGCTCACCTTTTTCCCATGGCAGAAATGGTTGAGCAAGACAAAGTGATGACCATAGGCTCTAGTAAACCTACCATCCAAAGTAATGTAGGCGATAGAAGCAAATAAAGAAAACCTCCATGGCCTACAAATCCTCTTTGGAGCATGGTAGGAGTTGTCAATTTTAACCATCTTTCTCCTCTCATCGTCCATGACTGGGAACTTATCCGCTACTTTATCTGATATGTTGCAGTCCCTGTAAAATTTCATTCCCTCAATAATCATCCCCATGGCCTCAACAATGACTTCCTCATCAACATTCATCCTCTGGAACCCAACCAAGATTTTGTCATTTTTCCAGTTCTTGATGAAATAGTTGGTAATAGTGGGATCTTTCCCACTTAGCCTCTCCATGAACACATTCAAACCCCCCTACTGAAGGATATCCCTGACTTCATTGTTCTTTCTCTAGTCAGAGCAAGAGGTGGGTTCGAATATTTTCTTGTTACCTCCCATTTTTTCAGCACTTTCCTTAAAATTCCTTCTCTCGGCTTGAAAACCTCTCCTCTAGTTTTTATGGATGCCCTATAAGAATGCCCAGAATCTATGCCAGATAGTTATGATAAGACACCTATAAAAATGTTCATTATCTTTGAAATAAGCCTGCATCAAAAAAGGTGAAAGAGGCATTAGAAATAATGATTAAAAGTACCATGTTTCCTAGCCTGGCTGTGGTCCAGATTAAGCAGGGATTTCATTTCACTTGCAATCTCACTTTCACCATAACTAGTAATGATGTCTTCTGATTGGAAAGCCAGGTTGGCACCCCAATTAGCACAAGAATTGGCCTCCCTATACACGTGTAAAAACACACATTTCAAATTCTTCGCTGATTTTCTTAGTTTCTTTAATAGCATTACTAATTGACCAAGAAGGCGGGAATTTCATATTTAAACAATTGATTATGTTCAATGAGTCTCCTTCACACCAAACTTTATTGTAGTTAGCTTCCTTAGCAAGGATCATCCCATGATAGGCCGCCATTGCTTCGACAATATGATTTGTCTGATTTCCTATGGGAATACTTTTTGTGATTTTGCATGTTCCCCATTCATCCCTAAGGACCACTCCACATCCTGCAACACCCGGATTACCCTTTGAGGCACCATCAAAATTAATTTTCATCCACCCTTTGGGCGGACTGACCCATATCACACCCTCTCTAGGGTTGATCTGAAAGTACTCTCGACCCTTTAATCTCCACTTTTTGTAGATAAATTGATCATCCTTATCTTGAGGATTATCAATGCCTCCTATGATATTCATATTTTCCACTATATTTCTTTTTATTTTTTCAAACACAATTTTTTCCTTAGAAACCTTTTCTTTGAAAACTCTGTCATTTCTTTCTCTCCATATACCCCAACACATATGAGGTAAGGCAATTTTCCACAATAAAATTATGGACTTATTCCTTGAAGGATGATGCCAAGAGTTGAAAACCTCCTAGATCGACTCAGGGAAACCTCAACTAATTTTGAAGTGGTCCAGATAGCTTCCCCAGACATTAGTAGAGAAAGGGAAATGAAAGAGCATATGATTAATGGTCTCCTCATTCTTATTACACAGAATACAAATACTAGGCATGCTAATACCTCTTTTTCTAATATTCTCAATTGTTAGAATTTTATCTTGTAGGGTTGTCCAAAAAAAAATGTTAATCTTAGGGGTGAGGCCTTTCAATGTTAGAGAACTATTGATGATACAGAGAAGCCATAGTGAAAGTACCACTTGCTGTGAGTTTCCAAATTAATTGGTCTTCCTCTTCAAACCTTACCATAGAGTTCATAACTTTGTTCAAACTACCCAAGGACCGATCCACCTGAGATAAATCCTTCCACTGTCCATCTTCCCAATAATCATCCACCTTAGATCCAAATCTTTCCTTGCACCAGTTCTGAAATCTACTCCACTCAGGGTTTTCATTCAAAGGGGACTCCAGCAACCAAGAATCATCCCAGAATTGGATAAGATTCCCTTTCCCCATTTTCCATTTTGCACCTCTGACAATTAGGTCTCTTATTCTAGAAACATATTTCTAAATATTGGATCCAATTGGGATATTTTCTGCTTTAAGAAAGCTTTGAAGAGTCTGACATTGACTTTTATATTTGTTATCCCATATCAGTTTCCACTCTCCTTTATTTTTATACCCTCTCCAAATCTGCTTAGCCATAAGGAACTCATTTATGTCTCTTATTCTTCTAAGGCCTAGTCCTCCCTTTCTTATAGGCTTACATACCTTCTCCCAGGCAATCAAATTCATTCTCTTCTTCTCCTCAACCCCTGTACATTAAAACATTCTCTGAATCTTTTCAATAGCCTCCACATACATGGTAAGAATTCTAAAGAGACTAATGGCATAGAGAGGGATACTTTGTAGAGTAGATTTCAGCAGCTAAACCTTACCAGCTTGTCTAAGAAGAGCACCCTTCTAGCCATAAAGCTTCTTCTGGAATTTATCCACCAATGCTCCCCAAAAAGTATCAAGTGGATCATGGCATAAGGGGAGCCCCAAATAAGAAGTAGGAAGACTTCCAACTTTACAACCCAGGATATTACTTATTTTAATCCTCATTCTCTCTGGGGTATTGATAAAATAAACAAAAATTTTAGACCAATTAATAAGTTGTCCAGTAGCTGAACCATAGCTATCCAGAGCCTTCTTTAAACTTCTAGAGTCCTGCACCATAGCTTTCCCCATTATTATAGAATCATCAACAAATTGCTGATGGGAACAAATTTGATCCGTAGAAGATGGATTCAATCAACAAAACTCCCCTTTCTCAACCAACTTTCCAATACATCTCCCCAGACACTCCGCCATTATAATAAAGATAACCAAGGATAGGGGATCCCCCTGCCTAAGGCCTCTAGAAGATTTAAAGAAAGGAGAAGGAGATCCATTCACTAAAACAAAGAAAGAAGACAAAGAAACTAACTACCTGATTGTTAGGAATCCCACAGATACTAAGAGGGTAGGGTGAATTAGTATCTGACTGGTAATTAGAATTTCTTAACTTAAAACATGCAGAACATATTATAACAGTGTACCGATATGCAAGAAATAATGTAATAAATAGAATTAAGAACATCCACATGAAAAGAACACCATAACACAAGGATTTAATGACGAAACCCGGTGTGGGAAAAACCTCGGTGGGATTTATGACCCACAATATTCACTCACTAGCCAATAAGAGAATATTACTTACAATAGGGGCCTGCATATGCAGGAAGGCCAACTGCCTATAGCTCACTGCTCAATGGAAAGTCTCACTAACTTACAATGTGGATTATACAAATCCAATATCTTGTACTTCTTTACAATAGCATCTATAATGCCTGATCCAGTACTGGTTGCTGCTCTACTTCTTACATAAACCCTTCAACCTATATTTCCCATAATAGGTCTGGCTTAATATTTCGCATACATCACTTTGTTCACTTTCTTCCTTCCTTACTTACAAAAGTCTGCAATGATCTATTTTATATATAAGAGTCATTTTACAACATACTAAGTCAACTTACAAAGTTTTTCAATAATAAACAAAATATAATATAACAAAATCCTGTCGGCCTCTGTGCCGGTGCCAGCGTCCTGAGTGCCGGTGTAGAGTGTGATCTGCTAATCCTAGTGCACTAACTTGTCAGTGTAATGCCTTTTCTGATATAATGCCTTGTCAGAGCCATAGGATTGCAAGGTTGCCATCAATGACAAAACCTTCAATCACCTACAATGTCTCATTGGAGTGTGCATATGCCAACAATCTCCCCCTTTGGCATTGATGGCAACACTCATGAGAAATTTCAAAAGTGTATCAAAAAATTATCCAAAAATATGAAGTCCAAAAATGTTACCAAAAATATGTGTGCTCCCCTTGAGCATATGATTCTTGTGATGTTGAATTTTCTCATCCCACTACTCCCCCTTTGGCATCAATGACAAAGGTTGTCAAGATGTCAGTAGAGTTTGTAGTTTCAACCTTGTAACTGGGTAGTTACAATTTGAAATAGATCCACCAAATTCAAGTTTATACTCTCCATAAACTTTTTACTATCTCTTATTGTTGTCTATATTCTCTTAACTGTACCGGTGAGATGCTACAAACGCTCTGCTGGTGTTTTCTATCCCTGTATTAGTGCCTTAGATATTTCCTTCCGCAGTGATGCTAGATGGTCCAATCTTGGACTCAGTTTTAATCTTAGATGTTTTGCCTTATTCACTATTCTCTCTTTTTCTCTTTCCAATTTAAGTAATTCTTCTTCAAAATTTGTTATCTTCTCCTCAAAAACTGATAGTGTATCAGGTGAGTTAACAAAATTATCTGCAAGATTATTGATTTCATCCTGTACCTTGCTCATCTTTTTATCTATATCTATAGTCAAAAATTTTGTCTTACATGTGTCTTTGTATAGAGTCTTGTACTCTTTCAATAAATTACACAATTTCAGTAGAAGTGTGTCAAAATCTCTATTACACTTCTTTATTTGGTCATCAAAGAATTTCTTCTTTTCAATTTCTACTTTATCCTTCAATGTCTCTTCCTTTATTTTCTCAATGTTTTCTGTGATATATTTACACAAGGTATCAAGTTGTCCTAAAGAATCTTTATTGTCTATATTACAATTAGGAGCAATTACCTTCAAAATTGATATGGTATCATCTATTGCCTTGTAAGCTTGTGAGCTGCAGCCTGTTATCTTTTTAATTGAGTCCAATAGTACCTCAGTCACATTAGCTGATTTGTAGCCTGATGATGAACCTAGATTCTGAGTACCGCCAGTGGAAGTAACCAAGCTTGTATTGACCTTTGGTAGGTCTGTTTGTGTCTGCATTTCCTTTAGCAATGGTTTTTCTACTTCTCCAGTTGCTGATGGCACTGTTTCCTTCTTTTCCTATTCCTGTTCAGGAGCCTTTTTCTTTGTTTGTTTCTCTGTTTGTTGCATTGTCTCAATCTGAGTCTGAGTCTCTACCTTTTTGCCTTTGTGATCTGCCAGTTTCTCCTGTGTGTTATTAGTTTGCTTAGCTACTGAAGGCTCACTAGCCATGTTAGTCTTATTAGTTGTATCTTTGTCTACCACAATGTTGATCTTTTGAGTATCAACATCCACAATATATAAGACTTCAGGATTAGGATTGCCATCCTCTACATCCATACTCTCGGTTGCCGGTTGATCTTTTGTAGTTGTTGTTTTTACTGGTGGAATAATCAAAGGAGGTTGGGGTAAGTTGTCTTTAACCTTGATACTAGGTGGTCCACCAACTTTACCTTTACCCTTGTCTCTTTTTTTCTGATATACCTTTATAAGTTTGGGGTTCATGTATTCTTCTTGTTTTTCTTTTTCAACTAGGAATATATCCCATCCATTTTTTGTCTCCTCAGTCACCTCATTAACTCTTCCAACCATTAAAGCAATGTGCCAGTGTGCAGTAGAAAATACTAACCGGTTAGCTTGAGAAATTAAGTCATCAATTTCTTTGGGTGAATTTACCTGATATACAGCAAGTAGCTTCTCTATCTTTATTTTCTTGTCCAGTTCTATTACTGCTTGTCTTCTTGCTTCTAGTCTCTTAAAAAGTTCATCTAGAATTTCATTTACTACTTCCATCAAAAATTTCTTATACATATCCATATGCAATATAACACTATTTTCTACTTGTTCTTTTTCATCAGTTGTGTGTCATATATTTTCTCTATATTCTTCAATTTGCCTTCCTCTGTAATTTCATTCAACGGTATATCAAGAGGGGCCAAGTCCTTGTTTGTCATCTTCTTCTTTTTGCGTGTTAGTTTCTTCTTCTTTGATGTGGTCTTTCTCACTAGAGATCTCACTACTTGTTGTTTTTGTCTTGTCCTCCTAGGTGAGGGTATGGTTGCTGGTGAGGGATCTCTTTTCCTTACAACTCTTTTGAAAGTTGCAGGCATGTCACTCTCCGAAGAAGTACCTACCGATGATAGGTGAGTTTTAGGTTGTGGAGCTGCTAACTCATCCTCTGTTATACCAGTTTGTTTTAACACATCTTCTTTAATGGCCTTTGCCTGTCTGGAACCTTTTCTTACAACTGCCTCAACCTTTTTCACTCTTTTCTTGGATTGTATTTGGCTTTCAATAGTTTCTACACTACCAAATACTTATTCCTTAGGTTCTTTAGGGGCTTCCAGAAGTGCTTTAGCATATGTTTCAATTATATGATTATCTGTTTCATAACCCATTTCTGTTACCCAAACTGTCCTAGGGATGACTGCTTCCATCTAGATCTCATCCTGCTTGATTACAAAGCATATTTCATCCTTATATTTGTCAACAATCTTTTGTGATAGTCGGATTCTTTTCTTCATTTTAACCTTTAGTGCTTGAAAGAAATCATGGACATTGTTTTCCTTGTCTTCTCCCATATTATTGAATAGTTTTGTTAACTATTTGCCTACTGGTATACCATATCCAAGTTCTTTGTAGCCTATACTGGGAACCTATCTGGTTATATGTAGCATCAGACATACTAGTAGATTTCCAGACCTGGAAGTTCCTTTCTTGTCTTTCTTAATCTTGCCTAAGTTGTCAATTAATTCGTCCTTCAACCACTCACATATATCAATCTTTGCATTATCTATGACCATATCATAAGCACTCTTAATGCATACAATTGAAAGTTGAATTAATTCTATTTGCATGAGTAGCTTTATACCCTAATATCATGTTGATAAATCTCACATTAATGTCTATTACATCATTTACTCTTAAGGACCTTTTATCGTATGTTGCACCAGTTAACTGAGTAACTAGGTCATTGGATACCTTCTTAGTTTTGTCTGGTCTTTTACCGGTGGTTGATAACCCTATGACAACTTTCACAGCTTCCTTAGTGATTTTGTGGATTGCATCTAGCCAGAAAAATTCACCATGTACCCTGCTTAAGACTATCCTAATCACATCCTTGGGGAATTTAGGAATGCTAAGGATCTCTGTAAATCCTAGGGTTTCAATGATCTTATGTTCATCTTTTACATTGTCAGATTCATCACATATCACAGTTTTAAACATGGTTTTAATCTCTTCATCTCCTAGTTCCTCAATGTTACAATGAATGTAAATTCTGGGGTCTTCAACATAAACAACTCCCTTAGGAATTTGAGAAAAAGCACCTAAGGTATCATCTTTCTTTGCTACTTTGAGAACTAATTGAAATATGGGCCTAGGTCTTTTTATAACTTCGACAATAGTAGGGTTCACTATATATTCAATTGCAGAGGTGGATGCCATGATAAAATACCTTTTACTGCCTTTAGGATGGATGATTGCTTGGAGTATTCTTGCCTCTTAGCTCAGAATGCCTTAGCTCAGAATCTTTGTGCTCTTCGTAGGTTTGAAATATTGGTGAAATGAAATGGAGCCAAAACCTCAATTTTATAGTGTCTTTTCTCCATCTACCACATTAAATGCATGCCAGTTAAGTATTCACTTCACATTGTCTGCCGGTAATAAGTAATTTCCAACTTTTTATCTCTAACCGAGGGAATAATAGTACATGTGTCCTTAAACCCTCAAGGAAACTTTCTTCAATTAGATGAAGAACTTCCTGCTGGTGGAGCACTATTCTATCCTACCGGTGAAGCACTGCTTTGTCCTATCGGTGAAGCATTGACTAGTTCTACCGATGGAGGAGTATTCCCAATATTTAGATCAGCTTTTCTAATCCATTGTTTTGAGAATTCTTGCTTAACCTCTTCAACTTTTTCTTTACCCTTCAAGCTAGAACTTTTGTTGTCTACTGATGATCCTTTACTTTTATAGAATTTTGCAATATGCCCAATCTTGTTACATGCATAAAAAGTCACATTATTCTTTTGAATAGCTTTCCCATAACCTATGCCAGTTTGTGTTCTGCATTGATTAGATAAATGTCCAAATCTTCCACAAACATAACATCTCACATTCATTCTACAATTTTCAGAGTTGTGACCAACTTTGTTGCATTTTGAATATTGACTGGTGGGTGTGTTGATATTCTGATAATTTCTAGATCTACATTCATTTTCTCTATGGCCATACTTATTAAAGTTAAAGCATTTTCCATTGAATTTATAAGCATTAGCTTGTCTTACCGGTTTGCTGTGATCTTGAGTATTTGCAGTACTGGAGCTTTCACCAACTTCAAAGCCAATTCCATAAGTGTCACCTTTAGGTTTTTGATTCTTCAGCAAGGTGCCAAATTCCTTTGAGCTTTTCTTGAATTTTTCTTTATGTTGATTTGTAGTTTCTAGTTCTCTTTCTAAGACCTCTTTTTGTCTCATCAGTTCATTGGAGTCATTCTGAGTGTTCATCAGATCTGTGTTCAACATGTCATTTTCATAGCCAAGTCTTGTGTTTTCATTTGTTGCATCACTTAGTCTTCTAGTCAATCCTTCTTCATTCTTCTTCCTATCCTCAATCTCTTTACAAAATCTCATAGTCATATCATGCATCTCATTTTTTGTTGTCATGTTCTCTTGTTCCAGCTTGCTTATCTGATCATTAAGTGATTCTTTTTCATCATTCTCATTTTGCAACTTTTCACAAAGTTATCTTCTCTTATTTCTTGCAACAGTAAGATTCTCTTGAAGTGCCTAAATGATATCCTGAGCTGCCCTTAAATCATCTTCTAGTTTGATACTTTTCAATTTCTCTGCATCATAGTCTGAGAGAGCTCCTTCAAGTTGCTTCATCAGATTTTCCATCTTTATCGGTGTCAAGATCTTCCTCAAGCTATTAGGCTTCTGAAAATAGAGGACCAGGCTCTAATACCAATTGTTAGGAATCCCATAGATACTGAGAGGGGGGGGGGGGTGAATCAGTATCTGACCGGTAATTAGAATTTCTTAACTTAAAACATGCAGAACATATTATAACAGTGTATCGGTATGCAAGAAATAATGTAATAAACAGAATTAAGCACATCCACATGAAAAGCACACCATAACACAAGGATTTAACAAGGAAACCCAATGTGGGAAAAACCTCGGTGGGATTTGTGACCCACAATATTAACTCACTGGCCAATAAGAGAATATTACTTACAATAGGGGCCTGCACATGCAAGAAGGCCAATGGCCTAGAGCTCACTACTCAATGGAAAGTCTCACTGATTTACAATGTGGATTATACAAATACAATATCTTGTACTGCTTTACAATAGCATCTATAAAGTCTGATCCAGTATCGGTTGCTGCTCTGCTTCTTACATAAACCCTTCAACCTATATTTCCCATAATAGGTCTGCCTTAATATTTTGCATACATCACTTTGTTCACTTCCTTCCTTCCTTACTTACAAAATGTCTACAATGATCTCTTTTATATATAAGAGTCATTTTACAACATGCCAAGTCGGCTTACAAAGTTTTTCAATAATAAAAAAAATATAATATAACAAAATCCTGTCAGCCTCTATGCTGGTATACTTCCTTTCTTTGTGTCGGTGCCGGTGTCCTGAGTGTCAGTGTAGAGTGTGATCTGTTGATGCCGATGCACTAACTTGTCAATGTAATGCCTTGTCGATATAATGCCTTGCCGGAGCCATAGGATTGCAAGGTTTCCATCAATGACAAAACCTTCAATCACCTACAATGTCTCATTGGAGTGTGCATATGCCAACAATCTCCCCCTTTGGCATTGATGGCAACACTCATGAGAAATTTCAAAAGTGTATCCAAAAATTATCAAAAAATGTGAAGTCCAAAAATGTTACCAAAAATGTGTGTGCTCCCCCTGAGCATATGATTCTTGTGATGTTGAATTTTCTCATCCCACTACTCCCCCTTTGGCATCAATGACAAAGGTTATCAAGATGTCAGTAGAGTTTGTAGTTTCAACCTTGTAATTGGGTAGTTACAATTTGAAATAGATCCACCAAAATCAAGTTTATACTCTCCATAAACTTTTTACTATCTCTTATTGTTGTCTTTGTTCTCTTAACTGTACCGGTGAGATGCTGCAAATGCTCTACCGATGTTTTCTATCCCTGTATTAGTGCCTCAGATATTTCCTTCCGCGGTGATGCTAGATAGTCCAATCTTGGACTCAGTTTTAATCTTAGATATTTTTCCTTATTCACTATTCTCTCTTTTTCTCTTTCCAATTTAAGTAATTCTTCTTCAAAATTTGTTATCTTCTCCTAAAAAATTGATAGTGTATCAGGTGAGTTAACAAAATTATCGGCAAGATTATTGATTTCATCCTGTACCTTGCTCATCTTTTTATCTATATCTACAGTCAAAAAGTTTGTCTTACAGGTGTCTTTGTATAGAGTCTTGTACTCTTTCAATAAATTACACAATTCCGGTCGAAGTGTGTCAAAATCTCTATTACACTTCTTTATTTGGTCCTCAAAGAATTTCTGCTTTTCAATTTCTACTTTATCCTTCAATGTCTCTTCCTTTATTTTCTCAATGTTTTCTGTGATATATTTACACAAGGTATCGAGTTGTCCTAAAGAATATTTATTGTCTATATTACAATTGGGAGCAATTACCTTCAAAATTGGTACGGTATCATCTATTGCCTTATAAGCTTGTGAGCTGCAGTCTGTTATCTTTTTAATTGAGTCCAATAGTACCTCAGTCACATTAGTTGATTTGTAGCCTGATGATGAACCTAGATTCTCAGTACAGCCAGTGGAAGTAACCAAGCTTGTATTGACCTCTGGTAGGTTTGTTTGTGTCTGCATTTCCTTTAGTAATGGTTTTTCTACTTCTCCAGATGCATTCTTTGTGTGTTTGATTACTAGTGTCTTCATTACTTTACCATATGCACACACATAGTTGGAAATTGTTTGAAATTACTGATTCACCCCCCTCTTAGTGACATATTATGTTATACATATATGTCTTTTATGGGGTACACATTCTCAACACCAAACAAAATTCCTATATAAGATTTTCTAGAAACTAGGCATATGTTTATCTTTTATGGGGTACACATTCTCAAAACTAGACAAAACAAAGTCTTATATGATATCTTCCTGAAACCACACACATTTATTTTCATTTCATGTCTTATACAAGTTGTTGCATGGTTGAAACCAAAAAAGTAAAGTCTTATATGAGATGCTTCAGTCCTAAAACTAGACAGTGACATATGCGACAACATGAGTGGAAGTAGCAAAACATAGATATACTATTTCAAATCTCCTCCCTAACATAGATCAAATAGCATAGCATGGCTTGCTAGCTCATGGCACTTATATGCTCTCTTTTATTTTCCCCATGAGCTCATAACTTTTCTATTTTTGGATCATGGTTCATCATTTGATGCATGCTCATGCTCTTTTGATGTGATCACTTGTGTGCTCGTGATAGCATTTTGAAAATTATATTAGTGGTTGAGAAATTTTCATTATCAAGGTCTCTTCAACTAATAGTTGACTTAGAGCCTTTTTGTATTGTGTGTCTTGTGTCTTTATTTTCCTTTTTTTTTTTTTTGTGTGTGTGTCTTTGCTACTTCCACTCACGTTGTTGCGGGCTTTGTTCCTCAAAATTAGTGATGTCTTATCTCATAGTGATCTCACTCCTAATTGCTCCTCTCTCTCATTTTCCTACAAAGTTACCATGAGTATTTCCATAGGCTCGTAATCCCATTAAAGTGGGGGCTAAATGTAGCATCACAAATTATAACCGGTCTAATTTGCACCTCATGTTTGTGCTTCTACTTTAGCATGTCCTATTTCCATCCCCTCTCTAGGTCCAATTTAACCCTATTGTCCATCGTTGATGTCATGAATTTTGGTATTATGGATATTATGCATTGGTTTTGTCATTGATGTCAACACTTATCAACACTCATCCTTCCGAAGATCTTTGGTTATGTTGAACTGGCACATTATGTTCACCGGCATGTTAAGTGACTTATGCACAGTCACCGATATATTGTTCACCAACACTAAGGATGATTTTTTATCATTAGGAGATCACTTGGTTATGTCAAAGACATGGTTTGGACACTTGGTTTTGATAATTTGGTAATTGGTCTAATTGGTTTAATATATTTGTTGTTTATTGGCAAATGGGTCTAGGTTATGGACCGACAAGCGTTATCTATTCCAGATCAACATGACATGTTCTGAAGATGGTTTAATCAATTAATATTATTGTTGAGCTAACATGATGCATCGCATCTTGACTTACTTGTAATAGATTTTATTATATTATTCTTAGTAAGACAACTTGCACATTTGGTCTTAGGTTTTGGTATATATGTAAGATCTCAATTGTGAGATTGATAGAGAAGAGATAAGGTAATATAAGGTTGTGATTCTCGATATATGCAAATATAAGTAGAGATACTCACGCAGACATCATTTGAAGATTCAAGGAAGGTTTGAAGAAGACAATCAGACCTTAATTGGTACTGAATCTAGCATTGGAGATGCTACTTTGAGCAGTACATTATCATTGGATTTAATCATCCAATTGTAGTCAGTGTGACTCTCATTTTGTGATTGAGCAGTGAGCTCTAGGCAGTTGGCCCATCTGCATGTGCAGACCCCATTTGTATACACATAGTATCTGCAGTAGTATCATTTGATTGTGGGTAAGGTTTCCCACAGTGGTTTTTCCCCTTATAGGGTTTCCACATACAAATCTCTGTGTTATGTGTTGTGGATGTTGTTTCTCTTTCTATTTCATGCATTAAGTTTCACCGGTACTGTTATTAACTATTAATCTGTTTACCGACATCAAGTTTGGTTTACTGATATTAAGTATTAATTTTGGTTAAAGTATATTTCGGTTGAAATTAATAGACAATTGATTCACCCCCCCCCCTCAGTTGCCTCTGGGTCCTAACAATTGGTATCAAAGAAAAGTCCTCTTTTTGCAGAATTTTAACAACTTGAAGAGATTCTATGGCAACTAACTATTTTAGGAAGGATAGTCTGAAACTTGATGGAACTAACTATAGTATATGGAAGATTAGAATGGAGACTCATTTAAATTGCATTGGAAGATACATATGGGATGTTATAGAGAATGGTTATGTTGGTCCTACACTAGGTCAATCTAATCCACCTACATTGAGTAAGGATCAAGAGAATGATTGCAAAGCAAGAGTAGCACTTTTGAGCACCTTGTCAGATCAACATATCATGGGATTATTAGACCGATCTACTACTAAAGATATTTGGGATAAATTGGAGACATTGAATGAAGGTGATTCCACTGTCAAAATTGCAAAACTGGAATGCTTCTAGGTCAGGTATGAAAATTTGAATTTGGGAGAAGATGAAATATTTTTTTCTTTTATGGAAAGAGTTAATGAAATTGTTTTGGGAATAAAATGCTATGGAGGTTCCTTGAGTGAAGATGAAATTGTTTCTAAAGTTTTAAGAGCATTTCCACTGGCATACAAAATGAACGTAACTGATATTAATGAGTTGAGAACCATGTCTAATACATCAGTGTCTAGAGATACCTTGGTTGAAAAAATTTCAGCATTTGAGCTTGAGGAATTTGGTCATGTTTCTACAACTAAGATAGATTTAGCTTTCAAAGCATCATCATCTATAGCATCTTCATCATCAGCTGATAAATCTGATTGGAAAGAACTTTATGCAAAAGAACTTGAATACATCGGGAGAGAAAATGAAGAACTTGAAGAGCTTGAAGAACTATTTGCAAGGAAAATGCGTAAAGGTCCTATTGAAAGTAAGTATGAAGGTAAAGCACCTTTAAAATGTTTTAACTATAATAAAATGGGTCATATAGCATCTAGATATCCAGAAAGACATGCAAGATTAAGAGAAGAAGCTAAAAGAACATATAAGCCTACCCTGAATATCAGAGATACCGATTCAAAAAAAATAGAGACAAATCTTGTTACCATGTTGATGGAGTTACTGATGATTCTGATGAAGAACCAAGAGACAATGGATGGGCTTTTGTTGCAATAACAAAAGATCAACCAGTACCTACTATTCGACCAGTAGAGCAGGCCTTGGCAACTAAAGTTGAAGAAAATGATGAATGGATTATAGATTCTGGATGTTCACATCATATGATTGGTGATAAAAGTAAATTCTTATCTTTTTTAGGAATACAATGGAGGTTTAGTAAGATTTGGAGATGACAAAGCTTGTTTGATCAGAGGAAAAGGCACTATATCTTTTGATGGTAAGCACAATACTGACAATGTTTATTATGTTGGAGGTTTGAAGCACAATCTTTTGAGTGTTGGTCAATTAGTTGAAAAAGGATTTAGTTACAATTCAGGAATGGTAAATGCAAAATCATGAATAGAACTGGTTTGGAAATTGCAACCAGTAATCAGACTAGAGGTAATATATTTCATTTGAATAACATTGAAAAGACATGCTTGATTTCACACATTCATGAAAGTTGGTTATGGCACAAAAGACTGTCATGTAAATTTTGATTGCATTGTGAAGATTAGTTCATCTAAGGCAGTAAGGGATTTACCTAAGATTGTAAAACCTTATAATCAGGTATGTAAGGAATGTCAAATGGGAAAGCAAGTTAGAACAACTTTTAAGAGTATTTCTGAGGAAACCAATGATGTTCTTGATTTAATTTGTACTGACTTATGTGGTTCGACAAGAACAAGAAGTCTACAGGGAGATAGCTAGTTTATGCTAATCATTGATGATTATTATAGAATGTGTTGGGTTACTTTTCTCAAGGAGAAATCAGAAGCGTTTGGTAAATTAAAATTATTCAAGGCACTTCTAGAGAATGAAACCAATAAGAAAATCAAATGTTTGAGATCAGATCAAGCAGGTAAATTTACATCTAAGGAGTTCAATACATTTTGTGAAGTGAATGGAAGAAGAAGACAACTATCAGCACCTTAGACACCTCAACAAAATGGAGTTGTGGAAAGGAAGAATAGAACTATTCTAGATGTAGCTAGAAGCTTGATATCAGAAGCAAATCTACCTCATGTGTACTGGAGAGAAGCAGTGAATACAACTGTTTACACTTTCAACAGAGTTCACATCAAAGGTGAAACTGGTAAGACACCCTATGAACTATGGTTTGGTAATATTCCTACTCTTAAATACTTCAGAATATTTGGAAGCAAATGCTACATTAGGAGAGATGATTATACTGGTAAATTTGATCCTAGAAGTGATGAAGGAATATTTCTTGGGTATTCATCTAAGATAAAAGCATATAGATGTTTTAATAAGAGATTGCAGAAAATCATTGAGAGTGCAAATATGAAGATTGATGAACATTTTAGAAGAAATTCAAGGTCTATGGATTCTGAACCGACAGTTGAGATAATCACAAATGAACCTATACCAAAAGCACCGGTACAAAATGTTGATCCAGTCATACCAGCATCATTAGAGAATTCCACAGTGACTGAAGAACAACAACAAGTGAATACACCCAGGTATGTAAGATTGAATCACTCTGAAATTCAGATAATTGGGAATAAGTATCAAGGAGTTATGACAAGAGGAAGACTGGAAAATGAAGAGGTATGTTTAATTTCTCAAATTGAACAAACATTTTCCATTGAGGCATGTGAAGATAAACATTGGATCAAGGCTATGGAAGATTAATTGGAACAAATTGAAAAGAACAATACATGGACATTGGTTCCCTAGCCTAAAAATAAAAATGTAATTGGAACTAAATGGGTATTCAGAAATAAACTCAATGAAGATGGTAAGGTAATCAGAAACAAAGCAAGACTAGTGTGTAAGGGATATTCATAGAAAGAGGGAATTGATTACAATGAAACTTTTGCACCGGTAGCTAGAATTGAGGCAGTCAGATTATTTCTTGCATTTGTAGCACACAAAAACTATAAAGTATATCAAATGGATATTAAATGTGCATTTCTGAATGGCAATTTTGAAGAGGAAGTTTACATTGAACAACCTGATGGATTTTCATTAACAAATGATAAAGATATGGTTTGCAGGTTAAGGAAATCTTTATATGGATTGAAGCAAGCTCCAAGAGCTTGGTATGCTAGATTGGACAAATATCTTATAAAACTTGGTTACACTAAAGGTAATGCTGACATCAACTTATACTTCAAAGAGACTAATGAAGACATTTTGGTTATTGAAGTTTTTGTTGATGACATCATTTTTGGAGGAGAAGATGGATTGTGTAAATACTTTTCTAACAAGATACAGGAAGAATTTGAAATGTCTATGATTGGGGAGATAAATTTCCTTTTAGGATTACAGATTTCTCAGCCTGATAAAGGTACATTTCTATGTCAATCAAAATATTTGAAGAAATTACTGAAGAAATTTGGTATGGAAAACTCTAAACCGATAAGTACTCCTATGACTACAAATGATAAACTATCACTGAAAGATGATTCAACTCCTATTAATCCGACAAGATACAAGTCTATGATTGAAGGTTTATTGTATTTGACACAAAAAAGACCTGATATAATGAATACAATATGTATTGTTTCAAGATTTCAGAGTAATCTTAGAGAAAATCATGAATCAGCAGTAAAAAAGATTTTCTAGTATTTACAAGGCAAAACAAATCTCGGCTTATGGTATCCTAAAGATGAAAATTTTGATTTTTGTGCATACACTGATGCTAATTGGGCAGGAGATGTAGATGACAGAAAGAGAACCACCGGTGGGGCATTCTTTCTTGGTAGCAGATTGATTTCATGGTTGAACAAGAAACATAGTTTTACATCATTATCAGCAGCAAAATCAGAATATGTTGCAGCAGCAACCAATTGTGCTCAAGTATTATGGATCAAACAAATGTTGAAGGACATAAAGGTTAAATGCAAAGAACCTATAATCATCTATTGTGATAATTCAGGAGCAATTGATATATCTAAGAATCCGGTATTTCACTCTAAAACTAAACATGTTTCTATCAAATACAATTTTTTAAAAGAGAATGTAAAAGCAAAAGAAGTAAGATTGGTTTATGTGAATAGTAAAGATCAGATTGCAGACATCTTTACTAAGCCTTTGCCTAAGGAAACTTTTGAATATCTCAGAGAGTAGCTTGGGGTCACACCCTCACCAGTAGAGACTTAGATAGTTTATGCTTGGCATCAAACTAACTAAATTTACAAAGAAACCTTTTTTCGGCTTTGATGGAGGAGAGCTACTTCTCAGGGGGAGTAGTTGGATAAGTTGGTATTTGTAATTGGTTCTATGAACTAGGTGTATCTAGTATTTGTATTGCTTTGGTATTTGATATCAAAGGGGGAGAGATATCTATGGAAAAACACATTATCTTTTGGGGAGAGATTATTCATTGGGGGAGTGATTAAACAAATGCATAGATGATTTGTATTTTGATTTTTGGTATTGATTTCTGGAGATTGTTAGTTTTTGGTTTTTGGCATTTCTGCTTTAGCACTTAGATGGTTTTTCCATCTTATGTTGTCATCAATGCCAAAGGGGGAGATTGTTGGTATTATGGATATGTTGCATTGGTTTTGTCATTGATGTCAACACTTATCAACACTCATCCTTCTAGAGATCTTTGGTTATGTTGAACTGGCACATTATGTTCATTGACATGTTCAGTGACTTATGCACAGTCATCAGTATATTGTTCACCGGCACTGAGGATGACTTGTTATCATTTGGAGATCACTTGGTTATGTCAAAGACATTGTTTGGACACTTGGTTTTGATGATTTGGTTATTGGTCTAATCAGTTTAACATATTTGTTGTTTACTGGCAAATGGGTCTAGGTTATGGACCGACAAGAGTTATCTATTCTAGATCAGCATGACACATTATGGAGATGGTTTAATCAATTAATATTGTTGTTGAGCCGACATGATGCATCGCATAATGACTTACTTGTAATAGATTTTATTATATTATTCTTAGTAAGCTGACCTACACATTTGGTCTTAGGTTTTGGTATATATGTAAGATCTCAATTGTGAGATTGATAGAGAAGAGATAAGGTAATATAAGGTTGTGATTCTCGGTATATGTGAATATAAGTAGAACTACTCATGCAGAAATCATTTGAAGATTCAAGGAAGGTTTGAAGAAGACAATCAGAGCTTAACTAGTACTGAATGATGCTACTTTGAGTAGTACATTATCATTGGATTTAATCATCCAATTGTAGTCAGTGTTACTCTCATTTTGTGATTGAGCAGTGAGCTCTAGGTAGCTGGCCTATCTCCATGTGCAGACCCCATTTGTATACACATACTATCTGCAGCAGTATCATTTGATTGTGGGTAAGGTTTCCCATGGTGGTTTTTCCCCTTACAGGGTTTCCATGTACAAATCTGTGTGTTATGTATTGTGGATGTTGTTTCTCTTTCTGTTTCATGCATTAAGTTTCACCTATACTGTTATTAACTGTTAATCTAATTATCGACATAAAGTTTGGTTAAAGTATATTTGAGTTGAAATTAATAGACAACTGATTCACCCCCCCCTCCTCTTAGTTGCCTCTAGGTCCTAACAATGAACACCCTTTGGTGGGTCCTATCATGGGATTCCCTCACCCCTTGCTATTTATTTTGGTCTTGTTTTTAGAAGAACTAGGGTGTGGGATGCTTTTCTCTTGATCAGGGTGCCACAAAATGCCTTGGCCGCTCTCAAATGAGCTCCAATTTGAACTAGGGTAGGTTCTACATCTCCATGATAGCATTTAATCCCCAAGGCTACACATGATTGTTGGAGGTTGGGCTAATCGATAACTTTCCTAGGGAACCCTATATAAAGGCATCCTATCAATTCATTTTGACATTTAGGAGCTACCTAAAATATTTGTTCATCCATGAAGCATTCATCATCAAGCATTTTTTTAGAGATTCAAGGCACTGCATATTCATCATTCAAGCATTCTGGAGCAAAGTTACTTCAATATTCATGAAAGCATGTGTTTGATTTGTATTTTTTATGTTGATGCGTATGTTATTCCATTACATTTAGAATTTGTCATTATATTCAAACAACATTGTATCATCATCAACAATTACAGATTTGAGGTATATCTCCTTAACAATTATTTCGGTATTTGTATTATTTCATGCAAGGTTAATTCCTAAACTAGGGTTTGACTTAGGTAAACCCCTATTCCCAACATCTTTCCCTCTCTTTCTTCATGCATGAAATAGGTGTAGGAGTTGTACTAAGGAAATCTAGTAGAGTCAATGGTGACGAACAGGTTCAACTTTCATCAGCGAAAAATTTAGAGGACCAAGGCAGATTTGTGCTACCTAGTCCCAAAAAGCTAGGTCAAACTTCTAGGAATGGGTTTTGAATCTTTTTTTTTTTCCAAATCCCTATTTGTGGCTCTATGGGACATCTTTAACATTCTGTATTCATCAAGCTACCTCAAATATCTCTCATTTTGCCCTATTTTTGTAACTACATTCCAAATTTAACTAAGAAAGAGTATAACCAATCTCCAACTAGTTGAATCTAATCAAAATGTCTATCTTTTTCCCCAAATTTGGGATTGAGCCTAGATCTATTGGGTTCAATCCTCTTTCAATGTAGTCATGTTAATTGGGTTATTTAGTGGATTTACTTGGTGAAACCCTAATTCCCAATTTTACTCCATTACATTTATAAATAAATGGAGGTAATCCTAAGGAAGAGTTTCATAAGGACTTATAATGAAAGATCGTCAATTAATACATGGTTGGTGAAAGGAATGAAAAACCAAAGCCAAACCCTAGGAAATAAAAATAATAAGGTTATAAATGTAAATTTACATTTGAAATGAGGGTAAGTGCACAAAGATGGTGGTCAGAAAAGTGGACACCACCCAAAAAAAAACATGGAAAAACAAGCAACACATACGCAGTTTTAAATTTTGATTTCATCGCGAACTCGCTTAGGTTTGTTGTTCCCAAGCCTAGAGAGGGTAGCACGTACTAGGAAAATGAGTGCCTACATGCTAATAATCCTAAGATAACCGCGTACGCAGTGCCTATCAAAAAATATTTTAAAAAAATTGGGTCTTATTTTGCTTTGAATAGCACGTTTTTACTTTGTTTTTTCTTCATTTTCTCTCCTAAACTATGAACGAGGTGCTAGATTTCTCCTCCAGACTATGGATCAAGGTTAGTTTTTGTTTATTTTTGTCTTTCTTTCCCGTTTATTCAATTTGTTTTACATTTTGAATTTAATTTCATTAATTTTGATTAGGTTTTTTCATTTTTTGTTTCAAAAACTAGATTCTTCTAATCCACAACAAGAACAACCAAATGCACCTCTTGAAAACCCACAAGATGCACCCCCAATTCATCCTTTTGACCACACACTCGAAACACAAGAGCAATTAGTTAATTAGTTAGGACAAAATACGTCTAAAATCAATAGACTGATTGTTAAATTGAAAACATCCAAACTTGAGCATCATTAATCCCTCGTCACTAGCCTAGAAACATTAGCTAGTGGTGTCATAGTTGTTTCCACACAAATTACCAAATGGGGAAGCTTTAGGGATAGGTGTTGTCAATTCTATGCTAATGGGCTATCATATGACGGAGTAAAAAACAAAAATATTAGTAAACAACAAATATGTGCCCTTTTCATTGATCCCAAAACCGGTCATTCATTACCTCTTAATGCAAAGAGGTTTCCCATACATTGGTGTACCAACGTACAGATGAAGAATCTTTTTTGGCAGAGGTGGTGGATGACCTTTGATGATCCACCTTGTAATAATTATGAGGTGCCATTATATTTTTTGAGAAAATTATATTGTGAGTTTGTGCTCAATGTGCGTCCAAACTATTTTGACATGAGAGAGTTCCATGGTAGAGGTGATGGCTCTGCCAAAGATAGACCTAGAGCCCATAGGCGATTACCCACGGAGAGTCACAACCCCATAGCACCCAAACCCAAGGTGCATCAGGTTGTCCTAGTAGAGCTGAAAGAGTCGATGGAGCTACAGACTCTTCAGGTGGCCACAACATTGATTGGTGTCGTCATCTAGCATGGGATGTCATTAGCACACCCTATTGTATTGGATGATGAGCCATTAGTTGCTCTAGGTGGCGACAGAGAGCCCATCCAATATATGTGTGTCAATTGCTCGGGGATATTCTCGGGGATAGATGATGCAGCCAATGCAGATGGATCCTCATCTCATCTGTGCATGATTTGTGGGAGTAGATGTTAGGCCCGCACGACTGAGGATTTCGCGCTGACAGATGATTTGATGGACATGGTGTTTGCCCATGAGCAACAGACACAGGTGTGTTGATTTGAATTCATATCATTTTATTTATCAATCACTTTAAATTTGTAATTACATAAATGAATTTTCATTTATACATCAATTTAAATTGAGACAAATAATATGCATTTTTGGATGCAGCAATGGTATCTCATACTCCTCCCCCAGTTACTATAGCTACAACTTCGATGCTTGAGGTATAAATTTTATAACATGTTGAAATAGAATAGTACACTTTGAATTCAAAAAAATACAAGATATACTAACTATCTTTAATGCTTGGTCTAATTTTTGGTTTGTAGGTGTTGACAAGGGACCAAATGTCCTAGATTGAGAACATCATGCTCTTAGTGATCGATTTTGGCCTACAAGGCTATACGGTATCATATTTTGTACAACCCTTTTTATGTATTGTTTTGATGGAATATGCAAGTCATTTCATTTTAGATTTTTAAAATTATGTTTAATTTATTATCTGTACTAATATCTCATGTTAATTTTGTTTTTTTAGGGTACCCCCTCCACATCTAGGGCTCGTCCTAAGAAAAAGAATTCCTCAAAGATGCTAAAACGTGGGAAGAAGGTAATTGAACACATTTTTAGTTGTACAATTGTTTGAAAATGTTGAAATCAAGTATTAGTTGGGGTTTGTATATTGATTAGTGTTTTTTGTCTATTTTACATGTACAATGGCCATTGAGCTATGTGGATTTGTTGAATGCACCTGATTTGCACATGGATCAAGAGAGGGCAGAGGTATGTATCTCTACTTTATTTTCTTGATTTCATGATTATATGCATGCGTACATGTGATATATTATAATCTTATAATTTTTTCATACAGAAAATATCCATACCTATTTCATCAATGGTGAACCCTCCTCCATGCACTAGAGAAGTATCTTAGGATCCGGTACACTTTTGTTTGATATGTAAAATTAATTATTTTTAACCTACAATACTTATCATTATATTAATTATATGTAATCTTTGAACATTTTTTGTATAGGTAATAGTGACAGTTTCTCCATCGATGGTGATCCATCCTCAGTCCATTGGAGAAGCATCTCAGGCACATGTACGTCATTGTTCTCTATATTATAGCTTTTAAGTGTTTTTGATATATTTATGTTAGTATATTGTATTAATTGTACATTTAATCTACAATAGACCCCTTTATGGTACGGCCATAACGTGGATCCATTTAAGTATGTCTTCAAGAAAATTCCTAAGAGTGACAAGGAGAGGAGAGCGAAGACATTAGCTCCTAGATCAGCCGATGAGGTAATCTACATTTCAATTGCAAATGAATTATAGTTAAATGCATAGTTATGTTGTTAATTGTGAACTATTTTCTACAAAAGAATTCTAACTTGGCTTTTGAATTATGGTTTTGTAGCCATCTACAGAGTCGCGTACTGCATCGAAGAGGCTTGATTTTGATGATCCACCACAAGTTTAGGATCATATAGTGTTAGTTTTGGTCATAGAATGACCAATACATGTAGATATACTCTACATTTTTATTGTATATCGATTTGGACATGGCATATGCCACATTTTTGTAATACTTGTATTGACTTGGTAGACATGCCTTTTTTTATATATATAAATGTTGATATTTGATCCAATAAATGTGTACTGAGTTCATTATTTTGTATTCGTTGTATTTTGTGGTTGTCCTTTTATAAATTTAATTGATCATTTGCCTATGTAATCAACAATATGAACATAAACAACATAAATATATGATATAAAACATTGCAATAATGAAATATTATTTGATAAAATTTCTAAAATGTTGATTTAACCCTACAAAACTCCTTGTATTCGGTTCATTATATTGTATTCACTGTATTTGGTGTCTTCCCTTTTATAATTTTAAATGAATATTTCCATATGTAATCAACAATATGAATATAAACAACAAAAATTGACAATATGAATATAAACAACAATATGTGTTTGGTTAGAGAGCACCCTCATGCTCGCAATGGTCAAATTATGTTCATCATGTGGACAAACCAACATTGTGAGTGCATCTAGGTGGGTAGGTTTACACCAAGCATGCCCCTGTCATGCATCCCAAAACATTAGAATGTCGAGAGTCATACCATACCAGCGCGATCTCTCAAGTGCCCTGAGTCCAAAAAATTGTCAAAATTTGATGGACTATTCTTCAAATCCAAGACACATATGGTCGATCCATTTGAACTCGTGGGGTCATGTGAGGTTCCTCTACAATGGACTATCTCATTTTTTTACGACTCGAAGCCATTTTCAATTGGTAGCATTTTTTTGCCTGCTACAAAAACCGTCAGTTGTATGCAATGCAAAGTTGCAAGATTGGCTAGAATTGATTCGGTTCATCATGTGCACAAACTAACATCACAAGCGCATCCGGGTGGGTAGGTTTATTCTAGGAATGTTCCTTTTGTGCATCCCAAAGCACCAGAATGTTGAGAGTCATACTGTATCGAGGCGATCTCCCAAGTGCCCTAAGTCCAAAAAATGTCTAAATTTGATGAACTATTTCTTCAAATCCAAGATACATATGGTCAATCTGTTTGAACTTGTGGGGCTGCATGAGGCTCCTCTACAATGGCCTATCTCGGTTTTTGATGACTCAGAGCCATTTTCAATTAGAAGCATTTTTTCACCTACTGCAAAAAATGTCAGTTGCATGCAATGCAAAGTTGCAAGATTGGCTAGAATTGATTCGATTCATCATGTGTACAAATCGATGTCATGAGTGAAATGAGGTGGATAGGTTTATGCTAGGCATGCCCCTTTTGTGCATCCCAAAGCGCTGGAACGTCGAGAGTCATACCATACCGGTGCAATCTCTCAAGTGCCCTGAGTCCAAAAAATTGTCAAAATTTGATGGACTATTTCTTCAAATCCAAGATACATCTAGTCAATCCATTTGAACCCATGTGGTCACATGAGGCTCCTCTACAATGGCCTATCATATTTTTTGACGAATCAGAGCCATTTTCAATTGGTAGCATTTTTCCGCCTGCTGCAAAAACCGTCAGTTGCATGCAATGCAAAGTTGCAAGATTGGCTAGAATTGATTCAGTTCATCATGTGCACAAACCGACGTCATGAGTGCATTTGGCTAAGAAGTTTTACCCTAGGCATGCCCCTATTGTGCATCCCAAAGCGTTGGAATGTCGAGAGTCATATCGTACCGGGGTGATCTCTCAAGTGCCATGAGTCCAAAAAATTGTCAAAATTTGATGGACTATTTCTTCTAATCCAGGACACATATGGTTGATCCATTTGAACCTGTGGGGTTGTGTGAGGCTCTTCTACAATGGCTTATCTTGGTTTTTGACGACTCGGAGCCATTTTAAATTGGTAGCATTTTTTCGTCTGCTACAAAAGTCATTAGTTGCATGAAATGCAAAGTTGCAGGATTGGCTAGAATTGATTCGGTTCATCATGTGCACAAATTGACATCACGAGCACATCCAGGTGGGTAGTTTTATGCTAGGCATACCCCTATCATGCATCCCAAAGTGCCATAACATCGAGAGTCATACCCTACCGACGCAATGTAGAAGTTGCTTGACAACTTTTTTGACAATTTTTTTGACAAGAATGACATTTTTTGTTCAAATTATATGTTGTCTCAATCTATGACCCCTATGACCCGATAATGACTCAAATAATTCTCTATGATTATACAAGAATCAAGAATGCTCATGATTGACTAGGGACACATCACATACACTCAAAACATAGTCACAAAACATTGACACACAAAATAGTCACAAAACATTGTCATATATTATTCAAAAATTTGCCTCTAAATATGGTCAAATCATCTCTTGGCTATTTGATTACACAAAAAAGTATCTTACAAATCATCTCATGGGCTTTTATATAAAATTTGGCATTACAATATGTGTGATTCAACTCATCGCCATTTTAATATACAAATCATCTCATGGGATTTTATACAAAATTTGGCATTATAATATGTGCGATTCAGCTCATCACCATTTTAATATACAAAATTTGGCATGTAAATATGTACAAATCAGCTCATTGTCATTTAAATATACAAAATTATGCCCCTAAACATGTAAAAATTAGCTCATGGGCATTTATATATACAAAAAATGAATATAGAACAATTTATCGATGATTTAAACAAATTCTCAAAATCATTCTACTTTGAACTGTAGAATCAATCAAGTGAGCCTTCAAGATTGGCTCTAACTTGTATTGTGTCAAGTATTGCCTCATGGTCAAATTCATGAACTTTCCATAAAATCTTGTTATTAGGTCTACCACTATACTTAATCAAATGAATATTTGTTTCAACAACAAGGTTAGAGAAATGAAGAATATGTTTGTGTGTTTCAAAGTCCTTGAACAACCAAACATCAGAATTCTTGATAGGGTATCTCCGAAGCCACATTCCTGTCATGACAACAGACCCTATTGGGTACTCAATACCTTGTCCGTCAATGTTTGTGGTTGTCAATTTTCTTTTTGGCTCAACACAACAACACAAATAGTAATATGTTCCTTCTTCATTGTTCTCTTCTATAACAACTACATACACATGACCTACATTTTATAAAGTGTTAATTAATACCAAAAATAAAGTATGATGTACAACAAAATGAACCAAAATAAATACTTGCAAACAAATTAACTCAAAAAATCACCTGAATCCACTAGGTTGGATACATGGTCAAAATCCACTGATGTTTCCATCTGGCTCAATTGTAGTGCTTTGGGAATTTGATATGAATCAATGGGAACCAATAGTCTACAAGACCATTTGTCAACCCACTCTTGTGATTCACATTCTTCCCACAAACAATACATGCATGAAGAGAAAAAGCATACCATCTGTCTCATATAAATTACCAGTGAACTTGAATTTGAACTCGTAAATGAGTGCATGTCACTCGATCCTGCAACTGTACAACAATCTAGATAGTTTTCAATGTTAGTTTCAATGATTAACCAAAAATATCTATGAACCATTGACGTACCTAGATTACCTAGACCCATCGTAGACATACACCATCGCACAATTGTTTTTGTGTTAGGATTAATGAAAATCCCAAAGATACTGAGAGGGGGGGGGGTGAATCAGTATCTAATAGGTTAACAAAATATTTGGCCTTATTAAGTATTTTGCATTCCAAAATAGTGTACCGATAAACAAGAATTAATGCAGTAAATAGGAACAATAAAGACAACATAGAAAACACACCATAACACAAGATGTTTAATGAGGAAACCTGGTGTGGAAAAAACCTCAGTGGGATTTATGACCCATAATATTCACTGGCCAATGAATGGATATTACTTACAAGAGCAGGAAGGCCAACTACCTAGAGCTCACTGGTCAAATACAAAAAGGAAGTCTCACTGACTTACAAAATGGATTATGAGAATCCAATATAATGTACTACTACAATTTAGCATCTGCTATGCCAAGTTCAGTACTAGTTTAAGCTCATACTATAACCATAAACCCTTATATAAAATCTACCTTAATATTCGCTCATCACTTCTACATTATCCATCATGTTCATCCTCTATGAAAATGATTTACAAGATCTCATACATATATGAGTCTTATTACAATATGCCATGTCGGCTTTAAAAAATATATTTATAATTAAATACAATAAACAAAACTTTATTCCTGTTGGCTGGGGTGCCGGTATACATTGTTGTCGCTACCGGTGTCGATGTCTTTACCAGATGAATGTCAGGTGGTTTCCTGAAGGTTGCTGGTAGGTTGCCCTCAATGACAACACCTTCATTTCTCACTAGAGTGTAGAATGCCAACAATCTCCCTCTTTGGCATTGATGGCAACACTCATGAGAAAAATTCAAAAATTTGTTTCCAAAAATGAAGTCCAAAAATCTACCAAAAATGTGTGCTCCCCCTGAGCAAATGATCTCCTCTGATTAGCCATTTTTCTCTATCTACTACTCCCCCTTTGATATCAATAACAAAGGTTGTCAAAAATTTTCAAATGAGTGCAGATTTCAGCTTGAACTTTGTAACTGGTTGGTTACAATCTAGAATATGTCTGCTAAAATCAAGTTTAAGCTTTGAATAAACCTATTGTTGTCCTTCATAGCTGCCTCAATTCTCTAAATTGTATCTGTGAGATGATGCATATGTTCCTCCGGTGTCTTTTGTCCTTGAAATAATGCCTTAGAGATTTCTTTCCTTAGAGAGATAAGGTTATCTAACTTAGGATTGAATTTGCACTTAAGCTCTTTGGCTTTTCCCTTTATCCTTTCCTTCTCTTTTTCTAACTTCTCCAAATTTTCTTTAAATCCAACAATTTCTTGCTCAATAACTAATATAGGTTCAGATGAACCAATGATATTATCAGCTATATCATCTATTTATTTTTGAACTTTGCTAATTTCCTTATCAATGTTAACTGTCAATAGATTTGTCTTGCAAGTATCTCTGTACAGTTCCTTATACTCCAAAATTGTTGCATTTAGTGCTGGTAAAAGTGTATTGATGTGTTCTATGTACTTGTTTATTGTTTCCTCAAAGAATTTTCCTTTTTCCTTCTCCATTTTCTCCTTGAATGTTTCTTCATTTATTTGATCAACTATTAGTAAATTTCCAGAAATGAATTTAGACAATGTGTCTAACTGTCCTAAAGAATCCTTTACTTGATCTAAATTGCAGTTGGGTGCAATCAACTTAAGAATAGGAATTGTGACATCAATTTCCTTATAGGCCAATGCATTACAATCCATTATTTTCTTTATTGAATCCAAAAGTACTTCAATCACATTAGTAGGTCTAAATTCTATTAGTGAAGTACCAGATGTCTGGCCAACTACCTTTACAATTTTTGTGCTTCCGGTGGGAGTAACCAATTTGCCTAAATCAACCTCTGGTGGGTCAGTCTGTGTTTGCATTTCCACTAACAATGGTTTTGGTTTCTCTATGATTGTCGGTTTCACTACCTCAATGTGTACCTGTGTATCTATCGGTTTCTCTGGTTGTTTCACTATGTTATCCACTGTCGATGTCTCTATCACTGTCTCTATAGGTTTCTTTGTGCTTGCATTAGTATTACTAGTAACCATTCCACTATCTAAGGTTTCCATTGAATGCTCTGCTTGTTCTGCCTTCTTTGTTTGTGTTTTAATCCCAATGTTATTTCTCGATGTTCCAATCTCAATATTATCTGTTGGTGTCTCAGTATCAATATCATTCTTTTCTTTTGTGCTCTCCTTATCAACTACAATTTTTACTTCCTGAGTGCCAATATTCATAGTGTACAAAATTTCTAACTCAGGGTGGGTATCCTCATGTGGTGTATCCACATTCTCAGTAGCCAGTGTGTACTCAGTATTTGCTGGTGTAGTAACCAAAGGTGGTGGTGGTAGGTTGTCAGTCACTTTTATGTTTGGTATTCCACCAATTTTACCTTTCCCCTTGTCTTTGTCCTTTTGATAAACTTTGAAATTTTTTGGTCTTTTCAACTCTTCCTATTTTTCTTTCTCAACAAAGAAAATGTCCCACTTGTCTGTTGTTTCTTCTACAATTTCATTTACCCTGCCAGCCATTAGGCTCACATGTCAGTGACCACTTGAGAAAACTAATTTGTTAGCTTCACTAATTAGTTCATCAATCTCTTCAACAGAGTTAACCAGATGAACAACCAAAAGTTTTTCAATCTTTAGTTTCTTATCTAGCTCCATAACTGCTAACCTCTTAGCATCTAACCGCCTATATAATTCACTAGGAAAATCATCTACAACTTCAATTAATACTTTTTTGTAAATGTCAAGATGTAAAATAATGTTGTTCTTAATACTTTCTTTCTCTGCATCTATAAATGTATTGTATAGTTTTCTCACATTAGATAGATTGTTGTCATGAGTTATTTCACTCAATAAGTTATCCAAAGGTGGTATAACTTGTTTTTGTTTCCTCTTCTTTGGTGTCAACTTCTTTGTCAGTGGTCTCACTACCTGTTGCTTCTACCTTGTCTTCTTGGGTGTAGGAGAGGATACTGGTGATGGTTTTCTCTTCCTATCAACTCTTTTAAACTCGGTAGGTATTTCACTCTCAGAGGATGTACCAACCAGTGAGAGATGTGCCTCCAGTTGTAATCCTTCTATTTCACTTTCCTTAATACCAGTTATGTTTAAGACATTTTCCTTTATTTCCTTTGCTTGTTTGGTTGCACTTCTTATGTACTTTTCTCTTTTCTTCCTCTATTTCAATGTTTGTACATCACTCTCAATTGATTCTGCATTACTAGAAACCTTTTCTTCTGGTTGTCTAGGGGCTTCTAATAGGGCTTTGGCATAAGTTCCAATGATATTTACATCTTCCTCATACCCCATTTCTATTACCCATAAAATTCTAGGAAGAACTGCTTCCATCCAGATTTCATCTTTTTTAATTACAAAACATATTTCTTTTTCATATTTGTCTACAATACTTTGTGGTAATCTCTCTCTTGTTTTCATTTTTTCTTTAAAGGCTTTGAAGTACTCTATTATATTCTTATCCTTATCAGTGCCCATACCGGTGAAGATTTCTAACAGTTGTTTGCCTACCAATATATCATAACCAAAGTCTTTCTTACCAATACCGAGCACCTCTCTTGTGAGATACAACATCAAACATACTACGAGATTGCCAAAATGAAAAGTTCCTTTCTTGTCTCCTTTTATCTTTTTTAGATTATCTATCAATTCATCCTTTAACCACTCACATACATCTATTTTTGTATCATTGTTGGCCATATCATATGCACTTTTAATACATAGACTAGAAACTGAGTTCAGTCAGTTTGCATGTGTGGTTTTATAACCTAGGATCATGCTTATAAATCTGACATTCACATCCTTAACATCATTTACTCTCAGGGATCTACTATCATAGGTTGCTCCTGTTAATGTCATCATTGTGTTATTGGGAACCTTCTTAGTCTTATTTGGCCTGTTATCGGTGGAGGGTAAACTAGTCACTGCCCTAACTGCTTCCTTAGTGATTTTGCAAATAGAATCTAGCCAAAAGAATTCTCCATGAACTCTGCTAAGGACAATTCTTACTACCTCTTTAGGATATTCTGGGATGTCTAAGATCTCCACAAAACCTAAAGTTTCAATAACCTCATGTTCAGGTTTCACATTTCCACTTTCATCATAGATAACAGTTTTAAACATTTTCAATATTTCCTTAGAACCTAATTTCTCAATATGGCAACGAATATAGATTCTAGGGTCTTCAGCATAAGCAACACCTTTTGGAATTTTAGAAAAAGCACCTAGGGAATCATCTTGTTTTTCTATCTCGAGAATGATTTTAAAAACTAGCCTAGGGCATTTCACAACTTCTATAATAGTAGAGTTTGCAATAAATTCTGGAGTAGAGGAGGAAGCCATTGATAAATACCTTAAGCTGCCTGATAAGTTTGAGTTCTTGAAAGAACTTGCTTCACTTCTTCACTTTTGATGCCTTCGCTTGGATTTTCGTGCTCTCTGAAAGTTTGAATGCTCAGTGAATTGAAAAGAGGGACAATCAATGTTTTATAATGTCTTTTCCTCCAACAACCACAATAAATGCTCGCCGGTTAAGTGAAACTTAACATATCTGCTGGTAAAGAAGAAATCCATCTTCTCACCATCAACTGAGGGTAAATTTGCATGATTTTCAACTTGTTGCAATACTCCCAAGGGTTATCTTTTCAATTGGATGAAGAATTTCCTCTCGGTGGAGTAATACTCTATTCTACTGGTGAAGGATTAGTCTCATCAACATTCTGATCTCTCTTTCTAATCCATTATTTTGAAAATCCTTGCTTTACCTCATCTACCTTCTCTTTGCCTTTCAAACTGGGTCCTTTATTATTTGTTGGTGAAGTCTTACTTCTACAAAATTTTGCAATATGTCCAATCTTGTTACAAGCATAACAAGTCACATTATTCTTCTGAATAGCCTTTCCATATCCTATGTCAGTTTGTGATCTAAATTGATTAGATAAGTGTCCAAATCTTCCACAAACATAACATCTTACATTCATTCTGTAGTTTCCTTAGTTATGACTAACTTTGTTGCATTTGGAACATTGATCGGTGGGCGCATTAATGTTTTGATTGTTTCTAGATCTATATTGATTTTCTCTATGACCATACTTGTTACAGTTAAAGCATTTCCCATTAAATTTGTAAGCATTAAGTTATCTTACCAGTTTACTGTGATCATGATTGTTTGCAGTACCGGAGCATTCACCAACTTCAAATCCAAGTCCATTAGTGTCTCCATTAGGTTTCTGACTTTTCAAAATATCATCAACTTCTTCTGAACTTTTCTTGAATTTCTCTTTATGTTGTTTTGCAGTAGCCAGCTCTTTTTCCTAAATTCCCATCTGTTTCATAACTTCAGTTTTATCATGTTGCATATGAATCAAATCTCTCTTCAACATATCATTCTCATGACTAAGTCTTAGATTCTCATTTCCAACATCATTGAGTTTCCTAGTCAAGTCATCTTCATTCTTCTTTCTATCTTCAATGTCTTTACAAAACCTCATAGTCATATCTTGCATTTCATTCCTCATAGAATTGTTTTCTGGCCTCAATTTGTTCACAAGCTCATTAAGAGTTTCCTTTTCATCATCATCACTCTTCATCTTCTCATGAAGTTCTTTTCTTTTATTTCTAGCAATAGTGATATTCTCTTGAAGTCCTTGAATGAATTCTTGTGCAGTCCTTAGATCATCTTCAAGTTTGATACTCTTCAACTTCTCTGAATCATAGTCCATAAGAGATCCTTCTAATTGCTTTCTTAAGTTTTCCATCTGTACCAGTGTAAAAATCTTCCTCAAGTTGTTAGACTTTTGAAAATAGAGGACCATGCTTTGATACCAATTGTTAGGATTAATGAAAGTCCCAAAGATACTGAGAGGGGGGGGTGAATTAGTATCTAACCAGTTAATAGAATATTTGACCTTATTAAGTATTTTGCATTCCAAAACAATGTACTGGTAAACAAGAATTAATGCATTAAATAGGAACAATAAAGACAACATAGAAAACACACCATAACATAAGATGTTTAACGAGGAAACCCAGTGTGGGAAAAACCTTTGTGGGATTTGTGACCACAATATTCACTCACTGGCCAATGAATGGATATTACTTACAAGAGGGGCCTGCACATGCAGGAAGGCCAACTGCCTAGAGTTCACTGGTCAAATACAAAAGGAAGTCTCACTGACTTACAAAATGGATTATGAGAATCCAATATAATGTACTGCTACAATTCAACATCTTCTATGCCAGGTTCAGTACCGGTTTAAGCTCATACTATAACCATAAACCCTTATAAAAAATCTTCCTTAATATTCGCTCATCACTTCTACATTATCCATCATGTTCATCCTCTATGAAAATGATTTACAAGATGCCATGTCGGCTTTACAAAAGATATTTACAATTAAATACAATAAACAAAACTTTATTCCTGTCGACTGGGGTGCCGGTATACATTGTTGTCATTGTCGGTGAAGTGTCTACCAATGTCGGTGCCTACTAATGTCTTTACCAAATGAATGTCGGGTGGTTTCTTGAAGGTTGCCGATAGTTTGCCATCAATGAAAACACCTTCATTTCTCACTAGAGTGTAGAATGCCAGCATTCTGCATCTATCAACTCAGCACCAACTTTGTACTTCAATTCTTCTCTAGCTAGGACTCTTTTCACACATGCTCCTGCACCATCATGCTCTCCCTTACCATGTCCAACCTCAATGAAATTCCAAAAATGTTGTACACCGCTTGTCATACGCATCCTTGTCAACCAATTAAACATCCTTGCATTCTTCAATTGTGCGGTGCAATTATCTGACCATATTAAGTATCCTTGTACAAACTCCAATGAATGAGTATGATCATCACTTATGTAGAAGTGATACTCTCTTACAACCTTTCTATCCTCCTCTATGCTATCATCTGCATGCATGAATTCTATGTGTACAAAATTAGAAACTTGTGTAGAGTGACAATAAATAGATTGCACTTCATTTTGAGGTCGCAGTTTATAATTTTCAGCGAAATCAATGATAGAGACAATGGTGCCAAGAGGAAATGTGTCCTTACATAACTTGAATTTCTCATCTAACCAGCGAGCTCTATGTGTATGCAATATGTACTCATAAACTAGTTTCTCTTGAAACATTTTCATAAATTCAGCTACCCATATATCATTTTTCACTAGCTCACATCTCTTCAAATCTTTTCCATCTTTAACTCCATATGTGACTGTCTTGTATTTTCTGAAAGAAACTAGTTTCGTACCAATTTCATGTGCTCTCCAAATGTACACATCTTGGTAAATGTTGCAAACCACCACATATAGTACAAGAACCTTCCGAACAAGGCATCTTATAATAAAT
This sequence comes from Cryptomeria japonica, assembly GCF_030272615.1. Taxonomy (NCBI): domain Eukaryota; kingdom Viridiplantae; phylum Streptophyta; class Pinopsida; order Cupressales; family Cupressaceae; genus Cryptomeria; species Cryptomeria japonica. The sequence continues at coordinate 718,120,229 of NC_081411.1, read as the reverse complement.
GCAACCATCATGTCTATTACATAGCACACTTGAAATAAATTCTCTTACTGACTTAGGAGGTGCTTGTATATTGTATTCCTGCAAAACATCGTTAGTGTGCAAAGTAGAACAAATATGATGAAAAAATATCATAGTGCATGGAAAATTCAATATGCATCCTACAACAACACGTGGTGCATACATGATTAATCTTAATATAAAAAGGTTTTGCCATTTCAAAAAATCTTTGAGAAATTCTTATTTGAGGAAACTTTTGAAGGGATCTTTCATAAAATTTAGTTTGAGTAATATCCAAATAGTGTTTGGTAGGTGGCTCACAATTTTTAGATCCAATTCGCCTTCTAACAACATCTCTTTGGTTGGGTGAAACTCTTGTGTTGTCATGCCAAAAATTTTCAAATAATGTTCTTAGTGCATCAACAACAACCTTGTCTTTGCATGGTAGTCTACCTGAGAATGGCCAAAGAGAATTATTGTTAGGTTTCTCTATTTTTTCCCGTCTCTTTGATGCTTTACTTAATGTTGTTCTACTAATGTTTAATGACTTACTTGTTTTGCTTATCAAATGATCATTTTTTATTTTCTTGGTCATTATGGTTGATGTAATGACACATCGAGTAGCATTAGAATATTTATTACATTATTTTGAACCAATAGATTGATATGCATCAAATATATTTCTCACAATAGTTCTTTCACTATTACTTTCAGATGATCTTAGGCCTAGAATTTTCATTGTCTCTCTAAAATTCAAATTTTAAATCATTTGAACAATTAATTGACATCTTGCGGTTTGATTTAAGTTTTCAAAATAGTTTTGCCATATTATTTTAACCATTCTCCTACAAGTTTGTTCATTCATTTTATTGGGAATTGGCTTCAATATAGAGAAGGTGTATGTTCATCATTTAATTGATTATTCAATGCAGTATCTTCTTCAATTGCATTAGGTTCATACGGTAAATCAAATGTCTCTTCTTCAATTGCATTAGGTGCATTATGTTTGTTTGGTAAATTGAATTGAGGTGTTGAGGATGACATACCTTCTTCTCCCATTGTTCTTATGTCACGTAATTTCTTCATACGCTGCCTTTGTCTTTCCTTTTCAACCTCTCGTTGTTCCATCGTTCCTCGCTTGTTCTTTCCCATTGTTGATATCGGTTGTCCTAAATAGAATCATATTACATATGTATGTAACTTAAAGTTCATAAACAAACTAATAACCATAAATATGCATCTTATCACTATTTTTTGGAATCAAACTATTAAAAAACCACAATACTATTGACAAAACTAATAAGAACAACAATTCAATTATTTAAAATCATGCAAAAACAAAAAATTCACTTACTTCTATGTATAAAATAGTGATAGAAGTATAGACACAATTCTAGTGGGGCCTTCAATGACCTCAAAAACTTCTTTTGAGGCTGTTGAGGCTCTTGGGCAACTAAAACTATGTCTATGTACCACATATGTGCTATATTAATAATTGCATACATGTTGTTAGTCCATAAAATGTTGGCAAGCCCAATAGTATTTTTTTTCCCATTTTGTACTAATAAGTAGTGCATACGTGCTCCTAAGCCTAAAAAATGTTATCGCAGGGTAGAGAATAATGGACTCAGTGCCCTGTACGTGCTTACAAGTAATAGGTATTGCGTACGCGCTCCTACGCCTTAAAAAATTTATGGCAAGGTAGTGAACTAATAGGTTCAGTACCCCGTACATGCTATTGGTAGTAGAAAAAATGTGAATGAAAAGGGAGGGAGGGAGGGAGAGAGAGAGAGAGAGAGAGAGAGAGAGAGAGAGAGAGAGAGAGAGAGAGAGAGAGAGGGAGAGGGGGGAGAGTAGGGGGGGAGAGAGGGAGAGAAGAGGGGGGGAGGGTGGGAGAGAAGAAGGGGTATGGAGGAAGGGAGAGGGAGAGTAGGGGGGAGAGAGGGGAGGGAGAGGGAGAGAGAAAGGAGGGGAGGAGGGAGAGAGAGAGAGAGAGAGAGAGAGAGAGAGAGAGAGAGAGAGAGGGAGAGAAGAGGGGGGAGAGTGGGAGAGAAGAAGGGGTATGGAGGAAGGAGAGAGAGAGAGAGAGAGAGAGAGAGAGAGAGAGAGAGAGAGAGAGAGAGAGAGAGAGAGAGAGAGAGAGAGAGAGAGAGAGGAGGGGAGGAGGGAGAGGAAGAGAGAGAGAAGGAAGGAGGGAGAGGGAGAGAGAGGGAGAGAGAGAGAGAGAGGGAAGGTAGAGAGAGGGAGGTAGAGGGAGGGAGAGAGGGAGAGAAGAGGGGGGAGAGAGGGAGAAAAGAGGGGGGAGGGAGGGACCTATAATGACACCAAATAGCACACCATAAGACCTATAATGATACCAAATAGTGTCCTAAGGGATCATAGAACACCATATTACCCCTTAGGACACCATATGGTGTTGTTATGTGTCGTATGGTGTCTTAAGGGGTCATATGCTGTCCTAAGGGGTCACAAGACACCATATGACCTCTTAGGAAACAATACAACCTCTAATGACACCTAAGGGGTCATATGGTGGGCTAATAGGATTTACAGAAGAGAAAGAGGGATGGGGTATGGAGGAAGGGAGAAGGGGAGAGAGCAAGAGAGAGAGGGATGGGGTATGGAGGAAGGGATAAGGGAAGAGAGGGAGGGATGGGGTATGGAGGAAGGGAAGAGAGAGAGGGAGGGAGAGAGAGAGGGATGGGGTATGGAGGAAGGGAGAAGAGGAGAGAGAGAGAGAGAGAGAGAGAGAGAGAGAGAGAGAGAGACCTTGTATGCGTTTGAGAGGGGGAGACAATACACTTACATGTGTATATATATACACATATTATATATATAATATCATATTATACACATATTATATATACAATATCATATTATACAATAGTGTGTACGCGCTGTTTATAATAAAAAGAGTGCGTACGTGCTTCTTACACCATAAGTACCCCGTACGCGCTTTTGACTGTTTAGGATTGGAAACAGGCCTGGATGACAAAGCTACGGTTCGGAAGTTTGATTTCCCTCCATTTCTCTCATTTTTGACGTGTTTTATTTTATCAACTCGGTTTATTGACTTTGTCATCATCACGTTTACACTTCATCAAGTGGGTATTTCTAAAATTGCCACCATATTTCCACCCATCTTCTGAGCTTTTTAACCATATAATTTTTTTTCAATTTGAACAACAATAACATATTATTATTGAATTTCTTTTACCAGTGTCTCCATAGTTCTCATAGACATACGTGCACCATTTTTTGAATAACTTTTGATATACTTATCCAAATTTTAAAAACTTTATATATTATTGTAGTGCACTCGATTCTTTACAATTTAAAAAAAAAAATTGTATTTTTGATTTGTTTAGTGCAACTTATGCTTCGTGCACGAATAGGTACCTAATTTTTCAAGATGTGCTCGATTGGAAAAATCATAAAAAAAAAATACTCAACAAAAAATTATAGAAAAATATCCATCTTCTAGTGCTCACTCTTAACTATCTTTTTGCCAAAGGATTTGTCAAAATACTAAATCTAACTATGACTTTTTTGATGCACACGTCAGACACTATGTTATGTTTTTCAGAAGAAAAAAAATCAGGGTCAGTTTTTCATGCGCGAAGGATTTGACCCCCTTAATCTTATCCAATTTTGAAAACGTTTAGTAGTTTGGAAACTAGATTCAGAGTACTACAATATTTGTTCTTTGATTATCTTCATATCTTGAGTGGACGACTTTCAAATTTTGCCTCCAAGTTTAGGTTCACCTAATTTCAGAAAAAAAAAAAAAATGTCCACTTATACCCCCCTTTTTGACCACCATCTTTGTGCACTTACCCATGAAACAAATATAATAAAATATCAACTTTGAAATAAATTAGATTGACAAATCATAAGGTTCACAAAAATAAAGAGGTAAAATAAGAAAACCTCCTCAAAATATCTTGGTTAATCAATTAAATAATCAAATGATAATTAAATATTAACATATTTACAAATAGCTAAGGCTAGACATGTACCTTATTCTAGAAAAGAAACCTAAATAAAATTATAACTAAAACTAATTTATACCATTTTGTTAAGTGGAAGGACAATAGAGGTATAAAATCTAGAATTTGAAACTCGATGTATGATGAGAAATCTATAATGATCATACTTTATAAAATCTAAAAATATGTGTGAACATAGATTAAACTTGCACCTATGTCCTTGACATTACATTTGTGGCCTTAAAATGAGAAGTGTGACCTTGAACCTTTAATATGGCCTTGAAATTTGACATATTAGAGTAATCATCTCATTAGGTTGTTCACCTAAATAGTTAAAAAGTTGTGGTGTTAAAAAAACCATTAAAAATTTCTATTAAGGGATTAGAAGTTCTCTAGCTTCTTCCTTGCACCTTAGTTAAGCATGGATGGTTAATTCATTTTTTGTTAAAGTTGGAAGATACACCAAATTGCTCGTGTAATGGATGGGTAAGTGGCTAATAATGATGCTAAACAATGATGCTAAGTGTTCGAGATAATTTTGCAATGAAATACAAAAAAAAAGATGCAAGAGTAATAGACCCAGTGCAAGAATTAGGTTTTTGACATTTGTTGATGAAACTAAACTTACAAATACACAAAGGATTGAATGTTGATGGTGCAATTCTTTTGGTAGTAAATATGGAGTAGTTGTCTTCATGAGGGATGATTGAAATGGCTTAGAGGTGGTGTACTTTCATAAGTCCTAGGCTTACAACTTCAAGTTTTTAGCAAGTGATTAGATAAGCAAAAATTAGTTGAGATTGAGTCAAACTTAAACTCTACTTAAATTTGATGGTCCAAAACACATGTCTAATTTTGAATTAGGTGAAAGCTACAATTGTAATCCTAATCTATCTAGATCCAATAGTAATATACGATCTAGAAATGTTTTAAATAAGACTACAAATATATTTGTAAATATAAATCTAATCTAAGATCAATGATTATATCAAATCGAAGAAAATGACATACTAAAACTTGATCTAAAATCAATGAATATATCAAATCGAACAAAAGCAGATACTAAAGCTATATACTTAAAACACCTATACAAATTAGTATGAAACAAAGAAAAAAAAATACAAGCAATCCACTTTCCACAACCACACAAATAAAATATAATTTTTTTGATATTTTCCCCTATATCATGCTCCATCAAATCATATGCTGGAACTTTGAAAGCTTCTTTATTTTGCTCCTTTCACACTCCCCCTATTACTTCCATGGCATTCTAATAAACGAATCAAAACTGTTTGTTGATGGAGAAATGTAGAATTCGGTGGCATCTACGTAGAGAGTTTAAGCACGGAAATACAAAAATAACCACCATGAATTCACATTGCCTACATTTCTTATTCCTTGATTTGGCCTGCCTTCTAGATTCAACCATTCCATTCCCTACTGAAAGTGATCTCTGATATGACCTCAGAATCACACTATTTTGGGTTTGTGGGTCTCTTTTTTACATGATGTAGCTTTTTACTAGGACAATAATTCTAAGATATCAGGCACATGTGAAAGAAGTCAAAAACTATTGGACAAGATGAATATATATGTAATGTGAAAAGGCTTTATGATTCAATTATTGCCTACATAATATCGCTCAGATTTTTTTTTGGCTTTTGAGAACAAATGGCCCAGATCCACAGATGATGAGAAATGTCATCAAAGTGATCCCCACATCTATAGATTAGCTGGTGGACAAAGTACATACCTAATTTCATCATCATCAAGAGATAAATGTTATTTAAATTTATATAGATAGCGTTAGTAGCAAAATCAAGAGGCTATAGTATAGTGAATGGATAACAAATATTTCTTATTGTAAAATTAATGACTAGTTATATTATCTTTTAGTTGTTTCTGGATTTGATTGTATATCTAGTTACTAGCATCAACTTTTCAGATCACATTCTGTAGTCCATTATCAGTACATTCAAGAGTGTAAGGATCACGGAGTGTGAGCCGAAATATTGATGTTAAAAAAATCGACACTCAATCAAATCCAGAAGCAACGAAGATAATGGATTGTGGAAAGCTGATAAAATTGATTAGTTGTATGTCAAATATTCAATACATCTGATTTCATTTCTAAAAATCTAAAGATATATATTCGCCTAAAAATGATTATATTGCAACGTTCAATTCAGTTCAGTTCATCTAACCTTTGTTGTAAATTTTCAATAAACATCTTCAAATCTTTTAATATCTTATTGATGAATACATTGAAGATATCTCTACAATCTTAAACCCATTGAAATAAAGATCTTGAAATGACATTTCACTGATGATAGAATTTGAGTATTCTTGGAGCCATCAAAGAATCCAATGCTTTGATCTGCAAAACCTTAAGAGGGTGGTATAACAGTAAAAGGTAGAGGCACTCTTTGTACTTTCAAAATGATCATATTGAAATGCTCAATTCAGTTCAGTTTATCTAATCAATATCGTAAAATTTCAATACACATCTCGGAAAATCTTTTAATATCTTTTCAATAAACACATTTAAGATATCTCTACAATCTTAAAACCTTTTGAAATAAAGATTTTGAAATGACATTTCACTAAAGATAGAATTTAGAATATTCTTTGAAACCATGAAAGAATCCAATGCTTTGGTCTGCCAAGGTTGGTGGTATAACAGTGAAAGTTAGAGGCATTGTTTGTACTTGCAGAATGTGTTTTAGTCACGAGCAAGGCATAGATATGAGACCCACTTCCCTGCCATGTCAGGTGGGTCCTCAAGAGAAAGAGGACAAGCCTTCCCGCCCTGCCTGCCCACGCCATTTCCCACACTATAAATACATAATATATTCTCTGCTCTTGTTATGGTTTGCAGGTTTTTAGTGACTGCCCCCTTGTGCACGGTGTAATTTGTTGCTTTAAGAGCAATCAATAAGCAATGATTTATTTGTACCCTCTTGAAGAAAATGGCAAAGTGTTTGCTCAAATTGACTTTGGGCACAACAAATGCAGACCAACTTTGAATCTCAAGGTAAAAAAGCAATCATTCAGAAGAAAACTGGCTGATTCTGACTTGTGGTCTCTTCTCAACTTCTTTTCTTTGTTGCTTGTCTCACAATTGAATTTGGTTTCCCCATAACCTTTTTGTAGCTTTGAATTCACATGTAGAGTAGGAAATTTTTGGGTTAAGTGCAGATGGGTAGATTTTCATATAAATATTCTCAACACCCATATTAGTTCTGCAAATTATGTATTAGATATTATATTAGTCTTACAATGAAGAAGTAGAATATTCAATTTGTTTTTTAAATAGATAAAGATGGTAACATGAAACAGTCAAATGATATTGGGAGGAGGGCTTATCCCCCTATTGGATTACTAGGGCTTATCCCCCTATTGGATTACTTTACTATGAGGGGACAGGTTAACTGGGTTCTCTTCACTTGGTCGAGGATTGTTTGATAAGCAATGCCATTGTATTGTGTAGGTTGATGTATCTATTTTATTGGATGTTTGGTCAAATTGTATCTTCTAGATTTGAATCTTAGAAGTGATATGGTAGGAAAACAATACCATCACTCTTAATCATTATATTACAACTTTTTCACATCTAAGTCAATATATTATTTATGATATGATAACTAGAAAATGTTTTAACTTGATATTTCATTTAAAGGACTACAATATACAATTTGACTAAACTTAATCATATTCCAAGAGTCTAACCAATCCATCCTTAGAAGTCTTTATTCAAACTTTGATTGTACCCTCACTTTTTTTTAACTTGATCAAAATTAAAGATCTAATCTTATCCTTGTGCATGATTTTTTTGACAGAATTACCCATAAGAATTAGGCTAAATAGGAACTTGAATAATAAGTTTGAATTCTAAGAAAAGACAAACATATGAATACAATGTCAAGGATAAAAACTTGTAAGGATATTTTTGTATTTTTCAAACTAAGTCTATGATTGTTCAAGCATAAATTTGTATAATCTTTTGCATTAAATGAGAATTTTTTTCCAAAACTGAATGAACGTTATTCAACAAGTAACCTATAAATTTAATGTCATGTGACACTAATTTGATAGACATGAGGCTATTTTGGTTCAACTGAGTAAACCACCAAATACAAAGGTAGTCACTATTTTCATCTTTATTTTTCCCCATCAACCAAATATAAGGTGCAAGCACTACATTCATTTTAATTCATGTAGGATGAGAACATGTGAGTTCAATTACAACAACTTAGTTTTATGAGGATTACGCCCATCAATTTTTTTTCCAAATCATATTGATAATTTTTAATGCAAAAAGTAGTTATATTTGATAATTTTTATGATGGATTGAAAAATTATATACATTGTAATATTTTTTAATATAATTTTCTTAAATTTTATAAAGATAAATATTAATTTTGTATAAAAGTATTTTAAAATTAAATAGCCAATATTAAAATAATATTAAAATTGATTCAATATTTATTCAAAATTTAAATTGTGTGTTTAAAGTTAGTAGCAAATTATATAAATTTAATTAAAGATTAATATAAATAATTATTGCAATTGATTTTAAAGATGACATTAAATTATTCAAAATTTAAGTTCAAATATTTCATCCATATTTTATGAATTAATGTAATATATGTTTTCTAAAATAACACATTTATTCATTAATTATTTTAATGTAAAAATTATATTGATTTATAAAATGTTAAAATAAATTGATATAATTGATATTAGTTTTATATAAATTCAACTTAGAATTCATATAAATAAATATTTTTTTTTATTAAATTGATATAAAATTTATATGAACTATATAAATTTGATATTAATTTATAAAAGATTGGCACAAGTTAATCTAACTTTTAGATAAAATAATATCAAGTTACTTTAAATTAATAAATTTATTTTTAAATTATATTTAGTGTTTTTTGTAAAACTGATATATTGTTTTCTAAAATTTAGATTTTATAATAAATTTAATATTAATTTATATGACATTGATATTATTTGTAATTGATATCAATTTACATAAAAAATATTATATTATATAAAATTATCTAAAATTATTATAAATTGACATAACTTAATAAAAAATTAATCAAATTATACAAATTAAATATTTAAAATTGATATTAAAATTAAATTGAAAATTAAATTTTATACAAAACGAATAACTAATATCTTATATTTTATATAAAATTGATAGGAAATTCTATAAAAAATTAGTATAATTCTAATAATTGCTTAGATCCTTAAACCATATCATGGCATCACCTCTAGCTCTTGAGTTTTGCAAGGAGTTACCATTTTAATGATGTTGTGTCAGAATACCATACATGGATTTGCCCTGCTCAATATCTCAAAAATGTTTACAAGTGGGCTTGGAAGAGTTCAAGATTTTACATAGATGTCATGGATGGCATTTATGATATTTTGTATTTGTTGTGATGCATATGTTATGCTTTCTATGATTCATTTTTTATTGTTTTGTATTCTATTACTATCTTTATAGATATCTAATTTTATAGATGCCACTATTTAATGATCTCAACACCCTTTATATATATGTATGTATGTAGATATATACATACGTGCGCGCACACACACATATATACATATGCATATATGTGTGTGTGTATATACATATACATATACATATACATATACATATACATATATATATACATATATATATACGTATATATATATACATATAGATATATATATTTACGTATATATATATACATATATATATGTATATATATACATATATATACATATATATACATATATATACATATATACATATATATACATATATACATATATATACATATATACATATATATACATATATACATATATATACATATATACATATATATACATATATATATATATTTATATCTATATGTATATATATATATGTGTGTGTGTGTGTAGATATATATGTATGTATATATATATGTATATATATGTGTGTGTGTGTGTGTGCGTGTGTGTGTGTGTGTGTGTGTGTGTGTGTGTATGTATATGTATATATACATATTATTTTTTACATACATGTACATATACACACACACATGCATATGTGTGTTTGTGTGTGTGTGTGTCTGTGTGTGTGTACATAAATATATATTACTCTTATGCTTTTGGCATTTTAGATGATTTCCAGTTATATCATTTTCATGATTGGATGATGTACAATGATATCAGAGTTTGGACACGATGATTATAATATGATGTACATGATATATACCTTATTAGATGATTGTGTAGTGATTCATCTATTATGTATGGTGCATGTACACTTGAAATGTGACTTGAGTGTGCAAATATAGCATTATTCCCTTAGTTGAATATGAAAGTCTCGATTATTTATCCAATATTGATTATATTGGATATGTCACTTTGGGTAAGTGTGTTTGCTAGCTTCTATCATAGTTGGTTTGAGAGTGAGATAAATATTTATTTTTCCCTTTGAGTTTAGATAAAAATTAGCGACAACTCAAGAATTTGTATGTCATGAAATCTTATAAAGTGTGGTTGAGCCCTCTATGTATGTTTAATTTATCTTTTGCATTGCATTTAAAAGTTACTTCAAAATACATTTTTTATGTATTTGTGGAATATTTAACTCTTTCATTGGAAATGGTTCATTGCATTATTTTATTTCAATTAAAAGAAAAATTAAATAAATTTAAATTTATTTTCAAAATAAAATATCTAGAATAAGTAAAATAATATTTTTAGTTTAAAAATAATTTCATTTAAATATATTTACCTCTAATGTATTTTGGAAAATATTGGTTTAAATTAAATTAGTTACTCAAACCATCTCTCTCCCTAGATTCGTTTTCCAAAAATAAAGTAAAATGGGATTTGTGAAATTTATATTTCTTGGAGTGGATTCTAGTGGAGCTTGGTGATTTCTTATGATAGAAAATATTGTTTGGGTTATGTGCATGAAAATAACCTCTCTATTATTTTTCATTTATGAAATAAAATATTTTTATTAATTTTATTTGAAATTAAAATGAAAGCATTTATTTTATCCACATTCACATTAGGTAAGGTTATATGACATTATTTTATATAAATGATTTAGATTTTAATTTATTATTAAAAATTTAAGTTTTAAATGTTTAAAAAATTATATTTTAATGACATATATTTCATCCTAGAGATCTATAGAGCTATTATGATGTCACTTTTTTCCTTCCTCCATGATCCTCATCCTTATTATTGTTGGAATTTGTATCCAATATGACACTTGACTATTTCTCTTTGTTGGAAAGAAAAGTGGGGATTACAAATAGGAAATTGAGCTCCAAGTATTTTATATGAGTTATTTTTATGTCCTTGAAGCATAAACAAATATAAGGATTAGAGTTTTGATCAAAACATGATATCTATACTTAAGACAACATCATGAATCATAAGAAATACTTTTCATACAATACATTATAAATCACAAAAATATTCATAAAATTTTCATTTGTATTTATGTATGTATGTATGTATGTATGTATGTATGTATGTATGTATGTATGTATGTATGTATTCTTATAAAAATGATACACTAAATTCTCATCATTTCATTCTTCTATATTTTATATCTTATATAAGACATCTTATTTCCATTCGATACATATATCATTGGTTTGAGATGTGTCTCTTATAAAATTATCCTTCCTTTGAGAGGCCTAGTTGATCTTAGGCTTTGCATCTCTTTTGGGTGATTTGTTGCAATATTTGTTTCTATTTTAAGCTTCTTCTCTATTGCATACCCAACCAACATCATCCTCCCTTTCCAAATTATATATTTTCCTCAAGATATGTGGATTGAATTACTTAGCTAGAATAATGTTATTGTATATATTTTTTCAAGTGGACTACCAAATCTAGTGACAATATTCTCATATATCAATTTTGTAGGAATTTTTATTTTACAATCCTTAGTATTTTTTTCCCCTTTGGGGAGATATTCAACTTTAGTTATAATGAATCTAGCTTTGAAAAATTTGGCCAATGGAGTTATCATTTTGATAAATCTTATAACCCATTTTCAAATGGAACTTGAGCTAAGATAGGATGCAAGGTCATTTCATACCTTTCAAAAGGAATTTCTTCCCTCTAACTAATATCACCTTTTTTTCATACTAGTTAAATTATCCTTATATATATTTATCAACCAACGTCTTGCTACACTTACCTTCTTTATAAATTGTGTGTCCTAGCAATGTACCAAATGGAACTACAAAGATGCATTTCTTTATGTTCAATGAGATTTACATAATTAGGTACATCTCTTCAACATGGTCTAGAATGTAGAAGGTGGGGTAGAGAGGGAGAGAAGGTGGGAGAAATATATAGAGCAGAGAGAGAGGTCAAAGAGAGAAGAGAGAGGTGAGGGAAAGTTGAAAGGTAGAGAGATAGGTCAGAGAGAGAGAGAGAGATAAGAGAGGGAGACAGATAGATCCAGAGTTTGGGGGAGGTCAAGAGAGTGAGAGAATGCTGATAGGAGAATGTTGATTACTAAAATTCAACAAATTCTAAAAAATTATATAATCTAGACTAAAATCTAGAATCTACATTAAATCTCCTAGGCATTTGAAACCACTCTCAAATATTCTACCAATATATAAATGAAATATAACTTAAAGTATACGAGACTTACACTTAAATGTTATATTTCATATATATATTCTTGTTGGGAGATTTAGTTTGAGAGAGAGAGGGAGAATTTTCTAATGCAAAACATTTGGCGAGAGCCAAATTCAGGCTTTCCAAATGAAAAATCATATTTCTCACATTTGTTGAGTGCCAAATTTGGTGCCCACCAAATGCTCATTTTGGGGAAAAACAAAAGTGGCATCTTAATTGTGTCACATCTTTGTGCACTTACCCACCACTATTTTTTCATATTATTTATATGATTTCTTCATTGTGTTACCACTAACATTCCATTTACTAAATGAGCACTTCTTAGAAGCCGAGACACTCTATCAATAGAATCCCTAATAAGTTTAAATTGTGTACCTACTCTTTAGTCAAGGTATCCTCATAGTCAATAAAATCATGGTAGCTAGTAAGTTTGATCAATGTTGTTGGTGGGGAATTTTTCACATGGTGGCCTTGTCATATATGTCTAATAAACTCCCATTTTTTTACAAGTAGCTCAAGGACTCACCTTTTTTATCACTTGTTTGAATAGTTGTATATAAACCCATTTAGGAACTTTTTTTTTTAGTTGTAATATTTAGATAAATTAACTAATAGTTAATTTCAAAGTCTTGCATATTCCTTGTTTACATAGTTTGTCTAGTTTTTAATCTAGTTGATAGTCCCAAATCATGTGGTGGTAAAAAATAGTTAGGCCAGTTAGAGAGAGCCCTAGGAAATTTTTATTTACTCATTATTTACAAACATAACCACACTTAGAAAGAACCTAAAGACAACATAAAAACATTCACCTTTAACATTGTTTCAAAATAATTTATTCTTGGAAAGATGGACATAGATCTATATCCTCCACTAATTGGATAGTGGATAGAGGATTAGATAAAGAGTCTATGTCATCTAATATTCTTTGGTATAGGTTAAATTATCAATCAATGTAAAAGGGGTGAAAATGGGGTTCATTAGTCTAAACATGCAAAGCTAGGAATCAAACTCACTCACAACATTACATTAACAGGAGTAAAAGTCAATAGGATCAACCTCAAACTTATTGGAAAGGACCAGGAATGAATTGAATTCACTTGCCTTTTTTGAGTTTATTTTTATTATAATTGGATGAGATATATTGTTTAAATGCAAGGATTAGGGATAATGATGCAAAATTGACAATGATTATAAGCATAGATAGAAAGTTTTAGAAAATATATGAAGACACTAAGGATAAATCTAGAAATAAAAAATAAAGAGGAAAATGTGTCTAAAATTTGACCTTGAAAATTTTGGAGAATGGGGATAGGTGGCCTTGTCCCAAAGGTCTCAGATGTGAAGAGAACAGATTTAGAATAAAAATCTCACTCAGAATATTTTGGTTAAGTTTCATTGAAAATGTGCTAGACAATGGGGCTAAGCCCCAGGGTCTAGGGTTTTAATAGCTTCTTCAAAATCTAGTTTTGTGAGTCTTAGTCTATACTTTTTGGCTCTATATTTCTTCTCTTCTGAACTTGTTAGCTACACACACAAGAGAGGAAAATTATTATTGGGTTGATAGGGGTCTGTCTTAGTCAGAACTTTGGTTTGTAATTTACCCTATGATGAATAAAATAGAATAGAGAGTGCACCCTTATGAGGCAGAGGCTAGATCTACAATTGAAATGTTATACCTTTCTTTTGAATATCCTTTTTCTTGAACTCTTCATTTAAAAAAGGTTGTTTTTTTCATGTAGAAATTCATGGGTGTGTTTATAATAATTTGACCACAAATTTCATCTTGAATGTTGAAATATGAATACTTGACCTCTCATTTACTGTTCCAATGATGCTTCATTACTTACTTGAATTTGAAACATGTAGTGAATTGTAATTGAGAGATATGATATCTCAAATGACAGAATACAACTTTCTTGTACACCTATCCTCATAAAATATATTAAAAATATTAAGATGGCCAAGATCAGAAATGAATTCCCCCTTAATAATATTTTACTTTTGAAGGGTTAAAAAATGGATCATTTTTATCTAGTCTAAATCAAAATGTTGGAGTCAAAGCAGAGAATGGTGATTATAGACCTAGCACTAGTGTATTGGAAATTGACACTGATTTGATTGGTTTCAATATGTTTTCATTGATGGAAACATGTTCTGTCTTTCATTTCTTGGTTTGGTTGTTCACCAACAAACACTTCACCGACACTAGCAGGTATCTTCACTGGAGGAAAGGATTCTATGGATACTAGCATTGGAGACCGACATGAATTCATTAGGTTACCGATATTGGAGGCTGACATCATTTGGGAGATACGACAATTAGACATTCAATTTGATATTTATGTATATATATAATTGAGTCGACATGTATATTCATTTTGTAATCGTCTATGTAAGCCGACATGAGGCATGAAGGATTGTAAGGGTATATAGGTCAGTTGATTAGATCATTTTGTGATATGTATGAAGATTAGGTTGTTAGGCCCAATATGGAAACCTAATGTACTGAGAGGGGAGGGGTGAATTAGTACTCAAAAACTTTTCTTCAATAATAACCTTACTGTTATGCATAAATAGAATAGTGCAGTAACATAAAATAAAGTTAAAACAAATAGATAACAATCATACATGATTCACTCTATAACACATATATTTTGGTTATGCAGAAACTCTTGGTTAGAGAGAAAAACTGCAGTGGGGATGGCACCCACAACTTCACTACCGCAATAATAAAGAATGCTCAATTAGAGCTACATTTAGCTATTTCTCATAGCTTACCCTGTTAGGAGTAACAAGATCTATTAGATCTACCTTGCTAAAGGATTTTACAATATTTATTATGAATGCTGCACCTAGTTAGAGGCTTTACAATTTATAGACTTGGTTAGAGTCTTTTACCCTGTTAAAGGTTTCTCTTTCAATCTTCACAATATTACAATAAAATTATTACAAATATCTGCAACTTTACATCTAAAATGTTATTGCAGATTCTATATGCTTAGAATAAGATTACCTTGCTTACAGCATACCTCGGTAACCCATATAGTAACTCGATAAACCCTTCTGTTTACTTTGTTCTTCAATTGTTCTCTGAAAACCTTCTCGGTGACCTCTGTGTCTCTGTAGCAGTCTTCCTTTTTTTGCATACATGCACTTCACTTATGTTGTATATATAGATCTCTTAAAACGGTGATCCAATTCATGGCTTCGATCTTACAAACAAGATTCCTCTAATGAATAACTAAACAAAATATTTCATTGGTTAGATTGATCTCAAAATCATACACAATCTTTTGGTGCAATTTCCAATGTAATAACGGTTAGATGTGCCTCGATCTTGTAACACATTTTCATATGCATGTCCAAGTTCAATGTATCTGGTAACACATTTCACTCGGTGTATGTCAACTCGGTGTGTCATCTTTATTGCTCAGTAGTCTCAAAAAGATACTCGGTAGACAACTCGATGTATACTGTGTTCTGTAACTACTTTCTTCTGTAATCGACTAGACTGTGCATACCGACTGCATGATTCGGTAGTGCTAACCAAATAGAATGTATAGTATGACTTTGAATATAAAACTAATGGCAACTTGATAAGTAGTAACAATCTCCCCTTTTGACATTAGTTGAGATGTTTGACAAAAACTACTTTCAAAGTCATAACTCAAAAATCTATATACTTGCAAAATGACTATACTTGACAGTAAATACAATAGTCAATGAAATAGTATATTTAGATATACTCCCCTTATCATTATTCTGTACATAACTCTGATTTTGCATGCTCGGATCTGTGCTTGTGTGCTCTGCTTGCTTTGCATACTCTGTATGCTCTGCTCGGTATACTCCCTTGTATACAATACTCAAAACTATATCACTCCCTAGATATAGTATATTACTCCCCTTTTTTGACAAGCATCAAAAACTTAATTGCCATCCAGGGGCGGTAACTGATCAAAAATAGATTTATACTTCTTCCAGGCATCGGTGAGTGCAACTGAGAGTGCATCCTTTACACTTTCCATTAAATAATTTTGTGCTTGAATATCAGCCAATAGTGATATTAAGCCATCAAGAGTTCTTCCCTCTTGTGTAGTAGATAGGCGTGCAGCTCTCATAATCTGTTCCTGAACTGATGAGAGATGAGGAAGGAATAATGTCTGGAGGGTCATTATATCCATCCTGATCTTATGCTCTTCATTTCTGAGTTCTAATTGTTGAGCCATGAGCTGTTGAAGCTTGGTATAAAAATTCTGAACAGAATTAGGCTCTGTGGTCAACTTATTTGAGAGATCGGTGATCTCTTTCTCAATTGCATCAGTTTTATTCTTGATATCTTTAATAAATAAGGAAAATGTACAAAGTTTTTGAAATAAATAAAGAATATGCTTGAGTTGAGGGGACAACTTAGCAATGAATTTGACAAGCTTGACTTTTCCAATAGCTAGAGCTTTTTGTACCTCTTCAATCATTTTTGCAGTAAGCTCTTTGTCTTTTAGCTTGCTCAAGTACTTAGATGCATCAACTCCAGATGTTTCTATTTGAGTAAGGAGTTCATCCAGTTGAATGTGGATGGCTGCATCAGTTGACACTGTAGCTAATGGTAGCATTTCTGTTAGTAGTGTCTTCACCTTCTGCAATACTTTATTCTTCTTTTGAATGGCCATTTGTTTTTCTTGTTCGGCCTTTGCTTTGCATAGTTCACCAAAATCAATAAGTGCTTGCCCCTTTAATTTTGAAATATCCACATTAGGCAACACTATCGGTTTAGTTAAATCAACTTTAAAACTATGTTTTTTCACCTTCTTCTCTTTACCTTTGGTCGATTGTACCAAGACAATTGCTTATGAGGCTTGCTGACCCTCGGTAGGTTGCTCGGCAAAGGCAACACTTTTCTCAGTTCATGTAGCCATTGTGGTGTCCTTGGGTGTCTCGGTACTGGGGGTCTCAGCTGTAACATTTTCAGTGCTTGACGGTGCTTGAGAGGTCATTTCTTGAGTTGTACCTTCTGCTGCTTCAGACTGGTGACCTTTGGTGCCTTGTGTTGTATCTTTAGGAGCTTCGATAGAGACAGGTGGCTTGACCGGTGGATAAGGATGAACTTGTTCTAAAATAGACTCACTAGATACAAGTTTTGCATAGGTAGTGCCTTCTATCATTTCCTGCTCTGGTGCTTCTGCATCCATGACATCTTCATCAATTTGAATAGTGTCAGTCGGGTCTTGCTTAGTAGCGTCAGGACCTTGCTCGGTGACATCAGGATCTTGTTTGGTGACATCAACAATTTCAACTTGAGATTGTTCACCGATATCCTTTAGTTTGAAGATTTCCTGCCACTTGGTTTTTGTTTCATTTTCTACATGAATATATAGCCCATTCATCAATTTCAAGGCTCTTTGTTTGACAAGAAATTTAGAATTGTAGGTTGTCAAATGCTCCTTTATTTCTGCTACAAACATATCAGGAAATAGATGGACTAGACTTCATTCTCTAATTTGTTTCTCTGAGTCCATTACATATTTCCACCTGTTATCAATATGTAAGTACAATTCACTCGGAAGTGACTTTACTAGTTCTAATGGAGCTAGCCAAAACTTTAGAAGTGTGCAAATGATAGCTTCTTCAATTTGTCGCTTCTCATCATTATTCCTAGTCTCATACTTGACATATCTAAATCCTGCAAATCCACCATATTCTTTAAGATTGGCACAAAAATTTTCAACACTATGAATATTTACCTTTTTGCTCTTTACAATCTGGAATTTTTTGGCATTTTTTGATTCTGTATCACTAGACTCTTTTGCCAAAATGAGTCTCTAAGTAGATTTCTTGTAGGTCTTGGTTACCTTGGGAATAGTAACACTCTTTTGTTTCTTACTTGGTGATGCAGCTGATGCTCTAGTGTTAGGTCTCTTTGTTGGTGGAGTCGGTAGGGCCTTTGAAGTGTCTAGTTTCTTTCTTTTTAACACTTTACCCTTAAGCAACTCAGTACTCAATGTTATTGCTGCCTCTTTAGCTTTTGATTCCTCTTCGGTAATGGCAAGAGTGCCCTTGATAGGTGTAGAGGAGGATTCTTCTCTGAATTTCTCAGATAAAACCTTTATCATCTTTGTAGCTTTAGGTACTACAATGCTCATTTTCACTTTTTCCTTCACTTCTTCATAAGTTCCATATCTCAGTTCAGTAGCATGCCTTGGCAGTGTGAGATATGCATCAATTTGTTGTTGTGTGATATCATAGTCAATCTTGTAACCCATTGGTGGCAAAGATTGAGTCCTTGGTTCTACAACATTCACATAGCAGTAATCAGTGTCTACCTCAAAACATATATCATCCTTATATTTCTCTACCAGCTGTGGTGGAATCCGGTACCTGTTGTGCATCTTTTCTTGAAATTTGTTGAAGTAGTCATCCATGATATCATTAAAATTATTTCCCAATCTCTTGATAAAGTCATTAATTTTATGGGTGATAGGTCGGTGTAGCTCCCAAACTACTTTACTAATTGAGGAAAAGAACTTCTCAAAGTAGAAAAACATGCATACAAGAAGTGAACCAAACTTCAGTGTATTTGCTGAGTTGTTCTTTTTCGGCTTCCTTATTGTGTTCAGGTTCTCAAACAAGTTCTTCAGTAGCACTTCACATAAATCAACTTTCATTCCCTCTTTCACTATTTTATAGGCTAAGTCAACTGCTACATAGGGTACACTATTTTCCCTTGCTAATTGGAAGAAACAGTAACCAATTACTCTAATTGCAAATTTAAGTTCTGCATCAGTGACATTCTTCAGTTTCAGTCCTCGGTAATCAGATTCTACTCCAGTTAAACTGATTAACTCCTTCTGTGATATCATTTTCTGTGCTCGTGCATGATCATAGATAGGATACCCGATGATCAAATGAATGATTTCCTTAGTGATTTTGAATGGTTGCTCCTCTAGCCAAATAAAATCATCATGAACTCTACTTAAAACAAACTAAACCCACTGGGGTTTGAACACACGGGGATAGTCTAGGGCTTCAGTTAATCCCTTGATTTTGATATGCTCAAACTTGCTATCCATTTTGCCATCGGTTCATAGTTCATCATATGTGTCACTAATCTCAACATGACTGAGTTCTTCAACACGACATTTGGTGAAGAATATAACATCTTCAATTAACAAGACTCGATCCAGGATGAGTGAAAAGGCATTTTTGTCATCCAGTTCAGAGGTGACTTTAGGAGTCAAAGTGTATTTCAGTGAGGGCTTCTCCACATTCTTGACAACTACGGGATCTTGGATCTTGGGTGCCATTTGTAGATTCTAGATAAAACTTAGCAAACTATCCTTAGGGTTTGATGGTTTACAAATGGCAAATGCTTCACACTCGGTAGATAATAGCAATTTGACAACATCGGAAAACTAGCTTAACAGTGATGAGATTTGATGTAAATACCTTGGATTCGCTTTGAATGAAGTTTTGATCGCCTTGATTCGCTTTTCTCTGCTCTTTTGAAAACTTGGTGAATGAAAATGACCGCGAAAATACCTTTAAGTACACAAAATACCTTATCAGGCTCCATGCAAGTTAGGTCAAAACATTAATTGCACTCGGTTTACCTTTAATTGATTTACTCCCTTTTTTTCGTTTTAACCGAGTAACCAAATTTCCTTGTTTATTGACTTGATAGGCTTCCTGTAAAGTACTTTTGATAGAATTTCAAACTTACTAATGCATCTTAACTATGCAGATTTTGAATTTAGTACATAATAGAATAGGAACTGTTATGATTTTAACCTTTGGAGAATGCAGTCCCTTCATACCTTTTCTGATTAATTTGTAATAGGTGCACCTAACTCAGTAGGTAAGGTGCTTTCTTCATCTGACATGATTTCCTTCTTTTTCCAAATCATCTTGAATTTTTCTTTTATCTCTTCAGTGTCTCCTCTAGGTTGATCTCTGCAATCTCCAGCTAAATGTCCAACTTTGTGACAATGAAAACATGCCATACCAGGATTTCTCCATGATCTTTGATTGTTCAATCCAAACCTTATAAAATAGTTGGCACTTATATGTCCATATCTTCCACAACATTTGCACCATATCCTTGTATTGTAATCCCATGGTACTCCTACATATTGTCGGTAAGGATTTGTGTGAATTTGGTAGCCACTAGTGTTTGCTCGGTGTGCAGACCACATGTGGTTCTTTTGCTTAAGCCAGCACTTCTCGGTACTATGTCCATATCTATTATAGTTTTTACAAAACCCTTTGAATTTTTCCTTCTGATAGTTGTTAACAGACTTTGTCCTACATTGATTATATGTGTGACCATATTTATAGTAATTGTAACAATAATCATTTGACTTAGTGATATTCAGCTGGTTACCTTTTCTGATCTGGCATATGTTGGCAGTATGACCTTGATTTCCACAATAGTAGCAAATAGGCTTCTTCCTTTTGATTTTATTCCTATTTCCAGCTTGCTTTGATGATTCTCCTATCTCGGTAGTATGAATTCCTTTCTTGGTAGAGTCTTTTCCTTTGTAACCAAGTCCTGCATCTTTGTTGGGTCTTCTTGTATTCAGTTGCTCATCCAGCATCTTTGATGCTTCATAACTCTTCTTCAATGTTTCTTTGGATTTCTTCTCTGTTTCAAGTTCATCAGTCAACCTTGATACTTCAATTTTCAATGCTTGATTCTCATCATTCTTCAGAATTGCTTCATGATGTGCATAACCTAGTTGATCTATCATATTTTGTTGAATCCCAGTTAACCTTATGATTTCATCATTCTTAGCAGATACTAAGACTTCAAGTTGTTGTTTCTCTCTTTGTAGATCTCTTTCTTTATCCTCTGCTGTCCTCAATGCATCTAGATTTTCAGTCATCTGTGTACTGAAATGTTCATGTTCTCTTTTCATTGCTTTTAGTTGATCAGCCAATGCTTTGCTCTTTTTTTTCAATACTCCAATCATTTCTTTATCCTCTTTAGATATACTATTCTTAGATGATGTTTCAATTTGTTCCACTAACTCTTGAGAATCCTGCAAGTCATCAGATAATCTTCTTCTTACTTTCAGAGATTTTTGCATTTGCCTTTGCATGTCTGCAATCACTTGATTTGCATGATCTAGCTCTTCTTCCAGATATACAATCCTCTGAGATTGTTTATAGCCTTCCATTGATAAGATATTTCTCTTTAGGTAGTTAAACCCTTTTCCAAGATTCAAGCTCTGATACCAATTGTTAGGCCCAATATGGAAAGTTAATGTACTGAGAGGGGAGGGGTGAATCAGTACTCCAAAACTTTTCTTCAATAATAACCTTATTGTTATGCATAAACAAAATAGTGCAGTAACATAAAATAAAGTTAAAACAAATAGATAACAATCATACATGATTCACTCCATAACACATATATTCTGGTTACGTAGAAACTCTTGGTTAGAGAGAAAAACTGCGGTGGGGATGGCACCCACAACTTCACTACTGTAATAATAAAGAATGCTCCATTAGAGCTACATTTAGCTATTTCTCATAGCTTACCCTATTAGGAGTAACAAGATCTATTAGATCAACCTTGCTAAAGGATTTTACAACATTTATTATGAATGTTGCACCTGGTTAGAGGCTTTACAATTTATAGACTTGGTTAGAGTCTTTTACCCTGTTAAAGGTTTCTCTTTCAATCTTCACAATATTACAATAAAATTATTACATATATCTACAACTTTACATCTAAAATGTTATAGCAGATTCTATTTGCTCAGAATAAGATTACCTTGCTTACAGCATACCTTGGTAACCCATATAGTAACTCGGTAAACCCTTCTGTTTACTCTGTTCTTCGACTGTTCTCTGAAAACCTTCTCGGTGACCTCTGTGTCTCTGTAATAGTCTTCCTTTTTTGGCATACATGCACTTCACTTATGTTGTATATATAGATCTCTTAAAATGGTGATCCAATTCATTGCTTCGATCTTACAAAAAAGATTCCTTGAATGAATAACTAAACAAAATATTTCATTGGTTAGATTGATCTCAAAATCATACACAACCTTTTGGTGCAATTTCCAATGTAATAACGGTTAGATGTGCCTTGATCTTGTAACACGTTTTCATATGCATGTCCAGGTTCAATGTATATGGGAACACGTTTCACTCGGTGTATGTCAACTCGGTGTGTCATCTTTACTGCTCGGTAGTCTCAAAAGGATACTCGGTAGACAACTCAGTGTATATTGTGTTCTGTAACTGCTTTCTTCTGTAACCGACTGCATGATTCGATAGTGCTAACTGACTAGAATGTATAGTATGACTTTGAATATAAAACTAATGGCAACTTGATAAGTAGTAACATAGGTTATGAGATATATGATAGTGACATTTGTAATGCAAGGAGTTGATTATGTAAGAGGTTATTCTGGTAAGGGTTTAGGGTTTCAGAACCGAAACAGTCAGAGCTTGAACTGAAACTCTATCAGGCATAGAAGATGCATTAAATGAGTTTAGTTTTATGTTTTCTTATCCAAAGTGACTGTAGTCACTGAGCCTCCTTTGTGATGGGTAGTGTTATCTAGGCTCTAAGTCTTCCTACAAGTGCAGGCCCCCATATTTTGTAATATATTTTCATATGGCCAGTGGATTGATATTGTGGGTCACAAATCCTATCACGGTTTTTCCTCTTTGAGGTTTTCCACGTATAATTCTTTGTGTTATGGTATTCATTTGTGTGATTGGCTTATTGATTTCCTTACTTCTTTCAATCTTATATGTACCATTTTACTATTTGGTGAATGCATGTTATAATAAGGTTAAAATTGAACATTCTGGTACAACACTGATTCACGCCCCCCCCCCCCTCTCAGTGTTCTTGGATTCCAACAATTGGTATCAAAGCCATGTGCATCAGAGGAAGTTTAACAGCTTTAGGGAGATCCTGAATCTGGAATCCAGTGATATGAGTATGGAGAGACAAATTGAGGTAGCACTTGAATATTATGATGCTGAAAGGATGAAGAACTTGAAGTTACAAGATGAATTGAATTCTACCAAGGAATTCATTCTTATCCTATAGGAGAGGTTGTCATCTGTTCAAGCTAAGAGGAAGGAACTTCTGCAAAATTAGGATAATGAAGAGAAAGATGCCCTTAATTAAAGATGTCAGAAGCTGAGTCAGGAGAACATGGTCATGAGGAATAAAATGCAAGCCCTAACTATGAGGATGTCAAAGGAGATTGAAGACCAGAAGATGAATGAAAAAAACCTTGGGAGATCTCTGAAAGATAGATCTGAAGAATGCTTCTGGTTGGTTCATGAAAATTATATGTTGAGAACTGATTTAGTGCAATACCAAAGTAATGAACAAGAACTTGAGAGACAAATGATAATTCTGAGAGATGATATGACTATTCAAGTGAGTACAAGGACAAATTCAAGGTTAGTTCAGCACAACTTGATGAATTATTAAAAATTCAAAGATAGAATGGAGATTCCAGTGGACTTGGATTTGAACAAGGTCAAAGCTCCGATATTGCAAATGAAGATCAAAACCAGAAGACACCGGTAAGGTAGCTTAAAGATTACAATTTTAATGGTAGATTCTTTGTTTGTACTAAATTTGGTCACATGGCTAGGTAATGTCGGTCAATGTTCTAAATGCAATAAGTATGGTCATAAGATAGAAGATTGCAGAATGCATGTGGAAAATTTAGACATATGGCTAATCAGTGCAGGTCAGGCAATTATACCATTTATAGCAAAGCAATTCAAAAGAATAATGTTACATGTTATGCATGCAACAAGGTTGGACACATAGAAGAAAAAATCCATCAGTTAACAATGTTGGATCAAATGATAAAGGAAAAGAGAAGGTTGATGAAATCCGGCAAGATCATATCAAGAAATGTGTCAGGAAGTCAGATGATCAATCAACAGATGGGAATGATCCGGTTACTCAACCTACAGAGGAGGTTGCTCCTGCACCAGCAAGAAGCTCATCCGGTAACTAAGGCAGATGCCTTAGGGGTAGGAAAAATTCATGATTATACTACTTAAGCCCCAAGAAGAGGTTTTGGAAGATGTCCCAAACATTAAAAATTATTATCCAGCATCGAGATGTTCGACCGAGATCGAGTATCTTCCATCGAAAGTCATTCATATCAACTATGGATTAGGGTTTCTTGAAGGTTAAAAGTTTGAATCCACTTCATTTCCTGATCACCTTGCATTCAGAGTGATTAAGAGAGATTTAAAGTGAGTCTAAGACAATTCAGTGCGATCAGATATCTTCTCTAGTGATTCCACCAGTGATTGGAAGAGTTCTTTACGGTTTCACCGACAACTATTTCTTTGGTATTTATCTTTCATCATGGAATCGTGATCATCCTCTGCATCTACTGTTGTTGAGGTTAAGGATTGTCCTAGGCCTATTTTCAAGCAATGTCCACATATTGCCACCTTGGATGATTTGGTTGGCACATTTTCCCATGTTTTAGAAGCAGTTGTATATGTAGAAGACATCAGAGCATACATTTAATGCCACATTGAGGATTTGGGTACCAGTGATATTAAGAACATGTATATGAGCAAGTTGATGGTAGACTCCAAAAAGATCAAGCCCGAGTATAAGCATATTGAGGATCTAGGGTTTACTGGCATTTTAGATATTCCAAAATTTGAAGATGAGATCATCAGATATGTATTGAGTAGAGTGCATGGAGAATTCATCTAGTTGGACAAACCTTACAAGATCTTGAAGGAGGCCATTAGGGCCATCACCGGTTTGTCGTAGATTGGTCAGCATTTGGAGAAAAAGATTTTTAATGATCAAGTTAACAAACTCACTGATGCAACTTCGGGCCAATGATTGATGAGGGTCAGCACCATTACCGACAGAGATATCAAATTTGGTAGCATGATAACTGGATACAAGGTAACTCAATCTAATCATCTCAACTCTATTTCTAGCTCCTGCATTTATGCCACACATAAGATCATGAGGAAAAATGAGAATTTAGATCTCTATGGATGGATGTTAGATGAGTTGTTAATAAACCTTGGGAAGATCAAAGGAGAGAAGAAGGGGACATTTCAGTATGGGAATCTTATTATCTGTTTGATACTATTTTTCATTAATGAAACTCCCAATTTTGGGAAGAGACAATGGGAATTTGATATCCTGGTAGGAATACAACTAAAACAATCTATTGATACATTGGGTATTCAGTGAGATTATAAGGTTTGGGGTTACTTCAAGGTATTCCATAAGGCTATGAAATCTGGAGAAAGGGTTCCAAAATAAATTGTTGAGAAATACTCAACCGAGATTTGCTTTATGGTTAAGAAGGATGAAACCTTGATGGAAGAAGTCAAACCCTAGAAGATATGGATAGAAGAGATGGGTTATGAGGTTGATGCTCAGATTTTGCATGCTTATGCAAGGATGTTAATTGATGCACCTATTGATGAAGCTGAGAAATCCTTTGGTACTGCAAAATAGAAGAAGCAAGAGGTTCAAACTGAATTTACCTGGAAGAAGAGGGAGAAACAATAGGGCAAGGCCAACAAATTTGTTGAACAAGTATCTCAAGACATCAAGGCATTAATGGATGTTGTTCTGAAAAAAGGAAGGAAGAGGAAAGAGCCTGAAGTTTTTATTGAGCTTATTCCATCAAACTCTAGAGCTGAAGATGACACACCTTTAGCATTTAAGAGGGTATTAAGGAGGAATGTTGAGGAGGCTAAGGAGGAAGCAAAGAAGAAATTGGTAAGGAAGGTCACAATCAAGGTATCGACAAAGAAAAGAGCTCCAAAGGAAACACCTTCTGCTCCATCTGATACTGGAAGAAGAAAGAAGATGGATGACACAAATCTTGCAATTGTATCCAGTAATGTAACTATTATTCCACCCAAGACTTGTGCAAAATTGGTAGATGAAATCACTAAGGATGGTATGTTGAAAAATGTACAATTCTATTATGAGAATTTAGATAATGATGAGCAAAGAGAAGTTGAGGAAGCAATTTTATTATATTTGGATATATATAAGAAATCTTTGTTAGAAATTGAGAATCAAATACCGGCACAACTATATGAAAACCTAGATGCTAGGAGATTATCAGCTATGGAGAAGGATAAGCATATAAAAATTCAAGAGTTACTAATTACTTGTGGATCTATTACTCCAAGTGAGTTGGATATGACACTTGAGGTTGCAGACAGAAAAATGTTTCACAACAAGCACATGATAGTTAGTCTTATGTTAGGAAGGGTTAGTGAGATAATCACTGAGACCCACAAGGCATGGGTTCAATTCTTTGTTGAAAACCTTGGTTTCTACACTTCACTGAAAGCCAAAACAGACACTACAGACATCCCGGATAAAGGGAAAGGAAAAGGTATAATGCATACCTCATCTACAATTTTGAAAGATAATAAGGCACTAGATGTAGAGCCCCCAGTATAATCTAATGTATAGGACATAGAGGTGATACTGACAAATGTAGAGATACCGAAAGATTCACAAAGTGTAAAGGTTACAAATGTTGAGGACAATAGTCCTCTGAATCAGAATGTATAGGTTGAGGACACAGTTCATAAGGAGGAACCTATAGTAACTAATACTGCACCAAGAGGCAAAGCCAACGGTGCAAAAGAGGAAGCTATTAAAGTTAATAAACCATCAGAGGAGAAGAAAGAGGAATCTGGCAGGGAACAAGTAGCGGGCACATCATTATTGTCAATTGACACCTCACAGGTAGAACATAAAAGCATAACTGAGATGAGTTCTACTAAGCTCATGATGATGGCTTCTCAGAAGATGATGAAGAAAGGATCTGTGGACAAAGGAATTATTGATCAGTCTATCCCAATTTTGTGTAGACTTATCCCAAAGTGCCATTTTGACAAAGGAGCAAGCCCATCCGGAAAGCTCAAAATAATCACAGAGCACAATTCTAAGGACTTTCAATCCTTATAGCAGATATCTAATCGACAGGCATTGGAGAGGTTTACACAAGCTAAGAGAGCTACTTTTGATCAGATGATTGAATCGGAGAAGAAAGAGATTACTGATAAGATGAAGTTGATTGATAATTCTTTAAGGCAATGTACTAATATATATATAGAGTATGTTGCAACACGGGTTTACTTACTGCAGATATAGATAAAGGGATTAAAGATTCTTAGGAGAAGATTGTAGGTATAGTGAATTCTTGTGATGGTTCAAATTCTTTGACTACATCTATTGATGGTCAG
Organism: Cryptomeria japonica; assembly: GCF_030272615.1. Lineage (NCBI taxonomy): Eukaryota > Viridiplantae > Streptophyta > Pinopsida > Cupressales > Cupressaceae > Cryptomeria > Cryptomeria japonica. The sequence goes on along the minus strand of NC_081411.1, from coordinate 718,092,315 downwards.
ATTTTGGTACTGGAAGCTCAAGTTTTATCTCTTGAAAGGGAAAAAGACAAAATTATCAGGAGAGCTAAAAGACTTAGAGGATTGGTGAGTCCCCGGTTGGACTCTTTGAGTGTACATAAGAAGGAATGCATTGATTTGGTTGGTAGGCCCACACTGGAAGAGCCTAAGGATAAAGAGGCATATGCTCACATGCTAAATGGACTTTTATCTGTTTCTGGCACATTCAAATTAGGTTGTGATACCTATCTAGAGCTTTTGGAGAAAGCCTGTCCAAAAAATTTTAAGTATATTCAACTTTGGTAAGGTATTTTGGGACACATTCTTTGTACAGTATTTCATTCTTCATCCCAGTTTTTGGTCTTTTTTTGGCATTGATGTCAAAGGGGGAGGTATAGGTGAAAAATATATTCTTGACATCAGAAGATATGGAGGTATGAAGTATTTTGTATAGATCATGATCATAGATGGATATTAAGCTCATGGGGAGCAGTCTTAGGGTGAAACTGACAGATGGAAACCATTATCATTTTTCACATGAGTGTTTCTATCAATTCCAAAGGGGGAGATTGTTGGTAATTGGAAATCATTTGACTGGTTTCAATATGTTGTCATTGATGGCAACATGTTCTGACTTTCATTTCTTGGTTTGGTTGTTCACCGACAGACACTTCACCGGCACTACCACCGACACCAACATATATCTTCACCAGTAGGAAGGATTCTATGGATACCGGAATTGGAGGATAACATGAATTCATCAGGTTATTAATATTGGAGGCCGACATCATTTGGGAGATCCGACAATAAAAAATTCATTTTGATATTTATGTATATATGTATTTGAGTTGACATATATATTTATTTTGTAATTATCTATGTAAGCCGACATGAGGCATGAAGGATTGTAAGGGTATATAGGTTAGTTGTGTTGGCATCCAAGAACACTAAGAGGGGGGGTGAATCAGTTTTTTGCTGGTAACACAAGATTTTATGCCTTTATACCAAACACATATAAACCGGTAAAAAAATAAATATATAACTTGAAGCATATAAACCATCCACATATATGAACACCATAACACACATAATTTATACATGGAAAACCTCAAAGAGGAAAAACCACGGTGGGATTTGTGACCCACAATATTAGTTCACTGGCCATATGAAAGGATATTACATATAATGGGGGCCTGCACTTGCAGGAAGGCACACTTCCTAGAGGACACCGCTCATCACTAAAAGAGCCTCACTAACTACAAGCTTCTGCTGAAATAAAATACCACGGTGGGATTTGTGACCCACAATATCAGTTCACTGGCCATATGAAAGGATATTAAATATAATAGGGGCCTACATTTGCAAGAAGGCACACTGCCTAGAGCACATTGCTCATCACTAAAAGAGCCTCACTAAATACAAGCTTCTACTGAAATAAAATAGTAAAAATGAACTAAAAAATGCATCTGCTATGCCAAATAGAGTTCTGGTTCTAGCTCTTCTCTGTACTGGTTCACAAACCCTGAACACTACTACCGATATCTCTTCTCCTCCAAGAATGCTTTCCAAGCTATCCACAGATCATTGCATGATATAACACTCACATACAAATGATCTACATACATATATTTCACATTATACAGTTCTTCTATATTCTCCTATGTCACATCCTATATCATATTCTATGTCATATTCAAAATGACCTAGCAGACTAACCTATATACCCATTACAAACAATATGCCTTATGTCGGCTTACAATATATTACAAAATTTATTCAATGTTGGCCTCGACAATAATTACAAAATGATTTACTAAATAAATCTCCCTTGATGTTGGCTTCTTAAAGTGTTTGATGCCAGTGCTAGTGACGATGTTGGTGCCAGTGCCGGTGTAACCCTAAATGCTCTAAAGTCGGTGTCTGTCGGTAAATGCCTCATAATGCTGGTAAATTATTCCAATCAAATCTTGTTTCCATATAGAATTTTGTTGCCATCAATGACAACAAAATCAATACAATGAGTGTCAATTGCCAACAATCTCCCCCTTTGGCATTGATGACAACACTCATGTGAAAAATGGATTCCCTACAGGTTCAACTAAAATATGTTCCCCCTGAGCAATACACTCCTTTTGATATCCTAATATCCTTCCCATGTGATCATGTCTGATTTTTCTGATATTTTTCACATATATACATACTCCCCCTTTGGCATCAATGCCAAAGATTGGTGAAAGAATAAATGAATACGGTTAATTTCATTGGAGCTTGACTAACTTCAAAATTTCAGGTATGCCTTGTCCAACAACTAAAGATATGTATCCTAGCTAGTTTTGAAAGTTTCAAAACTAGATACTAGTCCACTTAGTAAGTGTGCCAGTGTTTCCTTCTCTTTGACATTTGTCAGTGTGGGTTTAGCAATCATGTCCATGCACTCTCTCTTATGTACACCCAATGAATCTAATCTAGGGCTTACTAGTCCTCTAAGACTTATTTATCTTTGCATGATCTTATCTTTCTCCTTCTCCAAAGAAAAAAATTTGTCCATCAACAGATGTGGTCAGTGCGGTAAATCCATCAAAATAATTAGCAATGCTAGCTATCTTATCATATAACTCCTTCAATTTTCCATATACATTAGCTATATGAATTTCTATGTTACAACACACTCTGTAGATATTTGTACACTATTTTAAACAAACCTCCATAAGAATGAGTTTTGCCTCAATTTTCTTTTTCTCTGATTCTATGATCTGGTCAAAGGATTCTCTTTTAGTTGTAGTGAATCTTTCTAATGCCTATCGGTCTGCAATCTGCCTTAGAGATTGAAAATTGTTAGAAATATGTTCTATTAGAGTCTTTAGTTTGCCGAAAGGGCTTGCTCCATGTTTAATCTGACAATTAGGTATCAATCTATGCAATACAATAACTGATTGATCAATTAATCCCTTGTCTGTAGTACCTTCCTTCAGTAATTTCTGAGTTGCCATCATCATCAACTCAGTGGGACTCATCTCAGTAATGGATTTCTTCTCAACCTGAGAAGTATCAATTGCCAAAACCTTTCTCAGGGAATCAGTTTTAATTTCTGGTATAGACTTAGTTTCCTTTACCTCATCCTCAACCTCTTTTGCACTGGTGGCTTCACCACTTGGTGCAGTGGAGTATTATCCATAATATTTTTGTAACCTGTACATTTCCTTCCTCAAAAATAGTTTCAGTCGGTATGGACTGTACACTCTCCTTACTTGGTTGTGTCTGTATATCTATAGTTACTACTGGTTGATTCAAAATAGGAGCCGAACTATCCAAAATACCTTTCCCTTTTGATTTGTCAGGAATGGTGGAAGATGTAGCCTTAACAAACTCTTCCTCAGATGTAAGAAAATATGTATTTTTCTGGAAGAATTTGGTCCAACCCTTACTGATCTCATTTATCACCTCATTTACTCTGCCCAACATAAGGCTTATCTGTCGAGGTTTACTACTAAAAATTGTTCTATTTGCAACATTTATGCATCTTTTCCTTTCCTCATTGTTTATAGAACCACAAATTTCCAATAGTGATACTTCCTTAATCTCCTTATCCCTCTTGACAGTGTCAAGCCTTCTGGAATCAGGTTTATTATACAAAGATAGAGGTATCTCCTTCAAAATTTCTACTAAGGCTTTCTTATAAATGTCTATATGTAACAAAATAGCCTCTTCTATTTCATTTTGCTCATTTTATTCTAAATCTTCATAATACTTAGATACATTTTTCAAAATTCCATCTTTTGTAATTCCATCAATTAGCTTAGCACAGGTCATTTTAGTCTTACCGCTTTCAGTATCATCACTCTTCTTCTTTTTTCTTGTGGTTGCCAAAGTGGATGTAACTTGTGTCCTCTTTTGTGTAGGCTTCCTTGCCGGAGGTGGAGGTGTAGTAGGATTAGTTGCCTTTCTAACAAGTCTCCTCCTAGGCTCTACCTTCTTCTGCTCTATTGGTGGTTTATCCACTTTCTTCCTTTGTACCCTTATGAAAGCTAGAGGTTCAATGTCCTCAAGGTCAGAATCAAAAGTGATGGTAGAAATGTAAGCTTTAGGCTTCTTCACCTCTGCAGTACTAGCCATTGTCGGTTTTGATCTAGATCCCAGTTGAGTGTCTATTTTATGAATTACACCCGGTACATATGCAGACATATTTTCTATTTTCTCCTCTCTTCTATTCCTGTTAAAACTAGTTTTTAATTTATGAGCCTTTTCCTCAGCAGTACCAAAGTGTTATGTCTGGTCATCCAATGGAGCATCTAGCAGCATTTTTTCATAGAGTTTAAAAATGCTATCATCCACCTCATATCCAAGCTCAGTAACCCAGATTGTCCTAGGTTAAACTGCCTCGATAAGAGTTTCATCGGTTTTCACCATAAAACAGATATCAGTGGAGTACTTCTCCATAATTCTCTTTGATATTATCTCCCTCTACCTCATGTTTTCCTGAAATGTTTTGAAATAACCCCAAATCTTCTCATCTCTGTCAGTACCAAGACCAATGATTTCTTCCTTGATCTGTATACCTACCGGTATGTCATGAGCCCAACGCTTCTTACCAAGACTAGGTAGCTCATTCAGGAAATAAAGAATTAAACATATAATAAGATTTCCATATCTAAAAATTCCTTTCTTAACTCCCTCGATCTTTCCAAGGTTCAACATCAATTCACTCCTCATCCATTTACATAAATCATATTTTGCATTATTCCTCATCATCTAATATGCATCATGAATGCATGAACTAGCAACAGAATTCAATTGGTTGGATTGAGTTACCTTATAACCTATTATCATGCTTGTAAATTTCACATCAGTGTCGGTGATTGTGCTGATCCCCATTGATCTGCTATCAAGAGTTGCACTGGTGAGTTTCTCGACCGTAGTGTTGGAAATTTTCTTGTCAGGTTCTTGTCTGACTTTGGGTAAGTTGGTGACTACTTGAATATCCTCCTTGGTGATCATGTAAGGCATATCCAGCCAAATAAACTCATTGTGAACCCTACTCAGAATGTATCTGATGCCTTCATCCTTGAATTCTGGTATGTACAGAATACCGATTAACCCTAGATCCTCAATTTCTTTGAATTCCGGTTTGATGGTTCTAGAGTCTCCTGGTATCACAGATTGATACATGCTTTTGATGTCTTCTGTGCCTAGATCCTCTAGGGTGTAGTGAATGTATGCCCTCACTTCTTCAACATACATCACGTCGTCAGGAACCCTAGAAAATGCTCCTCCAAAGTCTTCTTTCTTAGCAATTTTGGGAACTTCCTTGAATACGGGCCTTAACCTATCCTTGACTTCGACAATGGTGGGATTTGCAATGAAAGTAGGAGTTGAATATCCAGATGCCATTTCAAAGAATACCTAAAAGTGAACACCGGTGGAAGATTTAGTGCTTCTCAAATAAGTGCTTGAAATATTCTCACAATGCCTTTGCTTGTTCTTAATTCGCTTGAAATTCGCCTTCTCTTCGCTCTGAATGCTTGAATTCTCGGTGAGTGAAAATGAATTCACTTACCCCTTTTATCAGTGAATAAAACCCTAATATTTCTCTGTAATAAATGCTTCGCCAACAACCCTACAAATGTCGGTTTCATAGTCTTGTGTCGGGTGAACCTTCATCAATGATGAACACAACTCTCCAGATATCTTCCATATCTCCTTAGATCTCCTTCAAGGTAATATGCAGGATTTTGCAATGACTTTTCCAACCCCTAAGGCTTATGCCTTAGTTACCAATGGAATTTTCTATCGATGGAGGAATACCTTATTCTACCGATGGAGTTATTGGTGTAGATCGATCTCCACTTGGTTCTGTAGATTTTCTAACCCATCTCTTGGTGTGATCTTGTTGTATTTCATCTAGCTTCTACTTTCCTTTCTCATTATCTTTATCATTGCTAACCGGTTGAGTCTTGCTTCTGCAGTACTTAGAAATATGACCTATTTTGTTGCATGCATAACATGTAACATTGTTGTTCTGAATTGCTCTGAAAAATCCATTGTCATTCCTTAACCTACAGTGATTAGCAAAATGTCCAAACTTTCCACATGCATGACATTTAACATTCATTCTGCAATCTTCTATTCTATGACCATATTTCTTGCAATTTGTGCATTGACCGGGAACATAATTGTAGTTTTGATTTGCTTTATTTCTACATTGTTTAGCCATATGCCTAAATTTATTGCAAACAAAACATCTACCATTGAATTTATAAGAACTAGATTGCCTTATCGGTTTCCTCTGTTCTAATGAGTTCTGCATACTGGTTGTTTGATCTTCATTTGCAATACCAGAGCTTTCACCTTGTACAAATCCAAGTCCTGTAGAATCATCAATCTACCTTTGTCTTTTTAATAAGTCATTCAATTGTGCAACACTAATTCTGAATTTTTCTTTATACTCACTTGCAGTAGTCAGATCACCTCTCAGATTAGTTATTTGTCTTTCAATTTCTTGTTCATTGTTCCAGGAGTATGCCAAATCAGTTCTAAATAGATTATTCTCATGAGTCAATCTACCACATTCATCAAATTTTTTCTTCTTTCTGTCCTTAATATCTTTTGATAATCTCATAGTTATGTCTTGCATTTCATTCTTCATAAGCATGTTTGCTTGGCTTAGATTCTAACATTGTTCCTTAAGTGCATTCTTCTCCTCATCATCCAGGTTTTGCAAAAGTTCCTTCCTCTTGGCTTGAGCAGATGATAATCTTTCCTGCAGGATAAGAATGAATTCATTTGTAGAATTCAATTCTTCTTGCAATTTCAAGTTCTTCATCCTTTCAGTACCATAATCCTTAAGAGCCATGTTCAAAGATTTCGGTTTCAGGATCTTCCTCAAGCTATTAAACTTCTTATGAGGTACCAAGCTCTGATACTAATTGTTGGGATCCAATAACACTGAGAGGGGGGGGATAAATCAGTGTTCTTCCGGTAACATAAGATTTTATGCCTTTATACCAAACACATATAAATTTGTAAACAAATAAACGTATAACTTGAAGAAAATAAACCATCCATATATATGAACACCATAACACACAAAATTTATATGTGGAAAACCTCAAAGAGGAAAAACCATGGTGGGATTTGTGGCCCACAATATAAGTTCATTGGCCATATGAAATGATATTACATATAATGGGGGTCTACACTTGTAGGAAGGCACACTGCCTAGATCACACTGCTCATCACTAAAAGAGCCTCATTGACTACAAGCTTCTGTTGAAGCAAAATAGAAACGGAACTCAAAAATGCATCTTCTATGCCAAATAGAGTTCTGGTTCTAGCTCTGCTCTGTACCAGTTCACAAACCCTGAACACTACTGCCAATATCTCTTCTCCTCCAAGAATGCTTTCCAAGGTATCCACAGATCATTGCATGATATAACACTCGCATACAAATGATCTACATACTTATATTTTGCATTATACAATTTTGCTATATTCTCCTATGTCACATCCTATATCATATTCTATGTCATATTCAAAATGACCTAGTAGACTGACCTATATGCCCATTACAAACAATATGCCTTATGTCGGCTTACAATACATTACAAAAGCTATTCAATGTTGGCCTTGACAATAATTACAAAATTATTTACTAAATAAATCTCCCTTGATGTCGCTTCCTAAAGTGTTTGATGTTGGTGCTAGTGACAATGACGGTGTTGGTGCCGGTGTAGCCCTGAATGCTCCAAAGTCGGTGTCTATCAATAAATGCCTCATAATACCGGTAAATGATTCCAATCAAATCTTGTTGCCATATAGAATCTTGTTGCCATCAATGATAACAAAATCAATCCAATGAGTGTCAATTGCCAACAAGTTGATTAGATCATTTTGTGATATGTATGAAGATTAGGTTATGATATATATGAAAGTGATATTTGTAATGCGAGGAATGTTGATTATGTAAGAGAGTATTATAGTAAGGGTTTAGGGTTTCAGAACCAGAACAGTTAGAGCTTGAACCAAAACTCTATCAGGCATAACAAATGCATTAAATGAATTCAGTTTTATGTTTTCTTATTCAAAGTGACTGTAGTCAGTGAGACTCCTTTGTGATGAGCAGTGTGCTCTAGGTTGTAGGCCTTCTTGTAAGTGCAGGCCCCCATATTTTTAAAAATATTTTCATATGGCAAGTGGATTGATATTGTGGGTCACAAATCCCACCATGGTTTTTCCTCTTTGAGATTTTCCATGTATAATTCTCTGTGTTATGGTATTCATTTGTGTGATTGGCTTATTGATTTCTTTACTTCTTTCAATCTTATATTTACTGGTTTACCGGTTGGTGAATCCATGTTATAATAAGGTTAAAATTGAACATTCTGGTAGAACACTGATTCATCCCCCCATCCTAGTGTTCTTGGATTCCAACATAGTGTGAGCAAAATCAGGAATGGTCAGTGCATAAAAGATAGAAACATTGAAGTGAGGCACAAGTGAGTATGAAATTATATAAGGATATAATTTACAACATTGAATTTATCCCCCACTTCATTGAGAGTATGAATGTATGATCTTACTCTCTAGTAAACTACAAAATAGCATCAAATTACTTACACCAAGATATTAAAGAGCTAAGAAACATCAAGCCCTAGGGACTTAGGATCTCATCAACCTAATTTCAAGATAAAAGGAGAAAGACACATGAAGAGAAGAAAAAATAAAATAAACGACTTCTTGGTCTAGTAAGGATCTTCTTACTATGAGCCATGTTGGAATAAAGAAAGATTATAAAGAAAAGAATCGGTTCACTAAATAATCTAAAAAAACTTGATTGAAAAATGGATTTTGTAATGTGCACCAAACATGTCATGGTGTGTGATCAAAGTTAACAAACCAAACCTTGATGGTATGTGCACAAAGTGTAAGAAAGAGTGGAGTGTATGCCCCACATTAAAGTAACTGCATACGTCTTATTAGGAGTAATTTCCTTAAGGTAGCATACATGCACCCAAAATGCAAGCACATTGCAATAATAAGATTCCCCCAAGCATAGGCAAATCAAAGGCAATGGTTCACAAGATACAAAGGGAGAGTACATAAGGGATCTACTATTTGGGGTTAGTATATCTATCAGATAAACCATGTATATCAAGTATGATTGTATTGAATCTACCCAATCCCCCAAAGGTAGTGGAACTATGAACACATTGGAAGAAAAGAAGAAAATATGAACAACAAAAGTCATTTTTAATAGTTTATTATGGAAGAGACCAAAAAGATAAATCTCAACACTTTGCATTGTCCCCAATTAGACAACACAAAAGCACATTTGTGACATTAAGTGAATATGACATATAGAAGAAGTGAGATACAAATAGAGGAATGCCACAACAAGTTCACTCCATTTGTTTCTTTACTCCAACAAAGAAACAAGGGTTGTCCAGAGAGAGATTAACATAACATAAAGACACATAAAGCATAACATTATAGGGGAACACATCACATGCAGGAAAACACATAAAAGAATCCATCACACAAGTGAAGCTAGTCTAGAAATCATCCCCTTCTAATCTTTCTTAACATCATCTATGGATGGTGGACAAGATGCAAGAGGATCCACAACAAGAATGGTAGGAGTTATCACAAGTTTGAAACAAGGGCCATTCTCTAATGATGAATCACTTAATTTGTCACTAGGAGATAGGATTAAATCTTTTAATGATCTCAAAGATAACTCATGATTAATATCAATAACCTCATACATATCATCAAAATTGTTAGTATCTGCATTATAATAATCAACATCATCATCCAAATTAATTACAATAGGATCTCTAATGCATGGAGGAGATGAAGAAGAATAATAATTTTGCATAGATAGTTTTAAGTTTTTACATGGTAAATAAAAGACATAACTCCTCCTGGGACCAAATCAACATTCGATGACTTATGAGAGGAAATAGTTTGGAAAGAAATCTCACAAGCCTTGGAACGACATTTTCATTGATGTTCTCTCACACTACAATTTCTCTTGTTATGACTCAAATCTTGGGAAGGTTAGGATCAATAAACAAAGGCTTCTTTTCTTCCTTTGTAGAAGAAGTAACTAAAGAAACCTCACTACATTGAGAGATACAGGATGCTAGGAACTTTTCTCTTTGACCTTTATAAGATGTAGGAGGTGGGACCACAATAAATATAGGATTAATAGGAGGGATAGAAAGAAGTCTAGTTCTAGGATGTGGAGGAGGAATATCCGTATCCATAGGTGAAGACTCATTAGGCTTAATTAAGGCTAATACCCTTTCATTTTTGAATTTTTAATAAGATAAGAAAATGATATTTTTATGGGGTTGCAAAAATTTAGGTTTTTGAGGCCAAAAGAAATAAAGGGTGAAGTTTCCATGTCTTGCTAAGGGATAATAAGGGTTATGATTGACCATTATAACATGCTCATTGTGAGGGAAATTAAATTTTTTTTTTTGGTAGAAGGTATAGCTTTCATGGAATTGAGCCAAGGGTGTCCCAACTTCACATGAATTTGGTCTAAGGTAGGGATAATGGAAAAGGTAACATATAGCTTGCACCTAGTAGAAACATCTACAAGAAGGGTGACAAAACCTATAATGGGACAAGTGAAACCATCATACACCTTAATAATAATATCATATTTATCATATATATCTTGATTTAATTTTTGTGCATAAATATGTTCTTTAATGTTAAAATTCACCATACATGTTGGATCAATGAGCACTCCTCATGAGAGTTTTCCTTTAATTTTCATAATAATATATAATCGTCCATTAGGTAAATCAATAATATCTATAGAGTCAAAGGTGATGTGAGGGTCATATTTAGACATAGGTTGCTCAGTAAAGTTTACAGCATAGTTTTTGGCTTCATCACACATATAATTGGGAGGCATATAGTCTATTTTCTAGTCTCAACAACATTAGTAGACTAAGAAGGCAAAATATTGGTAAATATTTGCAAATTTTGATTAGTAGGTGCCATAGATTTATTTCCTTTATCATTAACACCATTTATTTCTATAGTATAATAATCAATAAGATTTTGTATTGCATGCTTCAATTTATAGTACTTCTTAGTATCATTGCTAGCTTGTCAAAAGTATTGTAAAAATGCTTTAGGATCAAGGAAGATGAAAAAGGCTTAGAGGTATCTATGGGTTTGATGGGAGAAAGCTTCATCACATTAGAATTAACCAATTTAAGTGTGGTACAATGCAATTATTTAGAAAGGGGAGTGAAATTACAATGTGTAAAGTTTGATGATAAAGGAGCTACAAATAGTGTTGTAATTACCACTAGAGAATTAATATGATTGGAAGAATTATTATTGATCTTGATGAAATTATTGTACTTTATATTTAAATTTTGTGAAAATTTTGATGAGCATATTCATTCTTAGCAACTGATGTTGATGATTAAGAGAATTCAAATAAAATCACTTGAAGCTAATAATTATGAAGTGTTGTACATAATTGTATGAAAGAGGCATAATCAGAAAATAATACCGTATACTCTATTACCCTTTTGTAAATTATTAATGAGAATTATTTGAAAATTAACATTAGGCACAAGATAATAAATTTGGGAATACAAATGTTTATATCTACTAATAAAATTAGTCTCTTTTCCTTCAACTCCTTGTTTGCAATGCATCAAATCGGTTAAAGTAATTTTGGTGCAGGAGCACCCAAAAGACACAAATGAAGCCTAAAGAGTCTAATATCACCCATGAGGTGAAAATGTAATGACCTTGTCATATTGACATCATATGTAGTAGGTTGATAGGTTTGCGAGTCAATAAGACCCAATTGATGTAAGGCATTGTCATGGTTGCATTTTATAAGCCACCATGGACAAATGACCATGGGGGTCAGTAGGAGTCTAGGCATGACTGAGAGAATAAATATTGGTCTTAGAAACATTAGGCCAATCCTTGGACTAGTCTAAATACACCTTGGAGTCACCAAATTTGAAAGTTGCAAGTTGACAACATTTATTGTCATTGTAAAATGTTGTAAAAAGGGGTAACTAATCCTCCAACGGTTCCAAAGTTTGAAAAGTGGTTGGAAACCATTAGGGAGGATATATTAGGCCCACTTGGATTGATTCTAGGGTTTTTTTGGAAGTTGTTGAAGATGGTGATGTTTCGGAGTTTAGCAGTAATATAATATACTTGGAGTTTCCTCAAAAATCTGTGTGCTTGATGTTCATTTCTGATCTGTATGGATTGGTGGATGCCTTAACCAATTTGAATGAGTTAGGTAAGTCTCTTACCTTTCATTTGAATCAATTTTGGGGTCTTTTAACAATCCATTTGTAGACATCCATCAAAACCTATCCAGACTGATCACAAACCCTACTAGCACCTAGGGTTTCACTGTAAAAATGCCCTTAATCTGATATTTTCACTAGAGGACCACACAACCTATGGAAAAATGTTAGAGGGTCCATTGTACCATAATATTTTTGTGTTGGTTTTCAGGGAGGCTCCAAGCCCAAGGATATTTAATTGACCCTAGGTGGGCATCTCTATGTGATCGCATGAACTATAGAAGTGAAAATCACTTGTAGTAGATAGAGGAGATGTGATCAAGTCCTGAAACCTTCGATTTGGTGGTTTGAAATCTTACCCCACCTTGAAGAAGTGTTTATTTAGTCAGGGGACTAATACAAGGGGTACTTTCTTTGTAAATTAGTCCCAATTGGCTTAATTAGGTCTGTAAGGACAGTAAGGGTACAAACCTTTAAAATTGGGGTTAGAACCTAAACCTTTGGGAAATTGTGTAACTTGATAAAGGGTATATGAATCTGCCCTTAGTTTGTCTTATCCTTTGGAATTTTATTAATTTGTGTGGGAAAAACTTAACCAGTAGGGCTACTAACCAAATAGGACAGTTGTGAGACAAGTACCCCCTACCGCATTTGTCCGTCAGATCAGATGGATGTTTTGAGTTGGTTGGACCACCAATAGACAAAATAAAATAGGTTTTCATCCCACCAGTACCGGAAGATTTCCTACCATTCACACAAGTGTTGAGTGTTTCCATCCCACCGGTACCAGAAGATACTAATCCTTTATGGATCTTGTCACACAATTTATTGTGTGAGTTGAGAACTTGGTAGGTGTGTTTTTTGAAACCTTAAACTAATAAAACAACTTGGTTTGGACATAGTAGTTGTGGGTGAGAGAATATTATCACCTAGTTTGTTACTTGGTTCTGCATCATATTGATATCAAAGCGAGTTGGATCACATAGGGAAAGTGATTTTTGGTGTTTGTTCGTAGAAGGAAGTGAGGGAGAGGCTAGCAACATGCCATCAAGAAGTTGTTTGAAGAGATGTTTAAAAACAAAGTGAGGGAGTTAGAGAAGGCCAAGGGAAAAGGAAAGGAGGGTGAATGTGACTCTGATAGAGAAGAAGAAACCCCAAGGCAGGAAGCTAAGTTACCTGTAGATCAGAGATAATTATTTGAGGTCCTAAAGTCCATTGGCAAAGAATCCTCATCAATTTAAGATGACATCCCTATGTTTAGTGGGAAAATAGGTGCAAAAGAAGTGATGGATTGGATTGAGGCATTGAACAACCATTTTGAATGCAAGGAGACCCTTGGGAATAAGAAGGTTATCTTTGCTAAGCCCAAGATAAAAGGAGCAACACTCACTTGGTGGAATTACCTACAAGGTGAGAGGGTGAAGGAAGGTAGAGGTATGATAACCTCCTGGGATATAATGATGGAAAAAGTGAAGGGACAATTCATCCCAGTGGACTATGAAGTCCAAGTCTATAAGAAATTATAAAGTTTGAAACAAAAAGACCTTATGTGAGTGCATATACTGAGGAGTTCCATAGGTTGAGTCTAAGGACCAAACACCATGAGTAGGAACCAGAGAAAGGGACAAGATATCTTAGTGGATTGAAATATAGTATCCAAGATGAGATCAGCATATTAGCACCTAAGATAGTAAACAAGTGCTTTCAACTAGAACTAATGGTAGAGGATAATCTAAAGAGAAATAATGATCAGAATAATAGAGGTAGAGGGGGAAAAAACTTTAGAGGCAGAGTCCATATGAATGGTAGAGGATATAGTCCTAGGTCACAAGGAGAGGCTAATCAAGAAAGTCAGCATGGAGATGGTAACACAAGAGGGGTTTTCAGAGGAAGAAGATCCAATCATAGAGGTAGATTTGGTATAAGAAGCTAGGAGCCTTTCAGATGCTACAACTGCAATCAAGTAGGTCATAATGCAACAAAGTGCCCTGAGAAGACTGAATCAAGCTCCCAAGGAGAGAGGAGAACCCATTTGGTTCAACATACTGATTGTCAGAGTGTCAATTCACTTGATTCTTGTGGACTTCTAGAGAGAGGAGAAGCCTTGATGATGTGGAGAACATTGTTGAAGGTACCAAGCAATACTGAACCCCCACAAAGGATGACACTCTTCTGGACCACCTGCAAAGAAGGAGGCAAGGTATGTAAGGTTATAATAGATTCAGGTTCAACTGAAAATTTAGTATCCTGAGAAATGGTAGAGATACTAAAATTGAGAATAATTCCTCATCCATTTTCATATAAAGTTTCTTAGCTTCCTAAAGGAAAACAAACCCTGGTAGAGGAGCAATCATGGTTTGAATTTTAGATAGGAGCATACAAAGACAAAATTTTGTTTGATATTGTTGAGATGGATGCCTGCCATCTTCTTTTTTAGAGGTCATGGGAATAAGACCTCAAGGCCCATCATGATGGACACAAGAAAACATACTCCATCACCAAAGATGAAAAGGTGATTGAGTTGATACCCTTGATTGATAACAATGAGGATCAGAAGGAGAAGGAGGCCAAGATCATGATTATGGAAGGAAAAGAGTTCCTCAAGGTAATCAAGGAAGAAGGAACACCTTGTTTTGCAATGATGTAAGTATCAAGGAAAGAAGAAGAGCCCACTACAGATGGAAAGGTAGAAAAGAAAAGTGTGATAGTCCCTGAGTAGGTGAAGGAAATGTTGAGCAAATACAAGGACATAGTTGTAGAAGAGTTGCCAAGGACCCTACCACCAATAAGGGAAATAAGCTATTGCATTGAATTCATTCCCAGTTCCACCTTACCAAACAAGCCAGCCTACAAAATGACTCCCCAATAGAATGAGGAAGTTCCAAGGCAGATCCAAGAGCTCCTTGATAAAGGTTTGATAGGGAAGATATTGAGCCCTTGTGCAGTCCTGATTATATTAGCACCAAAGAAGGAGGGAACATGGAGATTATGCACTGATTCCTGGGCCATTAACAAGATAACCCATCAGGTATAGATTCCCTATGCCTAGAATAGAAGATTTGCTTGATTGTTTAGGAGGTGCAAGATATTATTCTAAGATTGATTTAAAAATTGGTTATCACAATATAAAGATTAGAGCAGGCGATGAGTGGAAAATTGCTTTTAAAAAAAACAAAGGATTGTATGAATGGAGGGTGATGCCATTTGGGTTGTCAAATTCCCCTAGCACTTTCATGATACTCATGAATGAGGTGTTGAAGGAGTTCATTGGTAAGTTTGTCATGGTATATCTAGATGACATCCTAGTATTTAGCAAGACAAAAGAGGAGCACCTAAAACATTTGGATATGGTCTTAAGAAGGTTGAATGAAGAGAAACTAATGATAAACATGGAAAAGTGTGTATTTTTGCAGGAAGAGTTGACTTACCTTGGGTTTGTGATTTCTAGAGGAAATCTAAAAATGGATGCTAATAAAGTGAATGCCATTCTCATATGGCCAACTCCTAGAACAATTGGTGATGTAAGGAGTTTTCATGGCCTTTCTACCTTTTATAGGAAGTTTATCAGGAATTTTAGCTAGATTTGTGCTCCCATGTTAGAGACCATTAGGGCTGGATAAAAGTGCAAATTTTCATGGACTAAGGAGGTAGATGAAGCATTTGAAATGTTGAAGAAAAAGGTATCCCAACAACCTGTTCTTACCTTACCTGATTTTGACAAAATCTTTCATATTGAATGTGATGCAAGTCATTTGGCAATAGGTGCAACACTCGGCCAGGAAGGTAGACCAATTGCATTTTTTAGTGAAAAGTTAAATGATGCTAAAAAGAAATATTATTCCTATGATTTGGAGATGTATGCATTAGTTCAAGAATTAAAGAAGAGGAGGAACTATTTTCTTCCCAAAGAGTTTATTATGTATACAGATAATTAGGCACTAAACTTCCTAAATAGTCAAGAGAAATTAAGCCATAAACATATGAAGTGGGTTGAGTCCATTCAGGCCTACACCTTTACAATCAAACACAAGAAAGGTGTCTCAAACAAAGTTGAAGATGGTCTTAGTAGGAGGGCACTAACAGTTTCATAAATCTAGTTGGAGAGTGTGGGAGCTGATTCCCTCAAGGGTATGTATGTTGCAGATGAAGATTTCAAAGACATCTACAAGGTACGCAATGAGTTTGGTAGCAGGTATCATTTAGAGTATTCTAGTTATTTGATTCAAGATCGTCTTCTTTTCAAAGGATGCTAGTTAGTATCCTAAAATGTTCAATGAGGGATAATATAATTAAGGAGAAGCATAGTGGTTGCATGGGAGGACACTTTGGACTAGAAAAAACTCTTGAGTTGGTGAGAAGATTTTATCATTGGCCTAAATTGCAAACAAATGTCAGAAAAATTGTGGATTCATGTATGGTGTGTCATGGGGCCAAGGGGACAACAAAAACAGGACTATACCAACCATTTCCCATTCCTTCAAGACCTTGGGAAAGTGTGAGCATGGACTTTAAGATGGGTATGCGAAGAACTCAAAAATGTTTTGACAGTGTTTTTGTGGTTGTTGACAGGTTTAGAAAGATGACACATTTCTTTCCATGCAAAAGCACAAGTGATGCTACATATGTTGTAAACCTTTTCTTTAATGAGGTTGTGAGAATACATGGTCTACCCTTGAACATTGTATCAGAAAGAGATGTGAAATTTGTAGGGATTTTTTGGAGGACTTTATGGAGGAAGTTGGGCACAAAATTGTGTTTTAGTTCATCTTATCATTCCCAAATAGGTGGCCAAACAGAAGTGGTCAATAGGAAACTTAGAAACTTGTTAAGGTGCCTCACCAAGCAGCATGGTGAAAAGTGGGATTCCATCATCTCCGAAGAAGATTATGCCTATAATGAATCTGTTAATAGGAGTACATGAAGAAGCCATTTCCAAATTGTCTATGGGTTGAATCCAAGAGGTGTGCTAGAATTGAGAAACCTACCCTCAATTGAACATATCAGTGCTTGTGGAGAAGAATTTTCTGTAGGGATAAAGGAGATTCATGATCATGTCAGGATGTAATTGCAGAGAAATACAAAGAAGTACAAGGCACATGATGACATGAGAAAGAGAGATGTGTAGTTCCAAGCTGGAGAAATGGTATGGACAAATCTAAAAAAGGAGAGATTGCCAAAAGGGAAACACACAAAGCTCATGATGAGGAAGGTTGGACCCTGTCAAATACTCAATAAATTTGGGAACAATGAATATGAAATCTAATTACCTTTAGTTATAGGTATTTCCCCAATCTTTAATGTTGCAGATTTGACACCATTCAAAGGTGCAGGGCAGGAAGATGGTACATTCTCAGTGGAAGATGTTGTAGACATCCTAAAGGACTTTCCAAGTCAGGGGCCACCCAAACTTGAAAGGATATTGGACACCAAGGTTGTGAAGAAAAATAGGAACAAGGTCTACACACATTACCTTATTAAGTAGAAAGGACTCCCTAAGGCAGATATAGTATGGATGGATGAAGACCAGATGAAGAAACATGGGACTAAATTGTAGTAACTCATCTCAAGTGGACTTGAGATTCAACCACCCAGGGAGTATGGTACAGGAGCACCCAAAGACACAAATGAAGCATAAAGAGTCTAATATCACCCATGAGGTGAAAATGTAATGAACTTGTCACATTGACATCATATGTAGTAGGTTGATAGGTTTGTGATTCAATAAGACCCAATTGATGTAAGGCATTGTCATGGTTGCATTTTTTAAGCCACCATGGAAAAATGACCATGGAAAAATGACCATGGTTGTCATTGCAAAATGTTTTAAAAAGGGGTAATTAATCCTCCAACGGTTCCAAAGTTTGAAATGTGGATGGAAACCATTAGGGAGGATATATTAGTCCCACTTGGATTTATTCTAGGGTTTTTGTTTAATTTGTTGAAGTTGGTGACATTTTGGAGTTTTGGAGTAATACAATATACTTGGAGTTTCTTGAAAAATTTGTGTTTGACATTCATTTATGATCTGTACGGATTGGTAGATGCCTGAACCCAATTGTATGAGTTAGGTAGGTCTATTACCTTTCAATTGAATCAATTTTTAGGTCTTTTAACAATCGGTTTGTAGAGATCCATCAAAACCTATCCGGACAGGTCACAAACCCTACAACCACCCAAGGTTTCACTATAAAAATGCCCTTAATCTAACATTTTCACTAGAGGACCACACAACCTATGGGAAAATGTTAGAGGGGCCATTTTACCATAATATTTTGGTTTTGGTTTGCAGGGAGGCTCCAAGCCCAAGGAGATTGAATTGACCCTAGGCGAGCATCTCTATGTGACCACCTGAACTATAGAAGTGAAAATCACTTGCAGTAGATAAAGGAGATGGTATCAAGTCCTGAAACCTTGTATTTGGTGGTTTGAAATCTTACCCCACCTTTTAGAAGTGTTTTTTAAGTTAGGGGACTAATACAAGGGGTACTTGATTTGTAAATTAGGCCTCATTGGCTTAATTAGGTCTATAAGGACAGTAAGGGTACAAACCTTTAAACTTGTGGTTAGAACATAAGCCTTTGTGGAATTGTGTAACTTGATAAAGGGTATCTGATTATGGCCTTATTTTTTCTTGTCCTTTGGAATTTTATTAAGTTGTGTGGGAAAAACTTAACCGATAGGGCTACTAGACAAATCGGATAGTTGTGAGACAAGTACCCCCTAGCGCATTTGTCCATCAGATCAGATGGATGTTTTGAGTTGGTTGTACCACCAATAGTCAAAATCCAATAGGTTTCCATCCCACCAGTACCGAAAGATTTCCTACCATTCACACAAGGGTTGAGTGTTTCCATCCCACCGATACCAAAAGATACTAATCCTTTATGGATCTTGTCACACAATTTATTCTGTGAGTTTAGAAACTGGTAGGTGTTTTGTTTGAAACCTTGAACAAACAAAACAATTTAGTTTGGACATAGTAGTTGTGGGTGAGAGAATATTATCACCTAGTTTGTTGCTTGGCTCTACATCAAATTTGAGGACCAATAATTTTTTAACATGTTTTATTAATTCATTAGAAGTTTTTTGAGAAGAATCAATTGAATGTGGAGGCAAGGATAAAAACCATTGTAAACCTTTTTCTCTTAGAATACAAGTGAATAGTTGTTTTCATGGCCATATGATCGTGCACAAGAAGTCACTACACAAAGTTTGAAATGTTTCCAAAATGAGTTTGGAGGTAACCTTTTCCACTATATATCTCCAAAAAAGGAACCTCCATGTATAGTGGGATAAGAGTATGAATGATGTCATCAGAAAGTGGGCTAGTAGTATCACATGTAAGAAGATTGAATTTGGATTTGGTTATAAAATCCAATTGTTGTTGCAATGATGAATTTTTTTTATAGTGACTTTGGTAGATGAATTGGAGTTGGACATGTTACATTGTGATGGAGGCGTAAAATTATGATAAGGTGGGTGAAGCAATAGAAACATTATGATATGTGGCTAAATGAGATGGTTGAAAACAAAATGGAAAGCTATTGGAAGGAGGTGTGTAGGAGAATTGATTGATAGGACTACCCCATGACTAACATGTGTAGAATTAACATTTTGTATAGAGGTAGACACTATGAAAGATGTATATGTAGAAACATTATTTAAATATTTAGGAATGGAATTCTCAACAAGATTTGTAAGATTTGAATGATTAACCACTTCAGAAAAACTTTGCATTGTCAAGGTATTTTGATCTACAATATGAGCTATAATACACAACAATTTCACAAAATGACCATCACTTTGAATCACCATCCTCAAACCCTCAATCAAGGAACTTCCTCTCCAACAAAGTATTCTTAACTCATAAATTGTTGAAACTATTCTAATTTATGGTCAAGTTTCACCATTTGTTCAATAGTAACTTGATTTAAAGAGTTAGTATGAGGGAATGGTTCTTAAAAATATTAGGTATGTCATGTGTAGGAATAGAGTATTCACCCAAGCTCCCATGGAATAGGTTAGTCAACTCAGGCTCAATGTCCTTAGTACTTAAACTTTGGGAAGCCATAAGTTTATAACTTCTTCTCATCTATATATTGGATTAAAGACAAAGGGTCATGAAAATATACACAAAGAGGGAAAATCTAATAAAATATATTTGTACCCACAATTCCTCTCACATAATTAATAACAAAAGAAGTGATTAAACAATGCAATTTACCAATAGAATCAACCAATTAGCCACTTAATTAAGAAAAGTGCACTATAAAAATGATAGATTTAAAAAATTAATGCTTCTTATTCTAAAAATGATACGTGATAAAAATAAAATTTGAGCATAAAAATAAAAAAAATTGTGCAATGCACATGTTAACTTCACCAAAACATGAAAGGGGTGAAAACAGGGTTCACTAGTCTAAATATGCAAACTAGGAATCAAACCCATTCACAACAAAATTAGATCAAGGGGATCAAAACTCAATAGTCTCAACCTCAAACCTATTGGAAAGTGGGAAAAAATTGAATTCACTTACCTTGTTTGAGTTGAATTTATTGTGATTGGATTTAAGATATATTGAAGGACTTAGGATAATGATGCAAAATTGACAATGAGAAATGGGAAATTAAACAACAAAAAATGCTTCATTATTTTATAGAAAGGAGGTCTTGAAATAATTGAAGGAGTGTGTGCTAGAGATAGAGTACTTCTATGAAAATAAGAAGATTGAAGATACCAAGAGAGTAAAGACTACAAGTACTAGCTTGATTGGGTATGAAATAAGGGGTTTCAAGAATTTCTAGGAAAGGATATTAGAAAATAGAAAATAGAGGGAAATAAATTAAGATCATTTGGTTTTCAATTTCATGAAGAAGATGGCGTATTTTAAAATGTAGGAACAATAGTGGAGAGAGATTCAATGCTTGAGACTTAAGACAAGAAAAGAGGGGGTTTCTTTAAAAGGAAATTGGTAGGTACACTAATACATTTGGTCTATAATTCCAACAGAGGTTTCCGATGGAGAAGGTATATTGTGGCCAATTTTTTTTTTTTAAAGAAATACACAAATTCGTCGAAATTCTAATGATAATTTCACATTTGGTTTCGACAGAGAAGACATTATCAATGAAATTTGTTTTTTTTTTCAAAAAAGTGCCTACGTTCGTCGCAATTGTGACAACAATGGGAATTATACTTAAAAAAAAGAAAAAAGAGGGCAAGTCATTTGTGACATTTGCAATCCCGCGCAAGCTTCCGCATCGAGCTCAACCCTTGGCAAGATCAAACGGCACACTCACCATTCAAGGTAGAATCTTCACCTTCATTTTGGATTTGCATAATATGAGGAGTTTCTGAACCTTCACCTTCATTCATTCAATCTACAGATTTGCATAATATTTGCATAATCTATGGAATTGCTTGGGTAGAATCTTCACCATTTGAGGTAGCTGAATCTTCACCTTCATTCATTGATTTTCATATATGAGGAATTGCTTACATCCCACCCATTTCTTGAGCTATCCATTGCATTTCACAACTACTCATGCTTCATCTTTCCTAGGTCATCAAAAGTCTTTTAATTTTGCCCCCATGCCTCGGTTGTTGATGTTCAGTCTTCCCCTTTCACCACCATGAATTATATACACCCCGGAGGGAAATCGGCCTCTGTTTCTCTTTTCTCTCTCTCCCACCGTGCTCCTACCATGGCACTAGGATGTATACACAGCAAAGAATGAGCTTACCAATTATAGGGAGGTATCTAGTAGAGGAAGAAGATATGCCTAAGTTTGAGTGCATATTATAAAGCATCTAATTTAAAGAGACATGATTATTACAGTCATGATCAAACACAACATGCATCTTTCCAAAGAATTAGTTTCATGAAGATGTATCTAGGCCTAGAAGAAAATAAAAGTAGCTATAAGTTACAACAGTCATAAGCATGGGGATATATACCTATGAATAAGAATTAAAAGGAGTAAACGATAGTCTAAGTCGGGTTTTATAGTGAAATGAAGTCCATGTTATCACAATAGTCTTATCAATGAAAATAATTGTCATTCATCATTAACTTCAAATAAAACAATCACATCATCACCATGCTAGATCACATTTAAAATAGTTTCAGATGGGAGTCACAGTTATTTTAACTGTCACAAAGTACACATTCATGAAGTATTAAATACAATAGCCAAGACAAAGGTCCTCATGAGAGGAATACAAGAAGTTCATTGTATGTGTAAACATTATTTAGGATTACAACACACAAATTTTCATTTACAGTCAAAGATCACAATGATAATGAAGACCTACACAGTCCTAGAGGAAGTAAAGGGACAACCCAGGCTTGTGATTTGGGTTCAATATCAACATCAATGAGTACCATAGCATTAGTGATAGAAAAAAAAATGTATATACTACTTGTGTATAGACTACTTGTTACTATTTTGTGGCTATCTCTTTTTTATAGGCTTTGTCCTAACTTTTTCTCTTTGGTTGGGTTGTCATTGAGATTTACATTTCAATTCTTTTCCCATGATATCACTATTATTAATTTGGCTAGGACTGTTATCACATGAACTTTGCCATGTGTATTTGGTTCTTATTGTGTATCATCTTCTCATGACTTCTTCAGGAAGCTTTGTGTCTGCTCTTAACACTATCCTAGAAGATCTTTACTATATTTTCAATGAAACTTGGCTTTGTTTACTTCTTATTCACTATTTTGTTGGTGTAGCTATTACTTTCTATGTCTTCTTTCAATGTGTGCTTCAAAGTGATGTGTTACTCACAATTATTTTCCTTAGACGTATACATAAGGCTTGTCATTGTCATCTGCATACCACAATTATACTATGCTCTCAGACTTAGGCATATCTGTGTTTCCTTACACATTTACAAATGTGCACGAGAGTCATCTTGAACCAGTTCTAGGGAGGTATCTAGTAGAGGAAGCTTCATAACATTACAATTTCTGTTAATATGTTCCAAACATATATGTAAATAAAAAATTGACAAATATACCTCAATTTTGAAATGCTTTAATGTTTCTAGAACAGGTTAGTGTATGCTTTCATCATGGAAAAACATAATGTAGTTGATCATAACTGATGTAACAAAGTTGTATCTTTGAATGCCTTGTTCCTTGATTATAGATCTATGCTCAATTGATTTGAATTGCTTGATTGAAAAATTGGTAGATGTGGGTTGGAGTTTATAGGGGTTTAAAATGAGAAATAGACTTGTATCTATATGTAGCTTGCACCTTTTCAAATTAAACTTTTGGAAAAGTCCAAATTTGGAGAGAAAATTCCTACTATTTGCGAATCTAACATTCATCTTTCAAATTATAGGTCCAATTTCCATGAATAAGGGTTCCCAAGACCCTAGTCCTAGAAAATTGAGCCATGAGGAACATCATGAATAAGAGAATGAACCAAATTTATGGAAGCATTCTGAAACCTAAGTACAATTAGGCATAAATAAGGCACAACCACTTAAGTGAGTCCAAACCTAGTGTATATTTAAAAAGAGATACAACTTATGATGCAATATTTAGCACCCTCTTAGCAAGAGTATGAAATTATGCTCATGTACTCTTGGGAAAATATGGAGAAACCAAATATTCTGAAACCAAGATATTGAAGAGTCAAGATGAATACAAGTTTGGAAAGGTGGTAGCTCCCAAGACTTATGATATTGCAATCTACAATATTGAGATAAAAGGGAAGTACAAAGTGAGTAATATGAGTAACATTGGTAACACACATGGATCATGCAAAACACAAAGTTATGACATTTAGAACTAGTAAGATTCATATATTCTCACTAGAAACCATATCAAAAGGACAAGGCATAGATCTAGGACTAGTAAGATCCTTATATAGTTACTAGGAGTCATGTAAGAGACACATAAAAGCATGATACCCAAGCTAGTAAGATCCTCTAATACTTAGTCATAGATCGCATTCTAACAACAAATAGAAGGTCATATCTTGGTAACCTAACTAGTCCATGAGTAGTAGCTCAAAATGTTATCAAAGCCAGGTTAGGTTAAGAGCCCCAAGAACCTATAATGTGTCTTATAATGGGTGTTGAAAATAATCTACACTCAAGCCAACAATTGAATGGTAAGAAAGGGGGCAGTAGCTTAATGGTAGATAAATTTATTAACAAATAGAATGCCTTAAGTTGGATTCCTAGCTATTTAAAGAGTATTAGCTTAGCATTTTCATGCATAAATAACATCTACTCCCACCTCTACCATAGATCCAACTTCCACCATTTCTCCTTCCACAACCTCTAGTCACCTTCATCTACCAAAGCCACAAGTGCCACACCTTTAGTACTTACATCCTTCACTTATCATCTACCATATGGCCTATTTATCAAATATATTTCTTCTACATGTAAAAGCCATATGCACAAGATGGAATGATAATTGGTAGATGTAAAGTCCATATTCCACAACCTTTGCTAAAATCCTTTTTGCCAGTGCCAAAATGTGAGGTTTGTAATAGGATGCGACATCCATCAAAGCATAATAGAGATCGGATTTCTAACAAGATGGCAGATCAAACAATGTAGGAAATCATCGATTAAAAATAAATACAAGAGTGCAGTTTATAGAGTTAACTTCATTTTGTCTTTTTGTGGCATTGAATTTCATAGTGTTTTAAAGAAGATATCATAGTTTTTCCAACAAATGTCAAAACCCTGCTTAGTGTTTACCGAGAGGAGTAAATAATGTATAGTTTGGTCTCCCATGCATATAAATTTACCCAAATGTGTGGGAAGACCTTTTTTCATGCTATGTATCATATTATGTTGTGTGTAGGGCTCCAAATTAGATTTGGTACATTTTTGGGCATGAGGACAGTTTGATATCTCTATGTATCAGACAATAAAAGGTAGTAAGAGTGAAGAATTTGGTGGGAAGACCAAGCGATTAGTATTTTGAAGTGGTTGATGATAGAGAGAGGGGTGAGGCGACCCTATGCAAACTTTGGAAGGGTTTGTGGATCAAAACAAAATGAAATAGATTAAATTTCTATGACTTTCCTAAGGGTATTGATTATCACAGTAATAGTTTTACTAGTGATATTGTTTTTTTTTACAGAGTTGTGTTTGTAAACCCAAGTGTGGACATGTAATGGAGTCATGAGATGTCTTAAGACTACTTCAATACTTAACAACAACATAGTGTGTAGGCACCTAAAATATGAAAGGACTACATATTGGAAGGCGCGTGTGATGATGCCATGAAAGATTTGATATCCCTATGTATCAGACTGAGAAAACCAGTGAAACACAAAAAAAAATGCATTGAGAAGAAAAATGGTTGAATTGCCTAATGTTTGTTGTTGAAGTGATGTGTGGGGACCCTGCCAAGTCAAATACCTTGTTGTAGTTTCAAAGGGTGGAAAAAGAATAAGCATTTTATTTACCGTCCTAATAGACCATCCATCATAACGATGATTACCAATGATGTGTGCATTGCAAACAAAGTTCTAGAGGAAGGCTCTTTCTATCATAATACCAAGTGAGTTTTCATAGACCTTGCGTAGGGTCCTCCAAGCCTAGAGTAAGGAGTTCGAAGCCTAGATACATTGATTTGGCCTTGTGGCCATCAATGAGTGTTGACCCAATAGGAGAAGTCTTGAGACTGACAATTTTGGAAGTGTGGCATTGTTGAGAGCCAACACTTATGTGTGAACCCCATGTTCATGTATTATGATTAGTTTCCATGATACTTGACTCTATCCTCATGGTGTTGGCTCAATTCATATTAGTGTGTTTTGTTGAAGAAACATGATGTGAGAAGTTTGATGTAGAGGCAAGGGTAGAAATCAGTATTTCATATTAGGACAACAACCACATTGATTAGGAAAGTTAGATAAGGTCTCTCCAATGTTTAGGATACACAAGAGCATCATTAGTCATGTAAGTATGAATGAGCATGGGAATGGATATTTGCTTTCTTTTTAGACTGATTTGGACAGTATTGAGAGGATCCTATAAGGAATGACTATCACCATACTCTCAATGACTTCACAACATTGATAATTAATTCACATTAGACACTCATGGATTACCCCAATTAGACATTAGTCAACTTAAGATATGATACAAGGATTGCATACCACAAAGCCATTAGATATGTTTTGAGATGAAAAAGAAGAGTTAAATGGTTTTGGTTGTGGTCATCAATGAGTGTTGACCTAATAGGAGAAGTCTTGAGACTGACAATTTTGGAAGTGTGGCATTGTTGAGAGCCAACACTTATGTGTGAACCCCATCTTCACGTATTATGATTAGTTGCCATGATACTTGACCCTATCCTTATGGTGTTGGCTCAATTCATATTAGTGTGTTTTGCTGAAGAAACATGATGTGAGAAGTTTGATGCAGAGGCAAGGGTAGAAATCAGTATTTCATATTAGGACAACAACCACATTGATTAGGCAAGTTAGATAAGGTCTCTCCAATGTTCAAGGATACACAAGGGAAACATTAGTCATGTAAGTATGCATGAGCATGGGAATGGATAGTTGCTTTCCTTTTAGACTGATTTGGACAATATTGAGAGGATCCTATAAGGAATGACTATCACCATACTCTCAATAACTTCACAATATTGATAATGAATTCACATTAGACACTCATGGATTACCCCAATTAGACATTAGTCAACTTAAGATATGATACAAGGATTGCATACCACAAAGCCATTAGATATGTTTTGAGATGAAAAGGAAGAGTTAAATGGTTTTGGTTCAATGATGATAATTTCTATGTTCAACTTATTTAATTTGGTATATTATACTGAAACATGATTTCATAACTAACATTTCAACTTCTATATAACTAGTTCTATAGCCTGATTTTCTTGCCTATGAAGAAAGACCATGTCAGACAATATCAACAAACAACAAAATAAGGAGACAATTGCTAGATTGTGGTCTAACTTGAAAAGAAAAGGTGATGGAAAATGTTATTGTCTCTACAAAATTTTTAAGGGGTTATAGACTAGAAAACTTCTAATTAAAATAGCTAAGAAACATTGTAGGCTGCATGGTCACATTGAAGGTGGACATGATTATCATCCATTGGTAAGTTTTTCATTATATCATTTTAACAATTTATATACATAATAAATCACTTGATGATGAGATCATGATAATAGTTTATTTATGTTTATCAATTTTATATAGGTCGAGCACCCCGGAGCACATGATATGGATCAACACAACCTGGAGAATATGGTTTTTGAAGTGGACGAACATGGAGGTGTGAATATCAAAGCTGAAGATAATGATCCCATGGAAGATGACGATCATGAGCCACAAAAGACAATTGAAGATGATGATACAAATACATTGATCCATGACACATTTAGTACTCATGCAGCTGATCATGATGATGAAGATGACCTTGATGTTGTTCATGATGTCCCTCTACTTGAGAAGGCATCTGAGGCCCTTTACAAAGGCTCACAGACAACTCTTCTCTCTATTGTATTGTTGTTGGTGAACTTGAAGGTTATGAATGGTTTATCCAACATAACAATCTTGAGTATGTTAAGGTATGTCATATATGTCATAATAAATGGTAAATCATGTTGTACCATTAATATTCTTTATATCAACAAATTATATTTTTCTGTTGTAGATTGATAGGTGAGTTTTTGTTACCACCATCAAATATTCTACCTTGGTCATACCAAGAATTATTTGCCATTATGAAAGATATTGGAATGGAGTATCAAGCAATAGATGCTTGTCCCAATGATCATATTATATATCACAAACAACATGAATTTCAAACTAAATGCCCTAAATGTCATATCACTAGATATCAAACAGATCAAATAACAAAAAGGGTTCCTCGCAAGGTTTTTTGCTATATTCCCATTATTCCACGTATGTAGCAATTATTCAAGTGCACTAGCTTGACACAATTTATGGATTACCATGCATGCAATAGAAGTCGAGATGACATTATTCGAATGCTTGCAAATGGTTCAGCATTTATGGACATAGAGGAAAAGTGGCCACAATTTAAAGAAGAACCTCGTAATCTCAGGCTTTCATTGGCAGCGGATGGTGTCAATCCATTTGGAGAGATGATATTTGTTTACTCCGTGTGGCCTGTTTTTGTTATCAACAATAACATTCCTCCATGGATGTCAATAAAGAGGGAGCACATAATGTTGGCAATAATTGTTTCAGGTATTTTATCATTTAAATATAGTTGTCTACATTTAATAATAAATATTGCAGTAAAATGGTCATAATAATTGTGTAATGTTTTTGTTCATTCGATTAGGTAAGCACCAAGTTAAAGATATGAATGTATGTATTCAGCCTCTTATTGACAAGTTGCTGGAGTTATGGAATGGTGTCACTATGTATAACATCTCTAGACCAATAGGACAAAGACAATTTCAATTCAATGCGATGCTTCTATGGACAATGCATGATGCCCCAGGGCTAACACATTTTTGTGGTATGTTATAGTGTTTAAGTTGTGCATGAACATTATAATTCAAAAAATTATCATATTTAATCCAATTATACATTATCTTGTAGGTCTTCAAACAAAGGGAAAATTTGCATGTCTAGTTTGTGGTCCAAAGATGAAATCTCATCATTCAAAAAGTTTAGAAAAATAGGTGTTTGATGAGTATAGGCACTTTCTCCATAAAAATCATAAGTATCAAAATATTGAAAAATGTCTTTTCAATGTCAAAGAAGAGAATACATCAAAGCCACGAAGAATGACACCTCACCTGCAGAAGTTGGAATATAATAGAATTAATTGTCAAGGTAATGCCATTCAATCTAATGGTTTATGTCATAAAACATCTTTTCTATTTTGTTTTGTTTACTGATGATGTGATTGATGATCGTGAAGGTCGTGAAGGCATAAATGACCACCTTCCTAAGGGACTAAAAAGTTATCCTCAACAATTTAGTAGGTTGTGCTACTACGAGCAGTTACAAATTGTGCATTTGTTTGATACTATGCATATTGGAAAGAATATAACAGAGACATTATTGAAAATATTGGATGGAAGCCATGACAAAGAAAAAATTGTCAAAATATGTAGTGACATTCAGGATTCCAATCATGCAATGATAAATGTCATTTAATCAAATAGCCATGGAGACCAGATTAATATAAGTGAGCTTCCTTGGCTATTAACGGACCAGCAAAGCAATGCTATAAAAGAAGTCATACAAAAAATTAGATTTCCCATAGGATTTGCTGTGAACATAAACAATCTCATATCAAAGAAAAGTGAATTTGGTCCAGAGATGAAAACGCATGATTGGCATACCTTCATTAAGGTAATTCATGTTCTTGTGTTTTTACTATGTATTTAAGTACTGCACATACATGCACTTTTCATTGTATTATGTTAGAAAAAAATGAAAAGATAATTTTATAATTATTGCAGTATGTTCTACCTCTATCTCTTCCAAATGACTTTGACAATAATGTCAAGCAAGTCATATATGATCTTGGAAAATACACGAGGTAAGTAGTGATATTTGTTCAGTTCATTGTATAGCTATTATATTTGTGATTTATTTTACTTGTTATGTAATATATTTTTTTGCATCTTTAATATCTTGTAGGTGGTTGTCATGTAAAGAAATCCATAAAGAAGATATAAAATATTGGAAGAGAAAAATTCCTCATATAACGTGTGAAATGCAAAAGTGTCTACCTCCATCTTTTTTCAATGCACAAGAACACTACCTTATACACCAAGTTGAGGAGATTGAATTGTGTGGACCTATACACACTAGGTCAATGTGGATGGTTGAGAGGCACTTGGAATTTTTGAAGGCTTTGGTTTGACAAAGAGCACATCCTGAGGGTTCTATGGTGGAGGGATATATGGTATACCAGACTATGGTGTACATTTCTAAATATCTTCCTAAGTTTGCAGCAAAGATCCACATGGATCCCATTTGGGATTCCAACCCCATTAACAAATTTGAAGGGGAGTACTTGACGGGGAAAGATATATTGAGGAAAGTGAGAGGTAATTATAAGATGTTATTGTAGTTAATTAATTCTTAATCTTCACAATAAATCAGCTGTAAGACGTCTATTTATTTTTTGTATAGTTGGTTGAGAGTGGGATGCACTACATTTGTATATTGCAAACAATCTTGATTGAATGACGGTATAGATTGAACATTGTCAACATTCTAGATGCACATTAACATGGGAAGGTGTGGCTTCATTGGTTAAAGAAGCCCATCATAATGGAGATTCCAATGTTACGCAAAGGGAAATTGATTTAACATATGCTTTAAGAGATAAACAGGTACGTATAAATTTATTAATCACCCATATGTTTATCAACTCACAATGCAATAAATTTTACATGTTTGACATATCACAGGTCAAACACCACAATGCTATGTGCTGCAATGGTCATAAATTTTGCATAAAAAAGTTGGATGACACGAACAAAATTTGTGATTCTGACATCACTGAAGTCTTTGAGGTGACAAATATTTCATCGAGAAATGACATACATCCTCAATAGTCTCAAAATCGATAATATGGAATTTTGGATGATATACTTGAGGGTGACTTTAATTCCGTCAAATGGTACAGGCTACGATTGAATAAAAATGATCCTGATAGAACTAATATTGAACATGATAATGGTTTTACAATGGTTAATACAAGGTCATTTGAACTAGTTGGGGATGAACCCTATGTTCTTCCAAGCCAATGTGAGCAAGTATTTTAGTCAAAGGTTCCACATAAATCGGGTTGGTCATTTGTTGTCAGACATGATCCAAGAGGAAGGTCGATAAAGTATAATGTGATGGAAGAAGAAGATATCGAAGAAGAAGAAGAAGAAGAAGAAGAAGAAGGAGGAGGAGGAGGAGGAGGAGGAGGAGGAGGAGGAGGAGGAGGAGGAGGTGGTGGTGGTGGTGGTGGTGGTGGTGGTGGTGGTGGTGGTGGTGGTGGTGATGGTGATGGTGATGGTGATGGTGATGGTGATGGTGATGGTGATGGTGATGGTGATGGTGATGGTGATGCTGAAGAAGAAGAAGAAGAAGAAGGTGGTGGTGGTGGTGGTGATGGTGATGGTGATGGTGATGGTGATGGTGATGGTGATGGTGATGGTGATGGTGATGATGATAGCGAAGACAATGGTGGTGGTGGTGGTGGTGGTGATGATGATGATGATGATGATGATGATGATGATGATGATGACGATGATGATGGCGATGATGATCATGATATTCATGATGATGAATAAAATGTATGAGGTATGCGATTAGTATATTATCTATTTAATACTGATTTCTTGATAGAATTTTTTTACATAATTAATTCATTATGTTTTGAATTCTAATGCCATTACGTAATTAATTCATGATGCACCTTTTAATATGGAGATGGAGATAGAGAGAGTGACTATTTATGTGACATTTTTTTAACTTTGTGTTTATTTATGGAATTTGGATTGTTTATTAGCTATGTGATGGATGTTGATTTAAAATACATATGTGATGGATTACATGTTTATCATGATACATGTGACATTTTTTGAACTTTGCGTTTATTTATAGAATGTGGATTGTTTATTACCTATGTGATGGATGGTGATTTATTATATATATGTGATGGATTACATGTTTATGATGACACATATGTGATGCTAATTATGATGCTCAATTACATATATGATGATACATCATGTGATTCTTATGATGCTTATGATATGTATCTATTTATTGTTTATCAACTTACAAATGTAGTAATTCTTATGATGCTCAATTGATGGTGTTGATTTCATGTATAGTCCCTATGATGATGTCACCCTTTGTGGGAATAGGTCATTGACTACAGACATCATCAACCATTTAGTTGAGGGTCCTGCATAGTCTACATAAAGTAAAGGTAAGGAATTAAAAAATTTACAATGATTTTGATGACAACATCTTTTTATTATTTAATACTCTTTTGTCTACAAAGTTCATGTTGTTCATGTTGTGTACTATGTAATCTTTAGCTAACATAAGATAATTTTATTACATGTTCAAGAACCTGAACCTCTTTGACGAGGATCCTGCACAGTCTCATGGATGGATAGGTATAACTAGTTGATACACCCTATAGAAACAATTTATTTTTTTAAAATTACTTGGAAAACAAACTTCCTCAGTTTTTCAAACCTCAACATTAGCATCAAATCTAATACAATTATCAACACTTGAGGCCCCAGTTGGACTTATTCAAATTTTAATCCCAAAATCAACTTTAGGGCCGACTTCTTCATCAACATTACCCTCATTTGTAAAATTTCTCTCTCATTACCAATTAACTCTCTCATTTGATGGAGTGTAGGTACCCCCAAATAGGTATTTGTCAGATCTCTCTTCGTTGAGTGAGGGAAATGCAGGAATAGAAAATGAAAGTGA
This sequence comes from Cryptomeria japonica, assembly GCF_030272615.1. Lineage (NCBI taxonomy): Eukaryota > Viridiplantae > Streptophyta > Pinopsida > Cupressales > Cupressaceae > Cryptomeria > Cryptomeria japonica. The sequence continues at coordinate 718,059,547 of NC_081411.1, read as the reverse complement.
GACATGTAGTAGGTCTACAATAGGGAGATCAACAAGAGGTCAAAATATTAGAAAAAAATTCAATAAACACATGAAATTTTTCCTTTCTCAAGGGGGGTCATGTTCTTATGATGATGAGACCAAAGGAGACATTGAGGTGTCACTGAGGTACAAACATCTATAGAAAAAATGGGTGCCCAAGGAAATTCCTCCAATAAACACCAATTTTTGTGTTAACGATAGGATATATTGCATAGCACCTTCGTCCTTACATGGTTTCAGCTTATTTTCCATGGACGACATAAAGGTCTGTTACAACAAACTTGCTGAATTGATGGAGTTTGTCAGACCTTGTTACAATTACAATAATTGGATGCAGATTGTTCAATATAAAAAAAGTATGCACTGTCAGGGAATTGATGGACTTGCAAAGCACTGAGAGGGGGGGGGGGTGAATCGGTGACACCAAAACAAACACAACTTCAAACACTAACCGATAGATGAACTTAACCAAGCATTTAAATAAAATACATGCTATCCAAAATGAAATAACAACATCCAAATAAAGTAGAACAACCACCATAACACAAGTGTTTATACATGAAAAACTCAAATAGGTAAAAACCATGGTGAGATGGAACTCACAAGTTAACTATCTGTAGTAATAAATAACCGATCGGTTAAGGTCTTACAAAGTGCTCTGCTAGGAGCAAATCTTGTTAGAGATCCCAAGCTTGATTATAAGCTTATACCCTGTTAAGAGTACTACCCTGTTAGGAGAAACCTCGCTAGATGATTTGAGAATCCAAACTAATAGATCACCTTGTTAGAGGATTTGTACAATGAAGCTTGTTAGAGCTTATCTGGTTAGGGGATTTGATTCTATTGTAATGATTAGAAAACAACAAGAATGGTTTGATCTATTTTGTGTAGCACAATACTTGCTTGATTAGATCATTCTAAGTACATTCAACACTGCTCTTCATCTTAACACTTATCGCTCTTCAACAAAATATTTCACTCTTTATGCATATCAGTATTCACATAATCTCATCTTCTATATAAGTTATCAGTTTAAAATGATTCACTAAGATGTCTTTAAATAGACATACAAATCTTATGTCGGCCATAGGAAATCAAAACACAATTTCCTAGGTGCAGTGTATCTAGACAAGTAAACATAACTCATCACAAAAATGACCATCAAGAAAACGGTGCTAGTAACTCATCACAAAATCAGATACCGGTTGGAACAAAACATGTGAACTATTGTCCTAGATTCTTCCACTTGATCTCCATCTTCATCTTCATCTTCATTTTGATGTCGACTTAATGTAACCATAGGTTATCTCTTAAGCACATACCGGTTTACATAGAGTTTTGGTTAGAGATAGAGCTTGAACATACCGGTTGACAGTGTAAACCAATGAAGTTACACCGGTAGTCAATGTAATCATATGTGTGTGTGAGAGTGTTTCATCAATGACAAGAAGTGATGAATACATTGCAAACATCATCAAGCCAACAATCTCCCCCTTTGGCTTTGATGGCAACACTTAGAAAATTTTAGAGTAATACAATACCACTAAGTGTGCATGCACAACATATTTACATATGTACTCATATTCCCTTTTTAATGCAATACTCCCCCTTAATGCATGCAAAAATACAAAATTTTTAAAAACACACATACATATTATTACTCCCCCTTTGACAACAATGCAAAAATGATAAAGTAAAATATATACATATATACATAAAATCTGTATCAAAGTGTTCAACATATATTACAACTTAAAAAAAGTTCATGCATTGGCTAGTCTCATAAAAATATCATTGAAATTCTGCTTCATCTGGGATAAAGCATTTTCCCATGATTGCAGTATGTTAGCAGTATACTTAGATGTAGACATCAACTGGGAATAGAATTCTTCTATTGAGTCTAGCATACAAGTTTCAAGAGTAGCAAGAATAGATTTTGCATTGGAGTAAGCTCTCTAAAGAATGTCAACTTGTGAGGTGAGGTGACTCTTGAGCTCTCTTAGAGATCAGAATCTCTTAGCCTTCTCATTATAATTCCTGTGCAGTTTGTCATGCAAATAATCTATAGACCGGTTAAAGGCATGAATGGATTCCTGGAGTGGGACATATGCCTTGCATAACCTTTCCATTTCCTACTCGGTTTCAACTTGACTCTTAGAAATGTCAGAGTAAAATAAAGTAACATTGGAGGTAGAGGCAAGATACTTCCCTCCAGATTTAATAGCTTTCTTCAACAGACTTCCATTATGAGATAAAGCCATTTTGCCACTTTCAATGTTCTTAGCCAGTTTATCTCCATATTTCTTCTTGTGGCTCTTCTCAGCAGACATTTCAGCAACATCTTAAAGTGATTTGATTTGATCAGATGCTTCTGCAACAAACTGACCAAGTTTGCTAATGGGTGTAGGAAGATGTGCAACAGCTGTTTCCAGTAGTAAACAAGACAAAATTTCTACTGCATTTTGGATTGTCTTTGCTTCACTCCTTTTCTCTTTTAGTCTCTTCTTGTGTGCTCAAGATTGCATAACATTAGCAATCTTCATCATTTCTAATGCACTCAAAGTGTTCATGTCAATGGGTCCTGAAATACTTAAAGAATCATCATCATCATCATCTTCAAGTAGTTTCTGCTTCGCCGGTTCAGGGGGTACACTTTTAATGATAGCTCTTTCTATGTTCTTCTCTCTTTTATCTTCAGTTAACTGAGTGACAACTTTCTCAGTAGACTCCTTTTGAGTAGTTTCAATGACTGGTGGAGATTGGGGTTTCTCTAGTTGCTCTGTTGTCGGTTCATTGTCCACTGTTAGTTGAATACCTGGTTGTTCAACTAATGTAACTTGTACTTCAGTGATTGTAGGAGGATCCATATCTGGTGCAGTAATGTCTCCAGATAGATCTACCGTGTCCTAAACATCTTCATCAACAAGAATAATGGAATCATCCTTCTTCTTGATTGGATAGACTACGCCAGCTTGAACAATTTCCTCTTCATCCATTTCTGATGAAGGAACATCATCTGTAGTATCATCCTTATTGCTAGAGTGGATGACTTCTTCCCTCTTTTTGATTACACGGGCTAGCTTATGTGTCTCAGACTCAACAACTGACCTTTTTGCATTAAGAAGCTTCAATATTCTCACTTTAAAATCAAAATATACTTTGTATTTCTCAATTAAAGCACTAATTCCATCCGATGATAGATTGAGAAAATACTGTACAAATGTTTCATCAATAATCTTCTTTTCTAATTGAATTGCTTCCTCCCATTTATCTAACAGAGTATTATACAAAGAGATTGAAATATCTTTTTCCAAGTCATGCGAAAATCTATTGTAATGACCCAAATAAGTTATTACCTGTTGGATTACTTGCTTCTGCTCATCTTCAGTGAAAGAATCAAAATATTCTTTGACATTATCAAACCTATTTCTTCCTAATGTCTTCATTGTCCTCTCAAAAACTATGTCAGGTTTGTAGGTAGCAATATCTATAGGTGTAATTGCCTTCAGCACTACCTTTACCTTCTTGGGTGTTCTACCGGTTGCTTTTTCCTTCTTTGGTTCTTCTTCAAAATCTATACCCTCAGACTCTGGTTGCAAAATCAATTTCCGATTTCTCTTCTTTGGTGCATTCTCCTTCTTTATATATACTTTAGGTGCTAGTTCCTTCTTGGTTAGGACACTCCGAGTCACCCTTGTGGTCTTTTTCATAGGATGTTTTTCATTAGACTTCTTTTTCTTTCCTTTCAATTTAGCTATAGGTGTAGTACCCATTTCAGTTGGTGCAACTTGGAATGCCACAATGTCCAATTTTGCATTCTTTTTATCTTTAGGCAATGCTAATAGGGTATTAGCATAGCCGACCAGTAAGTCATGATTAACCTCATAGCTCATATCTTCCATCTCTTCCTCTCTAGGTTCAATTGCTTGCATCAAGAAAAATTAAGTGGTAACCATGAAGATTATGTATTTTGCAAAGTGTTTTACCACATCTTCAGGTAACCTCAGTCTCATGCTCATCTATTTTTGAAATTCATTAAAATACTTGTTCACGATAGCTAAAAAAGTATTCTTCACAACTTTAATATTGTTCTTGATCTATGCATTGATCGGTTGTTCTTTAGACCATTCAATATCTCCAATACCCGATAGGAAGTTCTGAAAATAAAAAAATAACCCAGCTAATAGTTGACCTTATTTGAACTTTTGTGTGTTATCCTTCTTAATGGATTTCAAATTTTGAAATAATTGGTCTTTGATGGCTTCACAAATATCATAGTCTGCATTATCAACAATCATTCTATGTGCTGTGTGAATTGCTATAGATGAAACAGTGTTAAGTCTACTGGAGTAGAATACCCGGTAGCCTATCACCATTGCTGCAAGTTTCACCGCAGGGTCTCTAATATTGTTGATAGAAAAAGAACTCTTATCAGATATAGAACCGGTTAACTTGAAGACAGTATCCTTTGAAATTCTTCTTAACATAGGAATTTCACCGGCTGAGAAATAAATTGTTACAACCCTAATAGCTTCTTTGGTTATTGTATGGGTCCTTTCCAAATACATATTCTCTCTGTGGACTTGACTCAAGATGATTGTTATGTGTTCTTCCTCAAAATCTTCAAGAAAATATGTGGCATTATGAAACCCTTTTTCAAAAACCCTAGCATATTTGGTTTCAATCTTTCCACTCTTATCACAAAGTGATTTCAGCTGAGTATAGATGTGTAGAGTTCCTAAATCTTCTATATTGCAATCTATATAGCTAGACAAGTCACCTTTGACCACAACACCACTCGGGACTTGCGATAATGCATTATAAGACATAATTTTATTTGCCTTTAGAGCTTCCTCAGGTTTAACAATGAGCATCAACCTTTCTACAGACTTAGAAGTAGATGCCATTCTAGTTAAACAAGTTTCAAAGCAGTATACAAAGAAATACCTTGTATCTTGCATGTCGCTCCATTTCCCGGTTGAAATGTCCAAATGCACACCCGTTCGCCTCTCTGCAACTTTCGATTCAGCTTGATTTCTCTAAACATGAAACAATTTTCCAATTGACAACAAGACAATCTTGTTCTGCTCTGCAATTGCTTCAAATTTCTTTTTTGAAAGAGTTAGGGTAAAAATGATAAAGTAAAACTTGTTTTTATCCTCTTTACCAACTGTAATAAAATGCCCGCACTTTAGGTTACAAATCCTAATTTTTAATACTTAAGTGAAATACTGGTTGATAACACATCAACAAAAAGTCACCAAAAATTTATAATTCAAAAATTCTTTCCCGCTCATTTTACAAGGGGTTCGGAGATGTTTTGCCGTTAAGCTCCCCTTAGCCGTGTTAGACAGGCTTAAGTCACTGGTGCTGGATTCTCTTCACTGGGTGAAGGGACAGTTTTTTCTCCAAGCGATTCATCACCTTTATTTTTCCAAATCTAATTCATATCTTCTATGGTTTCCTTAACATCAACTTTTTGTTTGCCTTTCTAATCCTTAAAGGAGTTGAACAGTCTGTTATTTCTTGCTCTGCAAAATTTTGCTAAGTGCCCTAGTTTGTTGCAGTGGTAATAGACCATACCAGATGATCTCTAGGGTCCTACATTTCCTCTTCCTATTCTTCTTTTGCAATTCATAGTCGCATGACCAAAGTTATTACAAAAGGTGCAAACAACATTTGTTGCCTTTTCTATTTTGAATGGACTAAACCTGTTGCCATAGGATCTTTGCCAGTTCCAGTTTACCCAGTTATTAAAATTCCTTATCCGGTCACCATTTGGTCTAGGATGCATGTGTGGTATATGATTGTTTGATCTATATCTGCACTCAATATGTCTATGCCCATACATTCCACATGTGTAGCAATGACCTTCAAACTTTATAGACACATACCTAGCATTAGTATTGTAATTTGCATTTATGTTAGGTTTGTTTCTACATACATTTGTAGTATGACCTGGCTTGTGACAAACAAAGCAGACAAGTTTAAAAACCTTCTTACCGATAGCCTTATTGAATTTAGGAGCATTTTTGTTCTTTGTACCGGAGGATTCACCTTTTTCAGTTGTATGAGAACCAAGTCTAGAGGTATCACCCTTCATTCTCTATGATTGAATTTGTTCTTCCAGCATGGTAGAAATTTTGACGAACTTCTCCAATTTCTCATTGGCTTTAGTAAGATTTTTGACAAGATCTTCATTATGCTTAGATAGGTTCTCTTTCAAAGACAATGCCAACTCAAGGTCTAGATTTAGGTTCTCCTTTTCTTTTGTTTCATCAATCAAGTCCTCATGCATAGTGTCTTTTTCCCGTTTGATCTTTATGATCTCTTGATCTCTTACCTTGATAAGATCTTCAACAGCTCTTATGGCTTCTAGTTCCTGACTCATGCAGATAGTGAGACCTTCTAGCTCTCTTCTTAGATTCAGTGTTTCACCGTTCACCTTTCAACTTCATCTGCTAAAGCTTTGATATTGGATTCATCTGAAGAACTATTATCAAATATTTCTAACAATTTTTCAAACAACTCTCTCCTTTTGAATTGATAAATTTTCAGTTTGCCCCTAAGGGATTCAATTTCATTTATGCTAGCTTCTAGCTCTCTAACCATCTCGAAGTAGCTCTTTTCCCCCTAGGTAGTTTCAATATTCCGTTCCAAGTAGTTAGGCTTCAAAGAAGTTAGGCTTGGATACCAATTGATGGACTTGCAAAGCACTGAGAGAGGGGGGTGAATCAATGATACCAAAACAAACACAACTTCAAACACTAATTGATAGATTAACTTAACCAAGCATTTAAACAAAATACATGCTACCCAAAATGAAATAACAACATCCACATAAAGTAGAACATCCACCATAAAACAAGTGCTTATACGTGGAAAACCCAAATAGCTAAAAACCACAGTGAGATGGAACCCACAAGTTAACTATCTGCAGTAATAGATAACTTGATGAATAATGATGAACAACAGATACCCTAACTGGTACTGAGAGGGGGGGGTGAATCAGTACATACAAAAACTTTCTCACAATCTTATCAAGGTAAAACAATACTAACTAGTTGTCTTCATCACTGAACTTAACCATAGTAATACTGGTTAAACACAGTAAGACTTCAAACAACATAAACTGATAAGTCTAAACACTTCAAATACATTCAATACTTGATAACAACTTCACCCATAAACATATGCATATGGTATACCAGTAATACCATAACCTATTAGCTCTGCATGCATAATCACTCAAACAAAGAATCATATGAAAAGTGCACAACACATGACACACAAATTTTTTATGTGGAAACCCAAATGGGAAAAACCATGGTGGGGATGAATACCCACAAGCTTGTTTTTGAACTCTTTTGAAGCTTGCTCTATTAGGAGCCTAGTCAGGTTAAAGAATTTACAATAAGGTTATGCTAGGAACCGATCCTATTAAAGATCACCCGGTTAAGGGATGGCTATATACCCTATTAAAGGTTGAAACCCTGTTAAAGGTTACCTCGCTAGAGGATTTAAAGAACTCAATGATCTTGAGTCACCCGGTTAAAGGATTTACAATAAGCCTATTAAAGCTACCCGGTAAAGGGATTTCCCAACTGTTGAAATAGTTAGAAGACAAGAGATAAAAACTCTGATATGATAATAGCACTACATGCCAAGGCAGATCCTTTTCAGTTCCTCTACTTCTGCAATCACACTCTGTAGTTTTCTCTTACTGGTCTGGCAAGTATCTCATCACTCGAATACACACACACAACATTTTCCAACAACTTACAATAACAAACATCATCGACCTTATAGACAACAATTAGGTTGGTAGCATAAACCCTAAACCCTAAGCATCTTAGGTTTACAATACAAGAGGTCCAATCCTGACCATCCAAACACTGTGCATAGAGCAACACAATTTCAAACAGATCACAAGACAATCTACACCATCCATTCTTCACCGCACATGGGAATCAATAACTCATCACGCTTTCTTGTCATACCACCAAGAAGAATGTTCATTCTCAAGGTAGATTTTTAATGCAATCGATCTTCTCATGCAAGATCCTCAAGGAAATCCTTCACGCGCACAAAGTTGACGTGGCACCTCAATCTCATCCTCATCTCTTAGCTAACTCATCACAAAATGTCATCAGTCGCACAAGCGAGATTGCCAAACCGGAAATCCTAGAGTTGAGACTACCAACCGGTAGTCACACTCAGTGAAACCCCGACACCAGTTCACTACATCTCTTCATACCTCTTCATACTGGTTCACCAACTTCTTCCAATCTGCATATCGGTTCACTTAAACTTATCGACATCAATGGCAACATACATTATCATCATATCAACATGTCGATTTATCATATGCCAACATAACTGACTGATTAAGGTCTTACAAAGTGCTCTGCTAGGAGCGAATCTTGTTAGAAATCCCAAGCTTGATTAGAAGCTTATACCCTATTAAGAGTATGCCCCTGTTAGGAGTAACCTCGCTAGAGGATTTGAGAATGCAAACTAATGGATCACCTTGTTAGAGGATTTCTACAATGAAGCTTGTTAGAGCTTACCCAGTTAGGGGATTTGGTTCTGTTGTAATGATTAGAAAACAAGAAGAATGATTTGATCTATTTTGAGTAGCACAATACTTGCTTGATCAGATCATTCTAAGTACACTCAACACTGCTCTTCATCTTAACACTTATCTCTCTTCAACAAAAGCTTTAACTCTTTATGCATATCAGTATTCGCATAATCTCCTCTTCTATATCAGTTATCAGTTTCAAATGATTCACTAAGATGTCTTTATAAAGATATACAAATCTTATTTCAGCCATAGGAAATCAAAACACAATTTCCTAGGTGTAGTGCATCTAGACAAGTAAACATAACTCATCTCAAAAATGACTGTCAAGAAAACGGTGCTGGTAACTCATCACAAAATCAGATACCAATTAGAACAATCAATACCGGTTGGAACAAAACATGTGAACCATTGTCCTGGAATCTTCCACTTGATCTCCATCTTCATCTTCATCTTCATTTTGATGATGACTTAATGTAACCACCTTAAACATACTGGTTGATAGTGTAAACCAATGAAGTTACATCGATAGTCAATGTAATCATATGTGTGTGTGAGAGTGTTTCATCAATGACAACAAGTAATGAATACATTGCAATCATCATCAAGCCAACACAAATTATATACAACAGAAAGATAATGATCAAAGGAAACAAGTGGCTGTATACATTGATGGTTGGCCAAAAGCAATATGGAATATTGTAGGTTTTATAAATAGTACGCGACCTGGGTCATCTAATAAACAGCCCAATTGCATATTTGAGGTGCGCGAGGGAAATCATGTATTTGTATGTGCGATAAAATCAATAAGTGTAGGCAAAGAGCTTCTAATCGATTACAGTTTGAATCGTATAGATACAAACAAAGTTAATATTATGGGGGTGGTACGTACTATATACCATTTAAATTAACCAACCTCCAATTAATGAATCCAATATACCATTTTATTATGAAGTTTTTTTGCTAAGTCTATTGGTTTAATTTTGCTAACGTTTTTTATATTTTTTCTTTGTCACAGAGCGACATAGATCCATCACATATCGCAGATAGGGATGTAGGTTGTGACACTTCTATCGAGCAGGTAAACCTCTTTGTAGTTGTACAAATTAGAAAGAAGCAAATTGTTACATTATTATGTTCTTTTTTTAAGTGATTTAGACTAATTTTGTAATTGTTAATGATATTCTTGACATAGAAGGATGTTCAAGGAAAGGGAAAGGGAGCTGCAATACCTGAGCACCTCTCTAGGGATGTGGACTCAATAGGATTAAGTGATGATGACCCTGAAAATTCCACACACCCTATGGAATTCATAAAAAATCCTCTTAGAAAAATTACTAAAGAGATTTTTGCTTTGGCAGTTGTGCATCCTATGACTGATGAGATACGAGAGAGGGTGCAAGTATTGATTCAGATAGTAGAAAACTTGCAAGTAAGCAGTAATGAAAGCTTTAATTATAAAAAAAGTTCAATAATGGTTTATATTTTATTCTCTTTTATGTCATTAACTAAAATATGTACGTTTTATTTTTACAACAATTTATCTACCCTCATGAAATTCGTTGCCATGATCAGGGTGTTACAGGTACTTTAGGTGATGACGTTTTTCTTGTATTATCGCTTGTTTGGCTTATCACTTTGAGTACCCAAAACACATCATACTTGATACTGTCAATCTTCAAAATAAAGGTTCATTCTTGTTTACAATTCTTGCACTTTTCATATATTTAATGTTTGATATATTTAATGTATTATTCTTCAGGTGTTGTCAATGTTCCTGTGCAAATGCCGCCACTGCCTCATCAGAGGTTAGCCTCACTTCTATTGCCGACTGCAATGTCAGTAACACATAGCATGCATACATCCTCTACTGCACGTCATATTGGCCCGCCCATAGTCGGTAGATCCCTCTTTTTCTCTATCTTATGTTATGTGTTTATTTCCCTTCAAGCGTTCTTTCTTGGGGGCATTTCATAGTGGATTCATTTTCTGCAAGAGGAGATGCACATGAGGATGCGCCAGAGGCGACTACTGTTGATAACATGCCATCATTTTTTGGATCTTCTCATATTGCTAGTACGGGAACGTTGTAGGCCACATTGGTAGTGAGTGACGAAGAAATGATTCCCTTAAAGATACAAAAGGTTCCAGGTACTTTAAAATTATTATTATATATAGTCTAAGTGTAATATACTTTATGATCACTCATTTTGGACTAATGATCCCATGATTTTTTTGCAGGAAATGATATTTTCTATAAACATCTTAGTGACATTGCATTGTAGATATTTGGGCCCACCATATGTAAAAGGTGGTACATCATATGTGAACTAACCCTAATCCACTATTTTGATTTCATATCATTGCTATAATAGTTTTCCTTTGATCCATTTCTTGAACTGTAATAAATGTAGCTTCAGTTCATTTCTGAATCTAACATGTTTGTTTTTGATTTAAAAGGTGGAACGACCAAGAAAAAAGGTTAAAAGATGAATTAACAAACCAAATGGTTGAGTGGTTTGCAAATGACACCTTTGATAAAACCAAGCTACTTGAAAAAGATGGCACATATCTAAAGTATGTGAGGGACCAATATAGGACCCATTTAGAGAGGAACCTAAAGTACAAGCATCTCCCCATGATTCCAGAGAGGGAGTGGAAGGACCTGATTTTGGATGCCAAGGAGAGAATTGAAAGGAAAAAAGGAAATACACCACCTGATGCCAGAAGAAGGTATGATATACTATTAAGAATGTAATTATGTACTAATTAATTACTCTTTATATTTGTATAATCTAACATATTTCAAAAAATTTATAGACTAAGTGACACATCAAAGGCAACCAAGGAAAGACAAGAAAAGCATGGGCAACACAAACTCGGCTGTGGTGGTTATATGAAACTTGCTGCATGAATTGTAAGTATCTCATGTAAATGAAATATTGCATCAAAATATTAATAAATTGCAAATGATTTTTTTATCAAATAATGCAAGCAAAATTCATGATACCATGCAAAAATGTAGGGCTCTGAATTCAATAGAGTGCCCATAGAAGATGACAACAAAATTTCCTACTAGCAAGGCTATTCAGCCGTGATTGATCAGCTATGAGAATTGAGTGGGCATACACAATATTCTAGTGCATCCGTCACACAGGTAAATATGCTAAATGGAAATTGTTTCAAATTGAATACCTTACCTAAAATCTAATTGATGTTGAGTTCCAACATAAAGTGACTATATTTGTTTAAAATAAGCAAGCAATGATAACAATTTGCATGACATTGGAATGCAGCCTGCTAATTGTGAAACACCACCTACACATGAAGGTCCGGATCTGCATCCCAGTAGTGGAGGTATTCATTTGCTATTCAAATTTATTTATGTAGTTATTAATACAATTAAACATCTTAATGTGTAATTACACTAGTAATTAATGTAACCTTTTTTGTTAATATTTTAGAGCATGTAGTCGGTGGTGACCAAGTGGAGCATGATTTGGGTACACAACATTAGGAACATGATGTTCCCCACTCAGGTAAAGAGGACCACTGTTATTCCTTTAAACAAATATAATTGTAATTGGTGTTAAACATTAATGTAACCTTGAGTATTTCAACTCCAGATAATCTAGAGGGTGTTTAGTATGTTGAGGTTGAAGCTAGGCAAAATGATATGTCCCCATCAGGTAAAGAGTGCAACAGTTATGTTCTCTAAATTAATTAAATACTTGTAACAATAATAAAAAATGTTTTGAATTTAACCCATTTCTTTGTTATTGTAGAGGACCCCCCTTCACCTCAATGTCCTCGTCCTCAATATAGGACTAGGCATACATCAAGATCACGAGCAGAGGGTAGAACAACTACAAAGGGGGGAAATGATGAAGAAACTGATGTTCCACTTAGTCATTTCATAGCTTCAAATAAAAAACAAAAAAGTAAATGATTGTAATCTACCTTATTTGATAATGACTGATTTTTATGTGTTGGTGAATGTAATTATGTGCTAATTAATGGTTATGGATGATATGTGTTAATTAATATTGATGAATGTTGCATGTTAATTAATGTTAACAAATGTTATGTGTTAATGAACATTATGTGATATTAATGAATGAATGCTATATTTTATTAATGGTAGAAAGAATGAATGAATGTTATAAGATAACGGGGAATTTAGAGTGATGTTGGGGGGGCGGGAGGGGCCAAATGAGCTTCCACCTTCACGTGGTTGGCCCTGTTAAGTAGAGAATATTAAACTATTCTCAAAACCAAGCGAAGCTCAACAAGATAACATACTTTTCAATATTTCATTATGTTGCACAGTTAATCTTATTGTATAATGTATATTGAATCTTAATTGTAGGGTCCAACAAAGCCAACACAAACAACGACACCACAAGTTGCTGGGTATAATGAACTCCCATATTGTCTTGTATGTACACTAACAATATGAGTTGCTTCTAGTGTTGATATCCATGGCAGGACTGCAAAAGTTATGAATATGCCTCATCCTTGTAAGTTTTTTTATTACTTGTCATTTTCTTTAGCATTTTGCTACTTCATGAATGAGATGTTTTTCAGACGTCTATTCCATGAATACCTCTCTATTGTATGCTTCATGATCTGGCTTCTGATTCAACTCTTTATATGTGCTAAAATTGTATGAGCCTAATAGCTTCCACTCTTGTTGATAGTTTGGTGGCTCTGAACAATGGCTCCTTCGAAGAAGCGTGATCCTTGTAATTTTGGCCTTCCATGATGTGAAAAAGAGGTTATGTTATGAATAATGGTCCAGATGATTTAGTTATTTCTTATTATGTTGAGTATGAGTAAATTTGGGCTTCCTTGGCTATGGTCACTATTTTGTACTAACTATTGTCATTTAGTGTGATTTGAGCATGGACTTCAAGTAATCATGAGGGTGGAAACAATATTCAAGTGTTAGGGGGTACACGGCCTTGACCAAGGGATGAAAGTATCGGGAAAGTACAAGTGATTCATGTGTAGATCATTGTATCATTCACCTATTAATTCCTAGCAACATTCTCAAATAAACAAGAAAATAGGTATGTTGAGTGCATATATATATTTTATGTTGCTATGATATAAGTAAGATATCAAACATGTAACTTAGATTGATTTGCAATTTCATTCATAAATATTAGATCTTCCTTGTGGATTTTTGAATGCACAATGTCTTGTTGATTTCAATATCTTTATTGCAAGTACACTTTTCATTATGAAACTCCACTCATTGAGGTCTCTTACTAAATGCAAGTCAGTTATCCTATCAATGATAATACGTTTTGCATGCATTTTATGGGGAAATCTTATTAATAGCTATGGTTGGGTTGTTAATTGTTTTGTGAAAATATATACAAGTAGATTGGGACATTAGAGTTATAAACACCATAAATTATGTTTGAGATCATTGTCCTAATTGTAATAGTCAACCACCATTGGCCCAAGGCCACACCAACACTGTTGTGACACCAAGGTTTGTGCATACTGGTGTAAGGGCTACTCTTAGGACATTTCATTACCATTACATATACACACCTAGTGGGGTTTCCAAACACAACTTGTTTGAGTAGGCAGTATCACTGGTAAACTTGTGATTGTCACAATTGGTACCCTTAGGAGAGTCATTAATATTTGGTCTATGGCACTTTTTTATGGCTTCTAAATTCTTCTATGGGCTATGCAGGGGTCCCACACATCTCTTCCAACATTCCATCCAAGGCACTTCACTCTCACTTATCTTATATTCCACTTTCTCTATGTTGCTATCCCAGATGTCTGATACATGTTGTTAACATTGCTTTGATAACTCCAAATTCATATCTAAGCTCATCCAAATATATATCCTTATATTTCAATGACAAAAGATCAGTATTTTGAATAAATACATATAAACATAAAACATGTTTTTCAAATCTTATCTATTACAACTAAATATATATAACGATACCATATTATACATATCCCCATTTATATAATGAACAATAAAGACTTCTTTACAGTATTATATATTCATTATAACTGATAATGCTTACCAAAAAAATAAAGATAAGATTTTATATGTTGAACCGTTCTTAAATAGATATGGTTGCAAATTGCTTTGATATATTATGTATAATAGATTGCTATAATCGAATTTTTGTGCTATACTCTTGGATCCAATACTCATGATTTTAGATTTTAGATAGCATGCCTCGCTAGATTACTTTGGACTATAGGTGTAGATTCATTGTGGTTTATGCTAAGAGAATTCAAACAATTGTACATAGTTTATGGGTAACTTCACTTAAGAAACTCATGTCTCGTCTCAATTATGTTCAATTACATTGTCAATTTGAAGATTTGGTCAAGTTTGAGGTAGGAACTCAAATTCCTCCTTTGTTTTTCAATTGAATTGATTTTAGTTTGTTGCAAATGAATTGTTGAGTGAATTAAAGTATTCTTCCAATTTAAATCTCTCCATTTGGATGATTATATGATTTGTATGAACCAAATTCGGAAATTACGAGTATATGTGAGGTTATGTTGTTCAATTGTATTTGGGATGTTGAAATGACAAATCGAGGGAGTATTGTATTGTTGAGTTGATTAGAATCAAAAGGCTAATCTTGCATTTTCATTTTATGCACTTTGAAATTTCAAGGTTTTTGAGGTCCATCAGTTAAGGGTGTTTGTCTTGGTCCCATAGACTATTTAGTCTCGTGGACATCATTGAAATCTTTCAGTCATTCATTCAGCAATGGTAATTGGCCTCATGACTGGTTTTCTGTCCAAACTTGGGAATTATTGAAAAGTGGTATTTGATGATTTTGAGATGATATTCTATTATGGAATCATGATAACATATATGTGAATTTTGATAAGGGATTAATTGGGATCCATTCTCTTGGTGTTGTGCCCAATTGAATATGTCTTGCTTATGTATGAAAATGGCATTTTGCAATTGAGACAATTTGATGAATTTGAGATGTCTTGCATTTAGATATGGCATGAGCTTAGTCCTAGAGTGAGACTAGGGAGTGGCTCCCACTCGTGTCCCTCATCTTAAAGTGGTACGCTTGGCATTCATGTTTGGGGAATTTTGTAATCAAGTGATAACATAACAATAGACTTGGGTTAAAACAAATAACAAGAAAATTGGTTCCTTGAGCATGCCTTGAGGGCTATCACAACACCAAGGGTGTTTTGGGAAGGCATTCTCGTACATGGAGCATTGGGACTTGTGCGAAGAGGCATTCCCACTCACACAAGGATTATGTGATCCTTGTTCTCATTCACATGAGAGAATGCTTGGTTCCATATGGTCCATCCCCACATAGCACATACGATGAAAGGCATGCCTACACATGGAGCATTGGGACTTGTGCAAAGAGACATACCCGCTCATCTAGCATAGGGATTGTGTGATTGTTGTTATCGTCCGTATGAGAGAATGCTTGGTTCCATATGGTGCATCCCCATGAGTACATACAATGAAAGGCAAGCTTGCACATGGAGCATTGGGACTTGTGCGAAGAGACATACGATGACACTTCCTCCACTGTACTCTAGAATCTAATGCCTTGTGTAGTTTTAAAGTAGTGACCCTATGTGGATTCATGACTTGGTATCATCCTTCTCTATTGATGTTGCACTGTATTGTTCAATTACTTGTGTCATGTATGCATCATGTATGGCATGTGTGAGCCTATCATCCCCCTTGTATACTTTGATTGACTATTTGGAACTATCTCCACAAGCACGATGGGGTGGACCTAAGGGTTCCACGTGGTCGGGTGGCATTGTAAACCACTATTGGGGACCGATGGACTCAATTCGTGATCACCTCAGAGAGAACTTCCACCTCCCTCAACACATGTTCTTTCTCTTTCATCTATTCTTGCAAGTTGCAATTCAAATGTATATTGAAATAAGAATTTTAATCATTAATGATATGTATATTAAACACTTCAAGTGGAGATTGATGTAATTGAACATAATTTATATGGTTTATGCTAACTTCACTTAAGTATATTATGGGCCCATAACCCATAGGTCCCAAGATCAATTTCATAACTAGAAAATAAGATATCTAAATGAGTTGAAAAATTTTAGGAGTAAACATGTGGGCATGTTGAACTATACAGGGGGAGAGATGACCTTTAGAATTTTATTCTTTTATACCAAAATTTAAATTCAAATATCCTAGTTACTTAAACAAAAGAAAGGTTGGAACTATTTTATATCAAGTGTTTTGTGGGTGGTCATAATGCATTTATGTTTTCTTTTAAGATGCTAGTAACATTATTTTTAGTACTATCTTTACCTATTGTACTTTGCTATTGGACTCGATCCCAATAACCTTGTACATGTGATTTATTTTATTAAAGAGGATATTCATGTAGTCCAGAATGCATAATTATCATCTTTGAATATATGTTGAATATATAATAACGAGTGACTACTTAGTATGAGATATATATACACTATCTTTACCTATAGTACTTTGCTATTGGACTCGATCAACCCAATAAACTTGTACATGTGATTTATTTTATTAAAGAGGATATTTATGTAGTCCGGAATGCATGATTATCGTCTTTGAATATATGTTGAATATATAATAACGAGTGACTATTTAGTATGAGATATATACATTTCATTCAATAGGTATATGCCATGTATTGACATAGGATGACACTTTATATGAGATTATCAATTTGGGATATACTTATAAGAAATACATGTATATATAGTCGATAATTTCATTTCATGTATATATATAGTAGATAAGTTTTGGTAGCTCCCAAGAACAACTAACTTAGATAAGGTAGATAAAGTCATTTCATCTCCCCGATTGGCTTTAAAGGCTCTTGTATTTGGGTTAGCTAATTCCCTATCAACACCATTTTTAATAGGTTTACCAGTACTCAGTGGTTCATACAGTCCTCTTAGGAGTTGGACCATCTCAACCATGGTGCACCTAATTATATTATCTTGAAACCAATGCACCTCATATTAGCTTCAAACCTATGCCCCCTATTGGTAGCTAATGGGGATAGAATATTATTCGTTGTACATATCAATGAGGTGTGCTTTACGTCTAGATAATAATAATTTTTTTTTTTTAAATATAAATGTTTGTTAGAATTACGATGGAGACTAAGCTTTCCACCGACGATGGAATCTTTGGACCAACAACGTTCTCATTGGTGCAAAGTTTCCAGAATCCATCGAAATTCCGACTCAAACTACACAAACATCCGACGAGGATGTTGTATGTCCGATGACACTTCCTTGTCAGACGGTCATCGATGCATATTAATGGACCAATGAAAAAACCGTTGGACAAACAACATTCCCATCGGTGCAAAGTTTCAGACTTTTGTCGGTATTCTGACGCAATCTAAACAAACATCTGATGAGGATGCTATATGTTCGACGAATTTTTTGATCGGAAGAGCGATCATGCCTCTTGTCGGCAGAGTCCGTGGGGTCATCATACTTCCAGCGGTCAGAGGCATCATCGACAAGTCCGACGATGAGTTTTCGATGGCTACTTTTGTCAGCAGTCTGATGAAAAGTAGTCACAATTCTGACAATTGGCCGTCGGAAATCAGCCCCAAATGTACTAGTGGTAGAATTTACATGAAAGGAGCTTGTAGATGGAAAAATGGGTCGAATACAACCCATGAAATGAATATAGCAAGGTAGAAGAGGAGAGATTCCTCATGTTTGACAAAAAGAGGAAAATGCATCTTGATATTGTCTATAGTCTAATATAATATTCATAATAATGAATAGAAAATATGGTAGATTTTACACCCCAAATTTAGTTGATGTATATTTATGTGTATATCTTGTGGACAATAATTTGAGAGAATAAGTTCCTCATGTAAGAAGTTGAGGCTATAATAAGAACATATCTTATAGAATATATGGAGATTCAAGTGTGTCTACTAGGTGTTGGAAATTGGAGCCATGAAGAATAGAACAATCTATATTTAATGGAGATGATGCTAGAAGTTGCCAATCTAGATCAATGTTTCTTTTTACTCATGGAGAATAAATGAAATATTGAGTTTCATGTGAATAGAATAGAAGAAGAGGTTATATAGAAGGAATAAATAGTGATACAAGTAGCTCAAATCCATTAAGAATTTGATCTTTTAGAAAGCGAAAAGAGGTCCATGTGGGAGAAACAATAGAGAGAAAATGTTTGTTAGTGAACATGGAGAGATTTGTAGATAATATTAACAATTTCATGTCACAAAAAAATCCAAACATGATGTTTCTCATGGCAAGTTGTATGTGGATTTGATAACAATTTTGAGATGGTACAAGTAGGTGCACTAAATGAGCTTAAGGCATATGTCACATGTAAGGACAGCTAGCAATAAGGATCCTTCAAGAATGTAGAATATACAGTTTGATCCTACATGTATAGGGATGAAGTTGTAATAGTATTTAATCCTTTGGAGGACAAGGTGAGGTCAATGAATGAGGTCTATTCAACCCTAGCAAAGGATAAGGAACCATTTGGGGGAGTTTTAATGGAAATTATATATGTTTATAATATTTAATTTATTCATTTATATATAGGTGCAACAACATCTTAGGAGGTAGTGAATAGTAAGGAACAAGAAGAAGAGGAGGATAAAATAATGGATGTGTTATTTATAAATTGAGTGGAATAAGAAGCTCACATTTGAGGAAGGAGCTACTAAATAGACTATCGAGTTAAGATGTCAAATTAGAAGACCACATGAGTGAAGAAAAATAATGCAAGTGGGGGTGGATTGGAAAAGGTTTTAATAATCCACAACAAAAGTATAGTAAACAAAGATAATCCCTTAAGGATGAGATCAACCTATGTTAGGGAAAGGCCCACAAAAGTGCTAAAGACATGAAGTCAAATGTATTAGTGGAGGATAGTGTTAGTTATAATAAGTTACTAGAAGATGAGAAGGAACAAGAAGAAAATTTATAATGACTTTAACTTGTGATTAGGCTCACAACTTTTTACCTCAAGAGTTGGATGCAAGAGCATATAGGATTTTGAGCCTTATGAGAACTAGAATCTTAGAGTCAATCATTTTATTTTATTTTATACTTGCAACCACAATAGACTTTACTTGCAACTACTATAAATGATCTTTGAATAGTATTGGTTCCACTTGTAGTAAGAGAGGGATCAATTACATCCACTTGTGTTAAGGAATTATAATAATAGGAATAGATGAGTTTACTCACATGCACCACCTATAAGGGCCACAATAGCAATAGTGAGTATAATTTTTATCATTTTTTTTCATTTTTCACTAGCAACATAATAGAGTTTACTTGCAACTAAAATAAATGGTCTTTGAATAGTGTTTCTTGAACTTATCGTAAGAGAAGAATCACTTTATATCCATTTTTGTTAAGGAATTTAACAATAGGAATAGGTTAGTTTACTCACATGCAACAACTAGAAGAGCCATGATAGCCGATGGAGTTTCAATCATTTTTTTTTGTTTTTCACTTGTAACACAATAGAATTTACTTGCAATCAGAATAGATGCTCTTTAAATAATGTTGGTTTCACTTGTAGAAAGAGAGAGATCACTTATATCCACTTGTGTTAAGTAATTATAACAATAGGAATAGATGATTTTACTAACATGGAACAAATAGAAGGGCCATGATAGTGGGTGGAGTTTCAATAATAGTAAACAAAATGTTTTTCAATTGTAACCATAATAGACTTTACTTTCAACTAGAATAGATGGTCTTTGAATAGAGTTGGGTGCACTTGTAGTAAGAGAGGGATCACTTATGTACACTTGTGATATTGAATTATAACAATAGGAATAGATGAGTTTACACACATGCAAGAACTAGAAGAACCATAATAATGGTTGGAGTTTTAATCATTTTTTTTTGCACTTGCAACCATCATAGACTTGAGTTGCAACTAGTATAGATGGTCTTTCAATAGTGCTAGTTGCACTTGTTGTAAGAGAGGGATCACTTATACCCACCTTATCTAAGGAATTATCAATAAGAATATATATTTTTACTCATATGAAAAAACTAGAAGAGTCATGTTAGTGGGTAGAGTTTCCATCAATTTTTTTGAATTTCACACTTGCAACCACAATAGAATTTACTTGTAACTAGTATATATGGTCTTTGAATAGTGCTATTTGCACTTGTAGTAAGAGAGGTATTAGTTATATCCACTTGTGTTAAGGAATTAGAACAATAGGATTAGATGTGTTCATTCACATGCAACAACCTAAAGAGACATGATAGTGGGTGGAATAGATGAATAGTGTTGGTTGTACAAGCAGCAACTAGATTGTTTTCCATGGTGAGAGGTGGTGTAATTGTAAAAAAATATGATTCATTGAGTGATTTAGTAACAATTTTAATAATTCCTTCTATCCAAAGAAACCTTTGTGGGTGATGCTACACATGATTTGTGTGAGTTGTAGGCTCACTTGCAATAAAGGAACACTATATTTATCTTATAAGATTTTTGTATGGAAGGATCAAGGCCCTACTAGGTTAATGGTAGAGGTGGAGACAACACTTACAAAGATCATGAGAAGTCACTAATATAATTGAAATTTAATTATAGGAAAGGGAAAAGTTAGAAAGGTGGAAAGGAAGAAACAACAATTAATTTGGTTGCTAACATAGACATGAGTTTCACTACAAAGGAAGTTCATTGTTATTGTAGAAATGAGATATTGGATATATAATTGTGTAAGTCTAAGTCAAATAATTGTTACAAATTGTTGGAGTATACAAAGTAGTTACTGGAGAGCCCAAGAGACTATAAAGTACAAAATATGCTACTAAGGAATTGATTAGTGGTGGACAATGTGTATGCATGTGCTGGAGTATATAGAGTGGTTATGGGAGAGCCCAAGAGGCTATGAAGTACAAAAGATGCTACTAAAAAAATGAGTGGTGGTGGAAATGTATATGCATAAATTAAGTGTTTGACCAACATTTATTCTCCAAGCACTTGTATCCTTAGTCCTAGCTGATGATTTTTAAGGAGCACACATTTAATAGTTCAAAAGATTGATTTGAATCCTACTATTGGGTTGAGCCATTCAACTACCTACGAGTAGAATCAATGAGTTGTTTTGAATCTCATTATTGGGTTGAGCCATTCAACTACCTATGAGTAGAATCACTGAGTTGTTCAGTATTCATGATAACCCTTAAGAACAAAGTTTTGAGTTGTTACATGTTGTCCTATAGCAAAGAGAGTAGGTTTCCAAGAAACTCTCGCTTTTGCAATGGAACTCCCGTTTACTTGAGCCTCTAGCATGTACCCCATACGTTTGCACACATACATACATGCACATATACACTCACAAGAAAAGATGCAATCTCAAGAAACAGTCAGTCCCCAATACAGCCGGCAATGTCATTATACTTTGGGAGGATATTTCGTAGCCATTCTCTTCCTGATGCTCTCCAAGTGCACCAAAGAAAATAGAGATCCACAATATTGAGATACGTACGAAATGGGGTGCTTCGTCTCAAATCTATAAAACAACTACGACTACAAACTGGGTTCTGTTCCCTAAACCATTTGGTCGGTGGTAGGATAGGATAGCTAGCCATTATTCGGTACTCTTGAAGATTTGCAGAGGACAAAACGTAATCCAAGAAACTTGAATAAATGATAACCAAAAGACATTCCTGCTCTCTTTGTGTTTGGATTATTGCGCTGACATGAGAGACTACCTAGACTTGAATTCAAACGAGCTTGAATTCAATGTTTGTAGGCAGACAAATTATCCTTTTTTCTTAACACATGACACAAACCCAAACAACAAAACAACAAAACCGAGCGGGAACATGACGTCATCCGTCGGCAACGATGCCCTAATACCACGTTCATCCGGCGTGGCACAAGATACGCCTCTGAGAGTTCGTCCATACGCTACACGACAGAAGACGCGCAGAAAATAATGAAATACATAGCAGACGGAATCTTGATTTTCACTGCCCCTCGTTCCTGCAGTAACACAGATATATATATATATAAACAAATACAGAATGAATACATACATATATAATGTCACAGAGATAGAGATAGAGATATATTTATATTTATGGAGTAAGCTGACATTGTGTCGATTACTTTTGGACGAATATGTACTGTAAAATCTCTGCAAGGAAGAAATTTCAATTTCAAGAACAGTGGGAGTAAGAGTCCAACTTTATTGTACTGTACAGCATGATGGAGAGATATTTCCGAGAAGGGAATCCTGACCCACTTTTTTTCTTGTCAATCTGGAGGATTTTCAATAGTTTATTAATATGGGTAGCAATAATAATTTTGAGTTTCTCTTTCTTTTTGATCTTATCAATGGGTGTGTGCTAAAAAGTTTTTAGCTTTTTCTTCCTGTTGAGTAGCTTTCACATTATCTAGTAATGACGCCTCCATTAGGAAGTTCCACAGTTAAAAAAACTTTTACGTTTTGCTGTGAGGGCATATAGCCAGATGCAAAAGACAAAAGGCCTCCAGATCTTGTCTGCAATAAAGTATATTTTGTTTCTGATTTTATATTCCTGGAGCATGGTTGGCATGCACGAAAAAGGAGAATATTTGTGAGCAGCTTTTGACGGATATAAATATAATTAAAGAAGTTGTTTGGTTGAAACGAAGTCATGTATCTAAATTTCAAAAGTAATCTCTGTTGGTTTCTTCTTGTTGCATGCATATGTCATCGTCGTTTGGCAAGCTTTCTCTCTTTTCATTTTTACCAGTGATTTGTGACTAGAGCACACCAAAGTGGGATATCATCTGCTATTGCATGGCATGCCAATTAAAGAAATAAAATGATTCTGTTTAAACATGGTGACTCAGTGAGTCAGTAATCAATTATAAATTAAGAGTAGAGATTTTTTTAAGAGGTAATGTTTTCTATTGTGGAAATATGAACTGGTGAGGTCATGAATACAGATCTATCTTTAAAATAGACACTCAACAATAATGTCTTAATAGAATGTGAACTTTGATGACAAGAACAACAATACCACAACTTAACCCTCATTCTATGCCAATATCGGCTTATAAATCAGGAGTTAAGCATTAAAAAATGTTTTTATAAATGTTTTTTCGAAATGGGACAAGGTCACCCAATGCAAACCATTAGAATTTGCATTCTTTAATCGATTAGTTGTTTATATGGAGGCTCACGCTTAACATAATTCTATTTAGACATTGTTTATATGGAAGCCATGCTTAACATAATTTTGTTTAGACATGGTGACACTCCAACTTTATAAGTCTAGACTTAAACATCTAAAAGTTGTTGCATTAAATTACATTCTTGAATGAGCATGATATCTCTTTATTGTCATTCAATGTCAACTATTGGTATTTGTATCTTGAAGACGTGTGTGAGTTTGTTTATGTGGGAGCTCACCTTTAAAATAATCCTAATTCGACATGGTAATCTTACAATTATTTAAAAATCGAGAGTCAACATATAAAACATGTTGCATTAATTTTTTTTCTTGAATGTTGATAAAGTTTGTTGGTTGTTTTTCATTGTAGATCATAGATATATCTATATTATGATCAACATGCAAATTGATTATATAAAATATCACTCTTAATTTTATTTTTTTTAAATATGATAATTAAATTAAAAAAAAACATTTAAAAGATGTTGCATAAATTTCTTTCTAGGATGAGATCTCTTGATTATCCATATTTAAATTGTGGAAGTCTACTTTTAATAGAAAAACAAGATTAACTACAACTTTTAAACTTTACCCTTTACCTTGAATTTTGTGCAATAAAAGAATTGATGCAAAATTGTCTCCAAACATTGGTTAAAGAATATTTATTTCCTTTGAAGCCCCAAACGTACCGAGCAAGTACCATCGACCATTTGTCGGCATTCATATCTTAAATTATGTTATAATTTGTATTGTTATTATGAATTATGCTTTTCCTATTGTGAAGTATTTGTTATAGGTATATCATCATTTTTTATATGTATAGTTTGTCTTTGTGTTCTTGTGTTCATAGATTGTCGCCCCCAAATTCAATTATTTGAATTAGTTTTATAGGAATGTTAATATTTTAAATATATTTTTCTTATATATATATATTGATATATGTGCATTAAACAAACATAGTAAATAAAAAATATAATGAAATGAATAATATAGGTATTGATTGGTATTTTACAGGTTTTGAATGTTTCTTTAATTAGTGAAATTGAATATGTGGTGGGTTGTTTAAATCATGCATCTATATAAGAATGCTTTATTATAATTATATATAATGTGTTGTTATTTTAAAATTATAGGTTTCTTACATAATTTTGTAGAATCATATAAAGATATTTTCACAAATAATAATATGTTTTTATGTTTATTTAATATATGTTTTTATAATAATTAAAATAAATAGATTTAATTTATTTATGTAAAAAGTTATAATAATAATTAAAATTTTCATAAATAATAAAAAGTAAATATGATTATAATTGTTTCATGCAGTATATTTAAAATATTTAAATTATACACAATGTGAATATGAATGAAAATTTTAATTATAATCTATAAGATTAAGAGAATCAAGATAAAAATTAAATATGATTATAATTGTTTCATGTAATATATTTAAAACATTTAAATTATACACAATGTGAATATGAATAAATTTTTTAATTATAATCCATAAGATTGAGAGAATCAAGTGCTTCCCATATAACAAGAAAAATATGCTTAAAATAATAAACTAGATAATTTATACATTCAAATAAGAATGATCATACATTTAAGTTCCAATCTAATAAAAAAATAACAATAGAATTAGCTTATGGATCATACATTTTACTTTATTTTCAAATTGAAAAATATTAAAAATAATCCAAAAATGAAAGTAGAATTAATAAGTTTGTCTAATATTGATTATATAATGATTATTTTATCTATTTAGTAATTTGTAATGATAAATTTCTTTTTGTTTAAATATTTCAAATCTTTCTTCTATTTTCATTGTTGTAATTTTTTGTTGTAAGATGATTATCATTGCTATAGATCCTTCTTTTAGATTTAGATATAGATAATTAGCTCCATATTTAACAATTTTAGTACTTTATTTCTCTACTTACTAAGTTAACATTAGTTAAACTTCAAAGACAATATTGAGAAAATATAATTTTCTCTCTTTTAATATAGCCACAAATTGTATAATAGAACTCTTGTATTTAATTTTAATGATGAATATGAATTTTTCCTTTCTGTTTTATACCACTACATATTAATCAATCACATTTTCAAATATATTCATCTAAGATTACTAATAGAGTTTTGGGCAAGGCTCGTAGGTTTATATTTTATTTCAAATCAGCAAAACCTTATTTTCACAACACTGCCACACAACCTTGGAAGTATTAGGAATTCAAGAGTAATATCTAAATATTTCATCCTTGAAGTGGAAATAAGGACCCTTACATAAGTTGGGTGAAGGTTATTTATATTAAATATCTTAAAATATTGAGTTGAGTTATATATATTGTTTATAATATTTTAATCTACAAAACAATAATCTATATTACTATTACTCAAAACTTAAATCCCACCCAACCAAATATTCCACTAATAGTGAAAGAAGATATTCAAATTAATAGCAATAAAATTCTATCAACTATAATTAATATTTATAATTATTAAACTAAGATTTTTTTTTCTATTATAAGCTTTCCAGGAAGAATAATTTTGAATATATTTAATATTATTTCTTATGAATTAGTTTTTGCATCGAACATTAAGGACTATGTTTCACATGTGGAAAAATTAAAAAGTAGATTTTTTTTTTTGTGAAATATAGCTTTTTCCTAGGTATTGATATCCTTATTCAACACAAAAATAAGTTAATTCAAATGCATACAAAAAAAGTTATGCATTATGAAATACACCTCTATCCAAATTACAACTGTCATATATATATAGAAAATACACGGAGAGAAATTCCTATTCTGAGAACCCAAGAGAGGATAAGTCCTTCCATGTCCAAACAAGGATCCCATCCCTCAGTTTCTTGAACATAATTACACATATAGATACCCAAAAGTTTTTGTACATGCACTTTGAGCGTAAAAGAAATGGTAATTTTGTCAATGGATTGATAGCCACTCCAAGAATCCTCCTATAAGAGTGCAGAGTGTCCATCATGAATGTCCCAAGTCAAGAAATCTATTCACATTGACCTCAGCATTTACTTGTATAAAGATCCAAATATGAGATCTTGAATAGTCTTACAACAACTTTCTTGGTCTTTATGTAATGACATCATTTTTTCTTGATTTATGTGTAATGACTATAACTATTGGAAGGCATAAAAAATTACAATGTTTAAAAGAGGTCACAATCATTTAGTTACCAAACTCCACTACAACTATAAGTTATATATATTTAATTGAATAATTTAATGAAGTACAACGAATCACTAGGAAAGGTAATTCAACACAAGTTGAATAGAAGTAATAGTTTAAATGACTTATATAACTTATAATTGTAGTAGATTATAAGTAGCCTAAATAGCTAAGTTTCATCTTCGATTGTGGGAACAAGTACATATTCATAGTATGGGTATGTTGGTACAACAATTTTTTTCCCTTGGGTTCAATACAACTAGGTACAACTATCTACCTATCTATCTATCTATCTATCTATCTATCTATCTATCTATCTATCTATCTATCTATCTATCTCTACACATAACCAAAGAGGCAACTTAGCTAGTTAGGTTACTTATAATCTACTTCAATTATAAGTTATATAAGTGTTGGCAATATGTTGGATTTGGTTAAGTGTTGTCATTGATTTCAACATTGTATCCCGGTTAGAGACTATCCTGATTAGATCTTTCCCAATTAGTCTTGGTGATCTTTTTGGTTGTGGTTGTGATTCTGATCCGGTATGATTAGACCTCTGGAATCGGTTTTGGATGCTTATTCTGATGGTTTAATGCTTTCTATATTCTGGTGGTTTCATGGTTTGGTTATTGCTTTTGGTATTCTCGGTTACCAGTTGGTTTATGCTTTTACCAGCTAGCTTTTGGCTTTACCGGCTTCTGGAGTTCCCAGTTAGCTTTACCGGTGGGTCCGGCTTATGGAATCAATCTCTTTCATGATGTTGGTGCTTCTTGATCATATCTCAAGAATTTGGTGACTTTTCTTTGGGGGTATGTGCACAAACATGGTGGTCAGAAAAGTGGACACCACCTAAAATAAATTAAAAAACAAGCAGTGCATATGCGGTATTAAAATTTGAAATCACTGTGTATGTGCTTAGGTCCATTGTTCCTAAGCATAAATAAAGATATTGTGTATGTGGTATTTTTAGGAAAGTGAGCGAGTACGTAGTGTTTTTAGGAAAGTGAGCGCGTATGTGGTTTTAAGTCCTAAAAAACCGCATACGTGGTTCTTGTCATAAAAAGTTTTTTAAAAAATGACTGGGTCTTATTTTCCCCATGACCACGACATTTTTTCCTGTATTTTCTCCACAAAACCACAAATAGGCTGCCACATTTCAACACCATGCTATGGATCAAGGTAGGTTTTTCTTAATTTTTGTCTTTCTTTCTCGTTTATTCAAAAAAAATTACGCTTTGAATTTAATTTCATTTATTTTGATTAGGTTTTTTTATTTTTTGTTTCAAAAACTAGATTCTGATAATCCACAACAACAACAACAACAAGATTCACCTCTTAAAAACCCTGAACAAAACCCACAAGATACACCTCTAGTTCCTCCTTTTGACCGTACACCTGAAACATAGGAGCAATCGATTAATCAGTTAGGGCAAAACATGTCTAAAATAAATAGACTAATTAATAAATTGAAAAAAATTGAGCTTGAGCATCACAAATCCCTTGCCAGTACCCTAGAAACATTAGCTAGTTGTACCATAGCCATTTCCACACAAATTACAAAATGGGGAAACTTTAGGGATATTTTTCGTCAATACTATGCTAGTGGGTTATCATACGAGGGAGTGAAAAACAAAAATATTAGTAAACAACAAATATGTGCCCCTTTTCTTGATCCTAAAACTAGTCAGCTGTTACCTCTTCATGCAAAGAGGTTTCCCATACATTGGTGTACCAATGTGCAGATGAAGAAACTTTTTTGGCAGAGGTGGTGGATGGTCTTTGATGATTCACCTTGTAATAATTATGAGGTGCCATTGTATTTTTTGCAAAAAATATACTGTGAGTTTGTCCTCAATGTGCGACCAAATTATTTTGACATGAGAGAGCTCCATGGTAGAGGTGGAGGCTTTGCCCAAGATAGACTTGGAGCCCATAAGCGATTAGCCCTAGAGAGTTGCCACCCCCTAGCACCCAAACCCAAGGTGCATCAGGTTGTCCCAGTAGAGCTAAAAGAGTTGATGGAGCTACAGACTCTTCAGGAAGCCACAACATTGATTGGTGCCATCATCCAGCATGGGACATAGTTAGCACACTCTCTTGTATTGGATGATGAGCCATTAGTTG
The DNA here is from genome assembly GCF_030272615.1 of Cryptomeria japonica. Taxonomy (NCBI): domain Eukaryota; kingdom Viridiplantae; phylum Streptophyta; class Pinopsida; order Cupressales; family Cupressaceae; genus Cryptomeria; species Cryptomeria japonica. Next base: position 718,030,399 of record NC_081411.1, on the reverse strand, counting down.
CTCCAGGTGGCGATAGAGAGCCCATTCAACATGTGTATGTCAATTGCTCAGGGATATGCATAGGGATGGATGACGAGGTCGTTGCAGATGGATCCACATCTCATTTGTGCATGATTTGCAGGAGTAGATATTAGACCCACACGACTGAGGATGTGGCGCTAACAGAGGAGTTGATGGACATGTTGTTTGGCCATCAGCCATTGACACGGGTGTGTTGATTTGAATTCATAGAATTTTATTTATCAGTAACTTTAAATTTGTAATTACATAAATTAATTTTCATTTATACATTGATTTAAATTGATACAAATAATATGTATTTTAGGATGCAGTAGCGGTATCCCATACTCCTTCTGTAGTTACTACAGCTGCAACTTCGACGCCTGAGGTATAAATTTTGTAACATGTTAAAATAGAATAGTACACTTTTAATTAAAAAAATTACAAGATATACTAACTATCTTTAATGCTTGGTCCAATTTTTGGTTTGTAGGTGTTGATAGGGGACCAAATGTCCCAGATTGATGACTTCATGCTCTTAGTGATCGATTTTGCCCTACAAGGCTATACGGTATCATATTTTGTACACCCTTTTTTATGAATTATTTTGATGGAATATGCAAATCATTTAGTTTTATATTGTTAAAATTATGTTTAATATATTATCTGTATTAATATCTCATGTTAATTTTGTTTTTTTAGGTTACCCCCTTCGTGTCTAGGCCTCATCCTAAACAAAGGAATTCCTCGAAGATGCCAAAACGTGAGAAGAAGGTAATTGAACACATTTTTAGTTGTAAAATTGTTTGAAAATGTTGAAATTGTCTTAGTTGGGATTTTTAGATTGATTAGTGTTTTTTGTCTATTTTACATGTACAACAGTCATTGAGCTATGTAGATTTGTTGAATGCACCTGATTCGCCTGTGGATCAAGAGATGACAAAGGTATGTATCTCTACTTTATTTTCTTGATTTCATGATTATATGCATGTGTACATGTGAACTTGTGCTAAATTATAATCTTATAATTTTTTCATACAAGGAATATCCATGGCTGCTTCATCAATGGCAAGCCCTCCTCCGTGCACTAGAGAAGCATCTCAAAATCTGGTACACTTTTGTTTGATATATTAAATTAATTATTTTTAACCTACAATACTTATCATTATATTAATTGTATTTAATCTTTGATCCATTTTTGTATAGGTAATAGCGACAATTTCTCCATCGATTGTGAGCCATCCTTAGTCCATTGGAGAAGCATCTCAGGCACTGGTATGTCATTCTTCTCTATATTATAGTTTTTAAGTGTTTTTGTTGTATTTATGTTAGTACATTGTATTAATTGTACATTTAATCTACAATATCCCCCTTCGCGGTTCGGCCATAATGTGTATCTTTTTAAGTTTGTCTTCAAGAAAACTCCTAAGACTGACAAGGAGAGGAGAGCGAAGACATTAGATCTGAGATCTGCCAGTGAGGTAATCTACATTTCAATTGCAAAGAAATTATAGTTAGATGCATAGTTATGTTGTTAATTTTGAACTTTTTTCTACAAAAAAAATCTAACTTGGCTTTTGAATTGTGCTTTTGCATCCATCTACAGAGCTGCGTACTGCATCGAAGAGGCTCAATTTGATGAAGCACCAAAATTTTAGGATCATATAGTGTTATTTGTGGTCATAGAATGACCAATACATGTAGATATATTCTATATTTTTATTGTATATCGATTTGGACATGAAATATGCCACATTTTTGTAATACTTGTATTGACTTGGCATACATGCCTTTATGTGTGTGTGTGTGTGTGTGTGTGTGTGTGTGTGTGTGTGTGTGTTTCACAAGCGCATCCAGGTGGGCAGGTTTATGCTAGGAATTCTCCTCTCATGCATCCCAAAGCGTTGTAACATCGAGAGTCATACCCTATCGGCACGATCTCTCAAGTGCCCTAAGTCCAAAAAATTGTCAAACTTTGACAAACTATTTCTTTCAATCTAGGACACATATGATCAATCCATTTGAACCTATAGGGTCACGTGAGGCTCCTCTACAATGGCCTATCTCAGATTTTGACGACTCAAAGCTATTTTCAATTGGTAGCATTCTTTTGCCTGTTGCAAAAATTGTTAGTTGCATGCAATGCAAAGTTGCAAGATAGGCTAGAATTGATTTGGATTGTCATGTGCACAAACTAACATCATGAGTGCATCCAAGTGGGAAATTTTATGCTAGGCATGCTTCTCTCATGCATCCCAAAGTGTTGGAACATCGAGAGTCATACCCTACCGATGCAATCTCTCAAGTGCTCTGAGGCCAAAAAATTGTCAAACTTTGACAGATTGTTTCTTCCAATCTAGGACACATATATTTGATCCATTTAAACATGTGAGGTCACGTGAGATTCTTGTACAATGGCCTATCCGGGTTTCTAATGAATCGGAGCCATTTTCAATTGGTAGTATTTTTTTGCCTGCTGCAAAAATCGTCAGTTGCATGCAATGCAAAGTTGCAAGATAGGCTAGAATTGATTTGGTTCATCGTGTGCACAAACCAATGTCATGAGCACGTCTAGGTGGGAAATTTTACACTAGGCATACTCCTCTCGTCCATCCCAAAGTGCCAGAACGTCGAGAGTCATACCCTACCGGCACAATCTCTCAAGTGCCTTGAGTCCAAAAAATTGTCAAACTTTGACGGACTATTCTTCCAATCCAGGACACATATGATCGATCTCTTTGAACCCGTGGGGTTGTGTGAGGCTCCTCTACAATGGCTTATCTTGGTTTCTAACGACTTGTAGCCATTTTCAATTAGTAACATTTTTTTGCTTGCTGCAAAAACCATCAGTTACATGCAATTCAAAGTTGCAAGATAGGGTAGAATTGGTTCGGTTTGTCCTATGCACAAACTGACATCACGAGCACATCCGGGTGGGTGGGTTTACACTAGCCATGCTCCTCTCGTGCATCCCAAAGAGCTGGAACATTGAGAGTCATACCCTACCAACACAATGTAGAAGTTGCTTAACAACTTTTTTGATAACTCTTTTGACAATAATGATATTTTTTGCTTAAATTGTATCTAGACTCAATCTATGACTCCTATGACCCGATAATGACTCAAATAATTATCCATGATTATACAAGAATCAAGAATGATCATGATTAACCTTATCAATAATGGTCATGATTGACCTTATCACATCACATAAACTCAAAACATAGTCACAAAACATAGACACAAAAAATAGTCACAAAACATTGTCACATATTATTCAAAAATTTATCTCTAAATATGGTCAAATCAGCTCTTGGCTATTTGAATATACAAAAAAATCTTGTAAATCATCTCATGGAATTTTATACAAAATTTGGCATTACAATATGTGCAATTCAGCTTATCGCCATTTTAATATACAAAATTTGGCATCTAAATATGTACAAATCAGCTCATTATTATTTAAATATACAAAATTATGCCCCTAAACATGTACAAATCAGCTCATTGGAATTTATATATGCAAAAAAATAATATAGAACAATTTATCGATGATATACACAAAATTCTCAAAATCATTCTACTTTGAACCGTAGAATCAGTCAAGTGAGCCTTCAGGATCGACTCTAACCCATATCATGTCAAGTATTGCCTCGTGGTAAGATTCATGAACTTTCCATAAAATGTTGTTATGAGGTCTACCACAATACTTCATCAAATCAATATGTGTTGCAACAACAAGGTTAGAGAAATGAAGAATATGTCTGTGTGTTTCAAAGTCCTCAAACAACCAAATATCAAAATTTTTGATAGGGTATCTCCTAAGCCATGTTCCTGACATGACAAAAGACCCTATTGGGTACTCAATACCCTCTTTGTGAATGATTGTGGTTGTCAATTTTCTTTTAGCTCAACACAACGACAAAAATAGTAATCCATTCCTTCTTCATTGTTCTCTTCTACAACACCTGCATACACGTGACCTGCATTTTGTAAAGTGATAATTAATACTAAAAATAAATTGTGATGTACAACAAAATAAACCAAAAAGAATACTTGCAAAAAAATTAACTCAAAAAATCACCTGAATCCACTAGGTCAGATACATGGTCAAAATCCACTAATGTCTCCATTTGGCTCAATGGTAGTGCTTTGGGAATTTTATATGTATCAATGGGAACCAACGGTCTACAAGACCATTTGTCAACCCACTCTTGTGATTCACATTCTTCCCACAAACAATACATGCATGAAGAGAAAAAACATACCATCTGTCTCGTATAAATTACTAGTGAACTTGCATTTGAACTCATAAATGAGTGCATGTCACTCGATCCTGCAACTGTACAACAATCTAGATAGTTTTCAATGTTAGATTCATTGATCAACCAAAAATATCTACGAACCATTGACGTACCTGGATTACCTGGACCCATTGTAGAGTTACATCATCATATAATTATTTATGCATCTATCAACTCAGCACCACCTTCATACTTCAATTCTTCTCTAGCTAGGGCTCTTTTTACACATGCTCCTGCATCATCGTGCTCTCCCTACCATGTCCAGCCTCAATGAAATTCCAAAAAAGTTGTACATCGCTTTTCATATGCATCCTTTTCAACCAATAAAATATCCTTGCATTCTTGAATTTTGTTGTGCAATTATCTGACCATATTAAGTGTCAGTTGTATTGTATGTTCCTTTAAATTATCATAGAAAACTTTATAGCATCCTTGTACGAATTCCAATGAATGAGTACAATCATCACTTATGTAGAAGTGATCCTCTCTTACAACCTTTCTATCCTCCTATGTGCTATCATCTACATGCATGAATGCTATATGTACAAAAATAGAAAGTTGCGTATAATGATAATACATAGATTGCACTTCATTTTGAGGTTGTAGTGTATAATTTTCAGCAAAATCAACAATAGTGACAATGGTGCCAAGAGGAAATGTGTCCTTACATAACTTGAACTGCTCATCTAACCATCGAGCTCTACGTGTATGCATTATGTACTTTATAAACTAGTTTCTCTTGAAACATTTTCATAAATTCAGCTACACATATATCATTTTTCACTAACTCACATCCCTTCAAATCTTTTCCATCTTTAACTCCATATGTGATTGTCTTGTATTTTCCAAAAGAAACTAGTTTCCTACCAATTTTATGTGTTCTCTCCAAATGTAAACATCTTGGTAAATGTTGCAAACCACCACATATAGCACAAGAACCTTCCAAACAAGGCATCTTTTAAGAAATTCAACCATCATGTCTATTACATAGCACACTTGAAATAAATTCTCTTACCGACTTAGGAGGTGCTTGTATAATGCATTCCTGCAAAACATGGTTAGTGTGCAAAGTAGAACAAATATGACGAAAAAATATCATAGTGCATGGAAAATTCAATATGCATCCTACAACAACACGTGGTGCATACATGATTAATCTTAACATAAAAAGGTTTTGTCATTTCAAAAAATCTTTGAGAAATTCTTATTTGAGGAAACTTTTGAAGGGATCTTTCATAAAATTTAGTTTGAGTAATATCCAAATAGTGTTTGGTAGGTGGATCGCAATTTTTAGATCCAATTCACCTTCTAACAACATCTCTTTGGTTGGGTGAAACTCTTGTGTTGTCATGCCAAAAATTTTCAAATAATGTTCTTAGTGCATCAACAACAACCTTGTCTTTGTGTGGTAGTCTACCGGAGAATGCCCAAAGAGAATTATTGTTAGGTTCCTCTAGTTTTTCTAGTCTCTTTAATGCTTTACTTAATGTTGTTCTACTAATGTTTAATCACTTAATTGTTTTGCTTATCAAATGATCATTTTTTATTTTCTTGCTCATTATGGTTGATGTAATGACACATCGAGTAGCATTAAAATCTTTAGTACGTTATTTTGAACCAATAGATTGATATGCATCAAATATATTTCTCACAATAGTTCTTTCACTATTACTTTCAGATGATCTTAGGCCTAGAATTTTCATTGTCTCTCTAAAATTCAAATTTTTAATCATTTGAACAATTAATTGACATCTTGCGGTTTGATTTAAGTTTTCAAAATAGTTTTGCCATATTATTTTAACCATTCTCCTAAAAGTTTGTTCATTCATTTTATTGGGCATTGGCTTCAATATAGAGAAGGTGTATATTCATCATTTAATTGATTATTCAATGCAGTATCTTCTTCAATTGCATTAGGTTCATACGGTAAATCAAATGTCTCTTCTTCAATTGCATTAGGTGCATTATGTTTGTCTGGTAAATCGAATTGAGGTGTTGAGGATGACATACCTTCTTCTCCCATTGTTCTTATGTCACGTAATTTCTTCATACATTGCCTTTGTCTTTCCTTTTCAACCTCTCATTGTTCCATCGTTCCTCGCTTGTTCTTTCCCATCGTTGATATCAGTTGTCCTAAATAGAATCATATTACATATGTATGTAACTTAAAGTTCATAAACAAACTAATAACCATAAATATGCATCTTATCACTATTTTTTGGAATCAAACTATTAAAAAACAACAATACTATTGACAAAACTAATAAGAACAACAATTCAATTATTTAAAATCATGCAAAAACAAAAAATTCACTTACTTCTATGTATAAAATAGTGATAGAAGTATAGACACAGTTCTAGTGGGGCCTTCAACGACCTCAAAAACTTCTTTTGAGGCCGTTGAGGCTCTTGGGCAACTAAAACTATGTCTATGTACCACATATGTGCTATATTAATAACCGCGTACACGTTGTTAGTCCATAAAATGTTGGCAAGCCCAATGGTATTTTTTTTCCCATTTTGTACTAATAAGTAGCGCATACGTGCTCCTAAGCCTAAAAAATGTTATCGCAGGGTAGAGAATAATGGACTCGATGCCCTGTACGTGCTTACAAGTAATAGGTATTGTGTACGCGCTCCTACGCCTTAAAAAAGTTATGGCAAGGTAGTGAACTAATAGGTTCAGTACCCTGTACATGCTATTGGTAGTAGAAAAAATGTGAATGAAAAGGGAGGGAGGGAGAGAGAGAGAGAGAGAGAGAGAGAGAGAGAGAGGGGGGGGAGAGTAAGGGGGTAGAGAGGGAGAGAAGAGGGGGGAGGGTCGGAGAGAAGAAGGGGTATGGAGGAAGGGAGAGGGAGAGTAGGGGGGAGGGAGGGGAGGGAGAGGGAGAGAGAGAGAGAGAGGGAAGGAGGGAGAGGGAGAGAGAAAGGAGGGGAGGAGGGAGAGGAAGAGAGCGAGAGAGAGAGAGAGAGAGAGAGAGAGGGAGGGAAGGTAGAGAGGGAGAGAGGTAGAGGGAGGGAGAGAAGAGGGGGGAGGGTGGGAGAGAAGAAGGGGTATGGAGGAAGGGAGAGGGAGAGTAGGGGAGAGAGAGAGAGAGAGAGAGAGAGAGAGAGAGAGAGGAGGGGAGGAGGGAGAGGAAGAGAGAGAGAAGGAAGGAGAGAGAGAGAGAGAGAGAGAGAGAGAGAGAGAGAGAGAGAGAGAGAGAGAGAGAGAGAAGGTAGAGAGAGGGAGAGAGGTAGGGGAGGGAGAAAGGGAGAGAAGAGGGGGGAGAGAGGGAGAAAAGAGGGGGGAGGGAGGGACCTATAACGACACCAAATAGCACACCATAAGACCTATAACGATACCAAATAGTGTCCTAAGGGATCATAGAACACCATATTACCCCTTAGGACACCATATGGTGTTGTTATGTGTTGTATGGTGTCTTAAGAGGTCATATGGTGTCCTAAGGGGTCACAGGACACCATATGACCTCTTAGGAAACAATACGACCTCTAATGACACCTAAGGGGTCATATGGTAGGCTAATAGGAATTACATAAGAGAAAGAGGGATGGGGTATGGAGGAAGGGAGAAGGGGAGAGAGCGAGAGAGAGAGGGATGGGGTATGGAGGAAGGGATAAGGGGAGAGAGGGAGGGATGGGGTATGGAGGAAGGGAGGAGAGAGAGGGAGGGAGAGAGAGAGGGATGGGGTATGGAGGAAGGGAGAAGGGGGGAGAGAGAGAGAGAGAGAGAGAGAGAGAGAGAGACCTTGTATGCATTTGAGAGGGGGAGACAATACACTTACATGTGTATATATATACACATATTATATATATAATATCATATTATACACATATTATATATACAATAGCATGTACGCGTTGTTTATAATAAAAAGAGCGCATATGTGCTTCTTACACCATAAGTACCCCGTATGCGCTTTTGACTGTTTAGGGTTGGAAACAGGCCTGGATGACAAAACTACGGTTCGGAAGTTTGATTTCCCTCCATTTCTCTCATTTTTGATGTGTTTTATTTTATCAACTTGGTTTATCAACTTTGTCATCATCACGTTTACACTTCATCAAGTGGGTATTTCTAAAATTGCCACCATATTTCCACCCATCTTCTGAGCTTTTTAACCATATAATTTTTTTTCAATTTGAACAACAATAACATATTATTATTGAATTTCTTTTACCAGTGTCTTCATAGTTCTCATAGACATAGGTGCACCATTTTTTGAATAACTTTTGATATACTTATCCAAATTTTAAAAACTTTATATATTATTGTAGTGCACTCGATTCTTTACAATTTAAAAAAAAAATTGTATTTTTGATTTGTTTAGTGCAACTTATGCTTCGTGCACGAATAGGTACCTAATTTTTCAAGATGTGCTCGATTGGAAAAATCATAAAAAAAAAATACTCAACAAAAAAATATAGAACATCGTTAGTGTGAAAAGTAGAACAAATATGACAAAAAATATCATACTGCATGGAAAATTCATTATGCATCCTACAACAACATGTGGTGCGTACGTGATTAACTTAATATAAAGAAGGTTTTTCCATTTCAAAAAATCTTTGAGAAATTCTTATTTGAGGAAAATTTTCAAGGAATCTTTCATAAAATTTTGTATGAGTCATATCCAAACAGTGTTTGGCATGTGGCTCATGATTTGTAGACCCGATTCACCTTCTAACAATATCTCTTTGGTTGGGCGAAACTCTTGTGTTATCATGCCAAAAAAAATTAATTAATGTTCTTAGTGCATCAACAACAACCTTGTCTTTGTTTGGTAGTCTACCCGAGAATGACCAAAGAGAATTATTTTTAGATTCCTCTATTTTTTCTCGCCTCTATAATGCTTTACTTAATGTTGTTCTACTAATGTTTAATGACTTACTTGTTTTTATTTTATTGCTCATTATGGTTGATGTGATGACACGTCGAGTAACATTATAATATTTAGTATGTGATTTTGAACCAATAGCTTGATATGCATCAAATAGACTTCTCACAATAGTTCTTTCACTATTACTTTCCGATGATCTTAGGCCTAGAATTTTCATTGTCTCTCTAAAATTTAAATTTTTAATCATTTGAACAATTAATTGACATCTTTCAATTTGATTTAATTTTTAAAAATAGTTTTTCCATATTATTTTAAACATTCTCCTACAAGTTCATTCATTCATTTTATCGGTATTGACTTCAATATATTCTCATCAATGTTAATTAGATACTTCAATTTCCTACAAATGATTCTAGGAGGTGTTAACATAGGTGCATTGCATGCATTGTGTACATTCAATTCATCAGATAGAGAAAGTGTATGTTCATCATTTAATTGATTATTTAATGTGGTCTCTTCTTCAATTGCATTAGGTTCATATGGTAAATCAAATCTCTTCTTCAATTGCATTACGTGCATTATGTTTGTTTGGTAAATTGAATTGAGATGTTGAGGATGGCATACCTTCTTGTCCCATTGTTCTTATGTCACGTAATTTCTTCATACGTTGCCTTTGTCTTTCCTTTTCAGCCTCTCGTTGTTCCATCGTTCCTCACTTGTTCTTTCCCATGGTTGATATCAGTTGTCCTAAATAGAGCCATATTACATATATATGCAAACAAAAGTTCATAAACAATCAAATAACCATAAATATGCATCTTATCATTATTTTTTTTATTTAAAACTATTAAAGAATCACAATAATATTGAAAAAACTAATAAGAACAATAAATCAAACATTTGAAATCATGCAAAAACAAAAAATTCACTTACTTCTATGTATAAAATAGTGACAGAAGTGTAGACACGGTTGCAATTGGGCCTTCAATGACCTCAAAAACTTCTTTTGAGGCCATTGAGGCTCTTGGGTAAATAAAATTATGTCTAAGTACCATGTACATAGTATATTAATAACCGCATACGCATTGTTAGTCTCTAAAATGTTGGCAAGCCCAACAGTATTCTTTTTTTCACCCTCTACAAGCTCAGAGCTCATAAATACAGCATACGTGCTCCTAGGCCTTAAAAATGTTATGGTAGGGCAGCGAACTAATAAGCTTAGTACCCCATACATGCTATTTATAGTAAATAAAATGTAAAAGAAAAGGGAGGGAGGGAGATGAAGAAGGGGAGAGAGGGACAAGGAGGGGGAGAGAGAGAGAGAGAGAGAGAGAGAGAGAGAGAGGGAGAGGGAGAGGGAGAGGGAAAGAGAGGGAGAGAGAAAGAGTGGGGAGGGAGAGAAGAAGAGAGAGAGGGATGCGGTATGGAGGAAGGGAGAAGGGGAGAGAGAGAGAGAGAGAGAGAGAGAGAGAGAGAGGGTATGGAGGAAGGGAGAAGGGGAGAGAGGTAGAGAGAAAGAGGGAGAGAGAGAGAGAGAGAGAGAGAGAGAGAGAGAGAGAGAGAGAGAGAGATGAGGTATGGAGGAAGGGAGAAGGAGAGAGAGAGAGAGAGAGAGAGAGAGAGAGAGAGAGAGAGAGAGAGAGAGAGAGAGAGAGAGAGAGAGAGAGAGAGAGAGAGAGGGGGTGGAATGATGCACAATGGGTTTTGTACACTGAGTCAAATGCTAAGTCTATCAAGGAAAGCATAGCCTCTCAATCTCACACTGTGGACCTTTGGATTATTAGGTTTTTTGTTTATCCAAATGGTGACCACTACATGGCAAACCTAATTGCAATACAACAATTTAAAGTAAGGGAGATAAATGGGGTAGGGAGAGAGAAAGAGTGGGGAGGGAGAGAATAAGAGAGAGAGAGAGAAATGGGGTATGGAGGAAGGGAGAAGGGGAGAGAGGGAGCCAATACAGATACATACATACATATGTGTGTATATATACTTAATATATTATATATTATATAAAATATATTATATATTATTATATACATATATATATTATATATTATATGTTATATATATTATATATTATATTTATATACACATATTATATATACAATATCATATTATACATACTCAAAAAATTTAAACAAAAGTAGTGTGTATGCGTTGTTTATAGTAAAGACAACACGTACACACTTCCTATACTATAGGTACCTCGTACGCGCTTTTGACTGTTTAGGCTTGGAAATAGGCCTGGATGACAAAACTATGGGTTGGAAGATTTATTCCCTCCATTTCCCTCCTTTTTGAAGTGTTTTATTTTATCAACTTGGTTTCTCAACTTTGTCATCATCAGGTATACACTTCATCAAGTGGGTATTTCTAAAATTGCCACCATATTTTCACCCATCTTCTGAGCTTTCTAACCATATAATTTTTTAAAAATTTGAATAACAATAACATATTATTATTATTGAATTTCTTTTACCAGTGTCTCCATATTTCTCACAGACATACGTGTACCATTTTTTTATTAACTTTTGATCTACTTATCCAAATTTAAAATATATATATATATATATATATATATTATTGTAGTGCACTTGATTCTTTACAATTTAAAAAAAAATTGTATTTTCTATTTTTTTAGTGCAAGTTATGCTTTGCACATGAACAGTTACCTAATTTTTCAGGATTTGCTCGATTGGAAAAATCATAAAAAAAAAATACTCAACAAAGAATTATAAAAAAGTACACAACTTCTAGTGCTCACTCTTAACTATCTTTCTGCCAAAGGATTTGTCAAAATAATAAATCTAACTATGACTATTGTGATGTGCATGTCAGACACTATGTTATGTTTTTTTTTAAAAATCAGGGTCTGTATTTTGTGCATGAAGCATTTGACCCCCTTAATCTTATCCAATTTTGAAAAAATTTAGTATTTTGAAAACTAGATTCAGAGTACTACAATATTTGTTCTTTGATTATCTTCATATCTTGAGTGGATGACTTTCAAAGTTTGCCTCCAAGTTCAGGTTCACCTGATTTCTAAAAAAAAGTTTCCACTTATACCCCCCTTTTTAACCACCATCTTTGTGCACTTACACTTGGATGGTGTGCTATTATGGTGGTCCTATTTGGATCCGGTTAAACTTTCAGTGAGGGTTTCTTGAGAAATTGACTACTTTTGAACTTGAAGAACTTGGATATCCGAGTGCTACTAAAACTGAGATTGTATTTAGAGCATCTGCATTTGGTAAATAGAAGATAGATTGGAAAGAGATGTATGCTAAGGATATGGAGGGAATTGAGGAAGAAAAAAGAGATCTTGAAGAGCTAGAAGCCCTGATTGCTAGAAGAATTCCTAAAGGACTAGCTGGAAGTAAGTATTAAGGAGAAGTCCCTTTTAAATGTTTTTCATGCAATAAGATTGGTCATTTTGCATCTAGATGTCCTGAAAGAACTTCTAGGAATCATGAAAGATTTATAAGGAATTATAAGCCTAATCCTGAATAACAGAGCAGACCTAGATTCAGAAGGAATAAGGATAAATCATGTTATTATGCTGGTGATGATGATGGTATTTCTAATGATGATGATGATGAACCTGTGAGTGATCTGGTAATGGTTCTTCATCTGGCAAAGACTAGGTCTTTATTGCTATCAAGGATGATTCTTTGAAATATGTCATTGAAACAACGCATATTGAAGAAAAGACCTTGGCTTCTAAAATTGAAGAAAAGGATGAATGGGTTATAGACAGTGGATGCTCACATCACATGACTGGTGACAAAAAGAAAGTTCTTATCACTGCGAGAATTTGATGGTGGATTGGTCAGATTTGGAGACAACAAGGCATGTAGGATCAAAGGAAAAGGAACAATATCGTTGAATGGTAAGACTAATACTGATAATGTTTATTATGTTGAAGGATTAAAGCATAATATTTTAAGTGTAGGTCAGATAGTGGATAGAGTATTTCATTAGCAATTCAATGATGGAAAATGCAAGATCATTAATAAATCTGGATTGGAGGTTGCTTCCGGAACTCAGACTAATGGAAATATATTTCATTTGAACTCCGGTGATAAGGCTTGCTTGATTGCTCAGATTGATGAAAGTGGTTATGGCATAAGAGGATGTGTCATGTTAATTTGATTGCATAGTAAAGATCAGTTCAATATCGGCTTGTCAGAGATTTTCCCCAAGATTGTTAAACTTCATAATCTGGTATGTAGAGAATGTCAAATGGGTAAGCAGTTAGAACTTCTTTCAGAAGTGTACATGATAAATTAATGAAATTCTTGATCTTATTCATATTGATTTGTGTGGACTGACAAGGACTAAAGTCTTTCAAGGTGATAAATATTTTATGTTACTTATTGATGACTATTCTAAAACAATGTGGGTAGCATTTTTGAAAGAGAAATCTGAACCTTTTGAGAAATTCAAAATATTTAAGGCTATGGTTGAGACTAAGACATGACTAAAGGTAAAGTGCTTAAGATCATATCACGGCGGTGAGTTTTACATCCGGTGAGTTCAACAACTTTTTTGAAAGGAATGGTATTAGGAGACAACTTTCTGCACCCTAGAACCCCACAACAGAATGGATTGGTGGAAAGAAAGAACAAAAAAAATTTGGATGTTGCAAGGGCTATGATGGCTGAAGCTAAATTAGCTGATATCTATTGGAGAGAGGTTGTCAATACGGTTGTATACACTTTCAATAGAATACACATTAAAGGCGATACTAGTAAGAATCCTTATGAACTATAGTTTGGTCATACTCCTACTATTAGATATTTTAGAATTTTTGGAAGCAAATATTATATTATAAGAGATGATGCATTAGGAAAATTTGATCCTAAATTGGATGAAGGAATATTTTTGGGTTATTCTACGAAGAGAAAAGCATATAGATGTTTATAACAAAAAGATTGAATAGGATATTGGAAAGAATAAATTGTCAAGGTAGGATGAGCATTGGAGTAATCATATTAGAGCATATGATTATGGATCGGAAGATTAATTTATCATACCTAAATTGGTAATGCAAGAATCAATTTAGAACAGTGAACCAGTGACACCGATAGCATCATAAAATTCAACAGTGACGGAGGAACAACAAAATGAGTCAATAAATCAAGAAAATTCAAAGACTCCTAGGTAAGTAAAGCTAAATCATTCTAAAAATCAGATCTTTGGGGATTATTCGCAAGGTGTACGCCCTTGGTTTCCTTGTGTTATGCACCGTAGTGCTTGGATTTATAGCATGGTATGCATTCTTTCTTGGGAATAAGTTGGCTTTCATGGCTTAGTAAGAAATAATCATTCACTTCATTATCTACAGCTGAAGTAGAATATGTTGTAGCTCCTACCAACTGTACTCAATTTTTTATGGATGAAACAGATTTTAAAGGATATGGGTATGTGCAGGATCATGGTGTGCCAAAACAGGGCCCTTAAGTGGCAATGAAATTTCAAAAAATCAGAGATATGCAACTTGACATGAAAATTTGAATAAGTTGTGAATATTATTTTTAAAATATTTAACGAGAGAATATATAGAAAATTGAATGTAGTTTCTAAGCTACTAGTTCTTTTTCGGCAAAAAAAAAAAATCCTTTTTGATGAAAATTTCAAATTTCAATTGCAGTGGTACTAAAATTTTAGGAACAAAAATCAGAAGTAGACGTATGTCCTGACCACCCTAATCACAATCAAAATCATAATATTTTTTTATAATATTTATAATATAAGTATTAGACTCATGTCCAAATGTGACACATATTTATTTTTAATTTTTTATAAAGTAAATAATTATTTATGAATTTTTTACTATAGCTTTTCAGAAATTCAGAAACTCCTACGTCTGACCACCTTACTTGGTCAAAAACCTTATGAAATTTAATTTTTTTTAATTTTTTTCCTATAGTAGACAAAGCATAGGATGTGACGCATGTTTCAGATTCAAAAAATGTTATACCGTTTGAAAGTTATGAGTGTTTTTTTTTCGATCAGTATATCAATGAGGACTATTGTCATAATTCAATTAGAAAATAACTAATAATTATTTATTAAAGTCAAAATAAGACAAGCCTTATATTGTTGAAAGCTAGGAACGTCCCTTAAAAAACCCTTTTTGTTTTATCAATTTTGGCTACAAAAAAATCGCCAGCCACCATTGTAAAGTCTGGAAAATCAAGGAATACTGAAAAACACGTTTTTTTCAGTTGACTTTCCAGGCTTGTCACTTCCAAGCCAAATACCAAAGCATTCCCAAGCCGAAATTTGAAAATTGACTACAAAATCGGATATTCGTTTTTAATATATAAATTGTGGTCCCCAAAAATTTTCTCGTTGCCACCTTTTATTTACTGAACTGCCACATTAATGGCGCTGGCAGAAATCCGATATCCGATAAAATCAATATCGGATTTTATTAGTCATATTTTAGAGAGAGAGAGAGGGAGGAGAGAGAGAGAGAGAGAGTAGAGAGAGAGAGAGGAGGGAGAGCGAGAGAGGAGAGAGAGCGAGAGAGAGAGGGAGATAGAGAGGGAGAGAGAGAGATTAGGGGAGATAGATAGATAGGTAGATAGAGAGAGAGAGAGAGAGAGAGAGAGAGAGATGGAGAGAATAGGGGAGAAGGGATAGAGAGAGATTAGGGGAGAGAGAGAGAGAGAGAGACAAAGACAGAGATAGAGACAGAGACAGAGAGAGACAAAGAGAGAGAGAGAGAGAGAGAGGAGAGAGAGAGAGAGGAGAGATGAGAGAGAGAGAGAGAGAGAGAGAGAGAGATGGAGGGAGAGGGAGGGAGGGAGGGAGGGAGGGGAGGGAAGGTAGAGAGAGTTAAAGAGATTAGCGGAGAGAGAGAGAGAGAGAGATCGAGAGAGACAGAGAGATTAGGGGAGAGACAGAGATAGAGACAGAGAGACAGAGGGGAGAGAGATGGGGAGGGCGAAGGGAGAGAGAGAGAGGAGATAGAGAGAGAGATTAGGGGAGAGAGAGATAAATGGAGAGATTAGGGGAGAGGGATAGAGAGAGATTAAGGGAGGAGAGAGAGAAGGGAGTGGGAGGAGAGATTAGGGGAGAGAGAGAGATTAGGGGAGAGGGGGAGAGAGAGAGAGAGATTAAGACATCATGAACCCTTATGACCTCTTAGGACACCATATGACCCCTAATGCCACCATATTGGGTTGCTTTGGGTCATATTGTGTCCTAAGGGTCATATTGTGTCCTATGGGGTCTATTTAAGGAGCAATTGAGGATTTCGGTGCAAATTTCTCTGATGCACATTCTATGGTTGATTGGTGTAGTTTAGCATTGTCACATGGAGGTACTCTTGATTCACGCAGTGAGCAGATTCTTTTGGTTGGGTTGAGGAGGGAATAGTCAGAGATAGATTGGATTATCAAACAATTAAAGATTCTTCAAAGATGCATTCATTTCTCAGCTCAGATGCAAGTACATGGACCATTTGAACACGAGCATTGGCTTGTTTTTGTCAGAGTTGTGTTCGATGTGATTGGGATCAGTATGAGTCAACTGAGTGGGTTGATACGTGGGTTCCCCACTATCTAATTCCTTTATCTCAAACAATATCCTTGTCAAACAATGACATGGAAAGTTCACTTGAGTATGATAGTCTATCAGATCTTGTACAGCCAGGACATGTTTTTGTAGTTGTTGCACCGCAAGGGAATGAACAGAGATCAGAATATTGGTTGCACAATGTGTATAGGGAAAAAAAAAAGCTAACACAACCAGTGATAGCTGATGAGAGTTCACATATCCTACAGGTCAGTTGTTGTTGTGGGAACTTGGTTGCGAACATACATGATTAGAAAGAATGGCATACCTGCATTTGAAGACTATGAGAGACACAAAACCATTATTATGTATTCACACCTTATTATAGCTACAAATGTCAAGTTGTTGAACCATCAAGCAAAACTGAAGACCAAAGAGCTATGGACAGTGACTACTGCTGATCATGAAGCAATACTGGATACTCTTAAACAAAGAGATGACCCTTCAGGCACACTTGAGTAGTAGGTCTTTAATGGTGCCTTATTTTTTATATCTTGCATTTCATTTTGAACAATGATCATTAAACCTTAATGATCAAGTTTGTTACGTGTATATTAAGGATGTCTTGAAAATGCAGGTCTATTGATGAACATTTTTTTTTTGGCAACACGGTTTTTGCATGCACATAGCGGGTACACGATATAATCGGAAGGGACGTATTTTTGCAACACGACTTATTATCATCTATTTGATGAGCTTTACAATTTTTGATGATATAATTATCGCAAAACCTTTATGCTCATGTAGGTCTTTATTGATGATACACAATAGTACATCACATTATGATTTTTGATGATATACAAGTTCATGCTAGATCATTTGCCGTTGAAAAGATCCTCTCTTGGTGATGGTACATATTATTTTGTGCATAAACATTAAGTCAAGTGAATGTATTGCTATTTAGAAATGACCATATCTACCATCATCTTCAACCATGCAAAGAAATGCAGTGAGAAGGGCTTTAATCAACATGCATCTTTCTTCAAAGTTATGCTTGTATACTTTGTAGAGAAACTGGTAAGTTTCATAATTATACAATCTTGTGCATCTTAAAAATGTTTGAAATGATCTATTTATAATTTGTCAAACTAATTTGTATTAAGTGTTATAATTTATTTCTTGTAGCACATTCATTCCGCATAAAAAGGTTACTTATTTTGGTCTTCAGTATATATGCAGGCATTGTTGTACATAAGCTTTTCTCTTAGGAGATGAGGATATCTAATGCAGATGAAGTGGGATGTTGTATTTGTATATGGATGTGAATTGATGTAACATTGTTATGATGATATACAATGTCCATGAGCAAATTGGTTTAGTTATATTGATGATAATGTCCATGTATCTATACATGAGTACATTGGTGTAGTTGTATTAATAATGAAAAAAAACATCATGTTTGCATATCCCTTCATGGATGTCACATGCAAGTGTAATGGTAATTATGTGTATACAATACATGGAAATATTGATGATCATTATGTGTCTACAGTGTAATCCTTGTTTATATATAATTTTAGCGCTTACGGGACGACATCGGTAGGGTATGACCCCAGAGCGTTGGATCGAGTGGGGGGGAAAAATAGGAACATGTGTAGGGTAATAATGCCTAACTATACATGTTAGAGTAGACAGTTCATCATCGCAATGAGCAGAACGAGAAATCGGCCACGCGACAACATTCGATTGAGTGAGACTGACAATTTTTTTGCCAACAGAAAAAATACTGCCCTAATAAAACTATAGGGCAACTTGAAAAACCGAGATAGGATTTTGTAGGGACCCCTCTCATGGCCACGTAGGTTCAAATGGATCATTCACAGGTGCCATGGATTTTGAGTTAGGGCCTGTCAACGTTTGACAATTTTGAGCACTTAGGACGCTCAAGGGACGACGTCGGTAGGGTATGACCCCGAGCATTGGATTGAGGGTGGGGGGGGGAAATAGGAGCATGCGTAGGGTAATAATTCCTAACTGGACATGTCGGAGCCGACGGTTCATCATCGCGACGAGCAGAACGAGAAATCGGCCACATGACAACATTCGATTGAGTGAGACTGACGATTTTTTCGCCAACAAAAAAATTGCTGCCCTAATAAAACCGTAGGGCAACTTGAAAAACCAAGATAGGCTTTTGTAGGGACCCCTCTTGCCCCATAGGTTCAAATGGATCATTCTCAGGTGCCAAAGATTCTGAGTTAGGGCCCATCAACATTTGACAATTTTGAGCACTTAGGGCACTCAAGGGATGACACCGGTAGGGTATGACCCCAAGTGTTGGATCGAGTGGGAGGGAAAAATAGGAGCATGCGTAGGGTAATAATGCCTAACTGAACATGTCAGAGCTGACAGTTCGTCATCGCGATGAGCAGAACGAGAAATCAGCCACATGACAACATTCGATTGAGTGAGATTGACGAGTTTTTTGCCAACCAGAAAATTGCTGCCCTAATAAAACCCTGAGCGTTCGACTGAGGTGGGGGGAAAAATAGGACCATGCATAGGGTAATAATGAATTGTATCAAGTATTGTTCATTAAATGAATTGTATTGTATTGTTCATTAAATGAATTGTATTGTATTGTTCATTAAATGAATTGTATTGTTGATTGAATGAATTGTATTGTTCATTGAATGAATTGTATTGTATTGTTGATTGAATGAATTGTATTGTTCATAAATTGTATTTTTCATTAAATGAATTGTATTGTATTGTTCATTAAATGAATTATATTGTTCATTATAAAAACAACACTTATGATGAAATGAAATGAATTGTATTATTCATTAAATAGCCATTATTAACCATTGTTAATTATTGGAATGAAGATTAAAGATTTCCATGATAACACCACGCACAGATGAGGAACAATTTATATGATTGAATATCAACTTTTGTATATATAAAAATGTCAAATGATTACAAATGTATGTCCATACACAAATATGGCATAAACGCCAATTGAAACAAAATTTATGTCCATATACAAAATATACATGCCAACTAGACATGTAAGCATCCCAAAACTATCTATAACATCCTAAGTTGCTGATGGATCACCAAAATCGATCCTCTTCACCGCACTGCTCAGCTCTGAAGGATCCTGCACAAGAAAAACAAACCATGATTAGTATTAGTTATATTATATAATTCACATTCAAAAAGTTAACATAAAAGTGAACTATAATTGAACTATTCATGTTTACCTCATCTCCACGTTTTCTCTTCATCTTTATAGGACTCTTGATGTATGTCTTCGGTAGAGGAGGTATGTTTTGAATATTTTGATACACAACCTACATATGTTCAGAAACATGACATTGATAGAAGTTAGCATATAATTGTCACTGATAATAACAAATTATATCTACTAATGAAAAAATAAAATAAACACACATCTACTCGAGGCATCTCTTCTTCTTCTTCAGGTATACTGGGTGTAGTCATCAAGGATGTGAAGCCAATAATTCTCTGTATATATACACAACAAGTATATGAAACTATCAATCTATGTCTAGACATGTATAATCACTATAAGTTATTTAAACTATTCATTCAATCATATTTGCATTCAATTACCTTTCCCTTGTCTCCAACTGCACTACCAAATCCTAAATCACACTACCCCACACTCGTGCTGCTTGTTCCCTACAAGATTAAAATAAGATATACACGCAAGTTACTACATAATCTAATTAATACCAATATAAATGATGAGCATGTATGTACAATAAAATACAAACGACTAGGTGCAATAATATATGTACCATCAAGCTATCGAGGCCAAATGAAATGGTCGACAAGGTGCCCTCCTGAATCTGTCTCAACTCATCCTCGGTCATCAACTGTTAAATAGACAATGTAAATAAAAATTAGTACTTAATATTATCTAATTTATAAATATTCAATTAAAATATAACATGAACTGTGAAAATACAAATCTTACCACTACATCATCAATGTATGATGACGGTGCCTCCTCGCCTCTAGCATGTGAGGACTCCCCAGGGTATCCTCCAGTCTGTGTAATAACATCTAGTGCATCATGCATCTCATGCACCTCATAATTTGTACTATCCACAGGAGGATCAATGGGTTGTCCAAGTGGACCCAAGCATACATGCCCACACATGACACAACTATGGGGTACACATATGTGTGGAGCTGAGGATGATGTGTCAATGGCACCAGATGCACTGCTACCATCAAGAGTAGGTTGAGCTACTGACACAGCTTGAGAAACCAAAAGGCTACTAAAAGAGTGAATAGCCGATATGGTCCATGAAGCTGCCTTACAAATGATATCAAGATGTTGCACTGCAGGTGGGGGATCAACAGGAGGAGGGGGGACATATGGGCCCTGGACTACTCTGACTGCCCTAGGTCTATTTTAGGGCATACCTAAACCTACAACCTGGAAAGGTTGGATGTCAAAGTAGTTCACATGTTTGTTTAAAACAAACTCAGCATACAATTTTTTTAGGAAATAGAAGGGGATATCAAGATTGTTGTTGGGTGGTTTTTCGAAAACCATCCACCAACGATCCCAAAAGTTTTTCACAATCCCATCATTTGTCTACCATTTAATAGAAAGTTTTGTTTTTTGGGGATCTATGGGCTGACTAGTATGGGGATTGACAAACAATGAGGTGATTTTGGCTTTGGATATCTCGAGATCTTTGATATCCTTATAAGACAAGCCATCTGCATATTTTTCACTCATAGAATCTCACCACAAAAGGGTGGCATTTTTCTCCTCAATCATGGTTTCCATACTTTTATGATTGACGTGAGAGGATCAAACAATGGGTTTAGACGAGGGATCCTACGATATACTTTGGCAATCCCCCTCAATTCATTCAAATTTTGTGCAATCAAATCCTGAATTGAGGGGGGTTTGGCAAATGAGGGTTTGGTTGTGGTTGGTCAGGGTTTTCATTGTTATCCCCCATTTTTAGCCTAATTGAATGTAAACAATTAAATTTAGTTAACAAATTTAAACAATTAGGTATTTGATTTAAAAAAACCTAGTTTTCATATAAAAAACCATATTTTCAATGAAAAATCAAATAAACATTAACAAAATATACAAAACATGAATGAAAATGATTGAAAACGATAAAATTCTTACCTCTCAATCTATTTTTTAGCAATTTTTTGTCAAAACATCGGATATCGGGTGCACCGGATATCGGATTTTGATAAAATCGCATGGCCCATGAGTTAAAAATGACTCACAGGCTGTCACTGTTGAAATATAAAAGTCTCAGAAAATCAGATATCCGATTTTTATACTTAAATTATTTTTAAATAACATATATAATATAATAATATATTATATAATATATTATCATATTATATAATACGTATTGTATTATATTATATATATTATAATATTATATATAATATAATATAATATAATATAATATAATATTGTATTATATAATATATTATTACATTATAATATAATATAATATAATAATATATTATATAATACGTATTATATAATATATTATAATATTATAATATATAATATTATATTATATTATATTATATAATACGTATTATATAATATATTATTATATTATATAGTATATTATTACATTATATATATTATATAATATAATAATATATTATATATTATAAAATATGTAACATATAATATATTTTTTAAATTAAAATTACAAATAAAAATCGGATATCCGATTTGCATAGGTAATTACCAGGCCAAGCAAAAAGTCAACATGGATTTTCATGTTTTTAGGCGAGTGAGGAAGGCTATTTTTTTCACATCGCCACTTTTTGGCCCCCCTTGATCCTACACTAACCCATATAAGGGTAATTTATGATGAGCCTATTGTTATTCACTGTGATATTGATATGTCAAAGAATCCGGTATTTGATTCCAAATCAAAACACATTTCTATAAGGTATAATTTCTTGAAGGAAAAGGTTGAAGCAAAGGAAGTCAAATTGGTTTATGTGCCTACTAAGAAACAAATTACAAATATTCTAACGAAACCATTGCCTAAAGACACCTTTTAATATCTCAGAGATCAGTTGGGGTTACCAACTCTCTGGAAGAGACTTAGTGATGTAGAGATGTATCAATCTGATGAGCTTATCAGACATACTTTTTTTTATCTGGGTTGATGAAGATGGTGCTACTACTCAGGGGGAGTAGTTAGCCATTTGGTTCAGTACTCTTGGTTTAGTATCCATCCTTTGTTATTGATGTCAAAAGGGGAGAAGATATTCATGTGAAAACTACTAGATCTTTTGATGGTTTTGGAGTTTGTTGGCATTCCTTGGCACTTGGATGTTTTTCACATTCAGTGTTGCCACCAATGCCAAAGAGGGAGATTGTTGGAAATATACTGGATTTAGTTAAGTGTTGTCATTGATGTAAACATTGTATCCCAGTTGGAGACTATCCTGGTTGGATCTTTCTCGATTAGTCTTGGTCATCTTTTTGGTTCTGGTTGTGATTCTGATCCGGTATGATCAGACCTCTGGAATCAATTTTTGATGCTTATTCTAATGGTTTCATTCTTTCTATATTCTGGTGGTTTCATGATTTGGTTATCGCTTTTGGTATTTCCAGTTATCAGTTGGTTTATGCTTTTACTAGCTAGCTTTTAGCTTTACCATCTTCTGGTGTTCCCGGTTAGCTTTACCGGTATGTTGTTTTGGTGACTTAGTGGATTTTGGTTTCAGCTTATGGAATTGGTTTCTTTCACATTGTTGGTTCTTCTTGATAATATCTCGAGCATTTGGCAACTTTTCTTTGGATGGTGTGCTATCATGGTGGTCCTATTTGGATTCGGTTAAACTTTCATTGAGGGTTTCTGCCGGCAAGTGAAGCGTGTTGGATTTTGGTCTCAGCGCAATCCTCGATGGATATAACTATTTGGATACTTGATTTAGGTCCATGCTATGTTATGTAAATCATAATATTGGTCTAGTGGTATCATGTGATGTATTTTTTGTTTATGGGTTTAGGGTTTAGTTAACCTTGTCAATAAGGTTGATGATCTGTATTTATAGGTGACTTGTTCATGTAATTCAAATGGACATGTGATGGTTATGGTTGGTTAAGTCTATATTATCAAAGAAGACTTAAGTACGAATAAATTCATATCATTCAGGTGAAGGTTGGAAAGGTTTTGTATTGTAGAGAAGACATCAGTGCTTAATCGAGACTATATTAGGCATTAGTAGATGCTACTTTCACAGTAAGTTGTTTTCCAAATTGTAGTCCGATGATTTTGTAAGTCAGTGAGACTTCCCCTTGTGATGAGAAGTGCTCTCTAGGTTGTTGGCCTTTATGCATGTGCAGAGCCCATTATAATTATTCACAATACTACTGTAGAGTATTCATCTAATTGTGAGTAGGATTTCCTAACATGGTTTTTCCCTTTTTGGGTTATGTGTGTTGTGCTTTCATGTTATATTCTTCATTGGGTTGTACTCTAGTTTAAGGTTTATAATTGAATTGATTGTTGTTATTATTAGCAAACTAATTCACCCACCCCCCTCTTAGTTTACTGCTGGTATCAGTGCATTCAAGCAATAAGATCCTTAAACTATTAATTCAATTATCTTGTTTAATGCAAATCTATTTATGAAGTTATGACTACAATAATTTGTCTTTGAAAGTGAGCCTACCATACCATAGTTCATAACGGGTCTTAAAGTTGTTGAACCTTAATTGCCTCTATTAAGAATATAGATAAAAGTATGAACTACTTCCTTCCAATACACATCAGCAAGATTAGCAAGGTCTTTTTATATCATTAAGTTGAAAATATTTTTTTATATAACTTATAATTGTAGTAGAATCTAGTAAATATATGATTATGACTTCTTCAAAACATTGTAAATTTTTATGCCTTCCAATATCATAAAAAGAAACAAATGATATTTAAATTAATATGAAAAAAAAATTGATGGAGGTGTAGCATTATGATAGGTGGGTGGAACATTATGATAGGCAAGTAAAGAAGATGATTGGGAAACAACTGGAAGGCTAGTGGAAGGAGGTATGTAGGAGTATTGATTGATAGAATTTCCCTTATTACTAACATGTGTATCATTAACATTTTGTGTAGAGGTAGCCATGATGGAAGATGTATATGTAGGCACATTAGGCAAATATATAGGAATGGAGTACTTGACTTGTAGGATTTTAATAATCAAGCACTTTGGCATAACTTTTGATTGGCATAACATAATCATCTATAATATGAGCGATAGTATGCAACACATTCACACCATATTTATCACTTTGAATCGGTATCCTTAATCCCTCAATCACGAGGACCTACTCTCCACCCAAGTGTTTTTTACTCATATATTGTTAAAAATTTCCAATTCCTTGTTAGGTTCCCTCAATTGTTTGATAGTCACTTCAGTTAAAGAGTCATCCTGATTATGAGAAGAATGAAGAAAATGGTTCTTCACAATGTTAGGTATGTCTTGTGTAGGGATAGAGAATTCAACCAAGTTCCTAGAGAACATGTTAGTCAACTTAAGCTCAATACCCTTAGTATTTAAATTTTGGGAAACCATAAGTTTATAACTTCTTCTCATCGAGATATTGGATTCTAGACAAAGGGTAATGAAACTCATACACAAAGAGGATAAAGCTAATGAAATAGATTTGTACTCATAATGCATCTTATACAATTGATAATGCAATTTCCCAATAGAATGTTAAATTAACCACTTAATTAAGTAAAATGAATTATAGAAATGATAGATTTGAACAATTAATGCTTCAAAATTTTAAAATAATATGTAATAAAAAAAAGAATTGAGCATATTAATCAAAAATTAAATGCAATGCACAAGTTGGGTTCACTAAAATATAATGGTGGTGAAATGGGGTTAAATAGTCTAATCATGCAAACTAGGAATCAAACCCATTCACCATAACATCACATTAAGTTGAATAAATCCAATAGGCCCAACTTCAATCTTATTGGGAAGAGTTGGGCACATATGGGATCCACAACTTTTTTATTACTAAATTATTATTCTTGGACAAGATAGAATGATATTCAAATTATTGAAACAAATAATATTCAAATTAATATTAATTAAATTTAATTGAATCATTAATTTTTATTTAACGATCTATTAGCATATTTAACTCAAGGTTGTTTGAATCACCATTCATTTTGTATTGTCATTAGTATTGGATTTGTTTCACAATACACTAATAATATTTTTTATATTAATTTAATTATTGTGATTGTTATTTTAGTCAATTATGCATATGTATACTCGTTTGAATATTTTCATGATTATGATGGTGCACCCCACTTGGGGAGTTTGTATGTGCTTTGGCTATTATTGTTACATCCCACTTCTCTAATTTTAGAATTATGAATATTATTATGTTATTATGATTGGATAAATAAGTTAATATTTGTTTTATCATGTGGATGAAAATACTTAATGAATGGGAAATGATTGAATAAATAAGTTTGATAATTGACGTTTCTTATGTAAAAGTTATTAATGGTTAAGAATTGACTAACTGATTTTCTTTCATGTGCAAACAAGTGGATGCAAGATGCCAACTACCCTCAGTAGGGAGGGAGAGCATCATCAAGGAGAGGATTGTAAATACTAGAAATGAGCATTTCCAATGAGTCCTACATCCGGATAATTGGACATACATCTTGAGAATCTTGGCCATGGTACAATAAGGTCCATATCACCCTACTGATGTCTAACTTGTGTTAGTTTGTCACCCTTGTACCATTAGGTAGTCAATTATCCTATGTCTAAGCCTATTCTTTTGTTGTGTTCAATATTTGTGTGTGTGTGCTACCATAACATAAACATAAAACAAGAATGGATGTATTAATATCCATACACATACAATTTACAACGTATGTGTATGGATATTAATACATCCATTCTTGTTTTATGTATATGTTATGGTAGCACTGCAATATCTATGGTTGTTCTTGTTATAGACCTTCGATGGTGGACGTGGTGGCACCCAACTCGATGATCAAGATTTATTGTAATTATTGAATGTTTTGGTTATGGGTGTCAATGCTTGCAAGCGCTTCATAGCAAGTTTATTGTTATTTATTTTTCATTCAATGATGTTGTGGGGGTTGCCATTCTATTTTGGAAATGATTGAGTCACTTTCTCTGTGCAAGTGCAAGTATTTTATTTATATTTCTTTTCTTTGGGGAGATTATTGTATTTCTCTTGGCAATATTGTCAAACTCTGCTAAGGTGAAGCTCTTGGTTTAGAGGCTATTGTTATTTTTGAGTTGGGATAGATCTTGAGAGCCATGGGTTCATTTTTTTGTGTGGATTGGTTGTCATTTTGGTAGAAGAACTGATTCAGTTGGCTTGTGCTAGGAAGGTTCGAGGCAACTACCATCTGTCAATCATCAAGCAAGTGTTATTGTCTTACACTATTTATGTAGTATTGTAATGTATTTTAGTTTTGATGAATGAACTAATAAGTAATGAAGTTCGAGCATTGTTATCCTTTATTTGTCTTATTATATATGATTGATACTTGAGATATACATATTGTATTTAATTGATTCCAAGGGTAAGTGCACCAAAATGGTGTGCCAAAAGGGGGGTATAAGTGGACATCCATTTTCTGAAATTAGCTAAACCTAAACTTGGAGGATCAATTTGAGACTCGTCCACCCAAAATATGAAGATACTCAAATAACAACAAAGATTGTCGTACTCTAAATCTACTTTCCAAACTACTATTTTTTTTCAAAATTGGATAAGATTAAAGGGGTAAAATCTTTCTCACACACAAAAGTGTTCCTATTTTTTTAGTAAAACATAACATAGTGTCTGACATGCGCATCAAAAAAGTTTTAAATTTAGTATTTTGAAAAACCCTTTGGGAGAAAGGTAGTTAAGAGTGAGCACTAAACTTTTGGTATTTTTTTGTATTTTTTTGTTGATTATTTTTTTTTATGATTTTTCGAAGTGGACACATCTTGAAAATCAGGTACATGTTCATGTGCATCACATAACTTGCACCAAAATAATCAAAAATTCAATTTGTTTTTCTAAAAAGTGTAAAGAATGAAGTGTAGAACAATAATATATAATGTATTTCAATTATGGACAAGTAGTTTAAAAGTTATTAAAAAAATGGTACATGTATGTCTCTGAGGACTCTAGAGACATTGGTAAAAGAAACTCAAGATTAATATGTTAATGTTGTTCAATTTTTTTTTAAATTATATGGTTACAAAGCTCAGAAGATGGGTGAAATTATGGTAGAAATTCTAGAAATAACCACTTGATAACGTGTAAACCTGATGACGATGAAGTTGAGAAACCAGATGGGAAGAAGAAAACATGTAAAAAGGAGGGAAATAAGGCTCCCAAGCCGCAGCGTTGCTATCCAAACCTAAGTGCAAGGAAAAACACATACTGGTTCTTTAAATTAAAAATGTGTATGGGTTTTTTAAAACAAAAATGCAATCGTGTTTTAAAAAAAAATTAAAAAAACATGTACGATTTATGTTTAGCAAGAAAAACACATAGGGTTATGCTTACATTAAGTTATATCAGGAGCATGAGCTTAGATGGAAATTTCTTTAGAATTCCCATAGTTTTTTCATTAGGATATATACATAAAATATAACATTTAAGTATTAGTAAAAGATAACTTATACTTTAAGTTTTATTTTATGTATATATTGTCAGGTTGTTTGTGTTGGCAAGAGACACTATACCGGTGAATATTCTTGTATGGATATTGTTTAGGGTTTGTCATTGATGGCAACTCTGTCAATAAATCTTATCCATCATATGGAGATTTGAGTTACTGAAAGTCATATAGTTCATTAGGCATAAGTCTGGATGGTGGAACACAGTAATCGGTGGAATATGAGATCATTGTGCACATCTTAATATTGGTGATGTAATTTTGGTTGTGGTGACAGAGGTAGTTGATTGAGGATTTAAGGTAGCTTTCTTCGCATTTTTGTCCTCCGGTGTTGATTCAAGAGCGAAATCAAAGGTTCGGTATTCGATGATTCTGGAAGAACATAATTATCTTTTGGTTTGATGGTATAACGTGTGTTGAAAAATTGTTGGGCTGATTTTGGTGATTGGTTTCATGTTTGAGGTGATTGGGCCAACTCATATAAATCTTTTTATTATGTTGTTTAGGTCTTCATATGGATTTGTGGATGGATTGGGCCAACTTGGTGATACATGTTTCATGTTGCGTGTTATGCAATTTTTGGAAGCCGACTTGGTTAATGATTATTTTTGTTGGTGCAAATATATAAGGTCGACTTGGTTGAACATTTTGAGGCATGTTATGAGCGAAGGAAGTTTGTATGGGAGAATTTGCAAGTTTGGTGAATGTGATTGAAGGTTTTGGCAGTCCAATGAGTGACAGAGAAGGTAAAAATGTTAGGTCTGACTTGGAAAGCTAATGTACTGAGAGGGTAGGGGTGAATTAGTATTTCAAAACTTTTCTTGAAAAATAATTTTACTGATAAACACAAACTAAGTATTGCTGATCTCATAAATATATAACACTGAAACATAATCATAGAAATAACATCCATCAACATTTCACTCCGTAACACAAAGATTTTTGGTCACGCAGAAACTCTTGGTTAGAGAGAAAAACTGCGGTGGGGATGGCACCCACAACTTCACTACTGTAGTAATCAAGATTGCTCAGTTAGAGCTACATGTTTAGCTATTTCTGATAGCTTGACCTGTTAGGAGTATAAAGATCTTTAGATCTACCTTGCTAAAGGATTTTACAAACACTTTTACAAAATTTTGTACCTGGTTAAAGGCTTTACAATTTATAGACTTTATTAGAGTATTTTACCCTGTTAAAGGTTTCTAACACAACTTAATAACTCAATCAAAATATTTACAAAATATCTGTAACTTCACATCTAAAATGTCATAGCAGACTCTATGTGCTCAATATAAAATTACCTTGTTCATACCATTCCTCAGTAACTAATAAATAAACTTGGTAACCACTTCTGTATACTATGTCCCTTAATCTATTCTTTGAAACCTTCTCAGTAACCTTTGAATATCTCTGTCAATTTTCTTTCTTCACTATATCATCACTTCATATCTACTCTCTTGATTTTCCATGTCATATCTCAAATACTCAAATCATTCTATTTATATAGATCTCTGAGATGGTGATCTATTCATGCTTCGATCATACAAACATGTTTTATTGAATGAATAAACATAGAAATTATTTCATTGGATATTCTTCCTCAAAATCATACAAAATCTTTAAATGCAATTTCCTATGTAATAACGGTTTCATCTTCTCGAATCTTGTAACACATTTCCACTCAGTTCAGATTAAATCAGTATTCCTTCTTTGTTGCTTGGTAGACATATGAACCTTACTCGGTAGACATTTTGTATTTGTCTCGGTTCATAGCTCAGTGTATATCATCTCGGTGACTTGTCTCTCTTCAGTAACCGACACCGGTAGCCTTGGTATTTACCAACTGGACTTTTCGGTAGTATAAACCGACTAGTGTATGTAGGATGACTTTAGGCATAAAACTAATGACAACTTAGTAAATAGCAATAAAATAGAGCATAGTGACAAATCAGGTGCAAGAGACAATTTGAGCCTAACCAAAACTGTATTTTGGCATATGTAGATGCTATACTTCAGTTAATTCATTTATGTAATCATTTGTAATAGCCTGTAAGGAAGTAAGCCTTTCTCCAGGTTGTAGCCCTTTTGTATTTGAGTAGTGAGCTCTAGGCAGTGTGCCTAAATGCAAGTGCATTCCCCTCATGTAATATTATCATACTTCTAACCATAGTATAATAATATTGTGGGTTCAAATCCCATAGTGGTTTTTCCCTTTCCAAGTTTCCATGTAAAAATCTTGGTGTTATGGTTGTGTGGTTAATTGCTTTATATTTCTACATTTCACTTTCATTCTTATGCATCCAGTGGTTTAAGAATTAGGTTAATAAGTTTGCAAATTTCAAAACACTAATTCACCCCCCCTCTCAGTATTCATTGATTCCAACAATTGATATTAGAGCTTAGTTCCTCGGAAGAATCCTAATAGCTTGAGGAAGATGTGAAAGATTGAATCAATGGACTCTAGTTTGCAAAGACAACTTAGTGTGGTACTTGAAGATCTTGATGCAACAAGAAATGAAGTAAGTTCTCTAAAAATAAATCTGAATGTAGCTAAAGACTTCATTGAGACATTGAAAGATCAAGTGAGCTCTTCTAGAGAAAAGAGAAAGGAGTTGATGGATAAACTCAAGGAGAAAGAAGAATAAAGCATTGACAATCTAGCCCTACAAGACAAGATAGATGAATATGAGAAGCTTTCTAGAGATAATGGAACCCTAAAGAATGAGATGTAATCAATTGTGATGAAACTAACAAAAGAGATTGAAGACTAGAAGAAGAGTGAATAAAATATGACTCAATTGTTGAAGGATAGATCTGATGAATGTTGTAGATTGATATATGATAATGTTTAGTTGAAGCTTGAATTGGTGCAATGCAAGAATGATGGACAAGAACTTGAAAGGAATATCATAATTATGAGAGATGAGTTGTCTACTGCTAATGATTACAAGGAGAAGTTCAAAGCCAATTTAGCCTAGTTAGATGAGATGCTAGAAAGTTAGAGACATGGGAAAGATATGTGAGGACTTGGATTTGAGAAAGGAGAATCTTTCGGTTTTGGATAAAGAAATCATCAGAAGAACAACAAACCTGTTAGAATTGTGTTGTCATTGATGTCAACTGGTATAGCATGTTACCGCCATAGATTGTCAGCCAGTGACTAATGTATGTCAACTAGTGAGTGATGTGTTGGCAGTGTATGGTTGCCAACCGGCAAGCATTGTGACCTGTAAGAAAGAAAGATTGAGCAAATGGAGAAAGTGCAGGCAACCGATATGTAGTTGGATGTCATACAATAAGACTCCCACCAGATGAAGATGATATTACCGAAAAAAGTTTGGGTTGTTGCAAGTTAGTAAGGTAGACAAAGGGGATGTCTAATAGGTTATGTGCCTAATTGAAAATATGTCTACTCAATGTCAATAAAGTCAAGTTTAGTGCATTGGTCCATCTAATCCTAGTGGTAAGTGGTCATACTGATCTTATCTCACAACATGAATGGAATGCATCATAACCCTTTGGGATAACACAGTCAGAGAAGTTGAAGGCAGGTGATTGAAGGCTTATATTGGATGACCATAGTGGAACATGACGATGCCTCAGGTGCATGAAATTAGAGATATGCATTGGTTCAACAAGTGAAAGAATGATGAGCTACCAGGACAGAAGAGGAAGAATCAGTTGTGATGATTTTTCCACTTTGGAAAACCGGTTGAGATGAGGTATGAGCTAATGAAGGAGAAGGAAAGATTTTGCATCTGCAAACATGGACCTACTCCGGGATGTTGATGTCAATTAGAATGTAGATAGAGATTAGTGTCACTGATGTGCAGGCAGATGAACTACCAAATGGTAAACATATCTACCGGTATGATAGAAGATCAGATGGAGATTGATGTTGACATAGTGATCCTATGGGTGTTACCAGTATGCATATAGGAGTGTAGTCAACCGGTAAGTATGTCAATCGATAAGAGAGCAAAGAGGAAAAGTGGAAGGCTCTCATCAAATGAAGATATGCATGGTGACTCACTTTGAATATTTGTTGTGGATTGACATGTTTGATGATCGAGCTGATGTGATCCCACGGACAAAACAAGAGACTTCATGTCATGAAGGTCAACTAGTCTGTGTATACCAGTAAGGTAAGATGGACCCGCAGTATAGAGGGAACATCGGTTGTGTGTTCAGTCAGTGACTAAGCTTGAATAGAAATGATCAGATGAGTTGGATGCCAATTGAGATGCCATGTGGTCTCCAAGTGGCAAATGAATAGTGCATCATCAAAGTTGTTGGTGACGTAGTTGGTGATTGGGTAAACATTAATGTCGACTGTGAAATATAAGGATCAATTGCAAAGGTGTGTGGCTCAAGGAAGATTGAAAGGGTGACTATTGTGTTATGATGATTGATGCACGTTGTGTAGATACATGTCTGATTTGGAGTAAGAAGTTGTGATATCATTCATTGTGATTGACAAGTGTAGGACGACAAATAGGTCGTGTTTGCTAAATATAGAAAATGTGTATTGGAAGTAATGAGATTGGAAAAGTTGAGTGATATGTTGTAGGTGGTCAATCTCTAGAACAAGTTCTAATTGGATTTGGTATGCCTCATGGTGGATGAAGGAAGCCCTAGCGCGCTAAAGTTGAAGTATGTCTTGGCGGGAAAACTCAAGGATAAATATGCCAACTGAAGATCAAAAAGATGATGGTGCATAAGAGATTGGGAGTTAGTTGCTAGAGTTGAGTGAGCTTGTGCGAAGGGAGAATTGAGCAGGCTGAAAAGAGTGAAGCAACTGAGCATAGGAAAGGCAACCGGTAAGAGGGATTTAATAGAGGTTTAACCAGTAAGGTTAACGAAACTGGTAAACTGTTACTGCACATAATAGTTGAGTGAACTGATAGCATTAGATCTAGCAAGACAACAACACAAAGTAAAGAAGAAAGGAGTGAGTACTGGTGGTGATTTGGCAAGGCAAAAATAGAGAAGGGTTTGACCGGTAAGAAGAGTACCGGTAGTGACAAGAGGTAGTGGGTCAGAGAACAATAAACTGACAGAGGAGATGTAGATTCTGAACCAGTAAGGTTGCAACAGAGGGTAAAAGTAGAGCAAAAGGAGAATTAGAAAGAGAGGGTGAGCAGAGTACTGGTGGTGATAAGTTGCAGAGAGTTTGAGTGAACACAGAATCAACAGAGAACAGAGCAAAGGTGAACCAGTGAAGAGATTATATGCAGAGGCTACAAAACTCATTTATAACCGGGTTATTACTATTGTTTTATTTACAGTCATTGTAATCACTGAGTTGGTGCTTGGTGCAGGGGATGGTACTCCTTGGGTTGGTGCTCCTTGGGTTGGTGCACTAAACTTTGTAATATAGTTGTTTATTGTGAGGCTAGATTGGAGCAGTAGACTCCAACAACATTTCTCATCGAGGTTTTTCTCATATTGGGTTTTCCTTGTATATATGGTGTTATTTGATGTGCCCTTTGTGTGTGCTTGCATTTTGGTCTTCCCCTATCTCACCGATACATTCACTTAGTGTCTGAACAGCTAACTGGTACACACATTTAGGATTAAAAGGTTAAAATACTAAAAACCGTTGATTCAGCCCCCCTCTCAATTGCATCTTGTGTTCTACAATTGGTATCAGAGCGTAGGTTCCTGGTTAGATAAGATTTCTCTAGCTTGGGTAGATTCTAGTTTTGAGAACATAATGGTTAACTTTGAGTCAATCCCTACTCCTATATTTGATGGTTTAAACTTTTCCATTTGGAGTTGTAGAACGGAAGTCTACCTGTCCTCATTAGGCTATGATGTCTAGATGTCAGTTGTAAATAGCTACTCTTGTCTTGATAGTCTTCCTATCAATCCTGAAGAACAAAGAAGATATAAGTGCAATGATGAAGCAATTAAGGCTATAATATGTGGGCTTTCTAATGGTGTCTCTCCAAAGGTGGATAGATGCAAATCTGCAAAGAGTTTGTGGGACAGATTGAAGAAGCTCTATGGAAATGAACCTGGCACTGCAAAACCAATTTGTGAGAGCAAGAAGAGAAATGTAACACATGAAGATACAAATGATATTTGTAGATATGTCAACTGCTACAGGAATGATGAAGAGAAAACCCATCTCTTCATGGCTCAAGAGACTGAAGGTGAGATGCACACATCAAAAAGGGATAAAACAGATAAGTCCCACCAGCAAGATATGTTTAGCAGTGATGATGAAGATGATGAAGAAGAAGTTGAGGATCAAGTTGATTTTGAAGGTGAATTGGTAAGTGCCCTAGAAGAGCTGAAAAATGTTAGAAATGAATTTAAGAATTACAAAAAATCAGTTCATGAAGAATGCAGCCAACTGAGAACATGCCTTGAAGAGTCAAATAAAAACATTTGCATATTGACAACTCAACTAGAAGAAGCCAAAGGGATGACTGATGAATTAAAATCAATCTTTGATGCCAAGAAGAGTAGATGTGAGGAGTTGGAGCTAGAAGTGGAGACAAAGGATAAATAATGTTAGAGGCTGAAAGGAGAATTGGAGAATCTTCAGAAAGACCTTGAGAAGTACCAACATGAGCTCAAGGTGAGGATCCGGTTTGATGGTAGAACGGATGCCTTGGACAAAATGTTGAACAAACAAAAGTACTCCAAGGATACCAAAGGTAAGATTTGATACTGGTGAGTTATCCACAAGAAAGGATGTCTCCAATAAAGACATTCGTTTGTCTCCTCAAGAGAAGATAACAAGGAAGAGACCTTCACAGTCATAAATGCTCCTAGAAAGAATGTTGACCTAACTACAACCGACGAAGACATGAGGATGAAGATTGGTGTTGCGAGGAAGAATAATGTTGATTCTAAAGGGAAAGGAAAGTTGATAGAAGATGTCTTCATCAAAACAAGAACATGAAAAGATAGCCTAGAAGACCTTCTTCTAGTAGAAGACCAAGACATATGTCTGTTGTACATGAGCATCCCAGGATCAACAACAAAGGAAGAAGGAAGGGAGGAAATGGGCCTGCAAGATCACCACATGTCTGGTAGAATAAGTTTGTAAGTTATAAGCCCTCTTTCTCTAGTTACTATGTTTCATGCAAATATTATGGTCATAGGGAAAATGAATGTAAGAAGAGGTCCAAGAATAGACAAAATGCTTTTCCTAGGAACAACAATTTAGTTTGTCAAAGATGCAATGGATTTGACCATAGAATTCATGAATGCAGGAAGAAAAAGCTTTAGACATATGCTAGCCCTTATACCTTCTCTTCCAACAAAGTTGCAAGATATGGAAACTATTGTCAGCATGCAAGAGATGACAGAATGTATAGGAGACAAAGACTTGCATGGAACAAATGGAGAAATAATCCTACAAGATCAAGAAGTCCATTGGAACCAGTAGTTGGCTACAATAGCATTATCAGGAGAAGAAGATCAAACTGGTTTGATAGAAGGTCCTCCAATCATCTATCTACCATGAACATAGTATGTTTCTATAGCAATGCTTCCAATCATGTTGCAGAGTTTTTTAGAGAAAGGACCTTTCAGCAAAAGAAAGTCAACATTGCTCCAGAGACAGCAAATGAGAAAAGAAGATAGATCAAGAAGGCTTGGAGAAAGAAGCAAGAGAACATGAGCATGGGCAGGCACTATGCATTTAATGCTAATGCATAGGTGATATCTCCTAAGGCTTAAAGGAGCTCTAGGACTTTAGGGGGAGCTACATGTTGATCACATAATTCACCCCCAATTTTGAAAAGGTCAAATGGAAGGACAAGCTGCTACTGTCAGAAGGAAGAAGATGAGATGACAATGTGTGTAGTTAATTCCTTGGCTACACATCTACATATGAGATATGTATTGCTACTGTAAGAGTCAAATGGATGGCTCAAATTGCCATTGGCATCAGAGGTATTTGACTCCAGAAGATAAAGGTTAGAGGAAGGTGCTCTGGTGGAGATATTGGTCCGGTATAGAAAACCAGCATGTATAATATGTTACCGACATGGACATTGACTGATATTGCAGATTGTGTGAGTCAATGTGTTTCGAGATTTGTGTAGTGACTCTTGTGGCTTGGATTGATGA
Source organism: Cryptomeria japonica (assembly GCF_030272615.1). Classification (NCBI taxonomy): domain Eukaryota; kingdom Viridiplantae; phylum Streptophyta; class Pinopsida; order Cupressales; family Cupressaceae; genus Cryptomeria; species Cryptomeria japonica. Next base: position 717,993,889 of record NC_081411.1, on the reverse strand, counting down.
AATTATGTCTCAAGTGATATTGGAGAAGTCCTGAGTGAGAATGTGTTGGTCCGGTAGTCGACCTTATATGCATGCATCTGTTTGATTTAACTAGCTTGATAGTTGACATAATGGTGATGTGGTTTGGCATTGTGGTCATGTAAGTTCATGTTAAAAGTTGTGATGGACATCATGGAAGTAGAAGACCATCGGTAGATCAGGTATGCTTAGTTCTACTGGTACAAGGTGTAGATTGGAACCCTGATTTAAAACCTGGGAGACAAAGATGATCTAAGATCTGTGGTTCAGGGGGACTTCACAACCATATCTTCTGATTGGTATCAGACATGCTGGACATAGGGGGAGAACATACAAGTGATATCAAATTGGTATCAGTGTCAACATCAGTACTTGGTATTAGCAAATTTGTGTCAAAATAACTTTATGCATATCAAAGGGGGAGAAGATGCAGTTTGACCGGTAGGTAAGTGAAATTTACTGACAAACTTTTCTACATTGGTATCAGATTGGTATATCCAATTGGTGTCAGTTGGTGTCTGGGCCCTCTATCTCTATTGTTGTTGGATGAGAGAAAGCAGAGAATAATGGTCAAAGGGGGAGAAGCAACCGGTAGAATGTTTTGTCAGTTCCCTTTGCCATTGTTGTCAAAGGGGCAAAGAAAATTTGTAGTATACCGGATACTACATTTGTTGACATCAATGCCAAAGGGGGAGATTGTTGGCATTGTGTTATCATTGATGTCAACCGGTATTGATATCATTGATGTCAACCGGTATAGCATGTTACCGCCATACATTGTCAACTAGTGAGTAATGTATGTCAACCGGTGAGTGATGTTTGGCAGTGTATGGTTGCCAACTGGCAAGCATTGTGCCCTGTAAGAAAGCAAGGTTTAGAAAATGGAGAAAGTGCAGGCAATTGGTATGCAGTTGGATGTCATACAATAGGACTCCCACCAGATGAAGATGATATGACCAACAAAGTTTGGGCTACTGCAAGTTAGTAAGCTAGACAAAGGGGATGTCTACCAAGTTATGTGCCTGATTGAAAATATGTCTTCTCAATGTCAATAAAGTCAGGTTTAGTACATTGGTCCATCTACTCCCACTCGTAAGTGGTCATACTGAGCTTATCTCACAACATGCATGGAAGGCATCGTAACCCTATGAGATAAGAGAGTTAGAAAACTTGAAGGCAAGTGATTGAAGGCTTATACCAGATGACCATAGTGGAACATGAGGATGCCTAAGGTGCATGAAATTAGAGATATGCACCAGTTAAACAAGTGAAAGCATGATGAGCTACCAGGACAGAAGAGGAAAAATCAGTTGTGATGAGTTTGCCACTTTTCCAAACCGGTTGAGATAAGGTATGAGATGATGAAGGAGTAGGAAATATTTTGCATCTGCAGACATGGACCTACTCCAGGATGTTGATGTCAATCAGAATGTAGATAGAGATTAGTGTCACTGATGTGTAGGCAGATGAGCTGTCAAACAGTAAACATATCTACTGGTATGCTAGAAGAGCATATGGAGATTGATATTGCCATGGTTGGACACAATTGAAGGTTGTTGACATACTGATCCTATGGGTGTTACCGGTATGCAGACAGGAGTATAGTCAACCGGTAAGTATTTCAATCGACAACCGAGCAAAGAGGAAAAGTGGAAAGCTCTCATCAGATGAAGATATGCATGGTGACTCAGTTTGAATATCTGATATGGATCGATATATTTGATGACCGAATTGATGTGATCCCACCGATAGAACAGGAGGTTGCATGTCATGAAGGTTAACTGGTCTATGTATACCGATAAGGTAAGATGGACCGGTAGTATAGAGGGAACATTGGTTGTGTGTTCAGTCGGTGACTAAGCTTGAACTAACATGATCAGATGAGTTGGATGTTGACTGAGATGCCATGTGGTCTCCAAGTGGAAAATGAATAGTGCATCATCGAAGTTGTCAGTGAGGTAGTTGGTGATTGGTTAAACATTAATGTCGACTCCAAAATAGAAGGATCGGTTGCAAAGGTGTGCGGCTCAAGGTGGATCGAAACATTGACTATTGTGTTGTGATGATCGATGTAGGTTGTGTAGATACAGATCTGATTTTGAGTAAGAGGTCATGAGATCATTCATTGTGATTGACAAGTGTAGGCTGACAAATAGGTTGTGTTTGCAAAATATAAAAAATGTGTATTGGAAGCAATGAGATTGGTGGAGTTGAGTGATCTATTGTAGGTGGTCAATCTCTGGAACAAGATCTGATTGGATTTGGTATGCCTCATGATCAATAAAGGAAACCCTAGAACGCCTAAGTTGAAGTATGTCTTGACGGGAAAACTCAAGGATAAATATGCCTACTAAAGATCAAAAACATGATGACGCATAAGAGATTGAGAGTCAGTTGCTAGAGCTGAGTGAGCTTGTGCAAAGAGAGAATTATTCAGGTTGAAAACAATGAAGTAATCGAGCATAGGAAAGGAAACTAGTAAGAGGGAGTTAATAGAAATTTAACCAGTAAGGTTAAGGAAACCGGTAAATTGTTACTACACATAACAGTTGAGAACTGACAGTTTTAGATCCAGCAAGAAAGCAGTATAGAGTAAAGAAGAAAGGAGTGAGTACCAGTGGTGATCCATCAAGGAAAAACCAGAGAAAGGTCTGACCGATAAGCAGAGTACCGATAGTGAAAAGAGGCAGTGAGTCAATGAACAATAAATTGACAAAGAAGAGGTAGAGTCTAAACCGGTAAGGTTGCAATAGAGGGTAAAAGAAGAGCAGGAGGAGAATCAGAAAGAGAGGGTGAGTAGAGTACTTGTGGTGACAAGTTGTAGAGAGTTTGAGTGAGCAAAGAACTGATAGAGAATAGAGAAAAGGTGAACTGGTGAAGAGATTATATATAGAGGTTACCAAACTCATTTGTAACCGAGTTATTACTATTGTGTTGTTTACAGTCATTGTAAACATTGAGTTGGTTCCCTAAATCAATAGGGGTTGGTTCTCCTTGGGTTGGTGCCCTAAATTAGGGGTTGGTGCTCCTTGGGTAGGTTCCCTAAATTAGGGGTTGGTGCTCCTTGGGTTGGTTCCCTAAATTAGTAGGGGTTGGTGCTCCTTAAGTTGGTGCTCTAAACTTTGTAATACATTTATTTATTGTGAGGCTAGAATGGAGCAGTAGACTCCAACAACATTTCTCACCGAGGTTTTTCCCATATTGAGTTTTCCTCGTATATCTGGTGTTATGTGATGTGCCCTTTGTGTGTGCTTGCATTTTGGTCTTCCCCTATCTCATTGGTACATTAACTTAGTGTCTGAACAACTAACTGGTACACACATTTAAGATTGAAAGGTTAAAATATTAAAAACCATTGATTTACCCCCCTCTTAGTGCATCTTGTGTTCTACAAAACCTTCGATAAGACAACTTAGTGCATATAACTTCAATGGTAAATGTTTTGTTTGTGGTAAATTTAGTCATATGGAAAATCAATGTAGAAGTAAGATGAATAATGGGATGATGAACAACATGGTGAATAATGGTCCTACCTTTACAGGTCAATTTTTCATATGCAACAATTTTGGTCATAAGTCAAACATGTGCAAAACAGTGATAAAAAAAATTTAGAATAAGAGATGTTATACTTTTGGAATATTTGGGCATATTGCTAACCAATGCAGGATGAGACCAAATTAGATGAACTTTAGGCCTATACAAAGGAATGTTGTCTATCATGCATGCCTGGTCACATTGCAAGATATTTTAGAAGCAAGAATGCTCTAGTAGACAAGAGTAAATCAGATGAAAAGGGCAAAGCTAAGGTGGAAGAGATCAGAGATCAACATAAGAAGATGCGGGTTAAGAAGGAAGATTCAAATGTTTAGAATGGCTTTACACCTAAATCTGGTGTTGAAACCTCATCTGGTAACTAAGGCACTTTGGCCTTAGGGGGAGAGTTCATCATGCAGATCCTTAGACCCCCCACTTGAAGACCTGCAACTAGTAGTGGAAGGTTACAAAAGGTCAAGATTAGTTATGCAAATGATATCCAAAAGAATTCATGGTGATTTGATATTTTGGTGAGCGAATTCATGAAAATCAAGGTATCTGGAAGCTTTTAGGGTTATGCATTTATTATGACTAAAAGTTAGGTTTTAGAAAGATAAAAAGGGCATTCTATTATCAATTTCTCACAATGTAAATGAAGAGAGAGATTAGAGAAGTGAAACGACTAAGATATTATAGAGAAATCAAGGCTTAAGAGTGATCTGATGGTGACTCCTTACATCCGGTTGAGATTGAAAAGGTTTTTATCTGCTCACGAACTATTTGTTCATACCCTAATTTTTAAAATGGCATCATCTTTTGTTATTGCTACTCCACTTGTTGTTGAAATCATTGAGAGAGAAAGGTCTTTGTTTAAGAAACACCCATTTAAGTTGGTTGAAGATGATCTGAACGAAGCATTTTCCTTTGTACCCTACAGTGTACTGCATAACAAAGATATTAGGGCACAAATACATTGCAGTATTGAGGAATTAGGTAATGTAGATATGTTGTCTCTTTACACTAAATACATGATGGATGGTTTTGAAAATTTAAAATTTGACTTCAAGGCATTGGAAGAGAAGGGTTTTATTCAGTTTGTACTTTTCTCGGTATTTGTTGAGCCTGAATGGGTGAGATATGTGTTGAGCCGAATTCATGATGAATTTTTATGGCTGGATAATCCTCACAAGATTATGAAGTAGGCCATTCAAGTAGTCACCTTTTTTAATGCAATCGGTGAGGTCCCTAAACTTCAGGATGTCAAGAATACAATTGTAATGGAGGTACCCAGATCCAAACATGATAATTGGTCAATGACTATTAGTGACATTGTTGAGCATGACGTGAGATTCACTTCGATGGTCATTGGATACAAAGTCTAGCAGGCAAAATTTTGTATCCAATACTACTATTTATGCAGCTTATCAGATACTTAAAGAAAATAAGAGGTATGACTTGTGTGAGGTGCTTCTTAATGAGTTGATGAGAAACTTAAAGAAGATAAAAAAGGATAAGAAGCATGTGTTCAAATTTGGTTCTCTGATTATCTGTTTGGCACTTTACTTCCTGAATGAGATACCCGGTATTGGAAAAGTTCAGTGGGCTTATGATAAACCGATAATAGTATAGATCAAGGAAGGCTTACAAGGATTGGGTGACACAGTTGCACAAAAATATGCTTTGTGGAGATACTTCAAGTCATTTCAAGCTTTGATGCAAATAAGAGAGAGGATCCTAAAAGAAATTGTGGAGAAATATGAAAACATTGTATGCTTCATGATCGACAAGGACCAATGCCATATGGAAGTAGTTGAACCCAGGAATGTTTGGATCATGCCTGTGGGGTATGAGGTAGATGTAAACACATTGGATGCTTATGCAGAGTACCTTCTCAGTAAACTGGTGGATGAAAAGGAGGAAATATTTGGCACATTCAAACAAAAAGACTCGCACTTCCATAACCAATTCACTAAATCTGATAGGAAGAGGAAGGTTAGAAAGGAAGTTGAACAAATTGTAGAATAGATGGGTATAACCAAGGAAGTTGTGCAGAGTACTAGGGAGTAGAACATATTGAAGGAGGAAGACATGGTGAAGCCAAAGACTAAAATGGTCTCCATTCCTCTCAAGCAGACCAAGCCTAGACCAAGCATGTCAGCACCTACCCCGGGTGTGCAAAAGCCTGTCCCTCCACCCAAATGCCAATCATCATCAACTGATGGAACAGAGATGAGGTAGAAGTAGAAGCCCCTGAGGGAATATATTGCAGCCACTATAGAGGAGAAAACTAAATCTAATGAGGCAGTTCACGAGGTAAATAAGACTACTACCTATGCTAGGGTAGTAAGAAAGCCCCCATCCAGTGATGCTCAGCCTACCAAAAAGCCTAAAACTCAAAGTGAGCCATCTGGTAAGGCCAGAGTGAGCATAAAGAAGAAATCGGTTTTGGATAAGGGACTGAAGTCAGGTACTTGTGTAGTTGTCCCTCCTGAGATAGTGAATGAAATAATTGATGAAGTGGTAAAAGAATTGAACTTGAAAAATCTACTTGTATATTATGAGAATTGTGATGATAAAGAGGAAAGAGATATTGAGGAAGTTGTTGTATAGTATATGAACATTTTTAGCAAAGCATTGATAGAGTTATCATCCATGATTCCAAAGGAGTTATATGAAATTTTGGATACCCAGAGACATACAACTAGTCTAGAGGATGAAAGATTAAAAGAATATACTTTAGTAAATCTGTGTCTTGTTGCATCAAAGGATGAAATAAAAAGAATTTTGAGGCTTGCAAAGGAAATGTTTGAGAGTAAACATAGAGCGAATAAAATAATGTTCAAAAAAGTTGATGAAGTTGTTAAGGAGATAGTGTTGGACATTGTTGTTGCTAGGATATGTTGCTATCATTGATGTCAACATATTGCTGCTCCAGTGATTGCAGATTGATTTATTGGGTTCATGGTCTGGTGTATGGAGTATTTATTGTATCACTACATTCTTTTGTACTAGTGTTGCTGATCCAAGAATCTTAATTGATCATATCAGATGATCCAGTTTTGCAGTTTTTTTTTCTAATTAGTTCTTTGCAGAGTTCAGTATTTCCTCCGATATATTTCGGTGTGATCAGATCTTGATCTGAGACTTTGGGATATTGTTTGGGATGGTCTTGTGTATCTTCATTTCAGATGGTTCATGAATGGGTGCTCCACAAGTAATATTTCTTTGTGATAGTTGTTCTTGTTTGAGTTTTCTTGAGTTCCAAACGTTGACAGATGAAGATTTGATAAGTGGTGTTGGTGCAGTTGTTACTGATGATTCTAATGTGCTTGTTGGTGTTTCCTAATTCTGTCCTATTTATTTTGATGATCTGCATCAATTTTTGTGTGATTTCTTGGTGATTTTATTGAACTAGTGATGTTCTTCATTTTATGTGGTTTTCCTGGTGGTGTAGCATGTTGCGGTTGATGTTGGCGTGATTTGTGGTGGTGTTGAGCATTTGGATATTTGGTTTAGCACCATGTTATGTCATGTATACCTTTATATCGGTTTGTTGGTCGATCTTTGTATCATGTGATGTAATTTTGTAAATTTGTGTGTTGAGGGTTTAGGCAAACTTGTTGTCAAGGTTGATGAATTGTATAAATAAGTGATACAGTCATGTAAATTGCATGTCATGGTTGTGTTTGAATTATTAGAGAGTGGCATATGTGTGAACAAGGATTCATATTTCAGTGTAGTGCATTGAGCAGAGATTGGTGTTACAGAGAGGACAATTGTGCTTAACGAGAACTACCATCATGCATTTGAAGATATCATCAAAATATTGTTGTTGTGTGTTGTGCTATCGGTTTTCTTATCTTTGTTATTGTTGCAGTTTATCAGATCTATTTTGTGGTTAAGTTTGTTGATCCAGTGAAAACTGATTCACCCCCCCTCCTAGTTTTCCTCTTTGTTGCTGCTAATAGATAGATGGTATACTAAAGAAAATTTTGAAGGAGAATCATTTTCATATTAATCCGGAGAAGGATGATCGACAACCAGAAGAACAATCAAGCAAAGATACTTCTATTTCGATAGCTCAGGTTCAGATAGAGGCTCCTCATGAGCAAAAAGATTAGACAACTAAGTAGGATAATTAGGTAGGAACTCATGAGCAAGAAATTGTTGATGACACCACTAATAACCAGGAAGTTGGAGATTTTGGTGAAGCTATGCAAGTCCCTCTGGTCATGGAAGTTCATTTTGAGCATGCAATTGATGAATTTGGAGATGTTAGTGTGCAGAAGGAGAAAATAGAAGAGAAGGTTGATGAGGCACCAGTAACAATGGCAAGAGTCATTGTACCCGATAAGGGGAAGCAAATTGTTGCAGATGATGACTTCTCTCATGGGCCGATTGATTTAAACTCTTTATCCCCCATCCAAGCATTGAAGTTAGCCACCCTTGCTCAAGCTAAGGAAAGTGAGGACTTGCTTAAGTCCCACTCAAAAGATAAGAAGTTGATAACTCTTTCTACTCATGTTTTGGAGAATATTTTTCCTTCATTCAAGTAGGATATAGCTAATACGTCCTCCAGTAAGCTTAGGAATATGCTACATGTAGTTGATTCTCATTTTGTATCCTTGGAGAAAGGGACAGATATAAAAAATTTGAATAAATTCAATGAAATGAGAATGTAATCCTTTTTTAAAGCAATTGAGGATGATAGGGCATTCTTGCAATCTGTGGTGTAGAGTATTGAGGATACTTTAGATGAAGGTGGTAAGATATATAAGTCATTTCTTGTTTTTCCAAAGTTTACTTTAGACATTGACAAGAAGATTAAGGAATATGAAGGGAAATTAGTTGCAATTTCATAGTCTTTTTCCCCTCATTCAGTTTTCATCAGTAGTCTTGAAGCTCAAGCTATGGACTTAATAGACAAAATCAAGAGCTTACATAAAGAAAGGGATCAAATTATAAGCAGAACAAATGATTTGAGAAGTCTTATCATTCCCCAGTTACACATTACTCAGTACCAGCAAGATGTCGTAAGTGCCTTGGGTAAGGTGGTACCCTTAAATATCAAAGGCATAGAAATGCATGCTTACATATTAAGTGCTTTGATAAATGTTTTGGATTGTTTTCTAAGAGGATGGAATGGGTATCTGAAGTCCCTAAAGGCAACTTATGCGGACATTTTTTAATTTTTTTAAGTCATTGTTCATATCCTTCATTAATTTTGGTGGATTCCTATCTTTGGCATTGTTGTCAAAGGGGGAGAGTGTGTGGTGAAAAATTTTGTATATTCTTAGGTGGGGCTTGTATATTATTTAAGAGTTTGAAAATTTGATGTTTTGCAGTCTTGAGTGTACAGTTCATTTTTCAGAGTGTTGCCATCAATGCCAAAGGGGGAGATTGCTAGCAAGAGACATTGTATCGGGGAAGATTATTGTATGGAGATTGCTTATGGGTTGTCATTGATGAAAACTCAATCAATAAACTTTATCCGACATATGCATATTTGACTTACTAGAGGTCATATTGTTCATTAGGCATAAGTCTGGATGGTGGAACACAGTAAGTGGTGGAATATGAGATCATTGTTCATATCTTGATATTGGTGATGTAATTTTGGTTGTGGTGATAGAGATATTTGATCTAGGATTCAAGGTAGCTTACTTCACATTATTGTTCTTTGGTGTTGATTCAAGAGTGAAATCAAAGGTTCGGTATCTGGTGATTTTGGAAGAACAAAATTATCTTTTGGTTTGATGTTGTAACGTGTGTTGTGAAATTGTTGGGATGATTTCGGTGATTGGTTTCGTGTTTGAGGTAATTAGGCTGACTCATATGAAGCTCATTATTATGTTTTTTAGTTCTACATATGGATTAGTGGATGGATTGAGCTGACTTGGTGATACATGTTTCATGTTACGTGTTATGGGAGTTTTGGAAGCCGGCTTGGTTAATGATTATTTTTGTTGGTGCGGATATATAAGGTCAACTTGGTTGAACATTTTGAAGCATGTTATGAGTGAAGGAAGTTTTTATGAGTGAATTTGCAAGTTTGGTGAATGTGATTGAATTTTTTGGTGGTCCGGTGAATGACAGAGTAGGTAAATAGAGCAAAGTGATAGATCAGGTGCAGGAGAAAATCTGAGCCTAACCGGAACTGTAGTTTGGCATATGTAGATGCTATAATTCAGTTCATTCATTTTTGTAATCATTTATAATAGCCTATAAGGTAGTGAGCCTTCCTTCAGGTCATAGCCCTTTTGTATTTGAGTAGTGAGCTCTAGACAATGTGCCTGAATGAAAGTGCATTCCCCTCATGTAATATTATCATACTTATGGTAATAGTATAATAATATTGTGGGTTCAAATCCCACCGTTGTTTTTCCCCTTTCAGGTTTCCACATAAAAATCTTGGTGTTATGGTTGTGTGGTTAATTGCTTTATGTTTCTGCATTTCACTTTTATTCTTATGCATCTGGTGGTTTAAGAATCGGGTTAATAAGTTTGAAAATTTCAAAACACTAATTCACCCCCCCTCTTAGTGTTCATTGACTCCAACAGTTTGAGAGTAGTTTCTGATCTCTAAGAGTCATAATGTAGGTTTTAGATTTTAGGAGATCTTTTTTCAGACTTAGTCAAATTTCAATAATCAGTAGGCTTTTGTCATCATTTTCTTGTTTCCCCTAAGCTAAGATATATATTTTCCTATCTCTCTCCTGCCTCTCTATCTCTCTCTATCTTACTCTCTCATGTCTCCCCAAGCTCTAGATCTTATAATTTCTCACACCAAGTCAAATTTTAGTAATCAGTAAGCTACTATTATCATTATTTCTATATCTCTATTTCACTCTCTTTGTCTCCCTTGATCTCTAAACCTATCTTCCTACCACTCTCCCTCTCTCTCTCCCCAATCTCTAAACCTTTGTCTCTCACTCTTATACTTTGTATCTCCTCTCTCTTCTCTACCTACCTCACGCACATTCTCTCATATATATCTCACCTCTCTCTCCCCCTCTATCTCTCTTTTTCCCTCTATTTATCTTTAGCTCCTTTCTCCCTCTTCTTGCATACCTCCCCTCACTCCCTTCATTTACTTCTCTAATACCTCTCTCTCTCTCTCTCTCTCTCTCTCTCTCTCTCTCTCTCTCTCTCTCTCTCTCTCTCTCTCTCTCTATTCATATATCCATTCCTCATTCCCTCCACCTCTCTAATTACCCATCTATCTCTACTTTCTATCTCCCCTCTCCCTTTATGTATTTATCTACTTTATCTCTATCCATATATTTTCCCTCCTACTCTCTTTATCTCCCCTCTCACTCTCTTTGTCTACCTCTCTTCCATCCCTCTCTACTTTTATATCCCCTAACTCTCTAACTCCTTCCCTCCATACTAATATTTATTGTACCTCTCTCTCTCTATCAACATCCCTTTCTAAACCTACCTCTCTCTCTATATCAACATCCCTTTCTAAACCTACCTCTCTCTCTATCTCAACATTCCTTTCTAAACCCCTCTCTTTCTCTCTCCCTCTTTATCTCCTCAACCCCTCTCTCTCTATATCTATCTCTTTGTCTCTCATACACTCTCTCTTTCTATCTTGATATCTATTTCTCTCCCTAAACCTCCCCCCCTCTCTCTCAACCTAAGTCTTTCTCTCAACCTCTTCCTTTCTCAATATCTCTCTTTCTTTCTCTCTCATTCTCTCCTCATCTCCCTCTCTCTTCCTATTTCTCTCTCTTTCTCTCCTCAACCCCTCTCTCTCTTTCTCAACACCTCTCTATCTTTCTCAACACCTCTCTCTATCTCTCTCAATTCATCTATGTCTTTTTTAGTTCCCAAATCAACAGATCTCCAAACCCTAGAGATTTAGCCACTTTCCCATCCACAGGTTCAAGGTTGGATTTGGCCAACAAATGAGATTAGGTCACAAGACTGAAATATCCTACATTTTTGGCTCTATGAGACCAAGGCAGGTAGACCTAAGAAATGCCTAAATAACTTATATCTTCAAATACTCAAGACATCACTAATTTCAGTAGATAACCCAATGTTGTATATGTCAAGGAAAGTGTATGAATCTTCAAATTTGGCTACAATATTGGCTTCTAAGCTCTCTCTCAATATTTGGGCTCGGTTCTATATACTAAACCTACTCCTGCAAACAAAAAACAAAAATAGGAAATAAAAGAGTCTTTAAGAGAATGGATTGATTCTAAAAACTTAGAGGAAACCCCATTACCAATGCCTTCATCGGGGAGCAGAGTCAAGTTACAGCCAATAGACATTACACCCAAATAGACTAATGCATAACCAGTAGGTTCTTAATATTAATGCATTACACTAATACTCCCTTATTATAGTTCTATTGTAACCATTCTCACATATCCTACATGTACATAACACCATTTCATTGTCCTATCTAGAGAAGTTTAATCTCTTCCTTGACGAGAAGCAACAAATAAAACAAACACTTGAACTTGCAGGGACAAAACAAAGAATCCTTGGTCATCTATTTCATAAAATAGTGCCATTACATGCTAGAGACAGTTACAATAAAACATTAAGCCCTATTTGTATTTTGGTTATACACTATTTGAAATAAAAAATGACTATAGACTAAAAAAACACTTTAGCTTACTCCTAATCATCGACTATACATGGAAGCAAAACTTCCCAAAATATTAACCAAACACCTTCTCACTAGCCCTAAATTCCCTTTTATAAATACAAGGGAGCCAAATAAGCTACATTCCAAATGAGACACATGTCACAATTTTATTGCCTCTAATTACAATATGCCCTAAGGCATCAATCCTTGTACATTGCATGCAATCTCTCTCTGAAAGAATTCAATGTAAGCGGTTGTGACTATCCTAAGAAATCTTCTTGAACCTCAAAGAAATGTACCTTTCTTCTAATTAGATGTTGTCAAAGATTTGATCCTCATCCATATCCTAGATTAGATTATTACATTTAGTAATCTCACCTACCCCTATCCTTATATCTTGTTGATTGAAAACCCTTGATGTGCTCAAGGTCATGAAATCAGATTGATTGAAGATTATGCAATCCTCTTGAGTCACCCATATAATCCTCTATCTCAATTTTCATCAAATATAACCTCCTTTCTTCTTGGTCTCATCATTGCAATCTGATCTAATTTGGTTACAAAATGTTGCTTGTCGTGTGTTGACATAACAATCTTCTGTCGGTAATGTCTCTCCCTTTGACAGGAGGGAATTAGACTCAATCTTGTACATGCCACATCTTTAATATGATCTCCATCATCACTTCAAACTTGGTCAACTACCCATGTGGACCGCCTTTATGCCAGTATTGTGCTCTTAAACCCTTGGGGGATGGTAGGATGCTAGCCTCCATACTCTGGTTGTTACCTCATAGTGCTTCAAGCCTTCAGTCATCTATGTTGTGGGATGGTAAGGACAACCCCTTACTTTTCCTTTTTTTATCCTGTAGGGTCTCTTCCCTATCACTTTCTAGATTGCGGGAAATACTACTCGCTATACCTTTATGTTGCCCCACGAACCATTGTCCTATCGCTTTTCATGTTGTGGGATGGCAAGGCCCTTCACTTTCCTTCCATACTTTTGTTGGCAAGATATATTGTATTAGTGAAGATTCATTCATGGAGATTCCTTAAGGGTTGTCATTGATGGCAGCTCAGTTAATAAACTTTATCTGGAATATGCAGATTTGACTTACCAGAAGTCGTATTGTTTATTAGGCATAAGTCTAGAAGGTGGAACATAGTAACTGGTAAAGAATGAGATTAGTGTGCACATGTTGATATTGGTGATGTAATTTTGGTTCTGGTGATTAAGGTAGTTGATTCATGATTCAAGGTAGCTTACTTTGGAATTCCAGCCTCTGGTGTCAATTCTAGTGCAATATTCAAGGTCTGGTATCTGGTGATTTCGAAAGAACAAAACTAATGTATTGATCAGCTGAGTATAGTGTGATCTAAAATGCTTGAGTTGTTTTCAGTGATTGGTGTTGTGTCTGAGGTAACTGTTCCATTGCATGTGAAACTTTTTATCATTTATTTTGGGTTTGCATATGCATTTGTGGATGGATTGAGTTGACATGTTACTACACATTTCATATTTTGCAGTTTTGTGAAACCGACATGGTTAATGATTCTTTTTGTTGGTGCGGATATATAGGATCAATTTGATTGATCATTTTGGTGCATCTTATGAGTGAAGAGAGTCTATATGAGTGAATTTCCAAGTTTTGGTGAATGTGATTGAAGCCTTTGGTGGTTCGGTGAGTAACAGAGCAAAAAATAGAGGAAAGTGACAAGTCAGGTGCAGGAGACAATTGGAGCCTAACTCAAACTGAATTTTGGCATATGTAGATGCTATACTTCAGCTCATTAATTATTGTGATCATTTGTAATAGCTTGTAAGGCAGTGAGCCTTCCTCCACGTTGTAGCCCTCTTTGTAATTGAGTAGTGAGCTTTAGGCAATGTGCCTGAATGCAAGTGCATTCCCCTCATGTAATATTATCATACTTCTAACCATAGTAATAATATTGTGGGTTCAAATCCCACCATTGTTTTTCCCTTTCCGGGTTTCCATGTAAAAATTCCAGTGTTATGGTTGTTTGGTTGTTTTCTTTAAGTTTCTACATTTCACTTTCTTTCATGTGCATCTAGTGGTTTAAGGATCAATTTAATAAGTTTGCAAATTGTAAAACATTGATTCACCCCCTCTCTTAGTGTTCATTGCTTCCAACAATTGGTATCAGAGCCTAGTTCCTCTGAGGAATCCTAAGAACTTAAGGAAGATATAGAAGATTGAATCAATGGACTCCAATTTACAGAGACAGCTTAGTGTGACACTCGAAGATCTTGTTGCAGCAAGAAATGAAGTAAGTTATGTAAAAAGAAACTGGAATGTAGCTGAAGACTTCATTGAAACTCTAAAAGATCAAGTGAGCACTTCTAGAGAGAAGAGAAAGGAATTATTGTATAAGTTGAAGGAGAAAGAAGAGAAAAGTGTTGAAAATCAAGCCCTACAAGACAAGACAGATGAATGTGAGAAGCTTGATAGATATAATACAACCTTGAAGAATGAGATGCAATCCATTATGATTAAGTTGACAAAGGAGATTGAAGACTGGAAGAAAAGTGAAGAAAATCTGACTCAGTTGTTGAAGGATAGATTTGATGAATGTTGTAGATTGACATATGAGAATGATTAGTTGAAGCTTGAATCGGTGAAATGCAAGAATGATGGACAAGAAATTCAAAGGCATATCATAATTCTAAGAGATGATATTTCTAGTACTAATGAGTATAAATAAAAATTCAAAGCAAGATCAACCCGATTAGATGAGATGCTAGAAACTCAGAGACATGGGAAAGACATGCCAGGAATTGGATTTGGGAAAGGAGAATCCTCTAGTTCTGGACAAAGCAATCATTAAAAGAACAATAAACCTTTGGTAAGATAGCATAATGCCTATAAATTCAATGGTAAATGTTTTGGTTGAGGAAAATTTGGTCATATGGTAGATCAATGCAGAAGTAAGATGAAAAATGGGATGATGAAAAATAAGATGAATAAAGGTCTTACCTTTATCGGTCAATGTTTCATATGCAACAACTTTGGTCATAAGTCAAACATGTGCAAAACAGTGATGAAAAATCTTTAGAATAAGAGATGTTATGCTTGTGGAATGTTTGGGCACATTGCTAGCCAATGCAAGATGAGACCTAATCAGATGAACTTCAGACCTATCCAAAGAAATGTTGTATGTCATGCATGCAACAAACCTGGTCACATTGCAAGATATTACAGAAGAAAGAATGCTCCAGTAGACAAGAGTAAATTAGATGAAAAGGGAAAATCTAAAGTGGAAGAGATCAGAGATAAACATAAGAAGATGTGGGTTAAGAAAGAAGATCTTACTATTCAGAATGGCTCCACACTTGATTCTAGTGTTGGAACCTCATCCGATAACTAGGGCATTTTTTTCTTAGGGGGAGTTTTTCATGCAAAATATTCAGAACCCCCTCTCGAAGACTTGTAACCGATTGTGGAAGGTTGCATGAGATCAAGATCAGTTATGCAGATGATATTCAAAAGAATTCATGCCGATTTGAGATTTCGGTAGGTGAATTCATGAGAAGTTGGGGACTCTAGTGAAGATTTGCAAGATCCTCTGGTTATGGAAGTTCATTCTGAGGAAGTAGCCAAGGAGATTGTAGATGGGAAGACAGCAGGTGAAAAAGAAGATGAAGAATTTGATGCAAGAAAGGATGATACAATTGCAAGTGCAGGTGCGAAGAAAGAAAAAGGAGAAGAGAAGGTTGATGAGGCACCGGTAACAATGGCAAGAGCCATTGTATCTAACAAAGGGAACAAGATTGCCCTAGATTATGATTTCTCTCATGGACCGATTGACTTAAGCTCTTTATCTCCCATTCAAGCACTGAAGTTATCCACCCTCACCCAAATCAAAGCAAGTAAAGACAAGGAGGCTATATCTTTGGCAACCAATGTTTTAGAGAAAATTTTGCCTTCCTATAAGAAGGATTCTAGTGACACCTCCTCCGGTAAGCTTAGGAATATGTTACAAGTAGTTGATTCTCATTTTGTGTCCTTGGAGAAAGAAGTAGATATAAAAAATTTGAACAAATTTAATGAAATGAGATTCCAAACCTTTTATGAAATGAGGATGATAGAAAGAAGTAAAGAGTATTGAGAATGCTTTAGATGAAGGTGGAAAGATATATAAATCATGTCTTATTTTTGCCAAAGTTTACTCTATACATTGACAAGAAGATTAAGGAATATAAAGGGTAGTTAGCTACATTTTCACAATCTTTTGCCCCTCTTTCAATTTTTTCCAGTAGTCTTGAAGCTCAATTTATGGACCTAAAAGACAAAATCAAGAGCTTGCATAAGGAAAGGGACCGAATTATAAGTAGAGTACGTAAATTGAGGAGTCTCATCACTCCTTGGTTAGACACTTTTCTTGGCAGCCAACATGATGCAATGAGCGCTTTGGGTAAGGCTATCACCTCAGACCTTAAGGGCATAGAAATAAATGCCTATATGTTCAGCACCTTGATAAATGTTTTGGATTGTTTTCTAAGAGGTTGGAATGAATATCTAAAGTCCCTAAAGAGAATTTATGCAAACATTTTCAAATTTTTGTAAATCATTGTAAATATCCTTCATCAGTTTTGGAAAATCTCTACCTTTTCCATTGACATCAAAGGGGGAGAGAGTGTGGTGAAAAATGATGTATGTTCTTAAGGGAAGCTTCCGGATTTTTGAAGAGTTATAAATTTTGGTGTCTTGAGTGTACAATTCATTTTTCACAGTGTTGCCATCAACACCAAAGGGGGAGATTGTTGGCAAGAGGCAATGTATCAATGAAGATTCATGCATGGATATTTCTTAGGGGTTGTCATTGATCACAACTCAGTCAATAAACTTTATCCGACATATGCAGATTTGACTTACCAGAAGTCATATTGTTTATTAGGAATAAGTCTAGAAGGTGGAACATAGTAATTGATAGAGCATGAGATCAGTGTGCACATATTGATATTGGTGATCTAATTTTGTTTATGATGATTAAGGAATTTTATTTATGATTCAAGGTAGCTTACTTTGTAATTCCAACCTATGGTATCGATTCTAGTGCAAGATTCAAGGTACGATATCTGGTGATTTTAGAAGAACAGAGCTAATGTATTAACCAGTTGGGTATAGTGTGATCCAAAATACTTGAGTTTTTTTCAATGATTGGTGTTGTGTCTAAGGTAATTGTCTCATTTCATGTGAAGCCCGTTATCATCTATTTTGGGTCCACTTATGTATTTGTGGATGGATTGAGCCGACATGTTACTACACATTTCATATTTTGTAGTTTTGTGAACCCGACGTGGTTAATGATTCTATTTTTGGGTGCAGATATATACTTGATCAATTTGATTGATCATTTTGGTGCATTAATAAGCAAAAAGAGTTTGTATGAGTAAATTGGCAATTTTTGGTGAATGTGATTGAAGGATTTGGTGGTCTGGTGAGTAACAAATTAGGAAAACATAGCAGAGTGATAGATAAGGTACAGGAGACAATCTAAGCCTAACCAGAATAGTATTTTGGCATATGTAGATGCTATACTTCAGTTCATTCATTATTTTAATAATTTGTAATAGCCTGTAAGGAAGTGCGCCTTCCTCTGGGTTGTAGCCCTTTTGTAATTGAGTAATGATCTCTAGGCAATATGCCTGAATACAAGTGCATTCCCCTCATGTAATATTATCATAATTTTGGCCATGGTATAATAATATTGTGGGTTCGAATCCCACTGTGGTTTTTCCCTTTCTAGGTTTCCAAGTAAAAATTCTAGTGCTACGGTTGTTTTCTTTAACTTTTTTCATTTCACTTTCTTTCTTGTGCATTCAGGTGATTTAAGGATTTGTATAATAAGTTTGCAAATTATAAAACATTGATTCACCCCCCTCTCAATGTTCATTGATTCCAACCACTTAACCCCACAACATACCCTAGTGTCCCCTTACTATCATGTGGGGTGGTGGGGATTCTCCTTTTTCCTTCCTATGCTCTCCTCACATGACCTTCTTCATGCCTACAAGACCCTGTGAGGTGGCAGGGAAAAGGCTCTTGAGCCTTCATCTTGCCTGGCACCATCATCCTCACACCCATTTTACCTCATGGGGTAAGCATTTCCCTTGCTCTTCAATACTCCTCACTATCCCATGGGGAACCCTTGGGATCAAGCCCCCTCTCTATCTTTGTGTTGTCATCACCCACTATGGGGTGGTGGGAACATCTATCCCCACGCATTCTTTCTTACCCTCTGCATAAGCTCTGGACCTATGCAGGGTAAGGAACTCTTCATCCTCTATTACATCCCATTGTCCCACAGCGTCCTCTACATTATTCTCATTCCTTTTGTTGACCATGCAGGATGGCAAGGACCCCTTACTACGTTGTGTCTTCCCTTATCCTGCAACACTACCTCATGATTCCCAAGACCCCTGCAGGGTAACCCCTACATAGCGATTCATTTTTCCCTGATATCCCATAGGGATCCTTCATTTGTGCCTCAATTATTTTTGAGGTAACGGTGGGAAATAATTTCTCTTTCCCCGCTATCCCACACCCATCTATATGCATCCCAGCTAACCCTATAGGATAGCAGGAGACCCTCAACAAATCTATGCACACTTAGCCCACAGTATTGTCTGATGATACTTGAAACCCTTGTGGGGTAATCTTTCATCACCATCTATTATTCCCCAGTGTCTTACACCCATCTATAAGTAGTCACACAAATTTTTTGTTGCTTGATCAGGTTGTCAATAACACATGCATTATGCATGTCTGACAATCTCTCAGCCTCCATTAGATCAATAACATGTCCCAGTAGCATATCCAATTCTTTCTCACCATATCTTCATGTGTGACTAACATGTTGTTCCCTGACTAGTTACCTACAAAGGTCATAGTATAACACAACGTGTTATCATGCAAAATGGGATTATGAGTGCAAAAATCAAAATATTGAACCTGGGCCTTCAAAATTAGACAATTTTTTTTAAGTCCCAATAGTGGCTCTTGCTCGAGGATACATGCCCCTTGCAGGCATGTCAAGATCCCAAATCTTTGGGGAGCAGACTAGGTGCCTACTCCATTGGGCACAGAATCAAAAAAAGTCTTCTCTACCCGAAATTGTTGTGGTTTGATCCTCAAACCACATGTGATGGCCCTAGGCCACCTAAAAAGAGAGGCCAAATCTTCCCTCTATCATACATGTGGATCTCCTCTGATTGCTTTAGAGCCAATCTAAAAGTATAGTTGGATTGTAACTAATCAAACTCATTTCCTCTTCTTATCCAACTAACATGCTAAAAACTATCAGTGCACTCATCATTATTAAACCTCTGAAAATTTTGCACAAACTGAAAGTACAAATCACTGTGCGACATACATGTGTCATGCTCATCAAAAAATACACTGGCATACTGCTCATAACACACATCATGGCTAAAACCATTATCACACTCAAGAAAGACACCTTCCAACTGAACAAACAAAGTCTCATAATCTAAGTGACAATTGGGAATATAGGCCTCATTCAAACCACTAGTTTTCTCATCCAAAAGAGAGTTCTCAAAAGAACTCATCCTAAAATCATACACATTAGGCAAACCATTATCAAGAAAAGAGAAAGAATCACTCATGATTCCTTGAAGTAACTAGAAATCATTGAGATGATGAGAAACTTCAACCCCTTGACATTTTGGGTTTCATTTGATGCTATTCACATCAACAACTTGTAAGTATAGTGGATCAACACAATGATTTCCCCATAGTTGCACACAAGCATGCAACTTTACTTGGTCATCACAATCTAATTTCAAACTCATGTATGATCCCTCATCCATATGTAGATTTTCAACATAAATCTCTTCATCATCAAAAGATGGATACCCATGTAAGTTCACATCCAAATCCCTTTCAATGAGATTACTCTCACAAAGAGTGTCATTATTTGTTGCCATACACATGCCATAAAAACATAAATTTGATTTTTTATCAGCATGAGTACTCTTTACATCAGCACACAATTCATACTCATACTCAAAAAATCCCATGCATCCAAGACCTTCATCTTCTTGCACATCAAATGGTTCAAGCATATGGAGGAGATTGATAGAAGGTGCATCATACTTTGAATCATAAGAGACAACCTCACTGTCAAAAAACAAATTAGCAGGGTGCATAGATTGTTCACACTTTCCTTGTGCATACCTCAAGTACTTTTCTGCTAGAAAGTCTGAGATCCCTTCACTATTGATCAAACAAGTGTCCTCTTGCTCATTCATATGTTCCATACTATTGTCCTTTGAGTCTTCACCAAGGTTTTGAGCATTCTCTTCTTAAAAATCACTATCCTCTTGAGTTGAAAGCTCACTAGATTTACAAGAGCATATGTTTGTCATGTAATGGAAGATTTTATCTTCAACAACCTTCTCAAAATCAAACTCACCATCCGGAAGAAGCTGTTGACCCTCATGGCACTCATCTTCAACTTCATTCAGGCTATCATAACATTCATTTTTAGGTGCATGCTCTTCCTCTATTTGTTGTTTACAAACATTTTCTTCTTCATGCTGACAACACACTTCATCTTCAATGACACACAAGGTATCATTACCAATCTGCATATTCTCATCACTTTCTTATTCAATCTTTTCATCCCCAAAAATTGGATGTTCATCATTAAGTGCAATATTCGACTTGAAACCTTCAATCATTTCTATCCATCCAATAATTTAACTTAGGTTTGTTGGTTTCAGTTCTTTTGACCAATGAACAGTAGTAGGTTCATAAATTTGCATGAATAAATCTACCCACTCGGAGTCTTGAAGCATGAATCTCATGGGAATATCTTGCAATGCTTTCAATAACCTTGACAACAATGAGTATGGTGGCTAACCATATAACCTTTTCATATCCAGTTGTGCATTAACAAGTGCCATTAGATCTACAAGACTTGGACTTTATTTATATGTGGCTTGACGCTGATAAAACTAATCATAAGGCTAAAAATCATGGATTGGGATAGAAAGTAAATTCACATTTTGAAAAGCATTTTCATCACTTGCCACATGTTGCTCTTGTGCATACACCACATCCTCATATGCTAGTAAACTTTGAGATTTAAAGGGTTGTCCAAAACTTTCAATTTTATCACTAAATCTATGCAAGAACAAGCTCCTGAAGAATTCCCAAGATGTTATTCTTTTTGTGGGAAAACTTTCATACCAATCCTTTTCATCACCCTTTAGTGATCTCACAAAAAGCTTTATAACAATGTTTTCCTTGCAAAATTGAAAGTTTTCGATAAAACCATAGAATAATTGGACATGGTGTAATGCTGATTCAGATTCTTGTGCATGGAACAAGGGCACTTGATCCTTAAATTCAATGGGGAAGGGATGTGGGTATCCCTCAACGTTACTGAAATTTAGAGGCCTATATCTCTCAGGGATAAAGACTTGTCTTGGTGGGCTTTGAATAAGTTATTGATTATTCATTATGCCCGGGACAACATATTGGCAATACATCTTGATTTTCTTTAAAAAGACTAATTATACAATACTATAGTTACATATTTTATGACTTCCTTTTCTTTTCATTACAAATCCTTAAGCAATAAATTATACACGAGTGACTGAAAATCAGACTTAAGGACTCTTGAATGAAACTATGACAACACAACACACTTCTTTTAACATAAACAATGACTAAAACTTTACAATAAGGAAGTGTGAAATCTAGAAATAATTATTTTTCCCTTTGAACTAGTGCTTCAACACTGAATAAGGGTTCATTTTAGAACTAAAAATTTATGGTTTTTACAACACTTCAAAAGGAAATTCCTGGAAAATATTGCAATAGTGGGTAATCTTCTTTCTTTGGCTGAGAAATCTTCAAATCTTGAGCTCCTTTCTTTGTTTTCGAGTTCTTCAATGTGAGAGTCACCACCTCTTCATTAAGGAATAATATTTGAATAGTTAAATTCTACTCAAAGCCCCCTTTTGTTTTGGGTCTTCCTTTTTTCAGTAGAGCAACCTAAATCCTTCAAATATGCTGCTACAAAAGACCTTCTAAACTAAAAGCCACACAAAATATGAAACAATATTTCAAATTCTTTGCTTTACTGACTCTCCCAAATGGACTTAGAACTTTGATTCCCCAATAGATTCACCAATTTGTTGGTTCCCAAATCAATAGATCCACAAACCCTAGAGATTTAGCCACTTTCCCATCCATAGGTTCTATTGGCAACAACAATGAAGGAAACCTAAGAGGGGGGGTGGTGTTGGGAGAGGGTGAAATAGTTTTCATCAGATCAACAAACTTAATCACAGATACAAATTTGATAAACTGCAACAATAACAAAGATAAGAAAATTGATAACACAACACACAACACAAAGATTTTGACATGGAAAACCCGGCTAAGGGAAAAACCATAGTGGGAACCTACCCACAATAAGATGATACTTTGTAGTAGTATGTGTAAATATTACAATAGGGAATTCACATGCATTCAGGAACACTCCCTAGAGCTCACTTCTCTAAAGATAATGACCCAGAAGGCTACAACCCTCAGGGAAGTCTCACTGACTTACAACAAGATTCAGACTACAATCCGAAAGAAATGAACAACAATAATAGCATCTCCAAATGCCTGAGGATAGTTCCAGTTAAGCATAATTGTCTTCTCTACAACACCAATCTCTGCTCAATCACAATTTCAAAGGATGAATCACTTGTTCACACATACACCACTCTTTGATAATGCAGACACAACCTTGATACCTAAATTACATGGCAATGCCACCTATTTATACAACTCGTCTACCTTGACAACAAGGTCAGCTAAACCCTCAAATCATAATTACAAGTTACATCACATGATATAAAGATTGACCACCAGACCAATAAAATGATATATATAACATAATGTGGACCTAATTCGAATCTCCAAACATGTAACACCACCGAAAATCGTGCCAAGATCAACCACAATGCACTACACCACTAGGAAAACCGCATAACACAAAGAACATCACCAATTTAGTAAAATCACTAACAACTCATACAATGATCAATGTAGATCATAAAAAAAAATAGGAAACAATTTGGAAACACTAGCAAGAACATTAGAAACATCAATAATAGTTGCACCAACACCACTTATCAAATCTTCATCTATCAACGTCTGAAACTCAAGAACACTCAAATAGAAGCAACTAACATGAAGAAAGATAACTTGTGGAGCACCAAATCATGACCCATCTAAAATCAAGATACACAAGACCATACCAAATATTCTCCCAAAGACTCAGCTCAAGATCTGATCACACTGGAATATACCAAAGGAAATATTGAACTCTACAAAGCACTAATCAGCTAAACAAACTGCAAACCAAATCATATGATATGATCAATTAAGCTTCCCAGATCACCAAAATCAATACAAAAGAATATAATGATACTATAAATACTCCATACACCAAACCATAATCCCAATAAACCAATCTGTAAGCACCGAAGCAATAAATCATAGGAATATGTTGACATCAATGACAAGAACATATCCAAGCAATAACAATGTCCAACAATCTCCCCCTTTGGGATTTATGAAAACATATGGATTTAAAAAACAATCAATGCAAAGAAAGAAAATAACTCCAACAAACTCCCCCTAAGATCAAGCAGATAAAACAGTTTTTCACATGCTTCTCTACCCCTTTGACAACAATGCCAAAGATCCCAAAATAGGACACCATACTCACTCTCCCCCCTGATTAACAAATCATGATTCTCTCACTCGTAAATGGATAACCAATCCAATAGACTACTCCACCAGAGGAGCAGCACCAACTCATCAATCTGGATAAAAGGAATAAGACTGTGAAGTCCACTAGATTGATGAAACTTAATACATCTAGTTCTCATCAGGAGGGGTGGATACCCCTAACTTGTCTCTCAAACAGACAAATGTATCTATAGGCAAAGGCTTAGTAAAAATATTAGAAATCTATTCCTTTGTAGACACATATTCCAACTTCGCTTCCTCTTCACTAACTTTTTCTCTCAAGTAATGATAGTTGATTGACACATTTTAGTTTTTGAATATGACACTAGAATTATCACAATATATGACAATAGGCTCAACATAGACAACTTTGATATCCTTCAAAACTTGCTTCATCCAAACTACCTAAGTGCAGCTACCAACAACAACAATGTACTCATATTTACCAGAAGATAAGGACACTGAACCCCATTTCTTACTACCCCATGAAACCAATTTCTTACCTAAAAAGAAAGAATCACTAGAGATACTCTTTCGGTCATCAACATCACCAACCCAATCAACATCATGCAAGAACATAACATGAAATCATCATTCCTTGAATACCACAAACCATAATCCACAATTCCCTTCAAGTATCTAAATATCCTCTTTACAATAGTGACATGACACTCTTTCGGATCAGATTGATATCTAGCATCCATGCACACAACATGCATAATGTCTGGCCTAGTCTGAGTAAGATATAGCATTCCACCAACCATAGATCTGTACAAAATTTGATTAGATTTCAGAGATTCATCATTCTTAGACAATTTAAAGCCAGTCACCATAGGAGTTCCAACCGGTTTGGAGCCATCTAACCCAAACTTCTTTAGCAATTCCTTCACATATTTAGTTTTAGATATAAAAATACCTTTTCCAGCCCGTGAAATCTACAAACCTAAGAAAAAATCCATCTCTCCTATCATAGACATCTCAAATTCTTTATGCATATCACTGGAAATATTTATGTTGAAGTCATCATCTCCTCCAGAGATGATATCATCAATAAAGACTTCAACAATCAAGATTTTATCATTCTCAATCTTAAAATATAGATTACTATCAGCAGTCCCTTTATTAAATCCTAATTTTAGCAAGTACTTATCCAATCTAGCATACCAGGTTCTAGGGGCTTGTTTCAATCCATAAAGATCTTTCTTCAGTTTACATACCATATTTCCATAATCTAATAATGAAAATCCATCAGGTTGCTCAATGTAGACTTCTTCCTCTAGATCACCATTCATAAAAGATGACTTGACATCCATTTGATACACCTTGAAATCTTTATAAGCAGCATATTCAAGGAGCAGTCTAACAAATTCAATTCTAGCTACTAGAGAAAAAGTCTCCTCATAATCAAATCCCTTCTTTCTGTGAATATCCTTTGCACACCAATCTTTCTTTATTTTTGACAACTTCACCAACTTCATTCAATTTATTCCTTAATACCATTTAGTACCTATACCATTCTTATCTTTAGGTCTAGGCACAAGCTCCCATGTGTGATTCTTTTCAATCTGATCTAATTCTTCTTCCATAACTCTCATCCAATTTTCATCTTTGCAAGCTTCAACAACACCTTTAGGTTAAACTTTAGAAATCAAACATCCCTCTTCAGTAGCTAGCCTTCTTCTAGTCATAACACCTTTATTTTTATCTCCAGTAATTTGATTTTCAGAATGATTCAATCTTACATACCTTAGAGTCTTCTGATTTTTTTGATTTCTAGGTTCCTACACCTCTCCACTGACAACAAAAATATCTGGATTAACTATCTCTATGGACCATTCTGCTTCAATTCTTCAGTCTGAATAGGATTTAGAACAATGTGCTGACCATCATCATATTTGCAAGCTCTGATTTCTTTTCCAAGGTTCTCATCCACCTTCACATTTGTACTTTTCACTATATTTCTCAGTGTCTTATTGTAGCACCAGTAGACTTTGCTCATTTTTTAATAGCCCAAGAAAATTCCTTCATCACTTCTTGCATCAAACTTTCTTATGTCGTCATCTCTCTTGATATAACATTTGCTACCAAATATTCTAAAATATCTCACAGTAGGTACATGACCAAACTATAGTCATAAGAATTCTTATCGATATCACCTTTAATATGAACTTGGTTGAATGTGTAAATAATAGTGCTAACATATTCTCTCTAATAAATTTTTGGATCATTCCCTTCAATCATCCTAGTCCTTGCAGCATCTAAGACAATCATGTTCTTCCTTTCAACAAATCCATTTTGCAGAGGGGTTCTAGGAGCATATAATTTTCTTCTAATCCCATGCTTCTCATAGAATGAATAAAACTCACTGGAACAAAATTCTCCTCCCCTGTTAGATCTCAAACATTTCACCTTCAATCTTGACTCAATCTCAACCTTTGCTTTGAATGTCTTGAACTTGTCTAATGATCTAGATTTCTCCTTCAAAAAGACAACCACATCATCCTAGAATAATCATTAATTAGCAACATAAAATATATGTCTCCCTACATACTTCTAACATTTGTAGGTCCACATAGGTCATTATGCACACGATCTAGCAATCCATCATATGTATACTTTTTTCTCTTGAAATAAATTCTTGTTTGCTTACCCAATTAATATTCCTTAAATATCAGATTAGTGGGCTTAACAATCTTAGGAAGATCTCTAACAGCTTGTGGAACTGATCTTAATCATTGAATCAAAGTTAACATGACACATTCTCCTATGCCACAACCAACTTTCATCAATCTAAGAAATCAAACAGCTTTTCTCACTAGCATTCAAATGAAAAATATTACCTTCAGTCTTAGTTCAAGATGTAATATCTATACCAGAGGCATTTAGGATCTTACATTTACCATTCTTGAATTGCAAATCATAACCTTTGATAACCATCTATCCAACACTCAAAAGATTATGCTTCAAACCTTCAACATACGTAACATCATTAGTATTATGCTTACTATCAAAGGAAATAGAACCTCTACCACAGATCACATAGGTTTTGTCATCTCCAAATCTCACTATTCCACCATCATACAATTACATACTCACAAATTTTCTTTTATCACCGGTCATATGATGTGAACAACCATTGTCAATCACCCATTCATCTTTTTCCTCAACTTTAGAAGCCAAATCTTTCTCCTCAATAGTGCAGCTAGTCTAATCAATAGGTACTGATCCATCTTCTTTAATAGCAAGAAACACAACTTCATCTCCTTCTGATTCTTCATCTGTAACACCTTCATTAGCAACATAATAGCAGTTATTTCGATTCTTATACTTCCATTTAGACATGTAAGGCTTATTATACTTCTCATGCTTCTCATATCTATCATTTTTGTCATGCTTATAAAATTTATCATGCCTATCATACTTAGCCATTCTCTTCAGGCACCTAGAAGCAAAATTTCCTACCTTATTGCAAGAGAAACATTTCAAGGGAAATTTTCCATCATACTTACTATCTCCCTTAGGAGATCTCCAAGAAATCAATGCTTCAAGTTCATCCAATTCTCTTTCTTTCTCTTCCATCTTTCTTCTTTCTCTCTCATATCTAGATATTCTACATTCTCCAGGATCATACTTCTACTTTCTGGATACAGATTCTATAAATGTTGTCTCAGACTTTCGTTGTGATTCACCAAATTTTCTCATCTCAAATGTAGCAATCTTTCCAACCAACATATCTCTTGTTACTGTAGTCACACTCTAGATTTCATCAATAACAGCTACGTTGTGTTTGTAAGTAGGAGGCAAAGATCTAAGCAACTTAGCAATGTTTTCATCTTCTTCAAGGGTTCCACTAGCACATCTAATACCTAGGACAAGTTAATCACCTAATCCATGAAAGTGTTTATGTTCTCATCTTCTCCCATCTTAACATTTCATATTTTCCTTTCAAACTCTATAATTTGGTAGCTTTCACTTGTTTATCTCCTTCATACAGGGTTTCAAGATTCTCCCAAATCTCATGTGCAGTCTGAAGTCCCATTACATTTGTCATCTCTGAATCAGTCAGAGCACTCAACAATGCTTTCTTGATCTCATTAGCAATAATTGGTCCATTCGGAGGAGCAAAATAGGCATTCTTTCTAATCTTCTAGTAATCTTCTCCAAGACATCTCGAGTGCACTTCCATCTAGTTCTTCCATATAGCATAGTTACTTCCATCAAATCTCAAACTCTCCTTCTTAAAGATAACACCTCCAGTTCTAGTTTCCATCTCAGATCTCCTCAAGTGGTTAAGCTTCTTCTAGAGGATGTAGCTCTGATACCAATTGTTGGCAACAATAATGAAGGAAAGCTAAGAGGGTGGGGAGGTGAATCACTTTTCACTAGATCAACAAACTTAATCACAAATACAAATCTAATAAATTGCAACAATAAAAAAGATAAACAAATTGATAACAAAACACACAACACCAATATTTTGACGTGGAAAACCCGGTTATGCGAAAAAGAACTGTGGGAACCTACCCACAATAAGATGATACTTTGCAGTAGTATGTGTAAATATTACAATGGGGAATGCACATGCTATTAGATACTTGATCAGTCCCAAAGACACTGAGAGGGGAGGGGTGGATCAGTGTCTAACTAGAAAACAAAATATTTAAACTTGTTTGCAACTTTATAACCCAAATTAATAAACCGGTAAACAAGTAATAATGCAATAAAGAGAAACAAAAGTATAACCATCAATGCACACCATAACACAAATATTTTTGGCGAGGAAACCTGGTGGGGGAAAAACCTTGGTGGGATTTGTGACCCACAATATTTACTCACTGGCCAATATGAATAAATATTACTTATACAACAGGGGCCTACACATGCAGGAAGGCCAACAGCCTAGAGCTCACTGCTCAATCACCAAAAGGAGTCCCACTAGCTAAAAAATTGGATGATTAAATCCAATGACAATGTACTGCTCAAAATAGAATCTACAATGCTGGATTCAATATCGGTTTAAGCTCTGTTAGATACCTCTACCATAAACCTTGCTTCGCACTGCTCTGCTCTTATTCTCTCATAAAATAATTACATCATAATGCATATATAGTTATTCACTCTCATATACCGCTTACATTCATAACATAGTTACATTTCCTTACTTACAAAATGACCTACAAGATCTCATACATATATGAGTCTTTACAATACATCATGTCGGCTACATAATATAATTACAATACAAACCAATATTATTTCCATGTCGGCTTAGAGTGTCGGTGTGATCTATTGTCAGTGTAGACTGGATGTCGGTGTGAATAAACTAATTGTAACTACCGGTGCCGGTAAATGATGTTTGTTGCCGGTGTAACCTATGAACCATATTACCAGTTGGTTGCCATCAATGACAACATCAACTTTTCTCATCTGAGTGTATAATGCCAACAATCTCCCCCTTTGGCATTGATGGCAACACTCATGAGAAAAATCCAAAAATTGATATCCAAAATTGAAGTCCAAAAACTGAGTGTGCTCCCCCTATGCAAATGATCTCCTTCTGTACATTTTTCTCATACACCATTACTCCCCCTTTGACATTAATGACAAATATGTAAAGAGAATCAAAGAATTCAAAATTTACCTAGAAAATTGTAACCGGTTGTGTACAATCTGAAAAATGTTTGCTAAAACCAAGTTAAGACCTTGCAAAAATTTAGTACTGTCAAAAATTATGGTCTCAGTCTATCGAATCATCCTGATCAGATAATGCATCTATTGCTCCAATGATCAATTGCCTTGAATAGACGCTTTGGTTAGCTCATTCTGGTGTGTTAATAAGTTGTCCAATCTAGGACCAAGTTTGTTCCTCAACTCCCCGGTCTTCATTTTTAACCTCATTTTCTCTCTTTCCAATTTCTTAATCTTCTCTTCATAGATTGCCATTTCCTGATCCAAAATTGAAGTAAGTTCCGAAGAACCTATCATATTGTTAGCTATATCATCAATTTATTTTTTTGTTTTCCTTATTTCCTTATCAATATCCTTTGTTAAGTGGTGAGCCTTGCATGCTTCCCTATACAACTCTCTATATTCCAAAATGGTGGAATTTAGTGCTGGTAACAAAGAATCAATCTGTCCAATACATTCCTTAATTGTCTTGTCAAAGAATTCATCTTTCTCCTTATTCAGTCTTTCCTTAATGGTTTCTTCATTTATTTTATCCACAGTTTGAATACTAGAAGAAATGAATTTGGAGAATATGTCCAATTTACTCACAGACCCAACAATCTGATCAACTTTACATGCCGGTTCAATCATCTGCAAAATTGGTAAAGTATCATCAATAGCCTTAAATGCTAAGGAATTGCATTTTGTGATCTTCTTTATTGAATCTAAAAGTACATCTGTAACATTTGTTGGTCTATAATCCATGGTGGAAGTGCTGGGTGAGTGCTAGGTTCTGCAGTTGGTTTCTTAACTTCTTTGGATGTCTGCACATTAACCTTAACCACTTTTGCTATCTTGCTTCCATCATTGACCTCTTCTTTATTCATTGTTTCTTCCTTATTCTCACTTTTGTTTTCAACCTTATTTTCATCCTTGCCATCATCCTTACTGTCTGCCTTACTAACTTTCGGTTCAGATATACTCTGTTCATGTCCCTTTTATGCTATTGCTTCTGCTAGTATTTTAGTGTTAAGCTGAGTATCATCAAGGATGGATTCTGATTTCTTAGCTTCAGCTAGTATCTCAATATTCTACTGAGAGTCAACAGTGTTGACCGGTGACTCAAAGATCTTAATATTTGCAGTTTTAGCTTTCTTTACCTTTGTAGTTTCCTTATCCAACACAATATTAAAGTCCTAAGTATCCACATTCATAGTAAAAAGAATGTCATACTCCGAATTAGTGTCATCTTTTGTCATTTCCTCTACCTTCTCTTCTGGTTGATTATCAGTTTGTGTTGGTGCCTCTACAGTTATTCGTGGGGTGTCCTGTGCTGGTGGAGGAAGGTTATCCTTGACTGTGATATCAAGTACACTTCCAATTTTCCCTTTACCTTTATCTTTTTGATATACCTTAGCAAAAGACATCCATTTTTTGTCTATCCTTCTCTTCTTTCTTCTCTCTCTCAACAAAAAATTTATCCCACTTATCCATTGTTTCATCTGCTATTTCTTTAACTCTGCTAGCCATAAGACTAACCTTACAGTGACCACTCATAGAAACTATCCTATTGGCTTCAGATATTAGATCATCAATTTCCTGCTTGGAATTAATAGGATGCACAACTAATAGAGTTTCTACCTTTGATTTATTGTCAAGCTCCATGACAGACATTCTCTTGGCTTCTAATCTTAAGTACAAATCATTAGGTAGATCATCTACAACTTCAATAAGAACTTTCTTATAGATATCAAGATATAAAATAATACTTTCTTCTATAGTATCCTTATCTGAATCCTTGAAAGAATTATAGAATTTATTTACATTACCAAGGTTACCATCTTGGGTGATTTCATTGATCAACTCTTCCGGTGTAAGAGTATCAAGTGACTTAGGTTTGGGTTTCTTCTTTGGATTCACTTTCTTCTTCGGACCACTGGGCTCTCTTACAGCCTGTTGTTTCTTTCTCTGTGTTCTTGACTTCTTGGGAGATGGAGCAGGTGTCGGTGAGGGTTTTCTTTTCTTCCTGACCACTCTCTTGAATTCGGCTGCCTAATTAGTGTCAGAATAAAATGTAGTAGCCACAAGGGAAATGTGAGCTACTGGTTGCTATTCTGATTGACTTTCTAACACACTAGTAGCAATACTACCAAGATTCATCAATCCTTCTATAACATCCTTTACCATCTTAGAAGCATATTTCATAAATTTATCTCTTTTCTTCCTCTACTTCATCATAGAAACACCACTTTCAATGGTTTCAACATTACCAAATATCTCCTCTGTTGGTTTTGGTGGAGCATCTAGGAGTATTTTAGCATATGAATCCAAGATGTGTGAGTCCGCCTCATATCCCATTTCAGTAATCCAAATAGTTCTGGGTCTAACAACCTCCATCCAAATTTCATCTCTTTTCACTACAAAGTATATCATTTTCACAACTAAGCCTTTGAGATTCATTTGATCTTTCATTAATTCTTTTGGCCAAATCTTCTTCATTCCTCTTTCTATCTTCAATATCCTTGCATAATCTCATGGTTAAATATTGCATCTCATTCTTCATGTTACTGTTCTCTTGTCTCAATTTCTCTGCAATATCTCTAAGAGTTTATTTTTCTTCATCATCTTGATTTTGCAATTGCACATGTAATTCTTTTCTTTTATTCTTTTCTATAACCAGGTTATCTTGAAGTGCTTTGATAAATTCCCAATAAGTTCTGAGTTCATCTTCCAGATTGATATTCTTCAATTTTTCTGCATCAAAATCTTCAAGAGCTCCTTCCAACTGTTGTCTCAAACTTTCCATCAGTATTGGTTTCAGAATCTTCCTCAAGCTATTAGGCTTCTGCAAATAGAGGACTAGGCTCTAATACCAATTATTAGATACTTGATCAATCCCAAAGACACTGAGAGGGGGGCGTGAATCAATGTCTAACCGGTAAACAAAAGATTTAAACTTGTTTGCAACTTTATAACCCAAATTAATATACTGATAAACAAGTAATAATACGATAAAGAGAAACAAAAGTATAACCATCAATGCACACCATAACACAAATATTTTTGGTGAGGAAACCTGATAGGGGAAAAACCTCGGTGGGATTTGTGAGCCATAATATTTACTAACTGGCCAATATGAATAAATATTACTAATATAATAGGGTCCTACACATGCAGGAAGGCTAACAGTCTAGAGCTCACTACTCAATCACAAAAAGGAGTCCCACTGACTACAAAATTGGATGATTAAATCCAATGGCAATGTACTGCTCAAAATAGCATCTGCAATGCTGGATTCAGTACCGGTTTAAGCTCTGTCAGATACCTCTGCCATAAACCTTGCTTCACTCTGCTCTACTTTTATTCACTTTCATATACCACTTACATTCATAACATAAATATATTTCCTTACTTACAAAATGACCTACAAGATCTCATACATATATGAGTCTTTACAATACATCATTATGGCCATACAATATAGTTACAATACAAAATAATATTATTTTCATTTCGGCTTAGAGTGTCAGTGTGATCTACTGTCAATGTAGACTGGATGCTAGTGTGAATAAACTTGTTTTAACTATCAGTGCCGATAAATGATGTATGTTTCCGGTGTAACCTGTGAACCATATTACCAGTTGGTTGCCATCAATGACAACATCAATTATTCTCATCTGAGTGTATAATGCCAACACACGTATTCAGGAACACTAGGTAGATATCACTGACCAAAAGATAATGACCCAGAAGGATAAAACCCTCAGGGAAGTCTCACTGACTTACAACAAGATTTAAACTACAATCCAAAAGAAATGAACTGCAATAATAGCATCTCCAAATTCCTGATGACAGTTCCGATTAAGCACAATTGTCTACTCTACAACACCAATCTCTGCTCAATCACAATGACAAAGGATGAATCACTTGTTCACACATAAACCACTCTCTAATAATGGAGACACAACCTCAATACCTAAATTACATGACAATACCATCTATTTATACAATTCATCAACCTTGACAACAAGGTCGTCTAAACCCTCAACTCATAATTACAAAATTATATCACATGATACAAAGATCAACCACCGGGCCAATAGAATGATATACATAACATAACATGGACCTAATTCAAATCTCCAAATATTCAACACCACTAGAAATCGCACCAAGATCAACCGCAACATGCTACACCACTAGGAAAACTGCATAACATGAAGAACACCACCGGTTCAGTAAAATCACTAACAACTCACACAAAGATCAATGCGGATCATCAAAAAAAATAGGACACAATTAGGAAACACCAGCAAGCACGTTAGAAACATCATTAATAGTTGCATCAACACCACTTATCAAATCTTCATCTCTCAACGTCTGAAACTCAAGAACACTCAAACAACAACAACTTTTATCTAGTATTCCCTCTAATCAGGAAATCAAAAAGGTGGTGTTCTCTTTTCAGGGTGATAAGTCTCCTACACCAGATGGTTTTCCAATGTTTTTTTTCCAAAATTTTTGGCACATCGTGCAGGCTGACATCTGCAATGGTTTTAAAGAATTCTTTGGCTCTAGAAGGCTCCTTAAGGTACTGAATTCTATCTTCATTGTCCTTATCCCGAAAATCCCAGGTGTTGATTCTCTCAACAAGTTTAGACCCATTAGCCTGTGTAACTCTGTGTATAAGATTTTATCCAAGGTTCTAACTTCCAGGTTGTTGGATATTCTTCCAAGAATAATCTTTGTCCAACAGAATGACTTTGTCCCTGGTAGACAGATTCTGGATTCCATTATTTCCGTTCATGAAAATATCCACTCCCTGAAAGTGGTGAATAACCAAGGCTTCTTCCTGAAGTTAGACATGGCTAAAGCTTTTGATAGAGTGAACTGGCAGTTTCTCCTTAGAATTATGAAAGCTTTCAGTTTTAGTGGCAAAGTTATTTAGCTTTGTTCTCAACTTATGGAAACTTCCTCATCTGTTGTTATAGTCAATGGTTCCCCATCTAGCTTTTTCAAAAGCACTAGAGGTCTTAGACAGGGGGACCCCATATCCCCTATCCTGTTTACTATTCTTACAGAATGTCTGAGTAGATTTATTCTTAAAAATGTGGAAGATGGCAATCTTAGGGGTCTAAAACCTTCTTCTTCCAATGTTGTTTGTTCTCATGAACAATTCATTGATGATTCTATTACCATGGGGGAAGCAACCATCTTGGAAGCTAAAAATATGAAGAATATCCTAAATACTTATGAATCTGCCTCTCGTCAAAAAATCAACTAGGATAAAAGTTCTTTGTTCTTCATCAATACCCCAGTCCAAAGGCAACTAAGGATTGGTAGAATATTGGCTGCACTATTTCTAAGCTTCCCTCCACTTATCTGGGGCTTCCTTTATGTCTCAAGCCCAAGGATTCCTTCTAGAATAAGTTGATAGACAGACTTAACTCAAAACTTGTGGGTTGGAAAGGGGTTGTCCTTAGTCAAGTGGGCAAAATTACTCTGCTTAAAGCTACTCTCCAAAATCTTCTTGTTTATGCTCTCAGCTTGTTCAAAATCCACACTAAGTTTGCGGAAGCCATTGAAAGAATCCAAAAAAGAATTCCCCTTATTGCCTGGAATAAAATAGAATTCCCCTTATTGAGTGGAAGTCAAAAATAGAACTCCCCTTATTGTCCAGAATAAAATTTGTTCCCCTAAGGCCTCTAGTGGGTTGGGCTTAAGGAATATCAGTACTATGAATAAATTTTTATTAGCCAAACAAATTTGGAGATTGAAAGGAGAGGAAGAGAATGGAACTTAATCTAGAAAAACAAATATCTTTATATGTAGCCTTCTGAGGAAGAATTCCTTGATAATTCTTTCATTGTTGAAGGTTCAGCTATATGAAATGTTGTTCAATCTGCTTAAAGTTGGGCTACTGCTGGTCGAACTCGGAACCTTGGGGATGGGAGGAGAATAATATTTTGGGAAGATAGATGGATATTGGACAAACCCCTAGAGAAAGTCCCAATCCTTAAAGACTGGAAGACTGGTTCAATAGCAGGTTTGGTGAGATGGTCAGAAATTACTGGAGAAATGGGAACTGGATTGATTTTAGCCAACAGTGTCCGGGGCTCAAGTTCCTTCAAATCACTCTTTCTACTAAAATCCCTATAGACAACAAAGATGACAAATTGATATGGAGGGAAAACCTGGATGGAAAATATTTTGTTTCCTCAGCTGTGGCTATTCATAATGATTCTATGGAAGAAATTCCTATCTGGGCTAAAGTTTGGAACAAGAAGTTAGTTCCTAAGGTTAACATCTTCTTCTGGATTTTCATCCAAAATAAGGTTTTAACCCTGGATAACCTTCAAAAGAGAGGTTTTGTTTTTCCTAATAGGTGTTCTCTTTGTTGCAGGGAAGAAGAGACGGCTTGCCATATTCTCAATCAGTGCACTTTTAGTCTGGATATCTGGAAAATCATCTTAAGCAAGTGGAACCTGTGTTGGGTTTTCCCGAACTCCCTAGGGGATTCCTAGCAACAATGGCACTACCCTAATTCCAATCCTAAAATTGTGAAGACCTGGAGACTCACTCTGTCGATTGTTATCTGGAATATCTGGAAAGAGCGTAACAATAGGATTTTCAGGGATAAAAAGACTATTCCCGAAGTGGTGCCAAATAAAATTTATAGGAGTATATTTGAATGCCTCTATGGCACTTATCATGGACCAGCTACTAAAGATGACTTCAAAGTCAGGTGGAACCTCTCCACGACTACTACTAGTAAGGAGAAAGGAAGAGATGGTCTCATTTGGTGTTTTCCTCCTTAAGGGAGGATTAAGGCTAACTTTGATTGGCCCTCAAAGGGGAATCCGGGTAAAGCCGGATATGGGGGCATTGTCAGGAATTTTGCTGGAAGTTGTTTAAAAGCGGTGGTTGGTCCTTTGGGGAATCAAACTAGTCATTTTTCCGAAGCCTCAGCTGCCTTGAACACCTTAATTTTAGCCAAAAGTCTTAATTATGAAAAATTATGGCTGGAGGGAGATTCACTAAATATTATTAAGTGTCTCAAGGGGGAGTCAGAGCCATCTTGGTCAATTGAAAATATTATCATGAAAGCTAGGGAGATCATTGCAAGTTTTAAAGAAATTATTATTCAACATGCCTTTACAGAGCAAAATAGTGTGGTGGACTATCTAGCGAATATAGGAGTTTACTCTGACTCCCAATCGATTTGGCATGGGGAAGATCTCAATTTAAACATTAAAGAGCTCCTTAGAAAGGACCATCATATGGGGAGAGACAAATAGTATAATCATGATAGGGATTATGAATAATTTATGCCTTGATGGAAAGGTCATCATTACTTGGCAAAGCAACAGATCCCCAACAATCTATAATATTTTGCCGCACACTTTGTGGGTTTCTTGGTTCAAAATATTGAGCAACTTCAGGAAAGAAGGGCTTAGTTTGTAGAGAAACAAAGCAGATAGTCTATATCCGAAGATGGGAGGAGACCTAAGAAGGGAGGAACCAGACAATACATCAACTTGGAAAGAGATGCCAAAAGTGTGGGAAAATCTGGAAAAGGGTTCTCTCACAAGCTTCATGGAGAAGCTCATGGACTATGATAAAGGTAGGGTAGACCTCGCTATTTCCAAGATTTCCAAAAATTGGTCTAATGGCTCATTTAAAATCTATGGAATTAAGTTCAAGTTGGACGCTGGGCTTATAGGTACAGTGACTGGAATGCCCCATACTAGGCTTAATTTCTTTCGAGACCTTAAAGTCTCCAACAATGCGATCAATCTGTTCCTGAGGAAAGAGAAAGAGAGTGTTAGAATTGGCAAAGCCACTGGGGGCTACTATGAAGCAGTTAATATTAAGAAAATATGGGGATGGGTTCTGAATGCAACTATGGAATACATCATGGTTGAGGGTCGATTCTCCAAGGCCCAAACCTACCACTTCGTTCTCTTAAACCATTTCAGACACGAAAAAAAGGTATCTCTGCCCTACTACCTTTTTAGGTCCCTTTCCAGGTCCCTTAATAAACATAGTAAAAATCCCTCTAGCCCGATTCTCCACTGTGGGCTTTTGCTTCTCATCTATGAGCATTGTAAAACCCTCACCCTACTAGAAAACAAGAGGATTTCCGCCTCTTTGGGTAAGAGAAAGATGGAGGGAGGAGACTCCAGCAAGGAGAAGGTGTCCTCTAGCAAAACAAGAAAAAGTACCCCTGGGATGGAAATAGAGGAAATTGATAAGGAATGCAGCGAAATGGAGACTAATGACTCCAATGGCGAAGACAAATGGAATGATGAGGAGCTGGGCAATGAGGAAGAAAGTGGTGATAATGAGCCTGGAAATGGAAGCCCTACCCTCAATGATCGCCTTGGTAAGGACAACAGCCATCCTATGGAGGATGTGGATTTCAAGGATAATGAGGAAACTAATGTGAATTCTGAGAAGGAAACAAACAAAGATTCTAAGAAGGACATGACTAAAGACAGATCTAGTGAGGATAAGGAAAGTGCGGATAAAGGGCTTCTCTTGGATAACCTCACGAAACTCACTGAAGCAAGAATGGATTATGGCAAATGGACTTACGAGCTCCTGAAGAACCTAGAAAAAAGGGGAAAAACACGGTTGAGAAGAGGGAGGATGACAACAAAGACCAAATAAATTAGAAGCAGAATATGGAGGATAAGGTTAAATCACTAGAAGAAGGGAGAGAGGCGATGAAAAATCTTATGGGCATTATCACGAGTACCCTATATGTTGTCACTAAAAACCTGGAGGATATTGCTAAGGTCGTAGCTCATACCAGGTCTCCAAAACTGGTAGTAGAACTTGACTTGGACGAAGAGACTATCCAGACTGGTAGCGGTGAAGTTACTCTGGTTGGTGGCACTACGAAGAGGACTAGGGCTAGTGTCAAGAAAGTTGTGGTTGCTTCTGCAAAGGATCTCCCTAATCTCAGGGATAACATCAAAGAGTTGCATGAAATTAGCAACACCCTGGCGAATGCCCTGGAAAAAATCAACTAGTTTCTCTCTTGGAGTCCAGCTGGCTTGCTGGCTTTATGGGGCTTTTTCTGGTTTTCTTAGGTTTTTTGTTGGCTTTCTGATGGTCTACTCCTTTTTGTATCTCTTTTCTTTTGTTGTTTAATTTCTTCTTGTAAAGGGTTTCGGGGCCCCTTCAAAACTTGCTTTTACCTTAATCAAAAACAACTGTCACAAAGAAAGATAACTTGTGGAGCACCAAATCAAAAACCATATGAAATGAAGATAAAAAAGACCATCCCAAATAGTCTCCCATAGACTCAGCTCAAGATATGATCACAACGGAATATAACAGAGGAAATATTGAACTCTGCAAAGAACTGATCAGAAAAACAAACTACAAACTGGATCATATGATATGATCAATTAAGCTTCTCAGATCACCAAAACCAATAGAAAAGAATATAATGATACTATAAATACTCTATACACCAAACCATAATCCCAATTAACCAATCTGCAATCATCGGAGCAATAAATCACAAGAATATGTTGACATTAATGACAACATATCCAAGCAACAACAATGTCCAATAGGTTCAAGGTTGGATTTGGCAAATGAACAAGATTCACTTAGCAGATTGAAATCTCTTGCATTTTTGGCTTTGCAAGACCAAGGTGGGTAGACCTAAGTAATGCTTAAAAATTATAGCTTCAAATACTCAAGACATCACTAATTTCAGTAGATATCCCAATGTGTATATACCAAGAAAACTGTATGAATCTTGGTATATCAACATTTGGGATGGGTTTTCTATACTAAACCTACTCTTGCAAATAGAAAACTAAAATAGGAAATAAAAGAGTCTTTAAGAGAATGGATTGATTTTGAAAACTAGGAGGAAACCCCATAACCAGTGCCTTCCTTAGGGCAACAGAGTCAAGTTATAGCCAATAGACATTACACCCAAATAGACTAACACATAACCAGTGGGTTCTTAATATTAATGCATTACACTAATACTCCCTTATTACAGTTCTATTGCAACCATTCTTACATATCCTACATGTACATAATACCATTTCATTGTCCTATCTAGAGAAATTTAATCTCTTCCTTGAAGAGAAGCTTAAAATAAAACAAACACCTAATCTTGCAAGGACAAAACAAAGAATCCTTGATCATTTATTTCATAAAATAGTGCCATTACATATTGGAGACAGTTACAATAAGAACATTAAGCCATGTTTGTATTTTGGTTACACAATATTTGAAATACAAAATGACTACAGACTGAAAACAAAACTTTAGTTTACTCCCAATCTTCAACTATACATGGAAGCAGAACTTCCCAAAATCCAAACCGAACCCCTTCTAACTGGCCCTGAATTCCCTTTTATAAAACTAATGGAGAAAAACAAGCTACATGATAGATGAGAGACATGTCACAATTTGATTGCCTTTGATTACAATTTGTCGTAATGCATCAACCCTTGTACATTAATTGCACACAATCTCTCTCTGAAAGAATTCAATGCCGGCAGCTATGACCATCATGAGCAATCTTCTCGAGCCTCAAACAAATCTTCCTTCTTGCTAATTAGCCGTTGTTAAAGATTTGATCCTCAGCCATATTCTAGATTACGTAACTACATTTAGTAATCTCACCTACCCCTGTCCTTACATCTTATCGACTGAAAACCCTTGATGTGCTCGAGGTCATGAAATCAAATCGACTAAAGTTCATGCAATCCTCTTGAGCCACCCATCTGATCCTCTATCCTGATTTTTATTTAATATAACCTCCTTTCTTCTTGGTCTCATCACTGCAATCTGATCTGATTTGGTTGCAAAATGTTTCTTGTAGTTTGTTGACATAACAATCTTTTGTCGGTAGTGTCTCTCCCTTCGATAGGTGGGAATTTGAATCAATCCTATACATACCACATCTTTAAAATAATCTCCATCATTGAGTCAAACCCAGTCAACTACCCATGTGGACCACCTCTATGTTGGCATTGTTCTCTTGACATCATAGAATACCCCTGCGGGATGGCGAGATACCAGCCTCAATACTGCGGTTGTTACCCCGTAATGCTTCAAGCCTTTGGTCATCTATGTCACGGGATGGCAGGGACAAACCCTTACATTGCCTTTTTTTATCCTGTGGGGTCTCTTCCCTATCACTTTCCAGACTACAGGGAATACTACCTTCTATACATTTTTGTTTCCCCGCAAACCATCATCCTATCACTTTTCATGTTGCGAGATGGTAGGGCCCTTCATTTTTCTTCCATACTTTACCCCGTAGCATGCCCTAGTGTCCCCTTATTATCATCTGGGGTGGAGGGGATGCTCCTTTTTCCTTCCTATGATTTCCCTGCATAGCCATCTTTGTGCCCATAAGAGCCCGGCAAGGTGCTGGGGAAAAGCCTCTTGAGCCTTCATCTTGCCTCACATCGTCATCCTCATGCACATTTTACCCCCATGTGATAAGCATTTCCCTTGCTCTTCAACACTCCCTGTTATCCCACGATGAGCCCCTGGGATCAAGCACCCTCTTTGTCTCTGTGTTGTCATCACCTGTTAGGGGGTGGTGGGAATATCTATCCCCCCTCATTCTTGCTTACCCCACACCACACTTTGCATATGCTTTGGACCCATGCAGGGTAAGGAACTCTTTGTCCCCCATTACATCTCGTTGTCCTGTAGCATCCTCTCTATTGTTCTCATTCCTTCTGTGGACCGTGTGGGATGGCAAGGACCCTTTAATACGTTGTGTCTTCCCTTATCCCACAACACTACCTCTTGATGTTCAAGACCCCTATGAGGTAACCCCTCCATGGCGATTCATTATTCCCCGCTATCCCGTAGGATCCTTCATTTGTGCCTCAATGATTTTTGAGGTAATGATAGGAAAAACTTTCTCTTTCCCCGCTATCTAGTACCCATCTATATGCATCCCAGTTGACCCTACGAGATAGCAGGAGACCCTCAACACATCCATAGACACTTAGCCCACAGCATTGTATGTTGCTTCTTGAAAACCCTTGTAGGGGAATCTTTCATCATTGTCTATTTTTCCCCGTTGTCCTGCACCCATGTATATGCAAACACACAAACTCATTGATGCTTGATGAGGCAATCAATAACACACACATTATGCATGCCTGGAAGTCTCTTGGACTCCATTAGATCATTAACCTATCCCATCAACATATCCAATTCTTTCTCACCATATCTTCATGTGTGACTAACATTTTATTCCCTAGTTAGTTATTTGCAAAGATCATAGTCTAACAAAGTGTGTTATCCTACAAAATCAGATTCTAAGTGCAAAAACCAAAATTTCAAACCTAGGCCTTCGAATTTAGGCAAATTTTTTGAAGTCCCAATAGTCTCAATCGTATTATTTCTCTCAACCTTTCCCTTTCTCAACCTCCCTCTTTCTCTCCTCAACTCCTCTCTCCCCCCTCCCTATCCCTCTCTCCCAAGATCTCTCTCTCTCTCAACCTCCCTTTCTCAACCTCTATATTTCTCTCCTCAACCCTTCTCTCACTAGTTGTCTCTTTGTCTCTCATGCACATACACTCTCAGTTTGTCTCCCCCCCTCTCTCTCTCTCTCTCTCTCTCTCTCTCTCTCTCTCTCTCTCTCTCTCTCTCTCTCTCTCTCTCTCTCTCTCTCTCTCTCTCTCTCTCTCTCTCTCTCTCTCTCTCTCTCTCTCTCCATCTATATCTTTTCATTCTACCTCTTTTCATCCCTCTCTACTTTTAACTCCCCTAACTCTCTACAAAGAGAGTGAGAGTGGGGGGAATTGACTGAGAGAGGAATTTAGAGAGAGAGGGGAGTTGAGAAAGAGTGACAGTAGTTGAGGAGGGGGAGAGAGAGAGAGAGAGAGAGAGAGAGAGAGAGAAAGACTAGGGTTGAGAGAGAGAACTTGAGAGAGAGGGAGGGGTAGAGAGAGGGGGGTTGAGAAGAGAAAGAGGGAGAGAGAGATATCAAGATAGAGAGAATGAGTGAGTGAGTGAGTGAGAGAGAGAGGCTAAGAGAGGGAGGTTGAGAGAGAAAGAGATAGAGAGGGAGAGAGTGAGGGGTTGAGAGACATAAAAAGATAGAGAGGGAGAGAGAGAGAAGTTAAGAGATAGAGATCAGGAGAGAGGGGTTGTGAGATATAAAGAGAGTGGGTGGATATAGAGTGAGAGAGAGTGTGTGTATCAAATATAGAGATAGAGATAGAGAGGGGGGTTAAGGAGAGAAAGAGGGAGAGAGAAAGAGAGAGGTTGAGAGAGAGAGGCTAGGAGAGAGAGAGTTGGGTTGAGAAGTGATGCAAAGGGTTTGGTGGTGTACACAAGTTGATTGGTTTCACCCTTCAAAGGGTCTTCAATAGACACCTTCCAATGGTGTATTTCCTTTATCCTTCCCAAGGCTTGGTATCCTTCCCAAGGATCACTCACAATAAGATAACTCCAAATTGACAAGGAGTCTTCTACTCCTATGTTCTCAATCCCTCCAACCAAGAACACCTAACAACACCAAACCCTTAGGATATAGGATATTTTTCTCAAGTGG
Organism: Cryptomeria japonica; assembly: GCF_030272615.1. Lineage (NCBI taxonomy): Eukaryota > Viridiplantae > Streptophyta > Pinopsida > Cupressales > Cupressaceae > Cryptomeria > Cryptomeria japonica. The sequence continues at coordinate 717,950,700 of NC_081411.1, read as the reverse complement.
TGAAGCCATTTTTGAATGAAAAACTATGTCAGATATGTCATGTGCATTGACTTGGACCTCCTTGAACAAATTCTACAAGATCTCCAATATCGTTTACCCTTAGAGACCTAGTGAGGGCTACAAGCAATTAGGCCTCCCATTTGGATTTTTTCTCAATAACTTCTATTCCACCTTAAAAATCCCTAGAATAAATTACATATTTAGATACCCTTTTGGAATCCCTTGGAAACTTCACACTTTGGCATCTGGGTTTTGAGTTTATGAGCTCTGTCCACACTACCCCCTAATTAGGCCTATCTAGTCAGTATTGGAGATTTATCACTAAAAGTATTCACCAATCATTTCAAAAGGAAGATTGGTAACTTGTAAAATGTCTACACATGTTCAAGGGTCCCCCTTATGCCAAAATCACACACCTTTCTATCTGATGTCCAAGGGTTTCATCCACTTCTTCTGTTGCATAGGCTTGCCACATAAGAGATGTCAAGCCTAGGGCATCATCTTAAAAATTGCAAATGACACTTCCTACCTCCCAAACCACTCGTAACATTTAGTATAAAAGGAAATTAAACATTCCCCAAGGTTTCAGGCCATTCTCAAGTTGGAATGTTGAATTGTGACCCTTCTTGCATCAAAACCCTGATTTTAAGGGTTTCTCAGGCCAGCGATAAAGAATTTGTTGTAACTTTCAAACCAAAACATTTCAATGCCTCACTCCAATGTAAAATGAAGGGTTATTAACAGCCTCAACTTTTCCTACTCCCAATTCATGCCTATCATCCGTACAAGTGCAAAAAACTCAAGGAAAATGGAGTAAAAATACAGTTTTTGATTGGTTTGGAAACAAGAATTTCATTACCAGCTTCTCCTAACTTGTTGGCATCATTCCTTAGGATTATATCATGCCAAGGAACTCCTCCAGCCACCCCCAATGTGTACATTCAACCAACTAACCGTAGGGTAACAAAAATGCAAAAACTTGTCAAAGTTGCTCATGACAACGTTGCAACTTTTGACCATTATTACAATGTTGCTCTTGCCTTCACACCAAAAGGACAATAATGAACACACAATCTATCTAATACTCATAAACATAAAAAACATAACTAAAATTCCCATATAAGGCTTTGGACCAAATTGACACATTTTGGAGCCTTATGGCTTATTACATTGTCTTGGGACCACCATGGATCAACACACGTCCTACCACAAAACATCACCATAGAACAATACACAAATAAATGATGCAAACATGTCTCCTTGTGCCCCTGCACCATAATCCCTAGGATAGGAAAACTCAAGTCCCTTGAGTTTCTAACTAGGTGACTATGGTTCCATGCTTGATGATATCACCTTCAAACATTCATGTAGCTTTAGATTTAGGGAGCCCCTCCCATTTTACCAGGTAGTCCTTATACATGACTTTTCTGGTTTGTTTGATCACCTTGGAGTCAAGAATGTACTCCACTTCCAAAGGCTTGCTAGGTGGAAGATCCTTCATCCAGTCTACATCCTCCTCCACAAGAGATAAATCAGATGTTGCATCAGTCAAAGACCCCTTAAAAGTTGTGAGATCACACACATTGAAGATGGGAGATATTCCCAAATCTGGTGGAAGTTCAACTTCATATGCATTGTTTCCAAATTTGTGAACCACCCAGAGAGGACCTATTTTCTTCATGAGTAGTTTGGAGGGTTGGCCCTTGGGTAGTCTCTCTTTCCTTAGGTAGGTCATCACCGAATCCTCTACCTTGAATTGAACATCTCTCCTCTTAAAATTTGCTCTAAGTTTGTACTTATCAACACTTTGTTGAAGTGAAAGTTTGACTTGATCATGAATCTTGTTCATAGTAATGGCGAAGTATTCTCCTTGGGCACTCCTTTTGTCCATTCCTCCAAGATATCTAAGTTCAAGTATCCCTCTAGGATGTAAGCCATACACAACCTCAAATGGACTCCTCCCTGTACTTCTATTAACTGAATCATTGTATGTATATTCATCTTGTCTAATCACCAAGTCCCAACCTTTTCCATGCTGCTTGCTAAGGCATCTAAGGAGATTGCTAATAGATCTATTAACCACCTCAAATTGTCCATCAGTCTGAGGGTGCTATGCTAAAGAAAATGACAAATTGGTACCTAACTTCTTCTAGAGAGTCCTCCAAAAATGACCCACAAACTTGGAGTCTCTATCAGTGACAATATTGAGGGGTAAACCATGTATCCTTACAACCTCTTTGAAAAACAAACCTGCAATATGAGATACATCATTTGTGAATTTACATGGCACAAAATGAGCCATCTTACTGAACCTATCAACAATTACAAAGACACTATCAAACCCCCTAGGATTTGTGGGCAAACCAAGTACAAAATCCATACTAAGACTTTCCCAAGGCCTAGCAGGAAATGGTAAAGGCTAATATAATCTAGCATTAGTGGAAACACCTTTTTCCCTTTGATAAATAGGACAATGCTCAACAAACCTTCTTACTTCTTCTTGCATCTTAGGCCAAAAGTAAAACCTTGATACCTACTCCAAGGTCTTATCTAAACCAAAATGACCTCCAAGGCTTCTGTTGTGCTTTTCCCTAATGATATTCTCCCTCATAGAGCATTGAGGAATGCATAGTTGATGCCCCTTGAAGAGCAATCCATCCTACAACATGAAATCAGGAAACTCAACATGAAAAGAGTCAGCAAACTTAGTACATACTTCATATGCATCTTGAAAATATTTATCTTCCTTGTACATGGCTTTAAGAGAATCAACACCAATGCTTTGCAACTGAATTTATTAGATGGTGAGGGTTATTCTACTCAAATCATCTGCAATATTGTTATACACACCCTTCTTATGTTTGATGGTGAAGGTGTAAGGTTGGAGTTGTTCAACCCACTTGATGTGCCTTTGATTCAACTTCTCATGTCCATTAAGAAAACTTAATGCATGCTTATCAGTATAAATAATGAACTCTTTTGGAAGAAGGTAATTTCACCATTTTTTGAGTACTCACACTATTGCATAGAGCTCAAAATCATAGGTTGAATACCTTTTGTTGGTGTTGGAAATAAGCCACACCTAGACCGACGATGGACTGGTCCAAGAGGGGCCAGTAGCTGAGTGGTAGAGCACTCCAACAGTGTATGGAAGGTCCTAGGTTTGAGTCCTAGTTGGTTCATGTCTCACATGGTATCAGATATAGGTTCCAAATATCACATGGTATCAAAGCCATTAGAGTGCCATTGGTTTGCTAATTGAGAGAAATTTGATGCTATTTGAGGTTTGCATTTTGGAGCATTCTATTGCAGGTTATTATTGAAGCTTTATGGGTCAAATATGAGGTTACCATTCGACTGAGGAGGTCCAAGAAAGTTAGTTTTGCCATTTGTTTCATCCAAATCGGACTTCGGAGGCCAAATCTAGAGGCATTTGAAGTTTGAAGCTGTAGTAGAAATTTTCTAAAAAATATAATTTTGTAGACAATTTTCAAATAGTGATATCTCACTCATCCAGACTCCTTTTTTCGAGCAATTTTTTTTGTTTTGGGGTATAATTTTGTGATCTATATAGTGGTGTAGGATTTTTCTATTTTTCGGATATAGGTTTTTTGAAAATCATGAAATCCTGATTTTTACAACTTTGGAGGATTCATTTGGGCTCATATGGACTCCTTTTCAGGTGCCATTTTCTTTAAAGTGCATAATTTTTCATCTACTTTCATAATCAGCCATTAGTTTGTAGTGATTTTGAATAGAAATTGTACTTTTAGTATTTGGTTATTTTTGGCCTATTTGGTACTTGTATTTTGCTTGGATCTCAGTTTAGATCACTAGCAGTATTTGTTGAAGTCTCTTATATCTCATTTTGAGAAGTTGTAATCATTGAAATTAGAAGTCCACTTTGTCATTATTTCCAAGTGCCAACATGATCTTTTTATGGGGGATCAGTTGTTCATTTATATATCTTGGTGAAATTCCATTCGAAGGCATCTTCATCTGTAGTATTCTACAGGGTTTCTTTGTTGGTGGCATCATTTTCATGTTTCCACATTTGAATATTTTATCATGATGTATTCTCTTGCTTGAGAAATGTTATACTCACACCATCATAAAGTGTCACACCTCTTTGTATCTTGTCATTGTTGACTATTTGATGTAATCCTCTTGTACACCTAGATTAGGAATATCTTGTGAGACTTGGTGCATGGCTCTAGTTGAGACTTAGATTGTACACATTTGTGCATGGATCCTATGAGACTTAGATTGTACCAGTATTTCTATCATTTATGAGTATCTAGATGATGCTCAAAGCAAGTTGTCTCCATGCCTGATCTTTATTTTTTTGCAGCGAGTGATTCATCGTCATCGACTTGATACCTGGTTTTGTCACACTAACATTATTGGTGCAGCATAGGTTCTCATTCTTCCTTATGTGGAGGTATTTTGGTCAACATCATTGGACCATCTTTGTAGGAGATTCGACATTGAGGGGGGATTCATGGTCTCTTTTTCTCTCTTATGGGGGGGACATATTTTTTGTTCTTCTCATTCATCATTGAGAGCATTGTGTGCTTTCATAATCTCTCTTTTGGGGGAGGGTTTTTTCCCAAAGGGTTTTTCTCTCTTTCTCCATTTATGGGAGATTGCATTTGTACATGGGTACCTAACATGGCCATGTAGCTAGGACCCATCTTGCATTGCTTAGTTGCATTGTAAACTTTAGTGCATTCCCCTAAGTTGCACTTAAGGGGGGGTGTTGGTGTAAATAATTATTCATCATGGATATTATTACATTTTACTTAAGTTTACTTAGGTACATTCATTTAATAGTAGTTTGGGTATGAGACACTTGGGTGTTTGTGCCACATTGGGATAGTGTGTGTAGGAGAATTTCCACCTTTTATGGTGTTGATCTTATCTTGTTGTTACATTCCACCTCATGTAGAATATTATATTGTTTCTCCTACCTACCCACACCTATTTTTTACCTACCCTTGTTTCTTATTGAGTGACATGTCATGTTTGTGTGCTGACATATCCATATAGCCTTGCCTATATAAGTAGGCTCATCTACATTGTTTGTACGGGCAATCATTGAACAATGATTGATGATCCAGTTGATCACATTTTGCATCTTCATAGAATACAGTTTATTCCTATCATCTATTTTGTTCTCTCTTATTTGTGCTTTACATTTCCTCTAGATCTTGGCAAAATCTCACACCTTTTCTTAGCCTCATTCAACTTCTCTAAAAATAATTCCACCGGATGTCCTTCTTGACTAGGGACTACACCTATTGCCTTCTTGCTTGCATCACATTCAACTGTAAAAAGTTGATCAAAGTTAGGGAGTCTTAAGGTGGGAAGATCTGCAACCTTCCTCTTCAAAATCTCAAAGCTTTGGGATGCCTTCTTTGTCCATTCAAACCTACATTTGATTCCTCTTTTTATAGTATCAAGAATATGAGCACAAAGATGACTAAAACCTTTCATGAACTTTCTATAAAAAGAATCCAATCCATGAAATCTCCTAACATCACCTACTGTCCTAAGTGTAGGCCAATTGACAATAGCTTCAACCTTTGAAGGATCCATTTTCAAACATCCACTAGAAACCACAAAGCCTAGATACACCAATTCAGTTTTCATGAATTCACACTTCTCTAGATTGATTACCAATTTCTCCTCATGAAGCTTCCTCAAAATCTGATCCATATGCTTCAAATGTTCTTCCTTGGACCTTCTAAACACCAAGATGTCATCAAGATAAACAATAATAAATTTTCCAATAAACTCAACCAATACCTCATTCATGAGGCACATAAAGGTACTAGGTGCATTTGTGAGCCCAAATGGCATCACCATCCACTCATATAAGCCCTCATTTTTTTTAAAGGTTTTCTTCCACTCATCACCAAATCTTATTCTGATATGATGGTAGTCTAATTTCAAATCAATATTTGAAAAGTAGTATGATCCCCCAAGATAGTCCATTAGGTCTTCAATCCTAGGCATGGGAAACTGATACCTAATTGTGATCTTGTTGATGGCCCTGGAATCGGTGCACATCCTCCATGTTCCATCTTTTTTTGGTTCCAATACACTAGGTACAACACATGGGATCAAACTCTTCCTAATCAACCCCTTATCTAGAAGTTCTTGTGCTTGTCTTGCTATCTCTTCATTCTGACTAGGAGTCATCTTGTAGGCTGCTTTGTTAGGCAAGGTTACACCAGGGATTAGATCAATTTAATGATTGATATCTTTGATTGGAGGCAAGTTATCAGGCATATCTTTGGCCACAACCTCTTTGTATCTATCCATCATGGCTTTCACTTCACTAGGAATCTCCTTCTTTTCTCCATTTCTCAGTTTAGGTGCATCCCTTGGGGGTAAAACTAAGGCAAATCCTTGGGTCCCCTCTTTCTTGAGGATCTCTGAAAACTCCTTAACACTAAGAAACATGACACTTGGACTAACAATCTTCTCTTCCCCTTGGTCAGGTAAAGGATCCATCCTAAATTGTCTACCATTCTTGGTAATGATGTGTAGACACCTAAAAATGTCTCATTGATAATGTACTAATTATTCCTCTAATTGATTAAATAATTATTTAATTAAGTTAATTAATCATATTCTTCTAATTTCATATTTCCTCATTATCTTACTAATTATTCTATTTCCTATTCTATCATCATTTAATCATTTAACCATTTTCTAAATATTCATTAAATATTTATTATTTAATTAATTCTTTTTAATTCCATAATTTAAATAATCTTTATTATTTAAATAAATTATACTCTCAATTTCTATTTCTAATCATCTAACCATCAACCCTCTTCTAAATATTAATTAAATATTTATTATTTAATTAATTGTAATTTAATCCTTTAATTTAAATAATCTTTATTATTTAATTGAAGTCCATTTCTAAAATAATTAAATAGTTTCTTTAAATTATTTAATTAACTAATGCTTTTAGTTCTTCTAATTTCATTTAATTAATTCTTCTAATTTCTTCCAAATTCAAATACATGTGCATGATTTCAAAAACCAAATTGAAAATCAAAGTCAAGTTCTAAATATATTCAAATACTAAATTGAATTAAATAAATTCAATTATTTGAATTAAAATCTCATGCAAAGATTAAATTGAAAATCTAAGTTAAAATGCAAGCACATGTTAAATTAATTAATTAAATCATTTCTCTCCAATCTCTATTTCCATCTTCTAGTTAGCTTTGCATCTTCTTTATTACCTCCAATCATTTTTTTTCTTCCTTCGGTTAGCTTTTCCTCAATCAGTTGACTCAATTAATCTATTAAATCTATTTTGTTTCACCTCCAAGTCAGCAGTTCAACTATCAATCAACATGTGAGCTCACCTGAGTTCCACCTCTTCATCATTTTGTTCCACCTTTTAATCAATCTCTGATGGTATGATGAAAGAATAAGTATCCGATAGAATACTGAGAGGGGGGGGTGAATCATTATATTGAAAAATTGATTCAAAGTTCTAAAACTCAAACTCAGTCAAACAAAGTAAACATATCTCAATCAAGATCAATATTCATAAGAATACTTGACATCAACTGGTTTAACTGTTATGACAACTTTAACAGTAAACAACTTCAACCTTGTAAACATCAACAATGTTTAATCATAACTCAACATATTCATCTCTCAATGCTTCTACTTAACATGCCTTAAGAGAGATTAACCAAATCAACAAATAAGATCACAGCCACAAACACATTCACCACTTGACACAAATGTTTATACGTGGAAAACCCAAATAGGTAAAAACCAGGGTGAGATGAGACTCACAAGGATAGCTATCTAAACTCTTTCGAAGTTCGCCCTGTTAGGAGCCAAGCCTGTTAAAGCTTTACAATAAGTCCTGTTAAAAACTAATTTCGGTTAGGAATCACCTGGTTAAGGGATTTACAAATATGCCTTGATTAAAAGCACAATACCCTATTAGGAGTAACCTCGCTGGAGGATTTAAGAATCCAAGCTAATGAACCACCTTGTTAGAGGATTTAATAAGTAACCAAGCTTGTTATATCTCACCTGGTTAAGGGATTTAACTTTTGTTGTAATTGATAGAAAACAACAGTTTTGTTGATCAGATCCTTCTATAACTTTTAATCTGCCTTCACTCAAAGTGCAGATCCATTCACCGGTTTGGCAACTACAAACTAAACAGGTTTTCTACCAATCTTGCCAACAACCTTTACAACAACTTCATCGACCTTAAATAGAAATCAATTAGGTCAGTAACACAACAAAAACCTAATTCTCATCATCGAGATTACAAACAAGTCGGTACAATCTTGACTGTTAGAAATCATGATAATCCTCTTCACATTCTTCAAGACAATTTCAACTGCTCCACGATCACCGCTTCATAGGACTTTGTAACTCATCACACGTTGTGCATTAAATACAATCCACTTTGCTCCTTCCCTAGACAAGAACAAATGCGCCAAAATAATTTGAACATATCCTCATTCAATGATCACATGTGTCTCCATCATTACCGCTCACCAGATAATAAATCAGCAAACTTGATCGGTTAGGGTTTAACAACTAATAAGGTTTGTCGGTTACATTAAATAGAAAGGTTTAACCCTTTACACCGATTCATCGGTTTATCTCATAAACTTAACATATAGGTTTACAACATCTTCCACAAATCTCTTTTTACTGGTTACTAGCCAATATTAAAAACAACAATATCAACAATAACATGAATACCATTACCGGTTCAATTGACATCAATGACAACATATCATTAATGCAATCTCTATGCAAAATACCAACAAACTCAAAATACCAACAATCTGCCCCTTTGGCATTGATGGCAATACAAATATCAACGCCTCTGATTGCTGTTGAGATTGGTGAATAGGAATCTTGGTTTACATTACCAAGTATTCACCCTACTCTGTCTATCTTCAGCCTGTCGCTGGTTCACCTAATCAAACACATAATTCTTCTTCTCAATCACATAAGGCTTCTCCCCCTTTGAAAACAATGCCAAAGTGAAAGTAAAACATGTAATTCTTCTCTCACTGTGATGTTGATGCTCCCCCTGTGGAATACATCCACTTCTTCATCAATCCATGTAAAATTCTTCAAGTAATTTAGGGACTGATGCAATCAGCATCATGCTCAACTAACGTCATGAAGAGGGATAACCCCCCCCAATTAACTTCTAAGATACTCAAAAGTGGTCTTAGGCAGAGGTTTGGTAGAGATATCCACAAGCTTCTCCTTGGTAGAAATATGCTCCAAGATAACATTACTTTGAACTTTTTCCCTCAAGAAGTGATATTTCAATTCAATGTGCTTAGTCCTTGCGTGCAAAACAAGATTTTTAGAAATGTTTATTGCACTTGTATAATCACACAAAATATTTATTGGTTCTAAGATTTCCATCTTCAAACCTTCCAAAATGTGCCTCATCCACATAGATTGTGTGCAATCTATATAAGTTTCTACATACTCAGCTTCAACAGTAGATTGTGAAGTGCAACTCTGCTTTTTACTACTCCATGAGACTAGCCTTCCTCCTAGAAAGAATGCTCCACCTGTAGTACTCTTCTGGTCATCAATATTTCTAGCCCAAACAACATCTGTGTATGCTTTCAAATCAAAATTTCCACCATATGGATACCATAACCCATAGTCAATAGTACCTTTCAAATATCTTAAAATTCTCTTGGTTGCCATCAAATGTACCTCCTTAGGATTCTTCTTAAATCTAGCTACAATGCCAACTGCATGGGCAATATCTAGTCGACTGTGAACAACATAGTGTAATTTTCCAATCATTGACCTGTATTCCTTTTCATCTACAGACTTAGATGCATCAGCTTTGGACAATTTACAGCCTATTACCATTGGGGTTCCAACTGGTTTATAGTCACTCATACCGAAAGTCTTCAAAACCTCTTTCACATACTTTGATTGAGTAATGAAAATACCATTCTTCATCTGTTGTATCTGTAAGCCTATGAAAAAATTTATTTCCCCTACTAATGACATCTCAAATTCATTCTTCATTTCATCTACAAAACAATTACTCATGTCATCATTACCTCCAAATATAATGTCATCTACAAATACTTCATTGACCAGTATATCATCTCCTTTAGACTTGAGATAGATGTTGTTGTCATCACTGGTTCTAGTAAACCCTATCTTCATCAAATGAGTATGAAGTCATTCATACCATGCTCTGGGTGCCTATTTTAATCCATACAAGGCTTTATGCAATTTTCATACCATGTCTTCCTTATCTGTTAATGCATAACCATCAAGCTGGTCTATATAAACCTCTTCTTCCAGTATCCCATTCAAGAATGTAGACTTGACATCCATCTGGTATACCTTAAACTTCTTATGAGCTGAAAATGCAAGTAGTGTTCTTACACCTTCCGTTCTTGCTACTAGTGCAAAAGTTTCTCCATAGTCTTCTCCTTCTTCTTGCGCATATCCTTTGCATACTAATCTTGCCTTATTATGAATTACAACACCATCTTCATTTAATTTGTTTCTAAACACCCATTTAGTACCTATAACATTCTTGTTTACTGGTCGAGGTAACAGGGTCCAAGTGTTGTTCTTCTCAATTTGATCTAACTCCTCCTCCATAGCTTTCACCCAATGATCATCACCAAATGTCTCTTTAGCACTTCTAGGTTCAAAGGTGGAGATCATGTAAGAGTTCTCTCTTATTCTCCTTCTAGTTAGTACTCTAGCATCCTTATCTCCAATTATCTATTCAGGACTTTGATTCGGTCTCACATACCTAGGAATAACATGATCATTCTCTTCAGGTTCAGCTTCTTCATTATCATCTTCCCCTGAATTTATTTGTTTCAGTTGAATAATTACATCAGGATTTTCTTTATCGGTTTCTGATTTAACAGTTTCAGGTTCCAAAAGGAAAATGCAAGGATCTTCATCCTTCTTCTCAAAACTAGTTCCTTTTGAAATTTTTGGACATTCATCTACATGAACATCAACACTCTCAACAATTTTCTATGTCCGGTTGTTGAAGCATTTATAGGCCTTACTCTTGGTGGAATAGCCAAGAAATATGCCTTCATCACTCTTAGCTTCAAAATTTCTTATGTAATCACCTCTTTTAATAAAACATTTACTTCCAAATATCTTAAAATAGCTAAATCAGGTGATCTCCCATACTAGTACTCATATGGGGTCTTGTCCTTACCTCTTTTCACTAGAACTCAGTTCATTGTGTACACAGCTGTACTTACAGCTTCTTTCCAAAATGTTTTTGATACACCTCGTTGTATCAACATAGTCATAGCCACTTCAACCACTGAACGGTTGTTCCTCTCTGCTATACCATTCTACTATGGTGTCCTTGGTGCAGAAAGTTGTCACTTGATACCATTATCATCACAATATTTAGTGAACTCTACAGAAGTGAATTCACCACCTTGATTTGTTCTTAGACATTTAATCTTTTTGCCACTCTCTTTCTTAGCTAAGGCTCTTAATGCCTTGAATTTACCAAAAGCTTCATTCTTCTCCTTCAAGAATTTGACCCACATCATTCTTGAACAGTCATCAGTGAAGATCATGAAGTATCTGTCACCTTGAATGCTTCTTGTTCTTATTGGTCTACATAGATCTGTATGAACCAAATCTAGCAAGTGCTCTACTAAGAAGGACTTTCTCTTAAAAGTTGAAGAAGTCATCTTTCCTAGTTGACATTCTTTACAAAGAGAATTAACTGGTTTGTCTAGCTGAGGCAGACCTCTTACTGTCTTAGACTTGCTTACTTTAATAGTATTGTCAAAATTTACATGACAAAATCTCCTATGCTAAAGCCAGCTATCATCTATTTTTGCAATCAAACAGTTGCTAACTTTAGGATTGAGATGAAACAGATTACCTTTGGTCTGTTTACTGGTTGCAATCAATTCACCTTTGTTGTCAAAGATTTTTCACATTCCATTTCTGAACTCCAGTGGGTATCCTCTGTCATTAAGTTGTGCCACACTTAACAGATTGTGCTTTAGGCCTTCAACCCAATAGACATCATCAACACTTCTCTTCCCATTAAGAGAAATAATTCCCTTACCTTTAACCATATAGGGTGAGTCATTGCCAAATCTGACAACACCACCATCAAATTCTTTCAGGGAAAGAAATTTGCTCCGATCATTGATCATGTGATGTGAATAAGCACAATCAATGATCTGATCATCAGAGTAATCCATTCTGGATACTAGTGCCTTCTGATCTAATATTTCTTTCTTAATAGCTACAAATACAATATCTTCACTAGCATCATCATCAAATTCTTCATTAGTAATACCACTGTCAATAGCTACAAGACAATCTCTCTTTCCTTTACCCTCATATTTCTTAAATTTGTCTCTCTTGTATTCATTTTGACCATTAGGGCAATTTGCTGCTATATTACCAATCTTGTTGCATGCAAAATATTTTAAAGGTAGCTTACCTCTATATTTACCAGTGCCTCTAGGCAGTTGTTTTTCCAACAATGCTTCAAGTTCCACTAAGTTGTCTTCATCTTCAGCATCTCTGCTAGATCTAGATTCATAGTTATGGTCAGTATCTCTACTTCTTCTCACAGATGGGTTAGAGACTGAAGCTTTGAATGCAGATTCTGATCTCTGTACACTACCATCATAGCCATTTAGTTCAAAAGTCATAAGTTTGTGAATAATAGAGTCAAGAGTTACCTTTGTCTTATTAATGGATTTCAGCTCCTAAATAGTGCAACTCGGATAGTATAGATCGGTAGCAGGGTTCTTAGTACTTTACTGATTACTGTGGAATCTTCCACTTTCCCTCTTGCACTCTTTATCTCACCAACTATCTCTTTAATCCTTTGACCATACTATTGGATATTCTCACCTTTAGACATTCTCATGTTGTCAAACTTTCCTCTTAAACTCTCCTCTTTGGCAATCTTAACATGTTCATCACCGCTATAAATCTCTTCTAATTTCTTCCATACTTCATATGCAGTTTCAAGACCATGAACATCTACATATTCAGCATCAGATAGGGAACTGATAATAGCTTCTAATGCCTGGTGGTTTTCTTGTTGTTCTTTCTTCTAATCATCAATCAAGGGTCCAGTAGGTGTAGTATACTTATTTTCTATATGCTCCCAATATTGACTACCAAGACTCTTAATGTATATCTTCATCCTGTCACTCCATATTCTATAGTTATCTTTGTTAAACTTTGAACCTTCTTTCTTCATCATAATCCACAAGATCTTTTCCTCAAGCTGTTAAGCTTTTAGATTAAGAGGACCCGAGTCGCTCTGAAACCAATTGATGGTATGATGAAATATTAAGTATCCGGTAGAGTACTAAGAGAGTGGGTGAATCGGTATATTGAAAAACTGATACAAAGTTCTGAAACTCAAACTCAGTCAAACAAAGTAAATATATCTCAGTCAAGATCAATATTCATAAGAATACTTGACATCAACCAGTTTAACTGTTATGACAACTTTAACAGTAAACAACTTCAATCTTGTAAACATCAACAATGCTTAATCATAACTCAAAATATTTATCTCTCAATGCTTCTACTTAACATGCCTTATCAGAGATTAACCAAATCAACAAATAAGATCACAACCACAAAAGCATTCACCACTTAACACAAATATTTATACGTGGAAAACCCAAATAGGTAAAAACCATGATGAGATGAGACTCACAAGGATAGCTATCTGAACTCTTTCAAAGTTCACCCTATTAGGAGCCAAGCCTGTTAAAGCTTTACAATAAGTCTTGTTAAAAACTAATTCTGGTTAGGAATCACCCGGTTAAGGGATTAACAAATATGCCTTGATTAAAAGCACAATACCCTGTTAGGAGTAACCTCGCTAGAGGATTTAAGAATCCAAGCTAATGGACCACCTTTTTAGAGGATTTAATGAGTAACCAAGCTTGTTAGAGCTCACCCGGTTAAGGGATTTAACTTTTGTTGTAATTGTTAGAAAACAACAATTTTGTTGATCAGATCCTTCTATAACCTTCAATCTGCCTTCACTCAAAGTGCAGATCCATTCACCAGTTTGGCAACTACACACTCAACAGGTTTTCTACCAATCTTCCCAACAACCTTTACAACAACATCATCGACCTTAAATAGAAATCAATTAGATCGGTAACACAACAAAAATCTAATTCTCATAATCGAGATTACAAACAAGTTGGTACAATATTGATTGTTAGAAATCATGACAATCTTCTTCACATTCTTCAAGATTATTTCAACTGCTCCATGATCATCGCTTGATAGGACTTTGTAACTCATCACACATTGTGCATTAAGTGTAATCCACTTTTCTCCTTCCCTAGACAAGAACAAACGCGCCAAAACAATTTGAACATCTCATTCAATGATCACGTGTGTCTCCATCATTACCGCTCACCAGATAATAAACCAACAAACTTGATTGGTTAGGGTTTGACAGCTGATAGGGTTTACCGGTTACATTACATAGAAAGGTTTAACCCTTTACACTGGTTCACTGGTTTATCTCACAAACTTAACATACAGGTTTACAACATCTTCCACAAAGCTCTCTTTATTGGTTACTAGCGAATATCAAAAACAACAATATAAGCAATAACATGAATACCATTACCAATTCAATTGACATCAATGACAACATATCATTAATGCAATCTCTATGCAAAATAACAACAAACTCAAAATACCAACAATCTCATCCAAATATCTATAAATTGAGCATTCAATCCTCATAATTCCTCTAAATCGTGAACTTTGAATCTTTGTGTCAATTGCTGGTTGCCAGTGCAATAACTGAGAGCCACCATTCCACAGAGAGGAAAAGAATAATGGAAGCCATTATGCACAATAGGGAGTTTCATATTGTTTAATAATTCCATTTTGCATCTATTTCATTGGTTTTATGTTTGAATTGCTTAGATAGTTAAGGAATTTGTGATTTGTCCTTATTTCCTATTTAGCAATGATGAATTTGAGCATAGCACATTTTGGTGAACCCGATGTGAAAAACAGCTATTTAACCTCTCTATTTTTCTGTGTGATTTTTGCATATCGTACGGATTTATTCTTTTTTTTGCAGGTTGCATGGATTTTGAGAACAGATCTTTCCATCATGCAATCGTGCTTACATCATCACGCAATCACATAGACAAGGCTATGTAATTGACCAAATAGGGTTATGCATTCATGTAGAACCATCATGCAATCTCCCTTAAAGTATCATGCAATCGACCTGTCAGGGTCACACAATCACTCTGTTAGTAGCACGCATTCCAGGAAAAATTGTTGTTTTGTTGTTTTTATTCTCATACCTATTTTGTTCTCAGATATGTTTAGTTTTGCATGAAATTGAGTAAATTTAGAAACAGATTATTTGTATTACATGTTTTTATTATAACAATTTATGGCATGTAAGGTATAATTCAAGGTTTCAGGTGCCAGAAGGACAAATGAACAAAGAAGACAGGCCAAACACTATCAAAGGGTTCTCAAAGTAGAAAAGAAAATACAAGATTGGGAAGACCAACTAGCGATTGACAGATACAATAGCTTGGTTCTCTTATATCAGGTTAAATATGATTTAATTAACATTGAATGGATGATGTGAGATCTAGCTAGGGCCTCATAATCTGTTTTGCAGGTTTCTAATCAAGTTTAGTTTCAATTTTTATTTTTTATGTTATCTGCCTGTGTGTCACACAATCGTCCTGTTATCATTATGCAAACGGCATGTTAAGTTCACATAATCGCCTTGTCATAATCACACATTCAACCTGATAGAATTACGCAGTCGCTTATCCAAAGTCACGCAATCGGGAAGGTATAATCACGCATTCTCTTTTGTCAATGTTTTTATTCTTTGTATTTTGTTGATTTGATTTTTTAGCTAATCATATGTTTGCAGCTTGTGGCGAATTTACAAAAAGGATCGGATTAGTATTAGATCAATTTCACTCATAATATCACACTTCATCTTTTGGTGCTTAAAATCAACAATGGTTAAAATGGACATGCATGCATAATCTCACACTTCATCTTGTGGTGCTTAAAATCAACAATGGTTAAAATGGACATGCATGCATAATCTCACACTTCATCTTTTGGTGCTTAAAATTAACATTGGTTAAAATTGACATGCATGTATAACACTTCGACTTGGGCTTAAAATCAACAATGGTTAAAATTGACATGCATGCCTTCATATTTCAATTTGGTGTTTAAAATGGACATGCACATGCGTATTCAACACCTCAATTTGGGCTTTTAAATGAACGTGAATCAGGCTGCATTAGATTAAATCACATTTGATTTTCTTAAGGGAAAGAACTTTTATCGTGTTTGGGGTGGACCTACTATTGCTTTAACTAACTTTCCACCTTCCTTTGGGGTCTTGGGAGAAAGGAAGGAGGTGATAACGACACCCAATTTTATTTTATTTCATGTAGTGAGGGGTATCTTTGACTGAGGATTTCATCACCCCACAGAGGTACTTCAATTTGGGATGCGTTGGGGATTCATCTCTCCCAGTGTACTCTCAAGTGGGTTTTTTGAGCCGCTATATAAATATACTGGTCAGGCAGCTACAGTGTTGAGTGAATTCGACATATGTGGGGGCCTTCCTTGCACCGATAACCTCAACTAAAGTCTTAAGTGGCTTCCTCTGAGAATCCATTGTTAGATTGGAACCCCTCAAAATTTTACAATAAGAAGCAACTTAGTAGCCCAAAATCTTACATTCAGTGATTCCAGGAGTGCGGATCATACAACATAGATACCCCTCATGTACCTTGCATTATGAGACAAAAATCCCTCGGTGATAAGATCTTTGGATCTTTGGGGTAAGAGAGACTGTCATGCCCGAGAAGTGTGTGTCATGGAGTGGAGCTAGTGTTGCCAGACTCCCTATCTGTCTATCTTGTTTTGGTATTTTGTTGCGGGGGCCTCATTGAATGGTGTCCACTTTCCAGCCTAAGATTGTATTATGTTCTTTTTTATGTATCTTTGTATCAGACCCGTATTGAGTCAGTTCTTTGGGCTATTTTAGGCCCTATCCTACGTATCTCTGGATTCTCTGAGATTATGTGAAAAAATAGTTCAGTCAACTATATCTACCTCTAAACAATTGTTCTCAGACTTGGAAAACCACAAAACCTATCCTACACACAGAATTACTGAAAATGAAGTCCATTTGAAATGTCAGATAGTCCTGCAAACTCAAAAGTTTTAGACACTTGTGACCATAGGAAGTCCTTTCATAGTCCTCATTTATGTCCTTATTATCATCCTTAGTCCTTGCATAGTCCTCATTTACGTCCTTATTATCATCCTTAGTCCTTACATAGTCCTCATTTACATCCTTACTATCGTCCTTAGTCCTTGCATAGTCCAAGTTTACATCCTTATTATTGTCCTTAGTCCTTGCATAGTCCTCATTTGCATCCTTATTATTATTCTTAGTCCTTGCATAGTCCTCATTTACATCCTTATTATCATCCTTAGAAGTTGCATAATCTCTACTTACATCCTCATTATCGTCCTCATTTATAGTCCTTGTCTAGACCTCATATATGTCTATCTTAGTCCATCATCATTTTCATAATCATCCTAGAAAGTCATACCCCAAACATCCAAATCACAATCAGAGGATCAATCAAACTCAACCTCAACTCAAACAAGATGGTCAAGTTCAATCAAACATTTTCACATTCAGAGAAATGGAGAAAATATATTACATCTAGTGATCCTAGGTCCAAACCAAATAAGCAAACATCATGGATTGGCAATATATATTTCATAGGGAAGGTGGAGGATTCATCCCTTCCATTCATATTCCATCACCATCCATAGAAACCTTAGCTCAACAAATCAATACTTTGCAACAACAAGTGATAGACATGACTAGCCCTAACAACCATAGGGGCTGATTAGAAAATATGATGAGAGAAGTGATGACCACAAGGGAATCAGTATCAGGCCAACCTTCTTCTTCTTGGGATACCATTCAAACATGCCAACCATCATTCTTCAACAAAATCGTTCCTACCTCAGTTCAACCAACATTAGAGTCATGTAAACCTTCTTTTTCTTTCAACCCACTATATCAATCATACCAATCACACCAACCCAATATTCAAACCTCATTCAACCAATATGACACCTCTTTCAACCAAAGTCCAAATCAAAATTCACACCAACCCAACATTCAAACCTCATTCAACCAAAATCACACCCCTTTCAACCAAAGTCCAAATCAAAATTCACATCAACCCAACATTCAAACCTCTTTCAACCAAAATCAAACCCCATTCAACCAAAGTCCAAATTAAAATTCATATCAACCCAACTTTCAAACCTCTTTAACCCAAAATCATACTCCTTTCAACCAAAATCAAATCCCTTTCAACCAAATCCCAAATCAACCATATCTATCCACCATTTCATCATCCCCTAAAATCATACAAGACCAATCCATGCCATCTCTATCTAATAACACAACCTCCCAAGGGCTATCCATTGCACAAGTCCAATATAATTCAAGTCATGATTCAGAGAATCTCATTCAAAATCCTTCTTCATCAGGACAAAATGTTGAAACATTCCAAGAATCTCCCATGCATATCCAAACTTCTTCCCTGAATCAAGAAGAAATGAGTCCTAAAGAAAATAAAGATCAAGAACAAACACTTTCATTCTACCTAATTTTTTATCAAGATCCCACCAACCAAGAATCTTATGATGATCCCCTCTCTCTTTTCTATTCCATTCATAATGACACCCTTTCATCTCAAGAACAAAGTTTCCTTTCAAGTCCCATCCAACATCCACCTCCCAAGCAAGATCAAGACATACCTTCCATCCTCCCTAATAATCCCTTTACAAACCAAGATCAAATCATACCTTCACCTTCATGTCCTAAACAAGATCCCATTATTTCTCCAAATCTTGATCAAGGTCCCTCATCCCTTCATCTCCATGTCATAATCCTCCATGTTCTTCACAAGATTCCCTCTCAAATAAATTTACCATTTCTCCTAGTCGCCCTTGTGATCCTAATCCCTCTACACAAGTTGTTCATGAACCCCTTATCAATGAAATCACCAATCTAGATCATACTACACAGAGCAACTTGTCAACAATTATATGTGTACCATCATAAAATGCTAATGTAGTGACAAAAACAAACATAACACCAGCTAATAAGATCAACACCTAGTTGGCTTCATCATCCTCTTCAAGTGCATCAATAAAAATAGGAATAACACCCACTCATGTCATAACTTCGAAACTAAAATCTATTTGCCTCATACACACACTTGAAAGACTGGGGGCAATAGGATCTACTGCAATTGGATTTCTTTGAAAACAATAAGGCTATAGCTGAATTCATGGGTTCTAGAGATGGATTTCCCTTTGATGATCCACAAAATCCAAAAACTAAAGAAATCAACATTGGAGATTTTGAACGTGTACACTTAGTTGAGTACCTATATTCTATTGGAAAAGACATCTTTATTCGACTCTTCAAACAAAGACCAATGAACTATCTACACAAAACTCTCTGACCCTATGAGCAGCATGCACCTTAAACGATATTATACCTAAGGGTTGGGTTAGTTTAGGTTTTACTTTCCGCATTGCATATCATATTATTCAAAGCACTGCATCACATATAGTTTCTTTTTCAAATGCATTGCATTCACAAAGTTTGTTCATTTGTATATAGCAGCATCAATAAAACAAGGCAATTGTCCAAGTTTATCATCTATTTGCATTCAAGAGAAGCAAGGGTCATCTCCTTTCTTAGATATTTGGACATGAAGTCTTTGAGGTCCTGAGGTCATTCATTTTCAACATTACCCTATGACGATGCTTTACTTATGGTTGGGTAATGATTTCACTATTTGAGACTTGTTAACCCAAAATCTATCAATTTCTATATCTCAAACACATTAACAAAATCTCTAATTCATTCTAGACACCTAGTTGATCATATGACTAGTGAAAAATCTAAAATTCTACTTCAACACCGCTATAATTATCACACCCAAGTAGGTTTCATTACTTATAAGTCAAGGCAAGAAAATAAAAAGAAAAAGAGCTATGCTAAATATTCATCTCAAGGCAAAAGAGCAATGATATATAACTAAAATATCACGCATGCAAGTGCGACAAAAATATTTACTATGGGAACATGCAAGTAACTCCATCAGGGCTATGAACACCTACTGACAATGGAGCAATATTTGAGAAATTACAGTATATAACCTCATCGAAGCTCTAAAAGCTTGCTGGCAGCAAGGCTCTTTTCGAGATGCTTTTGAAGTTAGGATAATCCATGTAGCTAGTCATGTAGGATGTTAAGGATCTTTAGTGAACACAAGAGCAGGAATTAACTCATTTGCACACACATGGGCCAAAGAAGATCAAAGTTTCAAGAATCAATGGGGAAGTTTTTCGCATCTCCATTTGTAAATCCTAGTCACTAAGTGTGTTGAGTTGAATGTTCCAAAGGACCTTAGGGATCGATTGACCACTTATCTATGAAATGTTTTGCACTTCCATTTCAATTGGTGTATTACAAAAGGCTAAACAAACACAATCAACCTTGTTTGAATAGGAAATGCATCTTCATCATGCTTATTGCATTAACATAGGTCATCTCAAAATTTCATTGTCTCCACATGCATTCTACAGATCATCATGTCATACAGGTCTACACACTAGGGGCAAAACTGAAAAAATCCTAAAAATCATATAAAGTCCTAAAAAAATCCTAAAAATCATATAAAGTCCTAAAAAAATCCTAAAAATCATTTAAAGTCCTGAAAAAATCGTAAAAAGTCCTTCAAAATCCAAAAACAATGAAAAACTCAAAAATCCAAAAACATTCAAATACGATCCTGAAAAAATCCAAAAACATTGAAAAACTCAAAAATCCAAAAATATTCAAATACAATCCTGAAAAAATCATATACGATCCCGAAAAAATCCAAAAATAGTGAAAAACTCAAAAATCAATCCAAAAACATTCAAATACGATCCTGAAAAAATCCAAAAACATCCATATTGTTAGGTCCCAGAGACAACTAAGAGGGGGGGACAGGTGAATCAGATGTCTAATAAATTCAAACCAAAAACCAATTAACCAACTTGATGCTTAATATCAGTAAACCAGTTAAGTATGCCAATAGACAGTGTTAACAGTAAATTGCTATACCTGTAAAGATTAATGCATGAAACATAAACATAAAGTCATCCACAACACATAACACCAATATTTGTACATGGAAACCCTGTAAGGGGAAAAACCATGGTGGGAAACCTTACCCACAATCAGATGATACTACTACAGATAGTAAGTGTAAATAAATGGGGTCTGCACATGCAGAAAGGCCAATAGCCTAGAGCTCACTGCTCAATCATAGAATGGGAGTCATAATGACTACAGTTGGATGGTTAAATCCAATAAGAATGTACTGCACAAAATAGCATCTTCATATGCTGGATTCAATACTGATGTAATGTTGATATGCTTATACAAAAACCTAGCTTCACCTTCAAATGATGTCTTCATGTATACCTCTGTTTAATCTCGCATATACCTTCACTCAATTCTTTTTCGCATTCCACATCTAATCTTACAAATAAGATCTTACATTTATATCATAACCTAAGACCAATTTTAGTAGGTCGTCTCTACAAGATATTACAATAAACATTTTACATACAATATAATATCTGATGCAATTAACTGATTAAACATTTCAGCTTAATGCATTTACATCAATAATAAATCATCTCCATAGCGTGCCATGTTGATCTGAAAAAGATAAACCTGCCAGTGTAACCCTAGATAACCCTGGACCTATTTGTCGGTAAAAGCAAATATGCAAATATGAATATACCAATGATCAATTCTTCAAAACAAAGTGTCCACATAATGTCTTCGACATTACCAAGTGTCTTCCATATCATTCCAGGTACCGGTGAACATTATATCCTGTCGGTGAACCATATACCAGTAACTGTGCAATAGTTACTTGCTTGTCGGTGAATGTTGTTGGATCTCCAAAGTGCTTGTTTTCAGTAGGTGTTGACATCAATGACAAAACCATTCCAAAATACCAACAATCTCCCCCTTTGGCATTGATGGCAACACAAGATGGAAAAACCATCAAAGTGCCAAAACAGAAATGCCAAATACCAAAAACCAACAATCTCAATTTCTCCATAAAAGACAATGTGTTTTTCCATAGATATCTCTCCCCCTTTGACATCAAATGCCAAAGTTACAAAAATCAAGTTCATACAAAATACCAACTACTCCCCCTGAGAAGTAGCTTCCTCATCAAAGACCGGAATAAAAGATTTGTCTTTTGATTCTGTCGGTTGATGATAATCATCAACTGTCTAAGCCTCTACCGGTGGTGGTATGACTCCAAGCTGATCTCTGAGATATTCAAAAGTCTCCTTAGGCAAAGGTTTTGTGAAAATATCTGCAAGTTGTTCTTTAGTATTCACATAAACCAGTTTTATCTCTTTTTCTTCATCTTTTTCCCTTAGAAAATTCAATTTGATAGAAACATGCTTTGTTTTAGAATGTAATACCGGATTCTTGGATATATCAATTGCTCCAGTGTTATCACAATATATAGTAATAGGTTCCTTGCATTTTACCTTTATGTCTTTCAACATTTTATTAAGCCATAGTACCTGTGTACAGTTAGTTGTTGCTGCAACATATTCTGATTCTATTGTTGATAAAGATGTACAACTTTGTTTCTTACTCAACCAAGAAACTAATCTCTTTCCAAGAAATAATTCTCCTCCAATGGTGCTTTATCTATCATCCACGTCTCCTGCCCAATTTGCATCTGTGTATGCACATAGGTCAAAATTTTCATCTCTAGGATACCATAATCCAAGATTTGTTGTGCCTTGTAAGTACCGGAAAATACTTTTTACTGCTGATTCATGATTTTCCCTAGGATTACTCTGAAATCTAGAAACAATACATACTGCATTCATAATATCAGGTCTGGTTTGTGTCAAATACAGTAAACCTCCTATCATAGATTTGTATCTAGTTGGATTAATAGGTGTAGATTCATCCCCTTGAGAAAATTTGTCATTTGTAGTCATAGGTGTGCTTACTAGTTTAAAGTTCTCCATCCCAAATTTCTTTAGTAATTCTTTCAAGTACTTGGATTGACTCAAAAATATACCTTTATTAGTCTATGAAATCTGCAATCCTAAAAAGAATTTTATTTCTCCAATCATAGACATTTCAAATTCTTGCTGCATTTTAATAGAAAATTCCTTACATAATCCATCTTCTCCTCCAAAGATTATATCATCAAAAAATACTTCAATAATCAAGATGTCATCATTAGTTATTTTGTAGTATAAATTGCTATCTGCATTTACTTTATTAAAACCAATTTTTAAAAGATACTTATCCAACCCTGCATACCAAGCTCTTGGGGCTTGTTTTAATCCATACAGAGCTTTTCTTAACCTGCAAACCATATCATTGTCATCTATTAAATAAAATCCATCAGGTTGTTCAATATATACTTCCTCTTCAAGATCTCCATTCAAAAATGCACATTTAATATCCATTTGATAAACTTTGTAGTCCTTGTGAGCTGCAAAAGCCAAGAATAATCTGACTGCCTCAATTCTGGCTACCAGTGCAAAGGTTTCATTGTAATCTACTCCTTCTTTCTGAGAATATCCCTTACACACTAGTCTTGCTTTATTTCTGACAACTTTACCATCTTCATTAAGTTTGTTTCTAAATACCCATTTGGTTCCAATTACATTTTTATCTTTAGGTCGGGGAACTAATGTCCAAGTATTGTTTTTCTCAATTTGTCATAATTCTTCTTCCATAGCTTTAATCCAAAATTTATCTTCACATGCCTCATTGATAGATGATGGTTCAATTTGAGAAATAAGACATACCTCTTCATTTGCCAATCTTCCTCTTGTCATAACTCCTTTAAATTTGTTTCCAATTATCTGATCTTCAGATTGATTCAATCTTACATATCGGGGTGTCTTAGTTTGTTGTTGTTCTTCAATTACTGTGGAATCCTCTGATGATACTGGGGTAACTGGATCTTCATTCTGTACCGGTGGATTTAATGTAGATTCATTTGTCATAATTTTTGTTGCCGGTTCAGAGTCTATATACCTTGAAGTTCCTCTGAATTGTTCATCAATCTTTACATTTGTACTGTCAACAATTTTTTGCAATCTCTTATTAAAACATCTATATGCTTTGCTCTTAGATGAATAACCAAGAAATATTCCCTCATCACTTCTAGGATCAAATTTTCCAATATACTCATCTCTTCTAATATAACATTTACTTCCAAAAATTCTAAAATACTTAAGAGTAGGAGTATTACCAAACCATAGTTCATGAGGGGTCTTACCGGTTTCACCTTTGATATGAACTTTGTTGAATGTATAGATAGCAATGCTAACTACCTCTCTCCAATACACATGTGGTAGATTTTCTTCTGATAACATACTTCTTGCTGCATCCAAGATAGTTCTATTTTTCCTTTGAACAACTCCATTCTACTGTGGCGTCCGGGGTGCTGATAACTGTCTTCTGATTCCATTCACTTCATAGAATGTATTAAAGTACTTAGATGTGAATTCTCCTCCTTGATCTGATCTTTAACATTTGATTTTCTTACCAGTTTCATTTTCAATTATTGCTTTGAATAGTTTGAACTTCCCAAGTGCTTCTGATTTTTCTCTGAGAAAAGTAACCCAACACATTCTAGAATAATCATCAATAATTAGCATGAAATATCTATCACCTTGTAAGCTTATAATTCTAGCTGGACCACATAAATCAGTGTGAATTAAATCAAGAGCATTATTGGATTTTTCTGGAATACTTTTGAAACTAGCTCTAGCTTGTTTTCCAAATTGACATTCCTTACAAATTGTATTTTGAGGTTTCACAATTTTAGGTAGATCTCTAACTGCCTTAGAAGTACTGATCTTTACCATGCAATCAAAGTTTACATGACATAGTCTCTTATGCCATAACCAACTTTCATCTATATGTGCAATTAAGCATGCCTTTTCACTGTTATTCAAATGAAAGATATTACCTCTAGTCTGATTACCGGTTGCAATTTCCAAACTAGTTCTATTCATGATTTTGCATTTTCCATTTTTGAATTGTAACTGAAATCCTTTCTCAACTAATTGACCAACACTTAAAAGAGTATGCTTTAATCCTTCAACATAGTAGACATTGTCAGTGTTATGCTTACCATCAAGAGATATTGAACCCTTACCTTTGATTGAACAGGCTTTGTCATCTCCAAATCTTACTAAACCTCCATTGTATTCTTGAAAGTTCAAGAATTTACCTTTGTCTCCAGTCATGTGATGTGAGCATCCTGAGTCAATGATCCATTCATCCTTTGCTTCAACTTTAGCTTCTAGGGCTTGTTCTACCGGTTGAGCAGTAGGTGCCAGTTGATCCTCTGTTATAGCAACAAAAACCCATCCATTGTCTGTTGGATCCTCATCAAAATCATCAGTCACACCTTCATCAGCAATGTAACAGGATTTGTCTTTGTTCTTCTTAAATTTGTATCTCTGATATTCAGGATTAGGCTCGTATGTTCTTCTAGCTTCTTCTCTTAGTCTAGCATGTCTATCAGGGAATCTTGAAGCCATACGACCAATCTTATTGTAGTTAAAACATTTAAAGGGTGCTTTACCTTCATACTTACTTCCAACTGGACCTTTTGGCATTTTTCTTGCAAATAGTGCTTCAAGTTCTTCAAGCTCTTCATTCTCCTTCCTGGTTTCTTCAAGTTCTCTTGCATAAAAGGCTCTCCAGTCTGATTTGTCAAATGATGGAGCAGATGATGTTGATGCTTTAAAGGCCAAATCAGTTTTTATAGTAGCTATAGGACCAAATTCCTCAATTTCAAAGGCTGAAAGTTTTCCAATCAATGTATCCCTAGTTACTGATGTATTAGGCATTGTTCTTAACTCATTTATAGCAGTAACCTTCATTTTATATGCCAGTGGCAATCCTCTTACTATTTTTGAAACAATTTCATCCTCACTCAGGGTTCCTACACAACATTTAATACCCAAAACAATTTCATTTACTCTTTCCATAAAAGCAGAAATCCTTTCATCTTCTTCCATTTTCAGATGTTCATACCTGACTCGGAAGCTTTCAAGTTTTGCAATCTTGACTGTGGAATCTCCTTCATTTAGTGTTTCTAAATGATCCCAAATAGCTTTAGCAGTAGACCTATCTGATAATCCCATGATTTGTTGATCTGATAATGTGCTCAAAAGTGCTTCTCTTGCTTTGCAATCATTTTCTTCATATTTAGCTAAGGTAGTTGGAGCAGTCTGACCAGCTACGGCAGCAGTATAACCATTCTTCGTAACTTCCCAGATGTCTTTACCAATGCAATTCAAATGTGTCTCCATCCTGATCTTCCATATCCCATAGTTGGTTCCATCAAGTTTAGGACTGTCCTTGTAATGCCCCGCCAGGAAACCCCGAAGGGATTAAGCCAAACACAAGAATAGAGTGCAATAATTTATTTTTTTAAAGTTACACCACATTAAGATACAACAAGATATCAAAGATTCAGATTACATAGCGGAAGACATCAACTAACACCTAAAGAGTTTCCCAACGAGATTACTTAGATTTCACAATTCACTTAACTCACACAATTAATCCAATAAGCTGATTATCTTAATAATGAGATAATTCTTAAGTAGGATAATTTCTTTCAGAAGATGGAAATATAAATCACAAGCAAAGATTCATCCATTAAGATCTATTCATAATCTTCATTCAAGCTTTTCATTAAAATACAAGCCATACATCTAATATTCTAACACACTAGAATTTCATCATAAACATATGAGATCTTTTCAAGCATACTTAATTTCCTTAACAACAACTGAATATATTCCATTACTGTAAGTTACATTCTTTCATGTTCCAATTAATTGCATTTAAAAGACGATTGCATACATGCATCTACGATAAATCTCATCTAAACCACTTATGCATTTGATCAAAATGGCATTCAAGAAAGAACTGCATATAAACATTTAAAGTTAATTCCATCTTATCCACTTACATTCTAACATAAGCTATTCATACATGATAAATTGGATAAGGGAAACATAAGAGAATAACATCACATAACACCATAATGATCTCGGAGTTCACCCCAAAAGGGCTACATCTCCGAGTCTGCTCAACTGCAAGACCCCTCTGATAATTAATAAAGTTAGGAATACAAGAGGTTACACCATTACAATCTGGCCATCAAGGCGAACCATAAACAATATACAAGCGACCGCATCGGTCAATTAATACATAAACGATCCCTGCAAAGAAAAGGATCCAGCTAAACATAATCAAAGCTAATACAAAGGTCCAAGAGAGCATCCCCAAAACTGAGTCATAACCACCCAAGGTCTAACATGAGACCAGGTACTCACAAAGGCATAGACAATAGGACGACCCACAAACGTGCTCCTAACAGGACAAAATGACAACACACTATCGAACGTAGGGGCAAGTGTCATCACACAACCTGGTATGGTTACCATGGCAGGTCTCCATAGGTCCCGGCCCCATACACTGGGTTACCCTGGCAACCTAATCCGAGCCTCCGGCCCATCCAAGCCTCATGTGGACCCACACATCCTCTCGTGAAGACAAGGATGATGGTTTGCCATTTCAGGCCTTCTCACAACATGTCGAGTCTATGTTAGCACTCATCCCATGTGTGAGGCACATTATCTTACTTAGAGATTACATTCTAATCTACTGATAGGTTATCACTTATTAGACTCACCTTCGACGGGTTACCCAGCAGCCACTTTGGGCGCGGCCCCCAATCGAAAACCACTTTCCCATATGACACTAGACTATACTCAGACGAACTCAAAACCAAGGAATAGAGATGGTCAGATGAACGGAGTTCAAGAAGGAGGGAACAACCATCTAGTCAAACATGACTCAAAATAGGTACACTACTGACGATACTCTAACCAGAGACCTGACCAACCATGGTCAAACATGAATCATCATTCGACACCCATATAAAGGATATGATCAACTATGACACCACCACAAAACAATAGTCAACTCGGAACCGAGGACTAAAACAGGTACCCCAAATCAATCCATACGACAGGGGCCTATCAAACAAAGCACGACTTGCCATTACATAAGCAAAAGCGAATACAGAAATTAAACTCGCATAGGTAATATTCAGCAGATACAATCTTTTCCAAATTGATCTAAACATTAAAAGTCGATCAAGTTTTCTACATGATCTATAATAGATTGCAGTTATCTACCTCATTTAGATACAGGTTGTTCTTGGTTTTCTAACTCACTGATGTTCATTGCATCGAACATACAAAAATACGCCATAATGAGTTCTTTAACCAATTTCACAAGAATATAATTTAAACAACCATTAACCAATTAATTAAGATATTTAATCTTCAATTAACATCATCATTGACGTACTGGTTCAAAATAAATCCTACACATTTCTCTTTTCCAGAACCAATTTACACTTTACAGATCAAGGAAATATACATATTTAGGGAGGGCAAATAAAGAAAATCCATTCCCAGATTAACAAATTGTTTCCTTGAGCATATAAAGAAAATTACTAAAATTAACTATTAATTAATGAATATATTTAATAATCCACGATTAATTAAATATAACAAATTAATAATTAATACAAAAGTGACAAATTAAGTATTTAATTACCAAAATATGCATTAAAATAAGATGAGTTTTGAATATTAACTATTGTATTTTCTTTTAAACATTATACAATAAATTAATAACAAATCATACTTGAATTTTTCTTTTTTAACTAAATGCCAATATTTATTAATAATCAAAAAACTTAATTAAAATATTAAACATTAAATGATATTAAAATATTATATATATACTTTTTTTGAATAAAAAAAAATACATAAAAAAAAAACACTTTAAAAACTAAGCAACAAAGCGCGTGGGGAACCGAGCCCATGCCCTAGCCGCAGCAGCGCTGCCGCGATGGGCGCAGGACCTGCGGCTCCCACGCAGGGAACACAGCACCCTGCGGCCACCATGGGGGACGTCGTTCCCTGCAGTATCCATGGTTGCGGCCTGCGCGAGAGGGGGGAGGAGGAGGCAGGTGGAGCTTTGCTCCCCGCCCTCCAAACCCCAATCCAATATTTTTTGTTCGTTTAAAAATTTTGATGATAAATTTCGAAATAACAAAAATGAATGGTTTTCAATTTCTTTTTTTTTATTTGCCAAAAAAAAACAGGTTTAAAGGAAATATGGTTTGGTTTCCTATTATTTTATTTCTTTGGTGGGTATTCTTCCTTCCAACACAAATGGGTTTCAAACACCCAAAAAGAATTGAGGAATAACAAAAATCTCAAATAATTTTCCAGCAAAGCCCATATTGGGCCAAAAAGAACCATTTTCATCACAATGATTCCACCATATAATTTTCTTGAAGAACACAAGCTAATAAGCATAGTTCTAAACCCACAAATCCAAAATTAAATCTGAAATCAATTTACAAAGATTGGATTTTTAACAACAAGCATTTTTCATTTAACCAACAGACCATTTCCATGGCAACAAGGAAGACAAAGAAGGTAATTCCTACCTCCATACGCATTCCTGGAAGAACTTGAAGGAGAGTCCAACTACAAGATCCAGAAGAACTTCTTCCTCCCAAAACCCCCAAAACTCTAAAAATATTTTTCGAACAAAACATTTTTCCAAAAATATCCATCCTCCAAAATTTTCCAATAGTCTAGGTTATAAGGAAGAGTTGACCAAAATTTCATTTTTTTTGGAATTAAAATTTTTATTTAAAATAATTCTTTTCCAACTATATCAATAAATTGAATTGCTTTTCCCATTTAAAATTAATTTTCTCACTCAACTGAAATTTAACCTTTCTATTTCAAAAATGCCAAAAGATTAAATTAATTCTATTGCAATTAAATTTAAATCTTTCTTTTTCAACAGCATATACAAAATGCATTTAATATTCAAAATCAACCATTTAATTGAACTTACTCCCAATTTAAATTGAGCAATTCAAATCAATGATAATTCACATAAAGAAATCCCGATTAATTTAGTCCATTAATCTTTAATGCACAAACACATATTTAATCAAATTAAATACTAAGGACTAATTAATCAATTTAACCATACACACCAAGCACGCAAACCAAGAAAGTCAACCAGACAGACGACGCGCAAACCCAACAAAAAGGGGATACCGACGACAACTGACGATGCTCACTTGAGCACGACTATAGTCAACTAGGGTCTTATGACTACCTAATCCAACTCTAAGGATTAAAGAGGTACACTCAAACCTGCAAATCTAGGTAAAGACGAACCTCACACTTATGCGGCGTTGTACCTGAAATCTCCTGCAACCAAGAGTCATACATGCATACATATATAAACTTAATGAAAGCGTTAGCCCAATATTAATACCACGAAATAGGAACACTAAACAACTTGCATACAACTAGTGTGAAAACCACATCAACAGCTATGCATTAAATCAAACATCTGACTATAACATTATATTAAGATAAACTAACCAAGATTAGAAATTGATTAGGGCAAGTGTACTACATTCTCCCCCCCTAGGTTCCAACTTACTCCTGGAAGTCGTAAGGCTAGATGGAGAACATGTCGTACGCATCAGCCCTGAAACTCATTCAACAAAGATCAAATTGCACATAGAAATCTTTCCATAATCAAATGAAATATTATTGCAAAATCCTTTACAAACGCCATTATCCATTGGCAAGATACATCTAAATCCATACATTTCTTAAAATATTCTAGGAATTATGCACAATCATAGCAGAGAAACAAGAATTTTCTCCCTTTCATTACACCAAATTAAAGCATTACAAAGAGGTAAACAACAATTACCATAATCATCTACCAAAATGACAAGAAAACATGCCATCATGATCAATTTCTTTTACCAATCCATCTTTATCATAACATTCTATTGCATAGAACTAGCTTTAAATATCAATTTCTACAACCAAATTAACTTTCAAAAATAAGAGCAACAAAAAATAACTCAATTGTTTACACTTGCCAAGCATATAAAAACCTTTCCAAAGACTATGTCCCATAACATAGTGACAAGTTAACACAATTTACTCCATGATACAAATAATAACTATCCACATAACTGGAATGCATAACTCAAAAGGACACATGTGAGCATGTCTAATGCTCGGTCAAAGACAACATGCATGATCAGCATCTCTATGCCTGATCTCAGAACAACAATATGATCATAAATACCCAATATCTCACTCAAGGCTCGATGGTGCTAGGCACACCATAGCGGTGCTACCTTCCATACAAGACCTTTGTGAATATCCCTTGTTGAGCAAGGTGGTTAGCCTCCAAGAGATAGTCACCACACATAGGTAGGTAGTGGATCCTAGCTGCATCACAGCCTCACATACCCCCATTCTCAAGGTTCCTTACGACCACTTCCTCGTACACACTCTACCAAATCCGTATCATACGTCTTTGGAGAGGAATTTCACATTTCAACACAAGACCAGCATACGAAAATAATAAGGATAAATCAGTTTAGCCACCAAAGTACAGATGAATAAAGATAATAAATCATCAATTCCAAAAGTAAGGCAATAAAATAATCCGGAATTGCAACACCAAATCAAAAGTGCAAAAGATCACAAGATCGTGGCTAAACCTTCAAAGTCAAGTAAAATAAATTGCTGATCCCCAAAGAAATATAAAGAATATCACAATTGCACATAACATCACTATGTGACTAACATATAGCCACCAACGAGGAAGGAAGGAACAACTGACTAGCTATTGCAGTAGCTCATCATGTGGTGCGACATAGTCACACTACCCACATGGCATGGCAGTGTGCACCTCGACATCACCCCGCATCATGTCATCATGCGGCATGGCAATACCCCAAGCAGAGAAAACACACAATGGGCGTATCCCGCATGGTAGTGTACCTCACGGAAAAAGCACGCGCAGGTCACATCCCGCATAGCGACATATCTAGAAGGATACTCGCCATAAGTCAGAGGTATACATGACTAGGGTCCACCCACATGCCCACCAACACGTACTAACTAGCAGCACATGTGAATAAACCTACCTTTCATGAAGACAAGGCAAAGGATCCTCCAAATCACACCATCACTATACACAAGAATCACCATCGAAATGCTCAAATAAAGGAGAGGAATAGGCTGTCACATATAAACCTATAAATAGATTCATCAAAAGGGAAAGTATTGAGTACACCTTTGATACAGTTTAATAGTACAACTATATCATTCCTCGAAGTAGAGAAGCTAAAGTCACTTCGTGCTGATATTACTCGTACGCCAATCCATACTATTCAAGGAATGGTTACTTTGAATACTACCCCTTAACATACTGAGTTACCCACAACCTGAGGTTTGGTACTCAGTAGGGAAACAAATAAGCACATCACATAAATAGTATGGTTTCCCATACTCATAAGCAACATATCCTCCATGGTTGATTACTTCACCAATCCATGGGCACATATAATAAGCACTGGTTTCTTACAATACACACGAAAACACCAGTACTGGTTTAGTCACATTTACGGGGAGTACTTTTCAGTACGCTAACATCTATTCAAGGAAGATTTTAATTATGCTTTCTATATAAATAACTGAATCAAGTTTACTCTAGATACAAGTACTGAAATTGTTAACAATTCACAATTACATAAGGAAATAACATCATTCTTATAGCTTTCTCGAATCTCACTAAGCATTCATAGCTAAATTACTAGCTAAGCAAATTCTTTTCTCAAAGAGGACTTTCATCTTTCAATATGAAGCCAAAATGCAATAGTACAATTTCACATGTTTTATAAACATTCTATTTAAATCAATGCATTCTTCATAGCATTTCAAAAAAAAATGTTATGATTAGGCAAAGAGAAGGGAAAGAGAGTTTGATAACCAAACTATTTCCTACAAAACGCAAGATCAACAGATCACGCTACATTATAAAATTTCTCACTATAAGCCTATCATTTTAATTACACAGTTTTCATTTTGCTACCATTTAGAAGGATGACAATCAGCCTAACAAAACACTTCCAATAATTATGGTTGCAACAGGAGGTTCTAGTTTTCCAAACAAAACAGAGATCAAGACAGGCAATCTTTTCGATAATACCAGACCTCTTGAGAACACTCTCTTATACTTAATACAATACAGACACATGTCATAATTTGCAACCTATTATAGAAATCACATTACGATCAAAAGTAAGCAAGGAGCTATCAACTAAATAATACATCTTAATGCATGCACATCAAACAAGCTTTTCATTTGCACTTTCTAAACACATTAAGGTAATTACATATACCCAAAAGCGATTTCAATGGAGCATTTGCTAAAATAAATCTTCAATCAAACTGGTTTAATGAAACACATAAAACAATCTTCCAGGGAACACATTAATACTCTCTCGAAGCTACAATAACATGCTCCTTTTAATACTTCTTCTACAAACCAAGCAATTTCACCTAATTCAACTATTCGCATATTAATACACCTCACTTAAGATAAAATTTAATTATGTTACTCCTACAAAATCCACATGGAGAATTCTTTAAACGTACACATACAATTTTCTCCCAATAATCAAATGATTTTTTAAAACCCGTAGCCCCTTATTTTTTTTTTATCTAAACACACAGACACATCATAGGGTTCACACAAGGGTTCAAGAAGTCACAGCCTTTTCTCTCTCGCAACAAGAAAACTCGAATCAAAGATAATTACACATATCCTAATCATTTTAATTTCCAGAAAGAGAGAGAGGAATGGTGATAATCATTTAATTTGCTACAAAATAAGCATTCAATAACTACCATACTAGCCCTTCAAGCGAACAACACTAAGCTAGATCATAATCTTAAATAAGCATGATATGCACTTTCAGATTCAAGACAAGCACTGACCAACCCAAATGGATTAGTCCAAAGAGTACAACAATCAATGAGGAAGGTACATACGACTCTCTTTCAGAATAAGAGTAATCGTAGACCCAGACATCAATAAGCAAACAATGCACATATAAACACTCAAACACCAACATCAAGAAGGTGAAAACAAGGTGTGAACACACACACATTACACACAAGTTAAGGTCTGCTCAATCACTCACATGCAAAAGGAGGACAAGCATACACATAAGGTCGATACACCTCACACAAAAAGAGGGCACACGCGACACCAGAGATCCCAGTGTTTGCAACATGGGCTCTGATACCAAATGTAATGCCCCGCCAGGAAACCCCGAAGGGATTAAGCCAAACACAAGAATAGAGCGCAATAATTTTTTTTTTTAAAGTTACACCACATTAAGATACAACAAGATATCAAAGATTCAGATTACATAGCGGAAGACATCAACTAACACCTAAAGAGTTTCCCAATGAGATTACTTAGATTTCACAATTCACTTAACTCACACAATTAATCCAATAAGCTGATTATCTTAATAATGAGATAATTCTTAAGTAGGATAATTTCTTTCAGAAGATGGAAATATAAATCACAAGCAAAGATTCATCCATTAAGATCTATTCCTAATCTTCATTCAAGCTTTTCATTAAAATACAAGCCATACATCTAATATTCTAACACACTAGAATTTCATCATAAACATATGAGATCTTTTCAAGCATACTTAATTTCCTTAACAACAACTGAATATATTCCATTACTCTAAGTTACATTCTTTCATATTCCAATTAATTGCATTTAAAAGACGATTGCATACATGCATCTACGATAAATCTCATCTAAACCACTTATGCATTCGATCAAAATGGCATTCAAGAAAGAACTACATATAAACATTCAAAGTTAATTCCATCTTATCCACTTACATTCTAACATAAGCTATTCATACATGATAAATTGGATAAGGGAAACATAAGAGAATAACATCACATAACACCATAATGATCTCGGAGTTCACCCCAAAAGGGCTACATCTCCGGGTCTGCTCAACTACAAGACCCCTCTGATAATTAATAAAGTTAGGAATACAAGAGGTTACACCATTACAATCCGGCCATCAAGGCGAACCATAAACAATATACAAGGGTGAACTCACAATAATGGTTCCCACTTTTTTGCCACTTTTGACACTGAGATGTACATTTTTAAAATAATCTTCAACTTCCGAGAACTATAACTTTTAAACTATTAAAAATTTGAAGATGATGTAAATTAGTGATTTATAGCATTTTGTTTGTAGATTCTATATACATTTTTTTCAAATTTTTTTGAAGGATTTTTTTTAAAATTTTCCATCTCCCTCAAAAAGTAGTTTTTTACAACAAACTACATTTTTTAAGAGTGAGGTGCCCCCCGAAACGTATAACTTTTTTTCTATAAATGATAAAAACTCAATTATTTCAAATTTTGGTTTGTAACATCAATATCCAGGGCTTGCATTTGGTTTTATAGTGATATGTTCAATATTTTTCATTTTATAAAGTTTTGAAGTCCGACTAGTCATAATTTAGACATAGGTTTATGTTTTAACACATAACTTGTTCTATATAAATTGAAATTCAATTTTATTTTTTTTGTTAGAAAGAAGACATCAATACTAGGGGCATAGATATTTTTCAGAATTTTTTTGAATTAGTTTCTTATTTTTCCCAATGCGTTGAACAGAGAAGTTCATGTTCGATGAAAAACCAATTTTCCATAAAATTAAAAAAACAAGAACATAATAAATTCAAAATATAACAAAATTATACTCGTTGGAAAGCTTGCTCTGAGTACTACAATCTAATATTTTTGGGTTATCAAGATTATTTCATTCGTGCTTTGAACCAAAGCTCCGAAGTCATTAATTCTTTAGAATTCTAAAAAATTTTGGGAGAAACCTCAAATTAGAGGGTTCGAATGAACAGTACTCCGAGCGAATGGGGTTCGCTCGAATCCATTATGGTTTGAGCGAGCCCCCATTCGCTCGAACCAATAGGCTTGATTTTGGCCCATACAAAGTCACCCGCGGTTCGAGCGAACCCAGGTCCACAACGTGGTTCGCTCGAACTCCCAGGGGTAGTTCGAGCGAATACCACTATTTCGCTCGAACACCCAAAAAATTGAAGTTCCCACTTTCGCCAAATTCCTTCGTTGGCAAAAGTGGGAACCAGCTTTGTGAATTCACCCACAAGTGACCGCATCGGTCAATTAATACATAAACGATCCCTGAAAAGAAAAGGATCCAGCTAAACATAATCAAAGCTAATACAAAGGTCCAGGAGAGCATCCCCAAAACTGAGTCATAACCACCCAAGGTCTAACATGAAACCAGGTACTCACAAAGGCATAGACAATAGGACGACCCACAAACGTGCTCCTAACAGGACAAAACGACAACACACTAGCGAACGTAGGGGCAAGTGTCATCACACAACCTGGTATGGTTACCATGGTAGGTCTCCATAGGTCCCGGCCCCATACACTGGGTTACCCTGGCAACCTAATCTGAGCCTCCGGCCCATCCAAGCCTCATGTGGACCCACACATCCTCTCGTGAAGACAAGGATGATGGTTTGCCATTTCAGGCCTTCTCACAACATGTCGAGTCTATGTTAGCACTCGTCCCATGTGTGAGGCACATTATCTTACTTAGAGATTACATTCTAATCTACTGATAGGTTATCACTTATTAGACTCACCTTCGACGGGTTACCCAGTAGCCACTTTGGGCGCGGCCCCCAATCGAAAGCCACTTTCCCATATGACACTAGACTATACTCAAATGAACTCAAAACCAGGGAATAGACATGGTCAGACGAACGGAGTTCAAGAAGGAGGGAACAACCATCTAGTCAAACATGACTCAAAAGAGGTACACTACTGACGATACTCTAACCAGAGACCTGACCAACCATGGTCAAACACGAATCATCATTCGACACCCATATAAAGGATATGATCAAATATGACACCACCACAAAACAATAGTCAACTCGAAACCGAGGACTGAAACAGGTACCCCAAATCAATCCATACGACAGGGACCTATCAAACAAAGCACGACTTGCCATTACATAAGCAAAAGCGAATACAGAAATTAAACTCGCATAGGTAATATTCAGCAGATACAATCTTTTCCGAATTGATCTAAACATTAAAAGTCGATCAAGTTTTCTACATGATCTATAATAGATTGCAGTTATCTACCTCATTTAGATACAGGTTGTTCTTGGTTTTCTAACTCACTGATGTTCATTGCATCGAACATACAAAAATACGCCATAACGAGTTCTTTAACCAATTTCACAAGAATATAATTTAAACAACCATTAACCAATTAATTAAGATATTTAATCTTCAATTAACATCATCATTGACATATTGGTTCAAAATAAATCCTACACATTTGTCTTTTCCAAAACCAATTTACACTTTACAGATCAAGGAAATATACATATTTAGGGAGGGCAAATAAAGAAAATCCATTCCCAGATTAACAAATTGTTTCCTTGAGCATTTAAAGAAAATTACTAAAATTAACTATTAATTAATGAATATATTTAATAATCCACGATTAATTAAATATAACAAATTAATAATTAATACAAAAGTGACAAATTAAGTATTTAATTACCAAAATATGCATTAAAATAAGATGAGTTTTGAATATTAACTATTGTATTTTTTTTTAAACATTATACAATAAATTAATAACAAATCATACTTGAATTTTTTTTTTTTAACTAAATGCCAATATTTATTAATAATCAAAAAACTTAATTAAAATATTAAACATTAAATGATATTAAAATATTATATATATACTTTTTTTTGAATAAAAAAAAATACATAAAAAAAAACACTTTAAAAACTAAGCAACAAAGCGCGTGGGGAACCGAGCCCATGCCCTAGCCGCAGCGGCGCTGCCGCGATGGGCACAGGACCTGCGGCTCCCACGCAGGGAACGCAGCACCCTGCGGCCACCATGGGGGACGTCATTCCCTGCAGTATCCATGGCTGCGGCCTGCGCGAGAGGGGGGAGGAGGAGGCAGCTGGAGCTTTGCTCCCTGCCCTCCAAACCCCAATCCAATATTTTTTGTTCGTTTAAAAATTTCGATGATAAATTTCGAAATAACAAAACTGAATGGTTTTCAATTTCTTTTTTTTTATTTGCCAAAAAAAAACAGGTTTAAAGGAAATATGGTTTGGTTTCCTATTATTTTATTTCTTTGGTGGGTATTCTTCCTTCCAACACAAATGGGTTTCAAACACCCAAAAAGAATTGAGGAATAACAAAAATCTCAAATAATTTTCCAGCAAAGCCCATATTGGGCCAAAAAGAACCATTTTCATCACAATGATTCCACCATATAATTTTCTTGAAGAACACAAGCTAATAAGCATAGTTCTAAACCCACAAATCTAAAATTAAATCTGAAATCAATTTACAAAGATTGGATTTTTAACAACAAGCATTTTTCATTTAACCAACAGACCATTTCCATGGCAACAAGGAAGACAAAGAAGGTAATTCCTACCTCCATACACATTCCTGGAAGAACTTGAAGGAGAGCCCAACTGCAAGATCCAGAAGAACTTCTTCCTCCCCAAACCCCCAAAACTCCTCTAAAAATATTTTTCCAACAAAACATTTTTCCAAAAATATCCATCCTCCAAAATTTTCTAAAAGTCTAGGTTATAAGGAAGAGTTGACCAAAATTTCATTTTTTTTGGAATTAAAATTTTTATTTA
Source organism: Cryptomeria japonica (assembly GCF_030272615.1). NCBI lineage: Eukaryota > Viridiplantae > Streptophyta > Pinopsida > Cupressales > Cupressaceae > Cryptomeria > Cryptomeria japonica. Next base: position 717,911,702 of record NC_081411.1, on the reverse strand, counting down.
AAATAATTCTTTTCCAACTACATCAATAAATTGAATTGCTTTTCCCATTTAAAATTAATTTTCTCACTCAACTGAAATTTAACCTTTCTATTTCAAAAATGCCAAAAGATTAAATTAATTCTATTGCAATTAAATTTAAATCTTTCTTTTTCAACAGCATATACAAAATGCATTTAATATTCAAAATCAACCATTTAATTGAACTTACTCCCAATTTAAATCGAGCAATTCAAATCAACGATAATTCACGTAAAGAAATCCCGATTAATTTAGTCCATTAATCTTTAATGCACAAACACATATTTAATCAAATTAAATACTAAGGACTAATTAATCAATTTAACCATACACACCAAGCACGCAAACCAAGAAAGTCAACCAGACAGACGACTCGCAAACCCAACAAAAAGGGGATACCGAAGACAACTGACGATGCTCACTTGAGCACGACTATAGTCAACTAGGGTCTTATGACTACCTAATCCAACTCTAAGGATTAAAGAGGTACACTCAAACCTGCAAATCCAGGTAAAAACGAACCTCACACTTATGCGGCGTTGTACCTGAAATCTCCTGCAACCAAGAGTCATACATGCATACATATATAAACTTAATGAAAGCGTTAGCCCGATATTAATACCACGAAATAGGAACACTAAACAACTTGCATACAACTAGTGTGAAAACCACATCAACAGCTATGCATTAAATCAAACATCTGACTATAGCATTATATTAAGATAAACTAACCAAGATTAAACCAAGATTAGAAATTGATTAGGGCAGGGGTACTACAGTCCTTCCTGAAATAATTAGTAGACATTGGATCTCCTCAAGTTGTTAAACTTTTTCAAAAGAGGACAAAGCTCTGATACCAATTGTTAGGTCTCGGAGACAACTGAGAGGGAGGGGTGAATCAGTTGTCTAATAAATTCAAACCAAAAACCAATTAACCAACTTGATGCTTAATACCGGTAAACCAGTTAAGTATGTCGGTAGACAGTGTTAACAGTAAATTGCTATACCAGTAAAGATTAATGCATGAAACATAAACATAAAGTCATCCACAACACATAACACCAATATTTGTATGTGGAAACCCTGTAAGGGGGAAAACCATGGTGGGAAACCTTACCCACAATCAGATGATACTACTGCAGATAGTAAGTGTACATAAATGGGGTCTGCACATGCAGAAAGGCCAACAACCTAGAGCTCACTGCTCAATCATAGAATGGGAGTCACACTGACTACAGTTGGATGGTTAAATCCAATAAGAATGTATGCACAAAATAGCATCTTCATATGATGGATTCAGTACCGGTGTAATGCTGATATGCTTATACAAAAACTTAGCTTCACCTTCAAATGATGTCTTCGTGTATACCTCTGTTTAATCTCGCATATACCTTCACTCAATTCTTTTTCGCATTCCACATCTGATCTTACAAATAAGATCTTACATTTATATCATAACCTAAGACCAATTTTAGTAGGTCGGCTGTACAAGATATTACAATAAACATTTTACATACAATATAATATCCAATGCAATTAACCGATTAAACATGTTGGCTTAATGCATTTACATCAATAATAAATCATCTCCATTGCGTGCCATGCTGATCTGGAAAAGATAAACCTGTCGGTGTAACCCTAGATAACCCTAGACCTATTTGCCGATAAAAGCAAATATGCAAATATGAATATACCAATGATCAATTCTTCAAAAAAAAGTTTCCACACAATGTCTTCGACATTACCAAGTGTCTTCCATATCATTCTAGGTACCGATGAACATTATATCCTACCGGTGAACCATATACCAGTAACTATGCAATAGTTACTTGCTTGCCGGTGAATGTTGTTGGATCTCCAAAGTGCTTGTTTTCAGTAGGTGTTGACATCAATGACAAAACCATACCAAAATACCAACACATATAACGATCCTGAAAAAAAAGCATCCAAAAACATTCAAATATCGATTCACATAATCCAAAAACATCAATAAAGCTCTTGGAAAAGAACTAAAAATCGAAAATCAATCAAAAAACTTGCAATAAAATGTCTTGCGAGAAACAAATACCCTAGCAAATATCGAGCAAACACTTTGCATGAAGTTAACAAAGGATACGACTATCCAGTCAAGCATCTGCAATCAACTGATCAAACTATCTTATCAATCGTATCATATCCATATCAAAGTGATCATTATCTTGTCTTAAATAGAAGAGGATGCACTCGAAATCAGACAGTTCAATCTTAAACAGGGTCTACAACTTTTTGAGATTAGACATTATCAACCATCACATCAAGCAATTGAGAACGAAAGCACAAGGTTAGTATAGCTGCTGAATTTTGTCTGGGTCGGTCTTTATCTTTTCTCATTTGGCGACAGATTATGTCCCTATGCTACTCATGGATGTCCATAAGTGACTAGAGGAGCCATAATGGGCATTATCTTTTTCTTTGTTGTTGCTTGTCTACTACGTGTTTGTTTCTTCAATGAGATATCTTTACATCTTGGTTCCTTATATCCTAATGTGCTAAGCTTCATTGTTCAATAATAAGGCTCAATGATGAATATATATTGTGCAATAAAATAAATGACACAGGTTCGTGATTCATTCAATTTCATTCTCATCTCATTTTCTTATTGCTAGCTTGCTGATTCTTTTCTCATCATCTCTTTCTAAATCATTTTCTATCATCTAACATTATTCTATTTCATTCTAAGGTTCATTCTTTCATATTCTATCTCAATATCATCTTCACATCACCTATCTCTATCTCTAATCAACTATCCATTCTTCTATCTTTCATCTCATATTCTTCTTTTTCGAGAGATCATTCATGTCTTTAATGCACAAACAATCTCCCGAGGGGGCATTACACCCTAAGCACCATCAGGGCATACTGGGACAGAATTTTTTGTTATCTTTGAAACAACATTGTTTCAACATTGTCTCAAAGAGGCGAAAATGTAGACACCTAAAAATGTCTCATTGATCATGTACTAATTATTCCTCTAATTGATTAAATAATTCTTTAATTATTTAATTAAGTTAATTAATCATATTCTTCTAATTTCAAATTTCCTCATCATTTTACTAATTATTCTATTTCCTATTCTATCATCATTTAATCATTTAACCATTTTCTAAATATTAATTAAATATTATTATTTAATTAATTCTTTTTAATTCCATAATTTAAATTATCTTTATTATTTAAATAAATTCTACTCTCAATTTCTATTTCTAATCATCTAATCATCAACCCTCTTCTAAATATTAATTATTTAATTAATTGTAATTTAATCCTTTAATTTAAATAATCTTTATTATTTAATTGAAGTCCATTTCTAAAATAATTAAATAGTTTCTTTAAATTATTTAATTAACTAATTAATTTTTTTAGTTCTTCTAATTTCATTTAATTAATTCTTCTAATTTCTTCCAAATTCAAATACATGTGCATGATTTCAAAAACCAAATTGAAAATCAAAGTCAAGTTCTAAATATATTCAAATACTAAATTGAATTAAATAAATTCAATTATTTGAATTAAAATCTCATACAAAGATTAAATTGAAAATCTAAGATAAAATGCAAGCACATGCTAAATTAATTAATTCAATCAATTAATTAATTAAATCATTTATCTCTCCAATCTCTATTTCCATCTTCTAGTTAGCTTTGTCATCTTCTTTATTTCCTCCAATCATTCTTTTGCTTCTTTCAGATAGCTTTTCCTCAATTAGTTGACTCAATTAATCTATTCAATCTATTCTGTTTCACCTCCAAGTCAGCAGTTCAACTCTCAATCAGCATATGAGCTCACCTGAGTTCCACCTCTTGATCATTATGTTCCACCTTTCAATCAATCTCATCCATTTATCTATAAATTGAGCATTCAATCCTCACAATTCCTCTAAATCACGAACTTGGAATCTTTGTGTCAATTGCAGGTTGTCAGCACAATATTTGAGAGCCACCATACCATAGAGAGGAAAAGAACAATGGAATCCATGATGCACTATATGGAGTTTCATATTGTTTAATTTTATTCCATTTTGCATCTATTTTATTGGTTTTATGTTTGAATTGCTTAGATAGTTAAGGAATTCGTTATTTGTCCTTATTTCCTATTTAGCAATGATGAATTTTAGTATAGCACATGATGTACACATTCTTCTCTCCATCATGTTGTTCTTTGACATCATATTGCCAAGGGTAGCCTAATAATAGGTGACAAGAATCCATAAATAGGATATCACACAAGATTCTATCCTTATATTCCTCCATTTCAAAATCAACCCAAGTTTGTTCATCTACTACTACATGCTTCCCCTTGTTAAGCAAAGAAACCCCATAAGGACTCACATGTGGTAACCTTTTTAATTTTAATTTCTCTACCATTTCCAAAGCAACAATATTCTTTGTGGATCCAGAATCAACAATTACCTTACAAACCTTATTATGAGACTTACAAATGGTCTTGAAGAGTGACTTCCTTTGTGGAGGCTTCTTGTGTTGGGGTACCTTCAATAATATCCTCCTTAGCATAAGACCATCTCCACTCAAGGTCGGACCTGCATTTCCCATGGGAGAATTGAAACTTTGACTATCATCCTCTTGCACAAGTTGGTTCCTTCTTTCTGGTCCATGTGAACTAGAAGCTTTCTCAAGGCATCTACTCATGGTATGGCCCACTTGATTTCAATTGTATCACTTACCGGTGAAAACACCTGGACCTCTGCCTTGACTTCCTTGTCTACCCTTGCCAAAAGGTCTCCTTCCTCCTCTAGAACCTCCATTCCTATTATTACATTCTCAATTGGGCTCTTGTTGACTAGAGTCACAATTTTTAAAAGGAGTATTTCTTCCTCCATAGCCACCTCTACCTCTGAAATTTATGCCTCCTATTCCTCTATTATTTTTCTCTCCTCTCCTCCTTATCTTATCTTCCACTCTCAATGCCATTTGAAAACACTTGTGTATTATGTCTGGAGCCAAGATGCTTATTTCATATTAAATGTTTTGCCTAAGCCCATTCAAGTATCTAGCCACCTTCTCTACCTCCTCTTCATGCTTCCTAGATCTAAGACTTAGTTTGTGGAATTATTCAGTGTATGCACTCACATCTAACTCTCTTTGTTTGAGATTTTGCAGCTTCTTGTACATCTTCATCTCATAGCCTATTGGTAGGAATTGGCTCTTAATTTTGTTCCCCATCCTCTCCCAAGAGGATATCTTCTTCTTCCCTTCATTCACCCTTTCTTCTTGTAATACCATCCACCACAACAAGGCAAACCCCTTAAGTCTAGATTTAGCCAAACTCACTCTCTTCTCCTCAGGAATTTCTTTGTATTCAAAGTGGTTGTTGAGTGCTTCTATCCATTCAAGCACCTCTTCTCCATCCATGCTACCACCATAGGTAGGAAAACTCTCCACATTATCTCTATTGACTGACTTCAAATCATCCAAGAACATATTTTGATCAGGTTCCATCTTCTGAGCCTCTTTAGTAGTATCATCTTGCTCCTCATTCTCTTTCTCTTCCTCTGAGTCATCATCCCACGCTTTGTCCTTTCCCTTGGACTGTCCGGTCTCTTTGAGTTTCTCAACAAGAAACTCCTCTATAATGTTTTTGATGGCCTCTGGGTTCATTTCCTTAGGAGGAATTGTATTAGCCTCTTCTCCAAATTTTGTGTCTAACATACACTACTTCACCCCAAGTATCAGCTCTGATACCAATTTGATGTAGAGGGTTTGGTGTTGTACATAACTTGATTGGTTTCACCCTTCAAAGGGTCTTCAATAGACACCAGTCAATGGTTTATTGCCTTTATCCTTCCCAAGGCTTGGTATCCTTCCCAAGGATCACTCACAATAAGGCAACTCCAAATTGACAAGGAGTCTTCTACTCCTATGGTCTCAATCCCTCCAATCAAGAACACCTAACAACCCCAAACCCTTAGCATATAGGATATTTTTCTCAAGTGGTGAAGTATGAAATTTGTGAATGAAATACTATGTGAGACATCACATGTGCATTGACTTTGACCTCCTTGAACAGATTCTACAAGATCTCCAATATCGTTTACCCTTAGAGACCTAGTGAGGGCTACAAGTAATTAGGCCTCCTATTTGGATTTTTACTCAATCACTTCTATTCCCCCTTAACAACCCCTAGAATAAATAATAGATTTGGATACCCTTTTGGAATCTCTTGGAAACTTCACACTTTGGCATCTAGGTTTTGAGTTTATGAGGTTTGTCCACACTACCCCCTAATTAGGCCTATCTAGGTGATATTGGAGATTTGTCAATAAAAGTCTTCACTAGTCATATCAGAAGGAATATTGGGCACTTTTAAAAGGTCTTTAAATGTTAAATGTTTCCCCTTATGCCAAAATAACACACCCTTCTATCCATTGTCCAAGGGTTTCATCCACTTCTTCTATTGCACAGGCTTGCCACATAAGAGATGTCAAGCCTAGGGCATCATCTTAAAAATTGCAAATGACACTTCCTACCTCCCAAAACACTTGGAACATTTAGTATACAAGTAAATTTAACATTCCCCAAGGTTTTAGGCCATTCCCAAGTTGGAATGTTGAATTGTGACCCTTCTTGCATCAAAACCCTGATTTTAAGGGTTTCTCAGGCTAGCGATAAAGAATTTGCTCTAACTTTAAAACCAAAATATTTCAAGACCTCACTAAAATGTCAAATGAAAGGTGATTCATAGCCTCAACTTTTCTTGCTCTCATTTCATTCCTATCATCCATACAAATTCATACAAGTGCAGAAAACTCAAGGAAAATGGAGTAAAAATGCAGTTTTTGATTGGTTTGGAAACAAGAATTTCATTACCAGCTTCTCCTGACATGATGGCATCATTCCTCAGGCTTATATCATGTCAAGGAACTCCTCCAACCACCCCAAATGTGTACATTCAACCAACTAACCTTTGGGTAACCAAAAATGCAAAAATTTGTCAAAGTTGCTCATGACAACATTGCAACTTTTGACCATTATTACAATGTTGCTCTTGCCTTCACACCAAAAGGACAAGAATGAATGCACAATCTATCTAAGACTCCTAAACACCAAAAACACAACCAAAATTCCCATATAAAGCTTTAGACCAAATTGACACATTTTGGAGCCTTATGGCTTATTACAATGTCTTGGGACCACCATGTACATCACCATGGATCAACACACATCCTACCACAAAACATCACCATAGAAAAACACACAAATAAATTATGGAAACATGTCTCCTTGTGCCCTTGCACCAAGAAGATAAAGAGGGAGAGAGATAGAGAAATATAGAGAGAGGGAGAGAAAGAGGGAGAGAGAGAGAGAGAGGGGGGGCGGAGGAGGTAGAGAATTAGGGGAGATAAAAGTAGAGAGGGATGGAAAGAGATGTAGGTAGAGAGAGGGAGAGGGGAGATAAAAGAGAGTAGGAGGGAAGATAGATGGGTATAGAGGAAGGAGATATATACATAAAGGGAAAGGGGAGATAAAGTGTAGATAGATGGATAAGTAGAGAGGTGGAGGGAAGGAGGAGGGATACATGAATAGAGAGAGAGGGAAATATGAATATTTATTCAGAGAAATAAAGGTAGGTAGGAAAGGAGGGAGATGTAGGTATAAAGATCTTTCCATCCCTATCTACTTTTATCTCCCCTAACTCTCTACCTCCTTCCCTTCATTCTACTATTAATCTCACCTCACTCTCTCTCTATCTCTCCCTTTATCTCTCTCCCTCCCTCCTTCCATCTCTATAACTTCTCTCTCTAGCTACATATCTCTATCTACCTGACCTCTCTTTGAATACCTCTCCTTCTCTCCCTCACTCCAAGTCTCCCCTATACTTTTTTATATCTCACCTATATCTATCTTTCTCCTTCCCTCTCCACCTCTCTCTACTTATTTTACCCTTATCAACTTATCACTATCTCCCCTCTTCATCTCTCTCTTTCTCTATATAAATCTCCCTCCCTACAAGACCTCTATTTCTATATTTTATTTTATCTCCCAAACCTTCCCTTACTACTTCTATCAATCTATGCACTCTCTCCCCACTCTCTCTCTTTATTACCCTTTTCTCAACCTACATCTCTCTCCCTCCCTATCTATATCTCTACCTTTCTCTCTTTTCATTTCTCTCTACTTATCTATGTCTAGCTACCTTTTTTCACTCCCCTTGTAAACTATTTATATAAATACCTAGATAGATAGAGAGAGAGGTGCAAAGAGAAGGAGAGAGATATAAAGAGGTTAGATAGATAGAAGTGGAGGTGATATTTAGAGTGGAGTCAAAAGTAGAGAGGGATGAAAATAGAGGTAGGTAGAGAGAAGAAGAGGGGAGATAAAGAGTGTGAGATAAAGAAAAATAGATAGGTAAGGAGGGAGGGAGGAAGCAAGAAAGACAAAAGTAGAGAGCAATATTTATGAAGATGAATAGAGGTAGGGAGGAAGGGAAGTAGAGGTATGTGGAGAGGGAAAGGAAAGATAGGGAAGTAAATACAGAGCATGGGAGGGTACGACAAAGATAAAGGGAGAGAGAGAGGGGGGGTATGTAGAGAAGTAGAGGTAGATATGGACTAGGGATGTATGTAGGGAGATAGAGAGAAGAGTATATATATATATATATATATATATATATATTGATGCAGCCATGGTCCAGTGGGTCCTCAAAGAGAACTGACTAGATCATGCAACAAGAGTAACACAACAGAAGCAACAACAACACATAGAAGTATTGTAGAATCAGACATCCGTGTTGTCATATATTTATCATAGAACATCTGCTAATCAACCAGTTACATGCACGCTAACATGCCAGATTACAATCCATCTAGAACTCTCAGAGTTCTCTAGATCTCTAATCATGAGTCTAGAACCTCATACTAATTTATCTCCTTCTAATGACTATAGAAAACAATATATATATCCTCTGGAACACATCTGGGTCAGCCACACATGATTACATTAACCAAGGAAGGAAAATGAAATGTGTAAGATAGGTTGGCCCCAAAACGTGAAGATCTCATCCACCAAGAAAAATCTGGGAGTGCAAACCACAAAGGAAGGTCCGCCAAGGGCCTAAGAATATTAAGTGTGGTGCCAAACTGATCCACAATCCAAGAAATCGCTCTGAAAAAGAGGAAATCTCCAGCTTAGACGATAAGCTCAAAACTGCTCCGAAACCCAGATACAGTTACTCCAGAAGGAACAACTCACCGATAAAGAACCCAAATGATCTGGAAATCTCAAATATTGCACAATAACACACCTAGAACCCAAAAATTTGATCTACAACAAAAGATAAACAACTATCGGAATACACATAGAAAACTTCTACATGAACTGAATAAGAACAAAACTAAGGAAATATTTTTGGTTGATGCAAGATTGCCCATAGATCGAGGATGCTCCTGCATCAGACACTCTAGGTAGAAAGAGATGTTCAATGAGTGGCAACTCATGAACATCCAAAAGGATTCAAAATATAAACCCCATGCTCATTTATGATCCAAACATCTTCCTTGTTTGCAAACTGCTTCCTTTCCTCTTTTGGAACCTCAGCCATATTCTCCAACTTAAAGTTCTCTTTATTCTTCTTTCCTTGCTTCTTACTTGCACACTGTCTCTTCTTACTACTTCTCTCTTTACTCTATAACTCGGATTTATTTCTGCCATCAAAACCTTACGGCCATCCTATTTTATCCTGCTATTAGACATATCTGCTATATCCTTCTACAAATCCATGCCATCAACCAGTGTAGCCTCTGCAACTGGCTTCTCATTACTACAATTCTTCCCAAGACTCAAATTTCCTACTTCTTTCTCCTTCTCCCTCAAGGAAGTCAAAGTTCAAACTTCAACCCATCCTTCTAAATAGCTCTTTTATCAAACTGCCAAGGTCCACACAACAAAACATGATAAGAACTCATAGACACAACATCACATAAGACCTCATCTCTAAAAGGTCCAATATTAAAATGCACTAAACACTGCTCCTTCACTTCTATCTTTTGATCATCTTGTAACCAACTTACCTTGTAAGGATAAGAATGCTTAAGCCTCTATAATCCAAGCTTCTCCACCATCTCCTTAGAAACCAAATTACCAGTACTTCCACAATCCACAATAACCTTACAACACTTACCACCTGAATTGCATACAGTTTGAAAAAGACTCCTTCTCTGAGTAGGTATGGTATCTCCACTGCTCTACTCCATCAATTTTCTCCTAAACATAAGAGATTCTCCCTACTCCGGTGCACATTCAAATTCAATGACTCTAGTATCTTGGTCCTCATTTGCCACACAATTTCTTTCCACCCCTTGCTTGCACTCATAAGATCTATGTCCGGTCTCTCCACACTTGAAACATTTGCCCAAAAATCCTTTGTTACTACTACCACTACCTTTTCTCTGTCTTATAATCCAGTTCCTTATTCCACTTAGGTTTTGGTTCTTCATCCACTCTCTGCTTCTCTGAAATGTCACTCATCTTCCCCTTATATCTCTCTTTTTCTTTAGGGTTATTCTATTGTCTTCTTTTCACTTTCTCCTCATCTTTCAAATAATATTGGTAAGCCTCCTCAACTGTAGAAATATTTAGCATACTCATCTCATCTTGAATGTTATATGAAAGTTCATTTATGTATCTAGACACCTTCTCCCTATCCATCTCTTTATGTCCAGATCTGATCATTACCTTGTATAATTCCTCAGCATACTCTTTCACACTCATGTTTCTCTACTTTAAGTTTTGAAACTTTTTGAAGAATTCCAACTCATAGCCTCCTGGAATGAACTTAGCCTTCAATCTTGCAACCATCTGTCTCCACCAAGTGATCTTCATTTCCCCCTTCTCCACTCTATGTCTCTACAACTCTTTCCACCATAAGGCAACATTCCCTTTTAATTTAGTTTGTGTCAACCTAACCCTCTGTAGGCCCTTAATATCCTCAAATTCAAAGTATTCCTCCAACTCTCTAATCAAATCCTTCAAATTCAGCATCCCGAGAAAGTTTGAAATCTCCACTTTATGAATTTTACTTGCTTCTACCACCACCCTCAAAAATCTTTCCTCTCTTTTGTCTTCTAGTCCTTCAGCCTCTTCTACCTCAAGATCTTCTCCACCTTCTTCATATTCATCCTCAGACTCCGGATTCCTTCACAAACTATCCAATGCATTCTGGATCTCGTTCCTCATATCATTCTTCAAATCCTTCATCATCTGCTCTACCCTGCGGGGGGTCATCCTTCTAGGTAGAATCTCCTCCTTTGCTCCGATGCAACTGCCTTAGCTTGGTAATCTAAGTGCAAGTTTTAATTGCCTCACACTTGACAATTTATTGAACACACTCGTAGCCTACCTCCACTCAGTGATCTACTTCGCCCAAAGAATGCCTCAAGGTTTGCAACCAACTCTGATACCACTTGGTGCATTCATGGTCCGGTGGGTTCTCAAAGAGAACTGACTAGATCATGTAGCAAGAGTAGCACAAGAGAAGCAAAAACAACATAGAAGTATTATAGAATCAGACATCTACATCATCATATATTTATTATAGAACATCCAGTAATCAATTGGTTACATGCAGGCTAACATGCTAGATTACAATCCATCTGAAACTCTCAGAGTTATCTGGATCTCTAATCATGAATCTAGAGCCTCATACCAATCGATTTGCCTCTAATGACTATAGAAAATAATATATATATCTTCCGAAACACATTCGGGTCAGCCACAAAAGATTACATTAACCAAGGAAGGAAAATGAAATGTGTAAGATAGGTTAGTCCCAAAACGTGAAGATCTCATCCGCCAAGAACAATCTAGAAGTGAAATGCCTAAGAATATTGAGTGTGGTTCCAAACTAATCCGTAATCCAAGAAATTGCTCTGGAAAAGAAGAAATCTCCAACTTAGACGATAAGCTCAAAATTGCTTTGGAACCCAGAAACAGTTACTCTGGAAGGAACAACTCACTAGTAAAGAACCCAAATGAATTAGAAATCTAGAATAATGAACAATAACATGCCTATAACTTGAAAAATATGATCCGCAATGAAAGATAAATAGCTATTGGAATACACTAAAAGAAACACAGAAAACTGTTACATGAACTGAACAAGAACAAAACTAAGGAAATATTTTTGGTTGATGCAAGATTTCCCATAGACTGGGGATGCCCTTGCATCATATATATATATATATATATAGACACACACACACACACACACACACACACACACACACACACACACACACACACATAGATTTAGGGAGGAGGATAGAGAGGTGAGATAGAGAGGAGAGAATGTGTGTTACATATTTAGAGAACATAGGGGAGATATAAAGAAGGGTGAGAGAGGTAGGTTTAAATATTGGAGGAGAGGAGAGAGTGAGATAGAGAGATGGGGGAGAGGAAGGAGAGAGGGGGAGTGATAGGAAAAGATATAAGTCTAGAGATGAATATAAAGAGAGTGAAATAGAGAGAGAGAGACAGAGACAGAGACAGAGAACGATAATAAGAGCTTAGTGATTACTAAAATTTGATTATGTGTGATAAATTATAAGATCTAGAGCTTGGGGAGAGAGAAGAGAGAGAGATAGAGAGACATGAAGAGATGAGGAGAGAGATAGGAAAATAGATAGGTCTGAGCTTAGGGGAGACAAAGAGCATGAGATAGAGAGATAGAAAGTGAATGATGATAGAAGCCCACTGATTACTAAAATTTGATTGTCTGAAAAATTATAAGGTCTCTTAAAATCTAGAATCTACATTATGACTCTTAGAGATCTGAAACCACTCTCAAACATCTTGACTATATATACATAAAATTTAAATTAAAAGACAAAGAAAAAATATAACTTATACTTAAATATTATATTTTATGTATATATCCCACTAAAAAAACTAAGGGAATACTAAATGAAATACATACAAGTCCATGTTACTTTAATCTAACTTTATGCAAGCAAAACGTGTACGCGTTTTTCTTACTAAACATAATGCATACATGTTTTATTATTAAACACGTGTTTTTTTAATTTTTGTAAATGCATAAACTTTTTTTTTTTTTTAAACATGTATGTGGTTTGGCTTGGATTTAGCCTCAATAATACGATCCTTTATGTGAATGGGTTATTTAAATTTAAAAATAACCCATTCATGTTGGTAGTTTCTAGAAGTTTTTTTGAAAGGGTGTCCACTTTTTTGCACAACAACTACATGCACTTACCCCTAAATGGAGCATCATATGCAAAGTACCTTCCACATACTGGATCATAGTATCAGTGGAAGAGATTCTGCATACTCTATTAAAGCCAAGAATTCAAGGAATGTGTTTGTATTGTAAATAAGATGAATGAATTTCACAGAGTGTGAACCTCTGTACTAAAGTTGAGTTATATGTTCTAGAATGTGTTTCCATGTTGAATTGCTTGATTAATTTTATTGTTGTGATCAAGACAAACCAATTACTTTGGGTACTTTGTTTTCTTTATTTTAATTCTTATATGTAGCCAATGTGAAATGGAGTTAATTTCTCTATAGCTATTGTAAGACATTAGTAGTAATCCATCTATTTTAGTGGGAGGACACATGATTAGTCTTTCAAACCGAAAAGGATCCATGTTAAAGAGTACAAATTAGTCCTTTCCTAGGAGAGGATGGGATAGGTCATCCTCGAGCTAAGTAGAAGCTAAGCCTCTTAGGTCAAGTCTTGTTAAGATCAATTGAACTCACGTGTAAGTTTCAAGCATGCAACCCATATAAGTAAGTTGAGTAAGGGTTGTGGACATGGATGGAACTCAATGTGCTAATTATGAAAACCTTGACTAAGGTAGTGCAGCTTAGAATGCATGTGTCTTTCAATTTATAAGAGTCAGATGCACTACTAGCTAGAGTGTCATACAAGTTAGGAGGAACCTTCAGTGTATGACCAATTGGTAAGTGTAGATTCTAAATACTATGCTTAGAGGCTTATTGGTAATGATTCATCTTTTATCTATTTCCTTCATAAGGGTCAAGGCCTTCTAGTAGGAAGTAACATGGGGGACTTAGGTTCATCGTTGGACAGAAAAGCCCTTGATGATACTCTCCCTCTCCCTTATGATCTATAATAATCTATAGAATCAAAAGGATTAAACTATATTATATCTCTCTCTCTCTCTTTCTCTATTTACATAAGATTGTGAAAGATGAAAAAAAATATTTCTTGTTACCATTTGTTTGTATGGTGTTGGTTAAAAGATTTATCCTTTCATAATTTTATAATGAATGACTCATGTATGCCCTTAGTTTTATGAAAGACAAGTAGAACCAACAATTGGGTAATCTAGTGAATTGTTTACCCTCTACATAAGGGTGCAACTCCTTGTATGATGTTCAATGAATTTTTAAACACACACAAATATTAACTTCACTTTTAACCAGAAAGTGAGAAAAGGCTTTTCACATTCATCAGTAAACACCACATGAATGTCAGGAAGATAAACACTCTATATGTAAACCCACATATTTACAATAAAAAATAACTTTACTTCTCAGAATTTCTAATTAAAGAAGTAAAATCATGGAATATGATTGAGTCTCTCTCGTGTCTCATAGGACAAGGGGAATCAGATCCATACAAGGTTAACAAAAGAATTACTAATCACATTTATTCACAGACATATGAAAAGTGGATAATCAAAGAAGTTATATATTCAACACAAACAAATTTATCTCAAAAGAGATTCTCTTTTTGCATTCAAATACACAGATTTGAAAGTGGCTGAAAATGTCTAATTTTATTCACTAATAAAATGTATTCATTAAAAATCCACAAGTATTTAAAAAAAAGTTTGTCAATCCTTTAAAAATTTCTCAAACCTTTTTTAAGTCTTTTTCCATAAATATGTAGCTAAACTTTCTATCCTAACCACTCGGTAACCACAGGGTTAAACTGCTCTACTCAAGGGTAAGTTAAACAGACTATTTTAAAACTAACTTATAAAACCATTTTTTTTAAACTAAAAATAGCACGAAGGAAAGAAAACACGGGAATAATTATCCAATTCATGGCAACGGGTGACCAGTTTGATCCTTCTTCCACTCCGTGAAAGCCTCCATGAATTGTTGGATGACAAGTTCATTCAGAATGCCTATGTGTAAAATTTGTTGTTGCCAACCTCCTTGTCACGATGCACCTACTTTACTTTATCCACATGGTTGTTCAAATGATCTATGCATAAAAATAGTAAAGACTCAATTTTAGAAATGGTGGAGAAATCTTTCTTGGTGACCACTATTGCACTCCTAACCATATCAATTTGCACTCCAAAATATTTTCTTATGGCATCAACAGTGTCAACAATTTGTCCATCCTCCTTCATATATTTCACTCCAATTCATTTCAAATCATTAAGCATGTTTTGTACCAATTTAGACAATTCTCGCCCAAGATTAACAAATTCCTCATAGCCCTATTTTATTACTGAATTTCTTCATTCAATGTTTGTTTTATAGATTTACAAAACATTGTCATCGAATCCGTGTAAAGGCTTTTCTGCAAGGAACCTCATTACGCCATGCCTTTGAACTTCTTCCATGTGAGCTATTGTTCGGGCCCATTTGGCTTCTTTGTTCTTCTAGGATGTGTTTTCCTTTCCCAACTCTCAGATAACTTTAGCAGCATCATCATACACCTTGCTCAAATGTCCAATGTATTATTTTCCCTCTTTCCTGGTCGTATCTAACCATTCAAGGAAAACCCCATGCACCATTTTATTCCTTTGAACTTCTGCAAGCAGCTTCTGATTGCTAGGGGATTTAGGATCAAATAGTATTGGTTTTGCAGACAGTGGTTGGTGATCTGGCCAATTGATTCCATCAATATATTCCACCATTTGTCTCAAGGTTTCTTTCAGTTCTTTTTTATCTTTTTCATCCTTCTAGGTCCTAGTTATGATCTTTTTCATCGAAGCTTCAAGATGAAGAATATTCATGGCTCGAGAAGTAGTACCAATATTCACCTTTTTGACATTAAAATCTTGGACTGTAGGGTCCTCTATTTTCTCATTTGTCAATGGACGTGCTATCTGTGCAATCCAATTCCCACTATCGGCATCAAAGTCAAATCTTGGAATGGTTTTCAATTTCTTCACTTTGGGAGTCTTTCCCAAGCATTTGCTCACCATATCTTCCAAAGGGACTGAAACTGGAATTGCATTCCTGTTCTTTCTATTTAGGGTATTTTCTAACCAAAGAGGCCCAATGTGCACAAAATTTTCATCAGAGCCAGCTGAAATTTCTTTTTCATTCCTTCCTAGCAATGCATTAGTAGTATTTGCCAAAATATCCACCTGCTGAATGCAATTTATATCATCAACATTTAGCACCTCCAAGTCTGGATGAGTAGAAGGATCTTCCATATCAGTAGAGGCTTCTAAATCAACTACCACTAAATACACAATAGATTTCTTACATCTGCTTCTGGTTATGGCCCTGGTAATCCTAGTAGGAACTGGTTCCCTTTTTATTTCCATCGGCCTTGCACTCTGACTAACTTTAGTCTATGTTTTGGATGATCCTGCAACACAAGATGTAACATGGGAGTTAGCCAATGGGACTTTAGAGGATGAGGTTGAACCTTTATTTCTGCCTTTTCCCGTTCTTCACTCTCTAAGACATCTCTCAGTTCTTCTGATAACTAGGAATGTCATTGTTTGGATCTGGTCTTCCTCATCTTTTTCCCAGTCTACTTTTGGAATGACTCCCTTCTGCCTATCATCCACAAATTGAGGATCCATTAGTTCACTCTCATCATCCTTGACATTAGCAATGTTCATTTTCAACTCAAAGTCCATGACCTATTGTAGGGTGAACCTTTGGTGTGTCCTCTACCTAACTTCAAACTCATCGCAACAATCATCCCAAGAATCCTCAATATCTAGCCAGTGGACAGAATCTTTTCTCAATGTAAGATGGGTGGCGACAAACCCTTTAGCATCAAAATTTTCTCGCGGACCATATAATAGAAAATTCAATTTCTTAAATTCAAGTTCCAAGTTCAAGGCATCAGAGACACTAGTACAAATAAAATAAGTTAATTCAATTGGAAATGAGACACCTGATTAATGTCTAGCTCTGTACTTTGTATCAATATAGGCTAGCTGCCTACATATCCCCATTAAAATTTGTCTGTCAAATACATATCTAGGCAACTTGTATGGCTCTCCTTCAAAATCCCCTACCCTTAGGCAAGTAAACTTGGGAAATTGTATGAAAAAGCTGCCATAAATACCAATCAATTGCATAGCTTCATCTGACAATCTTTTATGAATGTTTCCCTTCAATTCATACACCATCATGCCTAGGAATATGTCTTGCAATTTATGATAATTTTCACAGAACCTTTGTTGTTGAAGATGCAGATGATATTTAAATATTCTCATATTATCCACCCATGATTCATGGTACAAACCAGGTCATGGTCTAACACATGCCAGGCAATATAGAAGATATGATGACATATAGAAGGTTTTTCTACCGAAGCAACTCAAACCTTCATGCAACCTGTCTGTAATTAATTCTGCCCAGTCAATATATCTTTTCTCACCAAAAATAACGTGTATGAAGAAATACATCCAATCTTCCCAATAAAAGACAATTTGGTTCCCTCTCACTCTATGTAATAGAATGACTATGTCCCTAACTTCTTTGATCAGATGTTCTCGGGTCAATGGACTTGGCAGTCAGGAACCTCCTCTTTGAAACTTTAACAACCAGTTCCTTGCAATAACATTCCTATAGAATGATTTATTTTCTAAGAAAAGCCCTTTTGACCTACACATCATCCAATCCTCATATTGCTCCTTCTTGGGTATTTTTATAATGGTAGCAACAACCTCCCGACTAACCCTAAGAAGAACCTCACCATTTGTGCTTCTTACACATCTCTCAATAGGGTCATATATAGTCATGCATTCTAGAACTAGCTCAGGACATGGCACCACTGGAGGGAAAATTGTCGCTTCCACTAACCCACTATCCAGAATCCTCTGCATTAAGGGAGAGCCAGTGGGATTCCATGCCCTTTCATGGAATTTTTCTAGGTCTATTGATGGGAAAAAAGTGTTCCTAACTCTGGAAAAGTACAAAATAACCAATACTTTTGGTCTCATTTTGAATTTACCAACAAAACGAAAACACAGCAAGGGAGATGAACTGAACCAACTGAACAACCAAGCAAAGCTTCCAATTTAAGAATTCACAAGAATGAGATGAAGATTTTGAACTCACCTTTCATGCAGAGCTAGGAACCCAAGGAGACAAGAACAAAAAATATCGCCTGTGCAAATCCTTTACTTACTAAATTAGGCAAATTAATAAGGCAAGTATATATATATAAAATAAAGCCAATCTTGAGAATAGGCTTGAAAATAGGTTACACGATTTGATATGATTGTAAGTACATGCTTATCCATGCCAAATTATTTTAAAAATACTTAATTCTAACAATTCATTAATTACAAGTCTTTTCCTACCAATCTTTCCCTGAAATAATTACTCTCAAGTATAGCTCTTTATCGTGACTCATTCCCTCAGAGTTCAGCTTTTAAATCTAGAATATTCCCTCCATGCTCATGCTTTGTCATTTTCATGTCTGCCACCTTTATGTCCAAAGCTAATCAATCATTGAACCTGGAACTTTGAACCCTCTAAGAAGTAGTTCAAAAGTTCAAGTTTAAAAGAACTGAACAAGGACAAACCAAGACAAAGACACCACAAGGTTGTGGCTTACGTGTTACAAAGACAAGACTTAGACAAGACTCAACTTTCTCAACTTTTAACTTGAACCTTGAACTTTGAAAAGGTTCAATAGTTCATTTTCAATGACAATTGACACTAAGACCGTTAACTTTTAATTAGAACAAAGTCGTGACACAACATGCTCTGCTTGAACTTGAACCTTGAACTTTTGAAAAGGTTCAACTGAGAGGTTCAGTTCAAGACAAAATTTAATAAGACCAAAACTGAGAATTACACAAAGCTAGACCAAATAAACACTCCTTATTTTAAATAACATAAGAAAAAAAGTGCCTTGGGAAAATGAGGAGGGTAACATTGGCTTTGACTGGGGATCGAGACTCTAAAGGACTAGGGAGGAATTCTAAATCTCTGGTTTTGCACAAAAGACAGAAAATAAGACCGAGACCAACAAAATGAACACACCAAAATTAACACAACCAAAAACAAAACTAAACTAACCTACAAAACATGCAGGGAACACCTACTTACAACTTATAAAGCTTAAAATCATGTCCATTATAAGACAAGGGAAGAACAATACCATCAATATAGGAAAGCTTGAAAGAATTAGACCCTTTTACCTCATGAATCAAGAACGGACCTTTCCACAGTGATTCAAATTTACCATGTGCCCCTTTAGGTTCTCTTCGTCTATCCTAGAGTAAGACCTGATCTCCCTACATAAATCTTTTGGGTCTGGCTCTCTTGTCAAAAAAATTCTTGATGCATAGCTGATGCTTAGTAATCTGGTCAATGAGTTTATCCCTTCCTTCCTCTACTTTCATCAAATGCATGATTCTTTTTTCTAAGGGATCTTGAAAATATGCATCCTCAACCACTGTTTGTAACTTTGAAGCTGCCAGTTCCAAAGGCAAAGATAATTGTACCCCTACACCATACACCAATTCAAAGGGAGACATACCTATTGCCCTTTTAGGAGACATCTTATCCACCCAGAGAGACTCGTACAATTTCTTGTGCTAGTCCTTCAAATTCTCACTCACCAGCTTTTTCATAATGTTTATCAAATTCTTATTCCTGGAGTTTGCCTGACCATTGCCTTGCGGATAGTAATTTGATGAGTGGGCAAGAGAAATCCCATGATCATAACAAAACATAGAGATTTATGTAGAGGAGAAATTCATAACATTATCAGTCACTATCTTCTGAGGAACTCCAAAATGAACCAGAATATTTTCTTTTAGAAATCACAAACCACCTCAGATGTAGTCTTTCGCACATGAACAACTTCCACCCATTTGGTAAAATAATCAGTTGCAATAAGTATATGTGAGTGTCTAGCACTTGACATGGGTGGCAATGGACCTATTAAATCCAACCCCCATTGTTTAAATGGTTCATCAATAACAACAAGTCTAAGGGGTAATGTTGCAAGTTGTGGCTTTCTTATGAACGTTTTACATTTTTCACAATTTGCCACCTAGGTGTAAGCATCCTTCAACATGCTTGGCCAATAGTAGCAGTTTCTCAAAATTTTATAGGCAGTCACCATCGAAGAAAAATGTCCATTGTAAGCTTCATTATGGAATATTTTTAGAAGAGCCTCTTGATCTTCCTTATTGACACAACGTAAGAAAGTCCCGTCCAATCCCTTCTTATACAAAACATCACCAAAGATGACATACTTAGTAGCCTTCAATCTCAAATTGTGTTTCTCCTTAGGTGATAAATGCTTAGGACATTCTCCATAAGTTAGGTAAAATGCAACATCTACAAACCAAGAATCTTGCGGACCCACAAACAGAACTAGAGGTAACTCTTCTTGCACTTCATCTTTACTTTCTGCAATCAATTTGCATAAGCCCTATCCCCTTACCAATTTGGTTGGTTTAATATCTGGATTGAACTCCTATATTTTTGATACCCATGTAGCTCTGCTATTCATTCTAATATCTTGTTGTGTCAAAATACTTTTAACAGCTGAGTGCGGTACATACACTATTGCTTGAGAATGAAGAATATAATATCTGAAGAGTTTAACATCTTTTACCACTACAAATGCTTGCTTCTCCATCAGTGAATATTTCAGTTCATGCTTCTTGATAGGTACACTCATGAAGGCAATTGGAACTTCCCCATTTCCCTCATTTTTTTGCAATAAAATTCCTGATATCGTATGCTCAAAGGCATAATAGTAGATGATGAAATCCTTCTTAAAATTTGGATTGATGAGCGCAGGAGCCTACGCTATATCTTCTTTAACTGTCTCAAATGATTTCCTCCCTTCGTCATTCCATCTGAACACTTGATTTTCACTCATCAAATTCACTATGTATCAAGTAATCTCTACAAAATTAGGAACTAACCTCCTCAAAAAATTTGCTTGACCAAAGAAGGACCTAACTGTTAGCAATTGACACTTATTGGAATCATATGTTATCATTGATGACAACAAGATTATATCGAAGGCATATACCGGCATTTGGAAGCATACACCGACGGATACCGACATTGAGTATTTAGGGTCATCAACAGCACTGACACCGACATCTAGCACTTTAGTGAACCTGACATCAGTTTGAGATCCGAAAGATCTTATTGTAAAAACATTTTGTAATTATTGTATAAGGGCCGACATTGAATATCTTTTGTATTGTAAGCCGACATAAGGCATATTGTTTGTACAGGTATATAAGTCAGCCTGTTAGGTCATTTTGATATGGGATAATATGTGACAAGGTAGTAGAACTTTGTGATGCGAAGGATATGTATGAAGGTCATTTGTATGCAAATGTAATATCATATTATGATCAGTAGACGGTTTTTAAAGCATTCTTGGAGGAAAGGACATACTGGTAGAAGGATTCAGGGTTTATGAACCGGTACAGAACAGAGCTTTAATCGGAACTCTTTTTGGCTTTGTAGATACATTTTGTGAGTTCACCAATACTGTTTTATTTCAGCAGAAGCTTGTAGTCAGTGAGACTCTTTTGTGTTGAGCAGTGTGCTCTAGGCAGTGTGCCTTCCTGCATGTTCAAGCCCCCATGCTATGTAATATCTTTCATATGGCCAATGAATTGATATTGTTGGTCACAAATCCCACCGTGGTTTTTCCTCTTTTAGGTTTTCCATGTATAAATTTAGTGTGTTATGGTGTTCATTCATGTGGCTGATTTATTTACTTCATGTTATATGTTTCTCTATTTACCAGTTTATATGTATATGTTATAAAAGGTTAAAATCTTGTATTACCAGCTGAACATTGATTCACCCCCCCTCTCAATGTTCTTGGACTCATTGTATTTCAATAAACAATTGGTATCAAAGCTTGGTACCTCAGAGGAAGTTTAACAACTTGAGGAAGATTCTGAAACCAAAAGCATTGAACATGGCTATGGAGAAGCAACTTGAGATAGCACTTGAGGACTATGATGCTGAAAGGATGAAGAACCTAAAACTCCACGATGAATTGAATTTTGTTGGAATATGTGTAGAGCATGATGACATGATCATATTGTATGTTGTCATTGATGTCAATATGCTGAAGTATGAACTGGTATGTTGTAGTAAGCAAATTGGCAAGAGAACCGGTATGATGATGTAAACTAGTATTTGTGAAAAAGTGAAGCGGTATGTTTGTTCAAGGTGAACCGGCATGTTGGAATAAGAACTGGTAAATGGAAGTTTAGAATTGGGGTTTCATTTGGCATGACTACTGGTTGGTAGTCTCAGCTTCAAGGTTTTCGGTTGATGCATTCCAAGCTTGTGCGATTCAACCGATGACATCTTGTGATGAGTTAGAATTGTATGAAGACCAGATAAGTGGTGCCACACCAACCTTATGCGCTTGAAGGATTTCCTTGAGGATCTTGCATGAAGAGTGATCCTATCTACCTCGAGAATGTGTGAAGTCTTTGTAAATGGTGGAGAGCACGTGATGAGTTATCAACTTCCTAAAGCGGCAAAGAATGAATGTTGCAGAACGTCTTGAGATCTATTCAAGATTGTTGTATTTGATGCAGTGTGATTAACAGTCAGGATTGAACTGACTAGATTGTAAAACCTAAATGTTTAGGGTTCAGGGTTTATGCTACCGACCTATCTATTTCCTATAAGGTCGATGATGTTTTTCATTTTGAATTTATTGGCAAATGGTATGTGTGTATCCCAATGATTGATACTTGATTCTTGCCAGATCGGAGAAGTGTGTTGATACCTGCAGAGTGTGATTGTAGAAGAAAAGGAGCTTAACTGGATCTACCTTGGCATTGAGTGTTGTTATCAGATTATTGTATTACATGTTGACTTCTAACCATTTTAGCAGTTGGAAAATCCCTTAACCGGGTAGCTTTAATAGGCTTTTGTGTAAATCCTTTAACAAGGTGACTCAATTCAATAAGTTCTTCAAATCCTCTTGCGAGGTAACCTTTAATAGGGTTCTAACCTCTAACCGGGTATTTAGCCATCCCTTAACCGGGTGATCCCTAGTAGGATTGGTTCCTAGCAGAACCTATTGTAAAGGTCTCTAACCGGACTAGGCTCCTAACAGAGCGGACTTCAAAAGAGTTCAAATAACATCTTGTGGGTATTCATCCCCACTGTGGTTTTTCCCAGTTGGGTTTCCATGTGAAAAATCAATGTGTCATGTGTGATGCCTTTCCTGTGATGGTTTAGTGTTTAATGTAAAATTGGTAAAATATGTTGAACTAGCAGTCATTATATTTTGATGATAGATTACATGTTTATCCATAAGAGTGAAGTGGAAATGAGGTATTAGATTGTATGGAAATATAAGGTTTACTGGTTTATGTCTTTCACATTCTCGTGTTTTACCGGTAGTAATCTGGTTTAGACCGGTGTTAGCGCTTGCCAGTCAAAGTGCAGTGTTTGCAGTCAAACCGGTTTAGGAAAAGTGTTTTCGCCTATACTGATTCACCCCCCCTTCTCAGTATCGGTTTGGTACTTACTGTTCATCATTTATTCATCAATTGGTATCAGAGCAACTTCCAAGTCCTCTGTGTTGTAAGCTTAACCATTTGAGGAAAAGATCCTACTCTAATGATGAAGAGGGAAGGTCCAAAGTTCAACAAAGACAACTTTAAAATATGGAAGGATAGAATGAAGATATACATTAGAAGCATGGGTGCTCAAAACTGGAGCTATGTTGAGAATGCTTATGTTATCCTACTAGTACTCTCACTGATGATCAAAAGAGAGAGATTCAAGAGAATGGGCAAGTCATGGAAGCCCTAATCAGCAATCTATCTAACATTGAGTTTATTGATGTTCAGGATAAAGACAATCCCAAAGAAGTATGGGATGCTCTTGAGAATATCTATGGCGGTGATGAGCATGTGAAACAAGCTAAGGAAGAGACCCTTAGGGGAAATTTTGAAGACATGTGGATGATTGAAGGAGAGACCATTCAACAATATGGAATAAAAATAAAAATTGTTGTTGGAGACATCAAGAGTGCAGGTGGTATAATAGATGATTCTACCATTGTTAGCAAAGTCTTCATATCCTTATTACCGATCTATTCAATAAGGGTTGCTGCTATTCAGGAGTTGAGGTCTATAGACAAGACAAAGGTATCCCTAGACTCCATGATTGCTAAGTTGACAGCATATGAGCTAAATAATTATGATGGTAATATTCAGAAGACTGAATCAGCCTTTAGAGCATCTGTTGCACCATCTAGAAAGGGCAAAGAAGCTAGTACTAGTGGCGAACCAAGACAAAGCGGAGAAATGGATGATGAGGAAATTCTGATGGAATTTGAAGCTCTTCTTGTCAAGAGACTTCCTAAGGGAACCGGTAAATATAGAGGTAAGCTCCCTTTGAAATGCTTTTCTTGCAATAGGATAGGACACATTGCTGTAAACTGTCCTAATGGTGATAACAAGGACAAACTAAAGAAGTTCAAGAAATTCAAAGGAGGAAATAGGAGAAACTATTTTGTAGCAGTTGATGAAGGTGTCACTGATGAGGAATCAGAAGATGAAGATAGTGAAGACATTGTGTTTGTAGAAGTTAAGGAAGATGTGTCAGACAAGAAGGCTCTTATCTCCCGCTTTGATAATTCCAATGAGTGGATTATGATAGTGGTTGTTCTCACCATATGACTGGTGACCGGAGTAAGTTTCTATCTCTAGAAGAGTATGATGGTGGTGTGGTTAGTTTTGGTAATGATGCACCATGTATGGTAAAAGGCAAAGTGTCCATCTCTCTTAATGGAAAAAGCAGTGCTGATAATGTGTATTGGGTAGAAGGTCTCAGACACAACCTTTTGAGTGTTTCCTAGTTGAATGATAATGGACTCACTCTAGAATTCAAAGATGGAGTGTGTAAATGAAAGGTAAGAGTGGTGAACTAATGACCACTAGTATGCAGACCAAAGGTAACCTATTTTAGCTGGATGCAAATATCAATACATGTCTAATGGCTAAGTTCGATGATAGCTGGATATGGCATAGGAGACTCTGCCATGTAAACTTTGATAATATTGTGAAGGCTAGTAAGATCAAGGCAGTTAGAGGATTTCCTATGCTGAGTAAACTGGAGAATCCTTTGTACAGAGAGTGTCAGCTGGGGAAAATGTCTTCCTCAACCTTCAAAGGTAAATCTTTCACTGCAGACAATTTACTTGATCTTGTTCATACTGATTTGTGTGGTCATATGAAAACTAGGAGTGTGCAGGGAGATAGGTATTTTATGATTCTTACTAATGATTGCTCAAGAATGATGTGGGTCACAATCTTGAAGGACAAGTATGAAGCCTTTGGAAAATTCAGAGCACTGGTTGAAAAAGAAAGAGGTAAGAGGATTAAGTGTCTGAGAACTGATCAAGGAGGAGAATTCACTTCCAGTGAATTCAACAAGTAATATGAAGAGAATGGCATCAAGAGGCAACTGTCTACCCCCCGGACTCCACAGCAGAATAGCCTAGCAGAGAGAAACAACCAGACTGTAGTCAAAGAAGCCAAAACAATGTTGATCCAAGGAAAATTTGCTCACACTTTTTGGAGAGAATTGGTGAGCACTGCAGTCTACACAATGAACTAAGTACTCATCAAAAAGGGTAAGGATAAAACACCTTATGAGTATTGGACCGGTAAGACACCAGTGGTAAGCTACTTTAGAGTGTTTGGTACCAAATTTTATATCAAGAGGAGTGAACATCATAGCAAGTTTGATGCAAAATATGAAGAGGGAATATTCCTAGGGTATTCCACAAAGAGAAAAGCTCTCAAATGTTTCAACAATAGGACTCAGAGAATTGTTGAAAGCATAAATGTTAGAGTTGATGAAACCTCTGAGAAACCTGAGGAAATTGGTAGTGAGCAAGTAGGAGATGAACCGGTAGTAACCTTTTGGGAATTGGTTGCAAAATAGCCTAGCACCAGTAACAGTGCTCCTACACCAGTGGATGTTTATGCTGATGAAGACGAGGATGAAAAAGAAAAGCAAGAGGAAACAACTAAGATCATTCCTAGGTATGTAAAGTTGAATCATGATCCAAAGCAGATCATAGGAGATGAGGATGCAGGAATTCTTAAAAGAAGAAAGGTAAGAGAAAACTCTTGCATGATCTCTAAATTTGAGCCTAAAACATTCAAAGAGGCACATAGAGATGAAGACTAGATCAAGGCAATGGAAGAGGAACTTGACCAAATAGAAAAGAATGGTACATGGTCTTTGGTACCCAGACCTGAGCATAAAAATGTCATAGGCACCAAATGGGTCTTCAAAAATAAGTTGAATGAAGATGGCACAGTGGTAAGAAACAAAGTCAGACTGGTATGCAAAGGATATGCTCAAGAAGAAGGAGAAGACTATGGAGAAACCTTTGCTCTAGTAGCCATATTGGAAGGAGTTTGTATGCTTCTTGCATATGCAGCCTTCAAGGGATTCAAAGTATATCAAATGAATGTAAAATATGCATTCCCGAATGGAATACTAGAAGAGGAAGTGTATATAGAGCAGCCAGATGGGTTTGCCCTATCAGAAGATAGTGACATAGTGTTTAGGCTACATAAAGCCTTGTATGGACTAAAGCAGGCACCTAGAGCATGGTATGAATGCGTGCACTCTCATCTTGTGAAGATTGGATTTGAGAAAACAAGTGAGGATAGCAATATCTACCTAAAATTAGAAGGAGATAAGACTCTAATATGTGAGGTATTTGTTGATGACATAATTTTTGGAGGAGATGACAAGATGAGTCATGATATTGCAGATGAGATGAAAAAGGAATTTGAGATGTCACTTATAGGGAAGATTAAGTTCTTCATTGGACTATAGATTCAACAAATGAAAGATGGAATCTTTATCACTCAGTCCGAGTATGTTAAAGAGGTGTTGAAGACTTTTGGCATGGAAGACAGCAAACCGGTTGCTACATCGATGGTGACCGGTTGTAAATTATCAAAAGAGGATGACTCAGTGTTGGTAAATGAGAAGGAATATCGATCAATGATTGGTAAATTGCACTATGTAGTACATAGTAGACTAGACATTGCACATGCAGTGGGAATTACTGCACGGTTCCAGAAAAGCCCAAGAGAATCCCACTTGGTAGCAGTCAAGAAGATTCTGAGATATTTGAAGGGAACTATTGACTATGGATTATGGTATCCATACAGTAATGATTTCAACCTGAAAGTGTTTACAGATGCTCATTGGGCTGGTAATATGGATGACCAGAAGAGCACAACCAGTGGTGCATTCTTTCTTGGTGGTAGACTAGTCTCATGGATAAGTAAGAAGCAGAGTTGCGTCTCTCAGTCTACAGCAGAAGCGGAGTATGTTGCAGCATTTATGAACTGCACCCAGACAATTTGGATGAAGCATGTATTAAATGGCTTCAAAGTTCCTGTATCTAAACCGGTAAGTATATTTTGTGACAACACAAGTGCAATTAACATCTCCAAGAATCTAGTTTTACATGCTAGAACCAAGCACTTTGAGCTCAAGTATCATTTCTTGAGGGAGAAGGTTCAAAACAAGGAGGTTGTACTGGAACATGTTTCCAGTAAGGAGCAGTTAGTAGACATATTCACCAAGCCTCTACCGAAGGCTAACTTTACCTATTTGAGAGGTGAATTAGGGGTGTTGCCCCTTCAAGAGGTGAACTAAAGGTGTGTGCTCCACATCAGTTAGGACTTACATTGATATATCTTTTTCAGGATTGGTGTGTTGAAGGATGCTAGTCCTTAGGGGGAGCAGCATAGTGGAAAATAGATGTGTATGCCTCCACTTTGGCAATGTTACCAAAGGGGGAGAAGATGTGAAGTGGAGAAGATATCTATAGTATTGGGGAGAAGATGTGAAGCAGAAGCAAAAAGATATCTTTGTATATTGCCATCAATGCCAAAGGGGGAGATTGTTGGCATATGTGTAGAGCATGATGACATGATGATATTGTATGTTGTCATTGATGTCAATATGTTGAAGTATGAACCGATATGTTGTAGTAAGCAAACTGGAAAGAGAACCGGTATGATGATGTAAACTGGTATTTGTGAAAAAGTGAAGCAGTATGTTTGTTCAAGGTGAATCGGTAAATGGAAGTTTAGTATTGGGGTTTCATTTGGCATGATTACTGATTGGTAGTCTCAGCTTCAGGGTTTTTGATTGATGCATTCCAAGCTTGTGTGATTCAATCGATGACATCTTGTGATGAGTTAGCATTATATGAAGACCAGATAAGTGGTGTCATGTCATCCTTGTGCATGTGAAGGATTTCCTTGAGGATCTTGCATGGAGAGTGATCCTATCTACCTCGGGAATGTGCAAAGTCTCTGTAAACGGTGGAGAGCATGTGATGAGTTATCAGCTTCCTGAAGCGGCAAAGAATGAACATTGGAGAACGTCTTGAGATCTGTTCAAGACTATTGTATTCGATGCAGTGTGATTAACAGTCAGGATTGAACTGACTGGATTGTAAAACCTAAATGTTTAGGGTTTAAGGTTTATGCTACCGATCTATCTGTTTCCTATAAGGTCGATGATGTTTTTCATTTTGAAGTTGTTGGAAAATGGTATGTGTGTATCCCAGTGAGTGATACTTGATTCTTGCTAGACCGAAGAAGTGTGTTGATACCTACAGAGTGTGATTGTAGAAGAAAAGGAGCCTAAGTTGATCTGCCTTGGCATTGAGTGTTGAATCAGATCAGTGTATTACCTATTGACTTCTAACCATTTCAACAATTGGAAAATCCCTTAATTGGGTAGCTTTAACAGGGTGACTCAATATAATGAGTTCTTCAAATCCTCTTGCGAGGTAACCTTTAACAGGGTTCTAACCTTTAACCGGGTATTTAGCCATCCCTTAACCGGGTGATCCCTAGCAGGATCGGTTCCTAGCAGAAGCTATTGTAAAGGTCTCTAACCAGACTAGGCTCCTAACAGAGTGGACTTCAAAAGAGTTCAAATAAAATCTTGTGGGTATTCATCCCCACCATGGTTTTTCCCAGTTGGGTTTCCACGTGAAAAATCAGTGTGTCATGTGTGATGTCTTTCCTGTGATGGTTTAGTGTTTTATGTCAAACTCGTAAAATATGTTGAACTAGAAATCATTATATTTTGATGATAGATTACCTATTTATGCATAAGAGTGAAGTGGAAATGAGGTATTAGATTGTATGGAAAGCTAAGGGTTACCAATTTATGTCTTTCACATTCTCACTATGTTTTATCAGTAGTAATCTGGTTTAGACTGGTGTTAGCCCTTGCCAGTCAAAGTGTAGTGTTTGCAGTCAAACCGGTTCAGGAAAACTATTTTTGCATGTACTGATTTAGCGCCCCCCCCTCTCAGTACGAGTTTGGTACTATTTGTTCATCATTTATTCATCAATTTTTCCAATGAGTTTATTCTTGATCTTCAAGAAAGGTTATCATCAATTCAAGCTAAGAGAAAAGAACTTTTGCAAAACCAGGATGATGAAGAGAAAAATAAACTTAAGGAATAATGTCAGAAGTTGAGTCAAGCAAACATGCTCATGAAGAATGAAATGCAAGACCTGATGATGAGGTTATCAAAAGATATTAAGGACGGAAAGAAGAAGGAAGAAAATCTTGCTATATCTCTGAAAAACAAATTTGATGAATGTGGTAGTTTGACTCATGAGAATAATCTATTGAGAACTGATTTGGTACACTCCCGGAATAATGAACAAGAGCTTGAAAGACAAATAACTACTCTGAGAAATATTCTGACTACTGCAAGTGAGTATAAATAAAAATTTAGGATTAGTGCTACACAGTTGGATGATTTATTGAAAAGACAAAGGCAGAGTGAAGATTCTATAGGACTTGGATTTGTACAAGGTGAAAGCTCTGGTACTGCAAATCAAGATCAGACAACCGGTATGTAGAACTCATCGGACCAAAGGAAACTGGTAAGGCAATCTAGTTCTTACAAATTCAATTGTAGATGTTTTATTTGTAATAAATTTGGGCATATGGATAGACAATGTAGAAATAGAGAAAATCAAAACTATAATTCACTTCCTGGTCAATGTACAAATTGCAATAAATATGGTTATAAGTCAGAAGATTGTAGAATGAATGTGAAATATCATGCATATGGAAATTTTGGTCATTTGGCTAATCAATGTAGGTCAAGGAATGACACTCGATATGTCAAAGCAATTCAAAATAATAATGTTTCATGTTATGCATGAAACAAAATAGGTCATATTGCTAAGTACTACAGAAGCAAGACTACACCAGTTAGCAATGATAAAGAAAATGAGAAAGGAAAGAAGAAGGTAGATGAAATACAACAAGATCACACTAAGAGATGGGATAGAAAATCTGAACAACCAAGTGGAGATGTAACTACACATGTAACTCCACTAGTAAAATAGAGCATTCTTGCACTGGCAGAAAATTGAACTAGTAAGTGAAGCATACGCCTTAGGGGTTGGCAAATTCATTAAAAATCTTGCATATTCCTTGGAAGGGATCTAGAAGAGATCTGGAGAGTGGTACTGATCATTGATGGAGGTTTATCCGGCATAAAACTGTGAAACCGGCATCCAATAGGGTACATCGCTAAGCATTTATGACAGTTATGAATTAGGGTTTACTCGCTGATAAAAGGGGAAAATGGACTCATTTTCACTCACCCAGCACTTGAGAAAACCAGAGCAAAGCAAAGGTGAATCTCAAGCAATAAAGAGAGAGAAAAGGTATTCCAAAGAATTTCCGGTAGTCATCTGACAAGTAATCAAAACCCTTCAACCGATGATTGTTTTCTAGGTATTTCTTTGAAATGGCATCCAGATCGTCATCTGCTCCTAATTTCATTGTGAATCCCACTATTGTTGAGGTCAAGGATAGGCTTAGGCCTGTTTTCAAGGAAATTCCCCAAATTTCTATGAAGGAAGACTCTACTGGCACATTTTTGAGGGTTCCTAATGGCGTGGTTTATGTAGAAGATGTCAGGGCCTATATTCACTACACATTGGAGGATTTAGGCACTGAATAAATCAAGGGGATGTATCAATCTGTGATACTAGGCAGCTCCGGAACAATCAAACCAAAACATCAAATCATTCAGGATCTAGGGTTAACCAAAATCCTATATATTCCAAAATTCAAGGATGAAGTGATCAGATATGTTCTAAGCAGGGTCCATAATAAATTCATTTGGCTGGACCAGCCCCACAAGATCACCAAACAAGCAATTTAGGCGGTCATCGGCTTAATGAAAGTTGGGTAGGAACCAAGAAAGAAGTTCTCCAACACTACAGTTGAGAAGCTCACTGACACAACCCATGATGGAAGATCTATGAGGGTCAACACCATCAAAGACATAGATGTGAAATTTGCTAGCATGCTCATTGGCTACAAGGTAACTCAATCAAGTTGATTGAACTATGTTGCTAGTTCCTGCATCCATGTTGCACACCAAATGATAAAGAATAATAAAAAGTGTGACTTGTTTGAATGCTTAAGGAGTGAATTAATGATTAATCTTTGCAAGATCAAAGGGGTTAAGAAAGGAACATTCAGGTTTGGCAATCTTATTATATGCTTGATGTTATATTTCATGAATGAGCTATCGAGTTTGGGAAAGAAGCGTTGGGCTCATGACATACCAGTAGGTATGCAGATCAAAGATGCAATCACTGATCTTGGTAGTAATAGGGATGAGAAGCTTTGGGGCTACTTCAAAACTTTTCAGGAAAACATGAGACTGAGGGAGAGAATTTCCAAACACATTGTGGAGAAATACTCCACTGATATTTTCTTTATGGTAAAAATAGATGAGACATTGATGGAAGTAGTGGAGCCTAGAACTATATGGGTCACTGAATTAGGTTATGAATTAGATATTTTATAGTTATATGCTAAAATGTTGATTGATGCTCCTTTGGATGATAAGGCTGAACACTTTGGCATTGCAGAGGAGAAGGCTCTTGAGGTTAAGATTGGTTTCAACAAGAAAAGAAGAGAAAAGAAGATAGACAAAATGTTTGCATTTGTTCAAGATGTAATTCACGGGATAGATACAAAACTAGGTTCTGGATCTAAACCAGTAGATCAACCGGCAGCAACAAGTTCTCCTGCGGTGAAGAGGCCTAAAACTTTCATTTCTTCTATCACTTTTGAGTCTGATCTAGAGGATAATCAACCTCTTGCATTCAAAAGGGTACAAAGGAAGAAATCTGACAAGCCTTCGGTAGAGGAGAAGAAGGTGGAACCTAGGAGGAAGCTAATTAGAAAGGTAACAACTGCAACCACACCTCCGGCAAGGAAACCTACTCAGAAGTGGTAACCTGCTCCATCCGCTCCTGCAACCCCCAGCAAGAAGAAAAAGAGTGATGAAGCAACTGAATCTGGTAAAATAACTTGTGTTGAATTGATTGATGAGATAACTAAAGATGGAATGTTGAAAAATGTGTCAAAATTCTATGAAGATTTAGAAGATAATGAGAAAAATGAAATATAAGAAGCAATCTTGTTATATTTAGACATATATAAGAAGGATTTGGTAGAGATTTTGAAAGAAATTCCTTTATCATTGTATAATAAGTTAGATGCAAGGAGATTAGATGCAATCAGGAGGGACAGAGAAATTAAAGAAGTTGAACTTTTGAATATGTGTGGCCCTATAAATAATGAGAAAATGAAAAGTTGTATAGATGTTGCTAATAGAATAGTCTTTAGCAGCAAAACCTGGCAAATAGGCCTAATGATGGGTAAAGTCAATGAGATAGTAAATGAGACCAGAGATGGTTGGACCAGATTCTTCCAACAAAATCCTAATTTTCTCACTTCTCAAGAAGAATTTGCTAAGGCAACTTCTCCCACCATTCCGGACAAATCTAAAGGGAAAGGAATTTTGGGAAGTTCAGTTCAAATTTTGAGTGAACCAACAGTTAAACCCAAAACTGATGAGAGCGTACAGACTAAACTAGCAGAGACTACATTTGTACAGTCTAGGAAAGGTAATATAGGTAATGAACAAGTTATAGATAATATTATGGATAATACTCCACTAACAATAACTAATACTACATCACGTGGCGAAGCCATCGGTGCATTAGAGAAGGAGAAAAGAGATTCACTGGGAGAGGGTAAGGAAGAAAACGAAAAGGAGATTGAACCAGTAGTTGATTCCCCAGCAAAAATTTTGGCAATTGACACTTCTCAAGTTGAGAAGAAATCAATCATAGAGATGAGTCCCACAGAGCCAATGATGATGGCTACTCAAAAGATAATAAAGGAAGGACTTGCAGACAAAGGAATAATAGATCAATCAATAACAATTTTACATAGATTGATTCCTGATTGTATGATTGAAAATGAAGCAAGACCTTCTGGCAAGCTTAAAGCATTGATAGAGCATATATCTAAAAACTTTCAGTCATTGCAGTAGATTTTTGACAAGAAGGCACTTGAAATATTTACTCTGGCCAAGAAAGTCACTTTTAACCAAATTAGTGAGATAGAGAAGAGGAAGGTTGAAGAGAAACTTGTACTCATTGAAAACTCTTTGAAAAAGTGTACTAACATCTATAGGGTCTATTGTAATATAGAGATCCTTATAGAGAATGTAGATCAGAGGTTAAAGGAATTACATGAAAAGATTGCTAATATTGCCAATTCTTTTGATGGACTAACATCACTTACAACTTCCATTGATGGACAAATTTTGACTTTGGAGAACCAAGTTTTTTCTTTTGAAAAGGAAAGAGACAATATCATTTAGAGAGCAAGGAGTCTTAGAGATTTGGTGAGTCCAAGACTAGATTCACTTGGTGTACATAAGAGGGAATGTATGGATATACTTGCAAATCCCACACCAGCAGAAGTCACTAAGAAAGAAACACTTACACATTTACAGAGTGGACTTGTATCCATATTTGGAACACTCAAAACCGGCTGGGATACCTATGTACAATTGATAGAGAAAGCTTACCCAGAAATTTTGAGATTGGTCAAGCTCCGGTAAAGTAATCTGTAATTATTCTTTCAATTCTTTCATCGGTCTTTGGAATTGATGCCAAAGGGGGAGTGTATATTATGTAAAAAATATGTGTAAGGGAGGCGGAGTCAATCAGCTCAGGGGGAGCATGTTCATGTTTCAGTTGAACTGGCAGGGAATCCATTTTTCACATGAGTGTTGCCATCAATGCCAAAGGGGGAGATTGTTGGCAATTGACACTCATTAGAATCATATGTTGTCATTGATGGCAACAAGATTCTATTGAAGGCATATACCAGCATTTGGAGGCATACACTAGTGGATAACGACATTGAGTATTTAGGGTCATCATAGGCACCGGCACCGGCATCCAGCACTTCAATGAATCTGACATCAGTTTGAGATCCGAAAGGTCTTATTGTAAAATCATTTTGTAATTATTGTATAAGAGTCGACCTTGAATATCTTTTGTATTGTAAGCTGACATAAGGCATATTGTTTGTAAAGGGTATATAAGTCAGGCTATTAGGTCATTTTGATATGGGATAATATATGACAAGGTAGTAGAACTGTGTGATGCGAAGGATATGTATGAAGGTCATTTGTATGTGAATGTAATATCATACTATGACTAGTAGATGGCTTGTAAAGCATTCTTGGAGGAAAGAAGATACTAGTATAAGGATTCAGGGTTTATGAATCGGTACAAAATAGAGCTTTAACCAGAACTCTTTTTGGCATTGTAGATGCATTTTGTGAGTTCACCAGTACTATTTTATTTCAGCAAAAGCTTGTAGTCACTGAGACTCTTTTGTGTTGAGCAATGTGCTATAGGTAGTGTACCTTCCTGCATGTGCAGGCTCCCATGCTATGTAATATTTTTCATATGGCTAGTGAATTGATATTGTTGGTCACAAATCCCATCGTGGTTTTTCCTCTTTGAGATTTTCCACATATAAATTTAGTGTGTTATGGTGTTCATTCATGTGGCTTATTTATTTACTTCATTTTATATGTTTCTTCATTTACCGGTTTATATGTGTATGTTATAAAAGGTTAAAATCTTGTATTATCGACAGAACACTGATTCACCCTCCCTCTCAGTGTTCTTGGATTCATTGTATTCTAACACTAACTCCATTTCTATTTGGTGGTAAACTTATCTATTGGATTTCCTTCACCCTCTCTGGATCTACCTTGACACCTTCTTTGGAAATGATGTGACCAAGCAGTTTACCTTCAGTAACACCGAACACTAACTTCTTTGGATTCAAAGATACTCCATGCTCTATGCACCTTTGCAAAAGTTTCCTTAAATCTCTCAAATGATGCTTTGTCCTTTTCAAGAAAACAATTAAATCATTCAAGTACACAACAATTATTTTGTCTTTTAAGTGACCAAAAGACAAGTCCATATCCCTCTAGAAGGTTGCTCCAGCATTTATCAGACCAAACAACATCCGATTATATGCAAAGGTACCCCAAGGAGTGATAAAAGTTGTTTTATGCTAATCCTTTTCTGAAACACAAATCTGATTGTAGCCTAGAAACCCATCTAACATTGACATCATCTCAGAACCCGAGACTATTTGAAAAATATGATCCATAACAAGCAATGGATAATTATCCTTCAAACTAGCTTGATTCAAATTTCTAAAATCCACACAAATCCTTATTTCTCCATTATTTTACAAACTGGAACTATATTAGCTATCCAGGTGGAATGATGAATAGGGTATATAATTTTTACCTTTAACATTTTATCCACCTCCTTGAAGATGGCCTCTGCAACCTTGGGATTAAAGTTTCTCAACTTTTTCCAGAATGGACTTGTTCCTGGTTTCATAGGAATATGGTGTTGAAACTACCCATTTCAAAAAATTTCAGGTCATCATAGCACCAAGCAAACACATCCCTATATTCTATTAGCAAATCAATGAATCTTATTTTCTCCTCAAGGGTACAACACTTTCCCAAATTGACGAACTTAGGATCCTCTTCATCACCAATATTAATCTTCTCATAATCACTAGAATCATGGGTTTGTGGCAATTGTTCATTCTTCCTCTTGATGAAAGCATCCTACCTATCAAAAAGGCATTGTAAAGACACTAACCCTCTAGGACTTTTGTTTCCTTTCAACTGAATAATTTCATCTCATGGTTTCTCTCTTGGGTCTAGGGAGAACTCCTTACATTCTATTTCAGAGCCTTCAAAGAATGTTGTTATGAACATTTATACACAATGTAAATTTGTTTTGATGTGCTTATCATTTTCAAAGACTTGCCAAAATTTTGAGTTATCAGGGACACTTGGTCTATATACTAACTCCACCTGGTAACTATCTACTATGAATTTAGGATGGGGAATCAAGAGAGAAGATGACACGGCTAAAGAATCATCTTTAGAATTGAATTCATGTGGGATGGCTTCAATTGAAAAAGCATCAAAACCTTCAATTTCATCCCATACCCTTTTCTGGTAGTGCTTTAATCTTTCATTATTTACAGTGAATAACCCTCTTACTTATTTGATAATCAAATTGACATCTCCTTTTACCTATAACAGTTTCACTCCCAATTTCTTTGCTTCAGCTATTCCCAACAATAAGGCCTCATACTCAGCAATATTGTTTGTATTTTTAAACTCCAACTTGAAAGAGAAAGGGATGCGTTTGCTAGAAGGAGGAATAAGAACTACGTCGACTCTAGAACTTGATGTTGAACAACTTCCATCGAACTCCATTATCCATAGGTCCTCAAGTGCCTTAGGTTGAGACAAATTTCTTGCAACTTCATTATTAGATAAGATCATATAATTCCCAAATTCACATTCATGGTACAATATTCGTGCCTTCTGATCATCAAAAGGAAAAATAGTGAAATTAGATTTGGGCATTGGTTGTAAAATGACCTATTATTTTCCTATGGGAATAGTGGCCTAGGACTAGTCCATCTTAATCTCACCTCCTAGGTCTCTACAAAATGTACGGCTCAGTAACATGCTATAACTTGCAGGAATATCAGCTATCAAAATAGTTAACCTAACTCTTTTATCAAGATGAGTTGCAAGAGCCACTTACGCATCTTTAATCTGTCCTAACAAGGGTATTTTTTGGAGTCCATGGAATAACATCTACCAAAGGTTTTTGTTAAGGATAATCCCAAGGCCTTGGCTACAACAGATGGCATGATGAAATCTGAGGCACTAGAGTCTATAATACAATTATTCAATTTATGACCATTTATGAACAAGGATATATAAAAAGGCTCGGGTTTTGATTCAAGGACAGACAGCATGTCATCAACTTTATGGGCAACTATTTCAGGAGAAGCTTCATGAGTAGCAGGACAAGTTGACACATCTCCTTGGGAGGAAAATGTAGTGTTAGATTATTGTTGAATCATATCAGCTTGTACATATGCATTATTTCTTTTCACAAACTTAACAAACCTATAAAGTTATTTAAGGTTTAATTTAAGATATTCACCTAGTGTAATTTAAATCTGATATGATTTACAAAATTCAACAATATCAAACGAACCCTCGGTCTCTACAGATTTCAATAACTGAGGTTCTTGAGGTTTGAAATTATTATTATGAAGCCGGTAAATGATCTCCTTACCTTTGGGGTTCACAACAAAAGGTGAAGGAGAACCTTGAGGTTTGGCATTCTGTAGATTTCTGGTTAGCACAACATAGGAAGGATCCTCCAAGGTAACCAAAATATCACCTCCTCTTTTTGAATCTGACTCATACTATAAGAAGTGGATTTCAGAGTTGCTAGGTTGCCTAGGGGATTCTCCTTCACTTGACTCCAACAGTGTCTCCTTTAAACCAACTATTTGAACATAACGTACCATTCCTAGGAAAGAATTTCCATCATGATCATCAGTAAGGTGAAAGATACAATTATTGGCTTTGGATGGGGGTGCCTCAATTACTAGTCTTTGTTGCATAGGTGGCAATTGTAAAACTCTACTTTCATCTCTAGTTGACTGATTAGGGACCTTCCTTGAAACTCCCTAGTAAGGCAGTGTATAAGAAGTCTTTATTTTGGGTAATTGCCTCTTCAAAGTTATCATGTCATTCATTAATCGTTGAATCACAGGATCAAATGAAGTTGATGCCTATGTTTTGGAAGTTTGAACTTTGCTCTTCCACTTTCTTGCAGTGATCAAATTATCTTCTAGTTCTACTGCCAATGTTTTCACATCAGCTAGGGCTACTACTTTTTGCCTACGGATCAATAAACTAATCTAAGAGGGTATAGAATTGATGAAAAAGCATTTCAAATTATCATCAAAATGTATTTGGTTAGCTAGAATCTTATGAACAATTTTATCAAACTTAGCCACAAAATCTCTCATAGACTTAGGAATTTCTTTCTTTAACTAGGATAATTGGGCTAGAAGGGAATGTTCATCTTTGGCTAATTTGAACCTAGCCTTGAACCTAGTTTTAAGATCTTGTCAATTTGTAATTACACCATTTGGTAAATGATAAAACCAATCTATTGTCACCTCAGTCAATGTTTGTACAAACAATCTCACAGCTACATCTTCATGTTGAATAGCTAGAACACCACAAGCAACATTAAATATATTCAAATGGTCTCTTGTTGAGACCTTTCCATCACCACTAAATTTAGGCAAATGATCTCTTGTGCCTTTGGGAAAAGGATTAAGATTTGCACCAAGTGCAAGTGGTCCTATAGCAAGGCCCTAGGGATTGTTAATAGCCATAGGTAAAATGAT
The DNA here is from genome assembly GCF_030272615.1 of Cryptomeria japonica. NCBI lineage: Eukaryota > Viridiplantae > Streptophyta > Pinopsida > Cupressales > Cupressaceae > Cryptomeria > Cryptomeria japonica. The sequence continues at coordinate 717,872,706 of NC_081411.1, read as the reverse complement.
ATTTAAAGGTGTAGGGTTGATGACACTAGGGAAAGACACACCATGTAATGTTAGGGCTTGATAGGTAGGAGATACAAGGGATATAGAAGAGGGAGTTAGAGGTCTACTCTTGTCTCTTCTTCTAAGTGTAAAGGAGGTTGAGAAGTTGGAGTCTTGGAGTTCCTGAAAAATAGAATCACTCACCTCTTCACACCTCTAAGACCTTGTATATCTTCTTGACTCAAGCCTGTTTATAATGTAGTACTTGCTTCAAACAGATAGTCTTATGTATCTTATGATTCAGCCTCCAGTCTTATTATCCAACTCCCTAGTAGAGTCGCCAAAAATTTGTTGGTTAATAGATTTATCCTTTCATAATTTTATAATGAATGACTCATGTATGCCCTTTGTTTTGTGAAAGACAAATAGAACCAATAGTTGGGTAATCCAATAAATTGCTTACCCTCTGGATAAGGGTGTAGCTCCCCGTATGATGTTTAATGAATTTTTAAACACACACAAATATTAACTTCACTTTTAACTAGATGGTGGGAAAAGTATTTTCACATTCATTAGTCAACACCACATGAATGCCAGGAAGATAAATACTCTATATGTAAACCCACAAATTTATAATAAAAAATAACTTTACTTCTCAAAATTTCTAATTAAAGAACGATAATATCATGGACTCTGATTGAGTCTCTCTCGTGTCTCACAGGACAAGGGGAATCAGATCCACACAAGGTTAACAAAAGAATTACTAATCACGTTCATTTACAAACATATGAAAAGTGGACAATCAAAGAAGCGACAGATTCAACACAAACAAATTTATCTCAACAGAGATTCTCTTTCTGCATTCAAATACACAGATTTGAAAGTGGCTGAAAATGTCTAATTTTATTCACTGATAAAATGCATTCATTGAAAATCCACATGTATTTTAAACAAAGTATGTCGATCCTTTCAAAATTTATCAGACCTTTTTCAAGTCTTTTTCCAGAAATATATAGCTAAACTTTCTACTTTAACCACTCGGTAACCACAGAGTTACACCGCTCTTCCTAAGGGTAAGTTAAACAATCTATTTTAAAACTAACTTATAAAACCATTTTTTTAATTAAAAACAACATGAAGGAAAGAAAACACGAGAACACTTATCCAATTCATGGCAATGGGCGACCAGTTTGATCCTTCTTCCACTCTATGAATTGTTGGATGACACGTTCATTTGGAATTCCTATGTGTAAAATTCATTGTTTCCAAACCTCCTTGTCATGATGCATTTGCTTTACTTTATCCACATGGTTGTTCAAATAATCTATGCATAAAAATAGTAAAGATTCAATTTTAGCAATGGTGGAGAAACCTTTCTTCGTGACCACTGTTGCACTCCTAACAATATCAATTTGCACTTCAGAATATTTTCTTATAGCATCAGTAGTGTCAACGGTTTGTCCATCCTCCTTCATATATTTCACTCCAATGCATTTCAGATCATTAATCATGTTTTGTACCAATTCAAACATTTCTCACCCAAGATTAACAAATTCCTCATAGCCCTATTTTATTACTGAATTTCTCCATTCAATGTGTTTTTTACAGATGTACAAAACATTGTCCTCGAATCCCTATAGAGGCTTTTCTACAAGGAACCTCACTACGTCGTGCCTTTGAACTTCCTCTATGTGAGATATTATTCAGGCCCATTTGGCTTCTTTGTTCTTCTAAGTTGTGTTTTCCTTTCCCAACTCTTGGATAACTTTAGCAAGGTCATCATACACCTTGTTCAAATGTCCAATGTATTATTTTACCTCTTTCCTGATCATATCTAGCCATTCAAGGAAAACCCCAAGCACCATTTTATTCCTTTGTACTTATGCAAGCAGCTTCTGATTGCTAGGGGATTTAGGATCAAAGAGTGTTGCTTGTGGAGACAGTGGTTGGGGATCTGGCCCATGGATTGCATCAATATATTCTTCCATTTGTCTCGATATTTTTTTTAGTCCTTTTTTATCTTTTTCATTCTTCTAGGTCCTAGTTATGATCTTTTTCATGGAAGCTTTAAGATGAAGAACATCCATGGCCCGAGAATCAGTACTAATATTCACCTTTTTTAAAGTAAAATCTTGGACTGTAGGGTCCTTTGTTTTCCCATTTGTCAATGGACATGCTATCTCTGCAGTCCAATTCCCACTTTCGGCATCAAAGTCAATTCTTAAAATGGTTTTTTAATTTCTTCACTTTGGGAGTCTTCCCCAAGCATTTTCTCACCATATCTTCCAAAGGAACCTAAAATAGAACTACATTCCTTTTCCTTCTATTCAGGGTATTTTCTAACCAAAGAGGCCCAGTGCACATAGAAGTTTCATCAAAGCTGGCTGCAATTTCTTTTTCATTCCTTACTACCAATTTAGTAGTAGTAATTGCCAAAATATCCACCTTCTGAGTGTCATTTTTATCATCAACATTTAGCACCTCCAAGTTTGGATGAGTTGAAGGATCTTCCATATCAGTATAGGTTTCTAAATCAACTACCACTGAATACAAAGGAGATTTCTTAGCTCTTCTTCTAGTTTTGGACCTGGTAATCCTGGTAGGAACTAGTTCTCTTTTCATTTCCACCGACGTTGCACTCTGACTAACTTTAGTTTGTGTTCTAGATTTCCTGCAACAAAAGATCTAACACGGGAGTTAGCCAATGGGACTTCAGAGGATGAGGTTGAACCTTTCTTTGAGACTTTTCCCATTCTTCGCTCTCTAATCCATCTCTCATCTCTTCTAATAAGTGGAAATGTCCTTACTTGGATCTGATCTTCCTCATCTTTTTACGAGTCTACTTCTGGAATGACTCCCTTTATCCTATCATCCACAAACTAAGAATCCATCAGTTCACTCTCATCATCCTTGACATTAGCAATGTTCATTATCAACTCAAAGGCCATTACTTGTTGTAGGGTGAACCTTTGGTGTGTCCTCTTCATAACTTCAAACTCATCGCAATAATCAATCCAAAAATCCTCAATATATAACACATGGACAAAAGATTTTCTCAATGTCAGATGGGTGGCAACAAACCCTTTAGCATCAAAATTTGCTCACGGACCATATAATGGAAAATTCTATTTCTTAAATTCAAGTTCCAAGTTCAAATAATTAGAGACACTACTACAAATAAAATAAGTTAATTCAATTGGAAATGAGACACCCGATTGATGTCTAGCTCTGTACTTTGTATCAATATAGGCCAGCTGCCTGCATATCTCCATTAAAATATGTCTGTCAAATGCATATCTAGGCAGCTTGTATGGTTCTCCTTCAAAACACCTTACCCCTAGGTAAGTAAAACTTGGGAAATTGTATGAAAAATATGCCATAAGTACCAATCAATTGCATAGCTTCATCTGACAATCTTTTGTGAATGTTTCCCTTCAATTCATACACCATCCTTCCTAGGAATATGTCATGCAGTTTACGATAATTTTCGCAGGACCTTTGTTGTTGAAGATGCGGATGATATTCAAATATTCTCATATAATCCACCCATGCTTCATGGTACAAACCAAGCCATGGTCTAATGCATGCCAGGAAATATAGAAGATATGATGACATATAGAAGTTTTTGCTACCGAAGCAACTCAAACCTTCATGCAGCCTATCTGCATTTTTTTCCGCCCAGTCAATATATCTTTTCTCACAAAAAATAACCTATATGTAGAAATACATCCAATCTTCCCAATAAAAGGCAATTTGGTTCCCTCTCACTCTATGTAACAGAATGACTATATCCCTAACTTCTTTGATCAGATGTTCTCAGTGGACTTAGCAGTCGGGAACCTCCTCATTGAAACTTTAACAACCAGTTCCTTGCAATAAAATTCCTATAGAAGGATTTCTTTTCTAAGAAAAGCCCTTGTAACTTACACACTGTCCAATCCTCATATTGATCCTTCTCAGTATTTTCATAATGGTGGCAACAATGTCCTGACTAACCATAAGAAGAACCTCACTAATTGTGTTTCTTACACATCTCTCAACAGGGTCATATCTATTCATGCATTCCAGAACTATCTCAGGACATGGCACTACTAGAGGGAAAGCTACCGCTTCCACTAACCCACTATCCAGAATCTTCTGCATTAAGGGAGAGCCAATGGGATTTCATGCCCTTTCATGGAATTCATCTAGGTTTACTAATGGCAGAAAAGTGTCCCCTAACTCCGGAAAAGTACAAACTAACCAAGACTTTTGGTCTATCTTAGGCACTTTAGGTCTCATTTTGAATTTACCATTAGAAAGAAAACACAGCAAGGGAGATGAACTGAATAACCAAAAAAAGCTTCCAATTTAAGAAATCACAGGAATGAGAAGAAGATTTTGAACTCACCTTTCATGTAGAGCTCGGAATCCAAAGAGACAATAACATAAAATATCACCTGTGCAAATCCCTTGCTAAATTAGGCAGATGAAGAAGGCAATTTTTTATTTTTTTTAAATAAATCCAATCTTGAGAACAGGCTTAAAAATCGGTCACACAATTTGATATGATTGTCACTACATGCTTATCCATGCAAAATTATTCTGAAAAGACTTAATTTTGACAATTCATTAATTACAAGTCTTTTCCTACCAATCCTTACCTGAAATAATTATTCTCAAGTACGGCTCTTTATCGTGACTTATTCCCTCGAGGTTCAGCTTTTAAATCTAGAATATTCCCTCCATGTTGATGCTTCGTCATTTTCATGTCTACCACCTTTATTTCCAAAGTTAATCAATCACTGAAACTTGAATTTTGAACCCTTCGAGAAGTAGTTCAAAAGTTCAAGTTCAAAAGAACGGAACAAGGACAAACCAAGACAAAGACACCACAAGGTCGCGACTTACGTGTTACAAAGACAAGACTTAGACAAGACTCGACTTTCTCAACTTTGAAAAGGTTCAATAGTTCAGGTTCAATGACAATTTACACTAAGACCATTAACTTTTAGTTAGAACAAAGTTGCGACACAACATGCTTCGCTTGAACTTGAACTTGAACCTTGAACTTTTGAAAAGGTTCAACTAAGAGGTTTAGTTCAAGACAAAATTTAATAAGACCAAAACTGAGAATTACACAAACCCAAACTAAATAAACACTCCTTATTTTAAATAACGTAAGAACAAAAGTGCCTCAAGAAAATGAGGAGGGTAAGATACAGCTAGTAACTTTTAGTTAAGTTAGTTATTATGATTTCGATTTCAACTAAATAAGAATTTAATTTCTTAGTTTAGAAAAGTTTATTATATATTTTTTTTAGAAATGTTGGTTATTGCATATGGTATTAGAGCTATCAAGTTTGACACTAAATCTTGGGCTTGTCCCTCGAGCTTAGATAGAAATTGAAACCTAGTCATCATGTTCCACAAGATGTGAATCTAATGAACACCTCAGAAGAAATCTCAACACCTTGTGTGCACCCAAATCTAGAAAATATGGTTAAAGTATGACTACACTTGTTGCTCTATCTCCTTTGGCATGGAAACCATGGTAGAGGCACTTAAGCAGCTTCATAGAGAAAGGCGAGAATGGACTATTGCCAGTAAGGCGATAGCAAAGGCAACCATTCTAAAGGAATTTGAAATACAAACTAAACCTAAGTTAGAAAAACCCCTTGAGAAAAAGGATGTTGGCAATTGACACTCATTGGATTCATTTTGTTGTCATTGATGGCAATAAGATATGATGGAAGTCATAAACCAGCACTTGGAAGCATATACCGACAGATATTGGCTTTGGAGCATTCAGGGCCACACTAGCACCGAAACTGACACCGACACCAACATCAATACTTCATTGGAAACCAACATCAAGGAGGATTTACTCAAATCATTTTGTAATTAATATTGTCAATGCTGACATTTTTGTAAATGAATTGTAAGCTGACATAAGCCATATCATTTTTAATAGGTATATAGTTCAGTCTGCTAGGTTATTTTAAAAAGGTAATGAGACATATGATATATGTGGATATAGGAGAATATAGCAGAACTGTATGATGTGAAATATTTTGTATGCGAATTCTATATCATGCAATGATCTATAGATAGCTTGGAAAGAATTATTGGAGGAGAAGAGATACCGGTAGCAGTTCAGAGTTTATGAATCGGTACACAGCAGAACCAGAATCGGAACTCTATTTGGCATAGCAAATGCATTCTTGAGTTCATTTTCGATAATTTACTTTGTTAGAAAGCTTGTAGTCAGTGAGGCTCTTTAGTGATGAGCAGTATGCTCTAGGCAGTGTGCCTTCCTACAAGTGCAAGCCCCCATTATATGTAATATATTTTCATATGGCCAATGAACTGATATTGTGGGTCACAAATCCCACTGTGGTTTTTTCTCATTGAGGTTTTCCACGTATAAATTATGTGTGTTATGGTGTTCATTTATGTGGATGGTTTATTTGCTTCTTGTTATATTTTTATTTGTTTACCGGTATATATATGCATGGTCTAGAAAGTTAAAAATTGTTCATTCTGGTAGAACATTGGTTCACCCCCCCCCCTCTCAGTGTTCTTGGATCCCAACAATTGGCATCAAAGCCTGGTACCTCGGAATAATTTTAACAACTTGAGGAAGATCCTGAAACTGGAATATTTGAACATGGCTATGGAGAAGCAACTTGAGATGGCTCTTGAGGATTATGATGCTGAAAGGATGAAGAACTTGAAATTGCAAGAAGAATTGAATTCTGCAAATGAATTCATTCTTATCCTGCAAGAAAGGTTATCATCCACTCAAGCCAAGAGAAAAGAACTTTTGCAACAACCAGATGATGAGGAGAAAAATGCTCTTAAGGAACAATGTTAGAAACTAAGTCAAGCAAACATGCTCATGAAGAATGAAATGCAAGATCTGAGCATGAGGTTATCAAAAGATATTGAGGATAGAAAGAAGAAGGAAGATAATCTTGTTATATCTCTAAAGAACAAATTTAATGAATGTGGCAAATTGACTCATGAGAATAATTTGTTGAGAATTAATTTGGCACACTCCTGGAACAATGAACAAGAAATGGAAAGACAAGTAACCAATCTGAGAGATTATCTGACTCCTGCACGTGAGTATAAAGAAAAGTTTAGGATCAATGTTGCATAGTTGGGTCACTTATTGAAAAGACAAAGACATATTGATGATTCTAGAGGACTTGGATTTGTACAAAGTGAAATCTCTGGTACTGCAAATGAAGATCAGAGAACCGATATGCAGAACTCATCAGAACAAATGAAGTCATTAAGGCAATCTAATGCTTATAAATTCAATGGTAGATGTTTTTTTTTTGCAATAAATTTGGGCATATGGCTAAACAATATAGAAATAAGGCAAATCAAAACTATAATTATGTTCCCAGTCAATGCACAAACTACAAGAAATATGGTCATAGATCAAAAGATTGCAGAGTGAATGTTAAATGTCATGCATGTCGAAAGTTTGGACATTTTTGCTAATCATTGTAGGTCAAGAAATGATACTGGATGTGTCAAAGCAATTCAGAAGAATAATGTTACATGTTATGCATGCAACAAAATATGTCATATTGCTAAGTATTGCAGAAGAAAGACTCAACCGGTTAATAATGATAAAGTTAATGAGAAAGGAAAGTTGAAGGTAGATGAAATACAACAAGATCACACCAAGAGATGGGTTAGAAAATTTGAAGAATCAAGTGGAGATGGATTTGTTGGCATTCTACACTCTATGAGAATATGGCTGATATTGTCATTGATGGCAACCAACCGATAATAGGTTTCTACACAAGCACCGATAGACATATTCACCGGCATCTAGATTACATCGGCAATGAAGTATACTGGCTCTCAGGCTGACATGAGACAAAGTTTTTTTTATGAATTGTATTGTAAATGTAATAAATTATTTGTAAGCCAACATGATGTATTGTAAAGACTCATATATGTATGAGATCTTATAGATCATTTTGTATGATGTAGGATAGGATAGATTGTTATTATTGGTATATGTAAAGATAGCAAAAGGTATCTAACTGAGCTTAAACTAGTACTGAACCAAGCATTAGAGATGCTATTTTGAGAAGTAAATTGTATTGGATTTAATTATCCATTTTGTAGTCAGTGAGACTCTTCTATTGAGCAGTGAGCTCTAGGTTGTTGGCCTTCCTACATGTGCATGCCCATGTTGTAAGTAATATTTATTCATATTGGCCAATGAGTAAATATTGTGGGTCACAAATCCCACCGAGGTTTTCCCACATCGGGTTTCCTTGCCAAAATATTTTGTGTTATGGTATGCATTTATGTTGTCTCTTTTATTTCTCTTTACTATATTATTTCTTGTTTACCGGTACATTGATTTGGGTTGTAAAGTTATAAATAAGTTTAAATATTTCATAAACCAGTTAGACACTAATTCACCCTCCCCCCCCTCTCAGTGCCTTTGGGACTATCATTGAATCTATAATTGGTATCAGAGCCTGGTCCTCTATTTGCAAAAGCCTAACAGCATGAGGAAGATTTTGAAACCGGTACTGATGGAAAGTTTGAGAAAACAGTTGGAAGGAGCTCTTGAAGATTTTGATGCAGAAAAATTGAAGAATATTAAACTCGAAGATAATCTGAGGACTACTAAGGAATTCATTAAAGGACTTCAAGAGAACTTGGTTATAGCACAAAACAATAGAAAGGAACTTCATGAGAAAATGCAGAAACATGATGATGAAGAGGAAACTCTTAGTGATATTGCAGATAAATTGAGGCAAGATAACACTAACATGAGGAATGAAATGCAAAATTTAACCATGAGGTTGTGTAAGGATATTGAAGACAGAAAGACGAATGAAGAAGACTTGACTAGAAGACTTAATGATGGAGCAAATGAAAATTTGAGACTTTGTCATGAGAATGATATGCTAAAGATAGATCCGATTCACATGCAACATGATAAAGAGGAGCTTAGGAGACAAATTGGCATTCTAGAAAATGAGTTGATCATTGAAAATGAACACAAAGACAAATTCAAGAAAATTTTAGAAAGACTTGATGACATGCTGAAAAGACAAAAACCTGATGGAGATACAATTGGACTTGGATTTGAACATGGAGAAAGTTTTGGGACTACACATAATCAAGATCACAGTAAACCAGTAAGACAACCTAATGCTTATAAATTTAATGGGAAATGTTTCAATTGCAACAAATTTGGTCATAGAGAAAATCAGTGCAGATTTAGAAATAATTAGAATACAAACTTACCCATTGGTCAATGTTCCAAATGCAACAAAGTTGGTCACAATTCAGAAAATTGTAGAATGAATGTGAAATGCTATGTTTGTGGTAGATTTGGACATTTATTTAATCAATCCAGAACACAAACTGGTCACAGATATGAAAAAGCTATTCAAAGGAATAATGTATGTAACAAGATTGGGCATATTACAAAATTTTGTAGAAGGAAGACTATACCGGTGAACAATAAAGGATCTCATGAGAAGGGAAAAGAAAAGGTAAATGAAATAAAGCAAGAATATTCAAAACAATGGATTAAGAAAAAAGATCAGAGAGTTGATGAATCTATCTCTGCACTAGTAGAACAGAGTAACCCTCCACCGGTAGGAGATTCTTCATCTAACTAAGGAATAATCCATAGGGGGTATGGCAGCAAGTTGAAAATCATGCATTCTACCCTCGGTTGATGGTAAGAAGATGCATTTCTTCATTATCGGCAGATGTGTTAAGATTTCACTTAACCAGCAAGCATTAAATGCGGTTTTTGAAGAGCTTTTTGGTTATAAAGCATTAGAAAACCCTCATTTCAATCCACCAAGCATTCAAGCATTCAAAGAGCACGAAATTGAGAAAAGGCATCCAAAGGCGAAGCAGCAAGGTATTTTCAGGCATTCAAGATTTCAAGCAAGAGGTATTTATCTTTTGAAATGCCAGCTTCATCTTCTGCACTTGAGTTTATTGCAAACCCTACTGTGGTAGAAAACATTAAGCGCCCTAGGCCCGTGTTTAAGATCATCCCTGAAATTTCCAAGAAAGATGATTCTATCGGAGCTTTTTCAAAAATTCCAAAGGGAGTCGCTTTTGCTGAAGACCATAGAATCTACATTCACTACAACATAGAAAATTTAGGGACTGATGATTTGAAAAACATGTGCAATAATGTTATTACTGATGAACAAGGTTTGGTTAAACCGGAGCACAAGATTGTAGGAGACTTAGGATTTTTTGAAATACTCAACATACCTGAATTTCCGAAGGAGGTAGTTCATCTTGTACTAAGCACAGTTCATGGAGAATTTATGTGGCTTGATTCAGTTTTTAAAATCTCATAGGAAGCAATCAAGGGAGTTACTAGTTTACCCTCAACCGGTAGTAGGACCAACAAAACTAAGAAGATACCTAGCAAGGGTGTTATGGATTTAACTGAAGCTACATCTAACAACAGATCTCTTAGGGTTAATGACATTATTGATGCAAATGTGAGATATGTGAGCATGGTACTTGGCTATAGAGTAACTCATACAAATAGATTAAACTCTATTTCCAACTTATGTAATCATAGTGCATATGAGATGGTCAAGAACAATGGTAGGATTGATATCTGTGAATGGCTTAAGGATGAACTAATTGATAACCTGAAGAAGATTAAGGGTGACAAGAAGGGGACATTTCATTTTGGCAACTTACTTGTGTGTTTAATGTTTTACTTCACCAAAGAGATACCCGACATTGGTCATAAGGACTTTGGTTATGACATCTCGGTAGGCAAGCAAATCATGGAAGCTATCACCGATATGGGCTCTAACAGTGACAACATTATAGCAGACTACTTCAAAAACTTTCAAACTAAGATGAGAGCTAGAGAAAGGTTACCACAGAGCATAGTAGATAAGTATGATAAGCAAATCTACTTTGTAATCAAAAAGATGAAACATGGATGGAAGTTGTTACTCCTAGAACTATTTGGATAACAAAAATAGGTTATGAAGTTGACATGAATATTCTTGAAGCATATGCTAAAACACTCCTTGATGCACCTAAAGAACCATCTGAAGAAATTTTTGGTAATGTTGAGACCATTGAGAGTGTTGTTTTGATGCAGAAGCAGAGAAAAAGGAGAGAAAATTTTGTCAGAGATGCATCCAATATGGCTAAGGAGATTAAGGAAAATGTACTGAACTTAAGTGGTATATCTTCTAGTGAACTGGAAGGACTAAAACTGGAAGCTCATGTTTCACCGATTGTCACATTTTTGGACACAGACAATGGAAAAGCAGCTGAGTTCAAAAGAGTAGAGAGGAAGAAGAGAAAACCCTCACCAGTACCTTCTCCTTCACCTAAAAAGGCAAGGACATTAAGGAAAAAGCAGCAGGTTGTAAGGGATCCTAAGAAGAAGTTAAGACCAAAAAATAAACAAAAAACTAACACACCAGATACCCTTACACTGGAGGAACTGGTAAATGAGATAACACAAGATGGAAATCTTTGCAATGTAAATAAATTGTATCATTCATTCAAAGATTATGACAAGGACATAATAGAGGCTAGTATTATTTTGCATTTAGACATCTATAAGAAGGTTTTGATTAAAGTTGTAGATGATCTGTCGAATGACTTATATTTAAGGTTAGAAGCTAAAAGAATGTCAGTGATGGAACTAGATAAAAAGTTAAAGGTTGAAGCATTATTGGCAGTACATCCTATAAATTTTAAAGAGGAAATTGATGAGCTAATTTCTGAAGCAAACCGGTCAATTTTTGTGAGTGGACACCGACAAGCTAGCCTGATGACTGGGAGACTAAAAGAGATTGTTGATGAAACTGCGGACAAATGGGACATATTTTTTGTTGAAAAAGAAAAGAAAGAGGAAAGGGAGAGACAGAAAATGGACAAATCTTTTGCTAAGGTATACCAGAAGGACAAAGGGAAAAGAAAAGTTGGTAGTATACCTGTTATAAAGGTAATAGATAACATTGCTCCACCAACATAGGATACTCCACCAATAACTTCTAAGACACCGGTACATACAGACAATCAACTGGTTAAGGCAACTAAAGAAGTTACTCATGATGACACTAACCCTGATTCTAAAATTATTTTCACCATGAATGTAGATACATGAGATGTTAACATTGTTGTAGATAAAGAGACTACAGAGGATAAGGTAGATGATGCTAAGATCAGTGAGATCTCTGAGTCACCAGCACAAACTATTGACTCTCATAACACTGAGATACCGGCACAAGCTAAGCAACCAGAGACTGAGAAACTGACAGATGATAAGGTAACTAACGCAGAGAAACCGAAATGAGAGAAACTGGCAGTTGAAGAAGTACTTATAGAGACTGAAAAACCAAAAGAAGCAGAGGTAATTACATAGACAGAGAAACCAGTTGAAAATGTAAATAAAGAGGAGGCAATCGATGGAAATAAGGAAGAAATAGTGAAGGTAATTGGGCAAGTATTTGTTAAAAGGAAATCTAATGCAAAACCAAGCACATCTATAGGAGAATTCAAACCCACTAATGTAATAGATGTTCTATTGGATTCTATTAAGAGGATAATAGATTGCAATGTCTTAGCATTTAAGGCTATTGATGACACATTACCTATCTTGAAGATGATTGCACCAACCTGTAAGATAGATCACATTGAGGACTTATTAGGTAAATTGGACACATTGTCCAAATTTATTATTGAGAACATTATAACTATAGATAAGGTGAATGAGGATACTATAAAGGAAAGAGTAGATAAAGAGAAAGGTGAATTCTTTGAGAAAACCATCAAAGACTATATGGAGCACATGGATTCGCTATTATCAGCACTTAACAATTTTGGAATATAAGAAACTATATAGAGAAGCTTGCAAGCCTCACCACCTAACTGAAGATATTGATGAGGAAATTAAGAAGACACATAAATAAATAGATGATATTGTGGATAATATGGTAGGTTCTTCAGGACTTATCTTAGTTTTTTAGCAAGAAATGACAGTTTTTGAGGAGAAGTTGGAGAAACTTGAGAAAGAGAAAGCAAGAATAAGGTTAAAGGCTTGGGAACTGAAAAGAAAACTTAGTCCAAGATTGGACAGTCTTATCACTTAGTGGGTTGAGCTATCAAAGGCATCAATTCAAGGAGAATGATCACTGGAGCAGTAGATGCACTATCTGACCAGCTTGATCCCGCAAACAAAGACCATTCTTTCTGACAATAACAAATTCATGCAGATCCTGAATCTAATTTTAGCAGACATTTTTCAACTTGTACAAAACTGATTACGGGCTATGAGGTAGCAATTTTATATTCTTTGATTCTTTTTTACATCCTTTGCCATTGATGTCAAAGGGGGAGTAGTATGGAGAAAAATAATGCATAGATGAGATCAATTGCTCAGGGGGAGCACACTCTTTTTGGGATCAAATTTTGGACTTCATTTTTGGATAACAGTTTTGGATTTTTCTCATGAGTGTTACCATCAATGCCAAAGGGAGAGATTGTTGGCATTCTACACTCTATGAGAGTATGGTTGATGTTGTCATTGATGGCAACCAACTGGTAACAAGTTTCTACACAGGCACCAACATCGCAGACATCATACACCGGCAGGCACCGGCACCAACAGACATATTCACCGGCATCTAGATTACACCAGCAATGAAGTATACTAGCTCTCAAACGGACATGAGACAAAGTTTTGTTTGTATGAATTGTATTGTAAATGTAATTAATTATTTGTAAGCTGACATGATGTATTGTAAAGACTCATATATGTATGAGATATTATAGATCATTTTGTATGATGAAGGATATGATAGATTGTTATTATTGGTATATGTAAAGACAGTGAAAGGTTTTTGGTTAAGGTATCTGATTGAGCTTAAACCGCTACTGAACTAGGCATTAGAGATGTTATTTTGAGTAGTACATTGTATTGGATTTAATTATCCATTTTGTAGTCAGTGAGACTCTTCTATTGAGCAATGAGCTCTAGGCTTTTGGCCTTCCTGCATGTGCAAGCCCATGTTGTAAGTAATATTTATTCATATTGGCTAGTGAGTAAATATTGTGGGTCACAAATCCCACCGAGTTTCTTCCCACATCGGGTTTTCTCACCAAAATATTCTATGTTATGGTATGCATTTATGTTGCCTCTGTTATTTCTCTTTACTGCATTATTTCTTGTTTACCAGTACATTAATTTGGGTTGCAAAGTTATAAATACGTTTAAATATTTCATAAACCAGTTAGACATTGATTCACCACCCCCCCCTCTCAGTTCCTTTGGGACTGACATTGAATCTAATTGGATCTATACCATTAACTCCACCGGTAGAACAAATTATTCCTCCACCAGCAGGAAATTCCATTAGAAACTGAGGCATGAGCCTTAGGGGTTGGAAAAGTTATTGCTAAATTTTGCATATTACCCTGGAAGAGATCTAAGGAGATTTGGAAAGAGATCTAGAGAATTTTGTTTATCATCGATGAAGGTTCACCCAGCACATAAGTATGAAACCAACATCTATAGGGTTGTTGGTGAAGCATTTATTATAGAAAATTAGGGTTTTATTCACTAATAAAAGAGGGTAAGTGAATTCATTTTCACTCACCAATTATTCAAGCATTCAGAGAAAAGTAAAGGTGAGTCAAGAGCGAGTAGAAGCATTGTGAAAACCTTTCGAGCAGTTATCAATCTTTCACCAGCACTTAGTTTCAGGTATTTTTTGACATGGCATCTAGATCTTCAGCTCCTACTTTTATTGGAAATCCCACCATTGTCGAAGTCAAGGATAGGTTAAGGCTAGTATTTAAGGAGGTTCCTGAAATTGCTAAAAAGGAAGACTCTGCAAGAGCATTCTATAGGGTTCCTGATGGCGTAATGTATGTCAAAGATGTGAGGGCATACATTCACTGCACCCTTGAGGATTTTGGCATTGAAGACATCAAAATCATGTATCAATCCGTGATACTGGGAGACTCTGGAACCATCAAACTGGAATTCAAAGCAATTGAGGATCTAGGGTTAACCGGTATTCTGTACATACCAAAATTCAAGGATGAGGTGATTAGATACGTTCTGAGTAGGGTTCACAATGAATTTATTTGGCTAGATAGGCCTTACATGATCATGAAGGAGGCAATTCAAGTTGTCACCGGCTTACTGAGGGTCGAACATTAACTTGGTAAGAAAATTTCTGACACAGAGGTCAAAAAACTCACTGACCTGCTACACCTGATAGCAGATCAATGAGGATAAGCATAATCACTGACACGGATATAATGTTTGCAATCATGATCAGAGGTTACATGGTGACTCAATCCAACCGATTGAATTTTGTTGCTAGTTCATGCATTCATGCCGCATATCAGATGCTGAGGAATAATGTGAAATATGATTTATGTGAGTGGATGAGGAATGAGTTGATATTAATATTAGATTCAATGACAGTCCCAAATACACTGAGAGGGGGGGTGAATTAGTGTATAACCTGTTAGTGTTATATTTGAACTTATTTATAAATTTGCAACACAAAACAATGTACCGGTAAACAATAAATAATGTAGGAAAGAGAAATAATAGAGACAGCATAAATGTACACCATAACACAAGATATTCTAATGAGGAAACCCGATGTGGGAAAAACCTCAGTGGGATTTGTGACCCGTAATATTTACTCACTGGCCAATATGAATAAATACTACTTACGATAGGGGCCTACACATGCAAGAAGGCCAACTGCTTGGAGCGCACTGCTCAAAAGAGTCTCACTGACTACAAAATGGATAATTAAATCCAATACAATGTGTAGTCACATAAATCTGTCCATTTTAATTAAATGAATATTTTGTATTTATTTGATTAAAAATCCACTAGCCATCAATTAATTAAATTAATGTTTTCATCCCCAAACATTCTTCTATTAATTAAATAAATTATTCAATTTATTTTAATTAATTCATTAAATCAAATTCCCATCAATTAAATAAATAAAATCAATTTATTTAATTAAATCCCCCTTTTCCTCTTTTAAATAAATTAACATTTATTTAAATCATTTTAAAACCCCCCCCACTTGCATTTTCCTACAAATGCAACTTGCACACATTTATTGAAATAAATGAATTTTTATTTTAATAAAATCCTATTTTCCCTCACCCACCAAATCCACTTGCAAAATCTAATCCCCTTCTAGATTCTTCTAACCCCTTCCTGATTAGCCTAATCCATCCCCTAATTATTGTCACATTCCTAAGCAAAATGGAGTCACTTCTCAAAGACTCCAAAGTCTTTGAAAAGCATTTAATGCTTTGTGTGTTCAACCAATTAACCCCCCAAAGTCTTCCAAGACCACTAATGGCTCTTACATGACCATTTATGTCTCTTACATAACCATTTATGGTTATTTCAAACTTGTCTCCCCAAACATTTATTGTTTTGACCATATTCATCCATTTCACATTTGCACAAGAGTTTATCCATTAAATAAAAGCTTTATTCTTTGAATAAAGAGTTTATTCATTCAACCAACCTTGACTCTAAAATCCCAGAGTCATGTCAAGCATTTAATGCTTATTCCCTCTCCTCTCAACCTATCTCACATTGACACTTGTCATCCTGGGATTGGGTTGAAAGCCCTCACATGGATTTGAAATCATTCAATCCTGACCCTTGTTGAGATTACTCAATCTCAACCATCCATTGCTCCATTTTTCCTATAAATAGAGCTCATTCCTTCATAATCCAGATCCTGAAAACTTGTAAGCATTTAGACTATAGCCATTTTAGAGAGCATTTAGCATAGCATAACTAAAGATTGTCTTTTGGTTAAAACACATCATTTTAGCATTAAAATAGCTTTTTATTTCATGTTTAGAGCTATTCTACAATCTCAATCCTCCATAAGCATCCATAGTGCAAAAAGCTGCTGAGAGCTACACTATTTTGGAACTTGGAGAGGAGAGGAACAAGGGAGAAGAAGCTAAGGCCATGCTAAGAGGCAGTTGGAGATGTCTCATGATCATTTGTTCTATTTATTAGATATATTTAGCATGTCTCTTTTAGTGTCTCCTTTGGAATGCCTTCATGTGTTTGGTTTTTGATTAACTAACTCTAACATCTTGTGATTTTGTGTTCTTTGATCTTAGACTAACAATTGTGCCATTTAGGAGGGCATCATTTGGTGAACCCGACGTGAATCGAACACGCAACCTTCTGATTGTTGTTTTTGAAAATTAACATTTTTGCTTGTTGAAACTGCCACACAGGTCGCGCTTCGGCGCTATTGAACACGTTCTAGCGCTATTGAAACATTTTCTTTTAGCGCTATTGTCCATATAATAGCGCTAATGAAAAAGTTTTAGCGCTATTGATTCCATTCTGGCGCCTTTGTCACAGTTCTAGCGCTATTGCAACTATTTTAGCGCTTTTGACTTTCCGGATTTTTCTATTATTTCAGCGCTACTGTGTAAAATAGCGCTTCTGCGACCGCAGACTAGCGCTATTGTATTAATTAGCGCTTTTGTAAAAAAAAGCAGAATAGCGCTATTGCGACAGAGTGTTGTCCAATTCGCTTTGTAACCCAAAATCAGCATTTAGGCTTGTGTAAGCCCACACTAACGCTTTGACTATTGACCAGGTGCAGGTTCTAATCTTTTTGTGTGCAGGGAAAGGAGTTAGTAGATGCTCTAAAAAAATCTTTCTTTTTACTTTCTTTAAAAAGTTGGCTAAAAAGAATTCATTTTTCCCTTATTGCATAAGTTAAAATAAACCTCACATCTCATTTTGGAGTGCATAAAATGAACCTCAAATTTGTTTTTGGTGCTTAAAACAAATTCATCTTTCTTTATTTGCAAGGTAAAAAGAACAACAAAATTCAAACATTTGTTTTCTTGCAAGTTAGGAAACACACTTTATTTGGTGCTTAAAACCAAACAATTCCATTTTCTTGCATCAAATCTAAAAATCACAAGCCACACTTCAAATTTTGGTGCAAATAAAATACACAATCCACTTGTCTTCATTTTGGCAAAAACAAATTTTCCTTCATGCAATCGTGTTTTTCATTAAGTTGACCAGGACTTTCAACTTCTAGATTACAAAACATATTGCTTTGAAGTTAAAAAGAACACCATGGCTGTTGGAGCAACATCTCCAAATAGTTAGATCACATTTGCAAATGCTGGATTAAAAGGAACAAGTGTTTTACGTGTTTGGCACGCTTGTGCACAAAAAGTCAGTCGAGTGGTCCTACTTCTAACACACACTATCCTCTCCCTTGGCTCTCGTGGTCCTAGGTGCAAGAGAAAAGTGTTAGTAACGCTCAAAATTTTATCTTTTTAAGAGAGGCCTGCCAAGGGATCGATACTCTTGGGAACGACCTCGAGCGGTAAATCCTTCGAGCCGCTATAGAAATCAGGTGAGAGCGAAAGCTGTAGCCTTGGGTATAGCTGTTCCTACAGCGTAACTGGCCGAAAGGACAAATGGGCCCCACCACCAGTTACAAGGCTCTTAAGTGAGTCACTGCAGAATGAACTTATGTCCAAAGCCATCGAACATGACTAAACACTTTTAAGTAGTAGCCCACCTGTTCTATTGATTGAGAATATTTGAGGTATAATTTAGTGCAAGAGCATAGAAGGTTTTGCTCCCAAGATACTCACCATACATATTTCCTTGAGTAGAAACATAGCTTTTTGAAAAGTCACTTGTGGCTTGATAAAAGTGGTGACTCCCCCATCATAGGGATCATCTATTTGTTATGCTCGTGCAAGACTTAGTATATCACATCCTTACCTGCCACGGCGGGATTCATAAGGTATGTAGTACCAAAGTCAAAGAAATATCAAGATGTGGGCTAAATTTATCACAACTGGCCATTTGACCATAGGGATAAAGAGTGTTTGAAGTGTGTTCGTTTTACAGACCTAGAGCAAATTGAGCCGACTTCAGGCTTTGGAATTACACCTTAAAATAAATCAAAAGGAAGGGTCAAAAACAAGTCCAAGGATTGGGTTAATCTAGACCCATACTCATTTGTGCCTTTTAGGCAACATTCTTGTGTTTGTGTGCTTGCTTTGTTTTCTTGTCAAAGAAAAAATCAGAAAATCAATCCCAAAAACAAAGTATTCATCCAACATCTGTCAACACAACCAAAAATACCAAAAACAAAGTGCAAATAAACAAAAAGTCAAAAATTTATGACCATTCTTCACATCTTACGAAAGAATAAGTGTCATCAGAGTATCACCTTGAAAAAGAGACCATTAAGCTCAAAGGCTTTAATCAAAAGGAGGAAATTCTTCTATCTCAATAGATAAATCTTTGTCTCACATAGAGTCTTTCTACATCGCATGCGTCTATACCTTCAAGGTAAAACAAACGAGTTTGATTCAGAATCATTGAACCGCAGAGCTTTTATGCAATATAGAGCTCTAAGTTATCACAAAAATCAAGGAGGAAAGATTAACCCCAAATTCTTCCCAAACATTTGTATCACCTACAACACAGCTCGAGAAGTGCCACCAACACCCGAAAGGGAAGAGATAGAGTTTGTCCCATTTGTGACACAAAGTTTTTATTGAAGTTGAAAACAAAACATCCATCATCTTACTCATACATTATCATTCCATCATCAATCCATCCCAAAACTTTCAAAACATTCAGAGGTTCTTATCCCAAGATCCCTTTTTAGACATTGCTTGAATCAAAGACATCACATCACTTTTTAGATTGTTTCTACATCTAGGATAAGCTCATCCTAAGAGACACATCTACGTAGGTTAAAACTAGTTCATGAGTGAATCCTCTCATTGCTAGGTAGTCAAAATCTGTAACACATCTCAGATTTCTCTACACCTTATCACATCCAAACTTATCAAACAAACAAGCAATTCAAAGAAAGGAATTTCGGTTACATCTACCTTAAAAGTGCTAGAGATCCCCATACAACACAAATCACCAACCAATCAATCTTGCATTTCATCACCACTCATCATCATCTTCAAATCAACTTCAAACAAAACTTGTAAACAAAATGGCTCAAACCCGATCACGATCAAGGCAACGAGAAATAGAAATTGAGGAAGAAGAGGACAACCTCAATGAATTTCAAGAAGCACTTGGAGGAACTGGGAATGATGAAAACCCAAGTACACCCACTCCTTCAACAATCGAAAGGGTTCAGCATAACCCTCATTTTAACAGATTATTCGATGAAATACTAAGGAGCAATGCGGATGCTCACTTTTTAAGACTCGCTCAAGAAGGAGCCAAACTCCCCTCAGACTTTGATCTTGCCCAATTAAGACAAGCATCAGAAAGACAAAGTCGCCATGAGGAGGAAAGGCGTAGAGATCACATCAGATATAACATCCCTCGAGGTAACCCACCACCTCCTCCTCCAAATGAAATAGAGATGTTGCGGCAACAAGTTGAGAATCTCGCCCAACAACTTCATAGTGGTGTTAAGACCAATCAATTCTCACTCAACGACATCTATCCCTATCCGTTTGATAGGAATCTTTATATGCCACCTTTTCCACACGGGTTCGAAACACCAAAATTTGAAAAATATAGAGGAAAGGGAGATCCCCGCGATCATGTCCGAGAATTTCATTCCGCTTGCCTTGAAGTGGCTTATGAGGACACATACTTAATGCGCCTTTTTCCCCAAAGCTTGGGAGGAACAACCACATCATGGTTTTCCCGACTACCAGGTGGCATAAGAACATTTGAGGAACTCATCCAGAAGTTCCTATCTCATTACTCTTATAATATTGAACGCGACATCACCATGGCTGATCTATGCAACACCAAACAAAAACCAGGTGAATTATTCTCAGTATTCCTGCAACGATGGCGTCAAATGTCTAGCAGACGTTCTCTTCAGTTACCTGAACGAGAACTAGTGGAAATTTTCATTTCCAACTTAAACGAAGAAATGGAATTTCACCTGGATGTCAAAGATACAGATTCTTTTAACGATATGATCACCAAGGGTATAAAATGTGAACGGGAACTCATCAAAAAAGGACTCATCAAAATCTTTAATGAACCCAAAGATGGTCCTCGCCCGCGCTTCAATAGCGATAAACCGAACTTCTGGAACAAGAATAAGAATATCGTCAATGATGGGGTTGTGGATGCTCGGACTGTCCAAAATGCACAACCTGTGGTTCGGTTTGCAGGACAAAATCCTCCACCTCAAAATAACATAAATGTTCTTCCTAATCAAGGTCGCATCACATCTCAAGATGAACCAAGACCTCGTCCACAAAAACAAAAACGCACATACACTCCCTTAGGGGAACCCATTGAAACAGTGATGCGACAACTCATTTCTCAGAATTTGATCACTCTACCTAAGCTATCCAACTATGAACCTCAGGTCAAACCAGCGTGGTGGCGAGATACTGAACACTGTGAGTTCCATCAAGGAAGAGGACATAAGACAAGTAATTGTCATCGATTGAAAGATCTCATTCAGGATCTTATTGACCGAGGAGAAATTGAAATTGAAGGACATGACCCAAAAACAACCAATAATGATCATCAGATGTTCAAGAATCCACTTCCATCGCAAGATCAAAGGGGTCCTTCCACTTCCAGACGAGGTCCTGATACCACTGATTATACGCAGGCTGCGTATAATTACACTGTCAATCACCTGTATGATGCCAGCGAACAAATTGCAACTATCACCTTCAAAAATCCCACCTCAAATTGCAATGTTGTTACACGTCGTGGCAAGGTCACCATCAAGGCAGCTCCACAAGGCACCACCTCCATCCCAAAGCAGTACAATCTTGTGGAACAATTAGACAAAACCCCTGCACTTATATCCATCTTGGAGCTTTTGCGTCTGTCACCCTCTCATAAAAAAATCTTGGATCAAGCACTCCAAGAGGCGTCAGTCCCTGCAAACCTGAACACGGACCAATTTCAAGCCATGGTTGGAAGTCTAAAGTCATCACCTTGTCTCACTTTTTCCGAAAGTGATAACTCTTCCTTCCAGCAACCTCATAACGCCTCACTCCACATTGAAGGCTTTGTCAACCAACACAGAATCAAGCGAGTCTTGATAGATAATGGAGCAGGCCTAAACATTTGCACACTACAGTTGGTCACAGCATTGGGATATGCAATAGAGTCAGTGGATCCTCGTAAGAAGATCACCATCAAGGCCTATGATGATGCAGAACGTTCATCTAAAGGAGCTGTGGTACTACCAATCCGAGTAGGCCCCGTGGTAAAGCACATCACTTGTCAGGTTCTGGACCTTCCTCTGCCATATAATCTATTATTAGGGAGACCTTGGATACATGCCATGCAAGCTGTTCCATCTACCTACCATCAATGTATCAAGTTCCCACATAATGGTGCAGAGATCACAATCCTGGGTGATGCAAATCCTTTTGCTTTTTGCCATAATATCAGCCATCAACCAGAGATTACTGTTCCTAATAATAGGGAAGCCATTTCCTCCACATCATATGTAAATCCCGCCTCTCTTGCCAGTTCGAACACCCCTATACCCAAGCAAGAAAAGCTTAAGATGAAAGTTGCAGAGGAAGGTCCTGGAGAATACAACTTGAGTCAGCTCTTTTGTGTGGGACAAATGCCCACTTCTCCAAGAACACATGGTAAACCACAACAGTTGCTCCAGCAACCACTAATCACGCCAGCATGTGCCTTAACGCCTTTCATCCTTGGAAAGAGTCAAGAGGAAGAAACACAAGATGAGGACCTAGCGGACTGGATCTATAAGGATCCCATCACCACTGACATACCGCGAGTTACACTTCCTACGGAACAATATGGCAAAGGCCTCCTCATTATGCAAAGAATGGGATATGATGGTCAGAGTGCTTTGGGATACTGCAAACAAGGACGACATGAACCATTGCTGCCAGAGTTTAAGACCAAAGGTAATACAGGCCTAGGCTTTGAAAAAGAGATCCTTCCTAAACTCAAATTCAAAGGAAAACCCAGCAAACCATTTTGCCCACCTACTGCAAAGAGGACACCTTTCATAATCAAAGCACCATCAAACACTATCCCCACTGCCCCATCGAGGCTCACAAACCCACCACAACCATCTACAATGCCAATCATCCCACCAAATGAACCAGTAATACCACCAGCAGTACCATTAGCAGTAGCAACTGCATCAAAACCCGCCACGACATCTATGGCACCAGCAGTTCCTGCAGAAACCACTGAGTCACCATTGCCGATACTTCCAATAACAAATCCTTTAAACCCCATCACGGTTCCTGCAGCATCGATCACCACAAAAGTACATAAACCAATCACACCTGCAGTATTTAACTCCAAAGACGTCCCAGTATGGTATAGCAATCGGATGCTGGAAAGTGATTCAGAGACTGACTCACATGAGTGGGAATTCGATTCAGTGCAACTTAACACTTCAGATGAGGAATACACATCACCACCTCCACCACGCAAAGACATCCCTGTTTACGGAGAAGCACAGATAAAGACCACTTGGGTACCTGAGCTGGAAACATCTTCCACAGACCCTACGTCTCATCCTATGCCTGATTCTAACAGGGAGAGTACTATCAACGACCTTCACCACACCGTCTTAACCCTCACTGATACATCACCCGCACTTAATCTAATCGATGAAGTAATGCCTATTATACACCCTGAACTCATCGAATGGAACCAACCAAATCCCCCATGTCTTGACCTCTTCCAGAATGATGAGGCTATCATTGACTTTTTAGAATTACGGGATAATCTACCAAGCGGGGATCACAAAGCTGGATTCGCCATTCAACTTAATAGCGCAGCATACTTCGGGGCGGATGCCAAACCCTTCAGCTGCAAAAATATAACAATAAAACATGGATCTTCTAGTGAAAACCACACTGTGGCACTGTTTGATCCAACAAAAGTAAAAAGAAAGAGCGTATCCAACGGTGAAAACCTCTCTGAGGCGCCTGAGGATGAAGGGTTTGACATTCTTCCTGCTAGTACACAACAGGAACGATCGACGATTCTCATTGAGGAGACTAAAGAATACAATGTGGGGACTCCTGAAAACCCTCATATCATACATCTGGCATCTCTTCTCACTCCAGAGGAACAACCTCAATTTATAGAGTTCTTCCAGAAGCGTCAGATCAACTTTGCATGGTCATATGCAGACATGCCTGGGCTTGATCCTGATTTAGTCATGCATCATCTCACAGTAGCAGAAGGAGCCAAACCTGTTAAGCAGAAGCTTCGTAAGATGCATCCCCAGATTGCAGTGCTAGTCAAAACAGAACTCAAGAAACTTCTAGATGTTGGTTTCATTAGGCCAATTGATTATGCAGAATGGATCTCCAATATTGTGCCAGTCGGCAAACCAAAAGGGGGCATCCGCATTTGTACAGACTTCAGAGATCTGAATAAGGCATGTCCTAAGGATGACTTTCCCCTACCAAATATCGACATCATAGTGGATTTGATAGCAGGACATGCCATGCTTTCACTCATGGATGGCTTTTCAGGATATAATCAAATAAAGATCGCACCAGAGGATCAACATAAGACAGCCTTCACATGTCCATGGGGCACATACTGCTGGAATGTAATGCCTTTTGGTCTAAAGAATGCAGGAGCAACCTATCAAAGAGCAATGACCACCATCTTCCATGACATGATGCATACTATGATGGAAGATTATGTGGATGATTTACTAGCAAAATCACTTACTAAAGAGGGACATCTTCACATCTTAGATAAAATCTTTGATAGACTGGAACAATACCATGTTCGACTCAACCCAAAGAAATGTGTCTTCGGAGTGACCTCCGGGAAGCTTCTAGGATACATTGTCTCAAGCAAAGGTATTGAGGTCGATCCAGCAAAGGTTAAGGCAATCATGGACATGCCACCTCCAAAGAATATCAGCCAGCTAAGGACATTACAAGGACGGCTTCAATCCATCCGCAGGTTCATTGCACAATTAGCCGATAAGTGTCACCCATTCACACACCTGCTACACAAGAACATCCGCTTTCAGTGGGATGACAAATGCCAGCAAGCATTTCAGTCACTCAAAGACTATCTCATGAATCCACCATTGCTGATGCCACCAGATCCAAGTAGACCATTATTGCTCTATATCTCAGCAACAAGTACAGCATTGGGTGTACTACTGGCACAACATAATGCAGAAGGAAAAGAGTGTGCTATTTACTACATCTCTCGCACACTGGTTGGCTATGAACTCAATTACACACCTATTGAGCGAGCTTGCCTAGCAGTAATCTTAGCAGCCACTAAACTGAGGCACTATCTATTGACACACAAGGTGCAACTCATTGCAAAAATTGATCCACTCAAGTACTTACTCAGCAAAGCAGCATTGACAGGTCGTTTGGCCAAATGGGTGATGATTCTAAGTGAATTTGACATTGAGTATGTGGACCGTAAAGCTATCAAAGGTCAGGTTATTGCAGATCAGTTAGCCGATGCACCTCTCATAGGTGATCATCCTCTCATTTCCAATTTTCCAGATGAAGAGATATTCGTGATTACAGAAGCACAGTCATAGAAACTATATTTTGATGGTTCATACACTAGGCACGGCTCGGGGGCAGGTATTCTATTTATCACACCTCAAGGTGATAGCATCCTGAAGTCTTACAGGCTCACATTTCCATGCACAAATAACATAGCAGAGTATGAGGCCTTGATCACAGGACTCAGATTAGCCATACAATGGAAATTAAAAGAATTGCAAGTATATGGCGATTCCCAACTAGTCATTCGACAAGCAACAGATGAGTATCAGACCAAAGATGATAAACTCATGCCATACAAGCAAATGGTGGACAATCTAAAGACATCATTTACTACTATCACTTTTGAGCAGATACCAAGAGATCAGAATCGAGCTGCTGACGCTATGGCTACTATCGCATCTCTCCTAGATCTTCCACAGAATTCAACACGCTACGAGTTCTTGGTAGAACAGCTTTGGATTACCGCTTATGATATCCCCGAATCTGAAATGATATGTCGCCTTGTCGGTTCTGAATCCCCATGGTACGGTGAGTTCTACACCTATCTCCGCGATCACACCCTTCCTCCCAACCAATCGAATAACCAACGAAAAACCTTCATTCGCCAAACTGTTCGATATACCATTATTGCCGAAACCCTATACCAACGCGGTCTTGATGGTACTCTCCTTCGATGTCTAGAACAAGGTGAGATAACAAAGGCTTTGGAAGAGGTACATGAAGGAATTTGTGGGACTCACTCAAGTGGTCCGTCACTCGCCAAGAAACTCCTGCGAGCTGGATATTATTGGCCATCTATGGAAAAGGATTCCTACTACTTTGTCAGGAAATGCAAGAAATGTCAAGTTCACGGCGACCTGATACATGCACCAGCACAAGAACTGCAACCAATCACAACACCATGGCCTTTTTGTCAATGGGGCCTTGACCTTGTGGGTAAGATTCATCCATCTTCATCCAATGGCCATAAATTCATTATTACCGCCACCGAATATTTCACCAAGTGGATCGAAGCTGTTCCACTTACCCAAGTCACCGGCAAGCAGATCGCCTCATTCATCCTCAACTACATCATCTGCCGGTATGGTGTACCCATGTCCATCGTCACAGATAACGGTCTTCCTTTCAAAAATCAGGATGTCCGTGAGCTTTGTGAGAAATTTCATATCCAACACCGCTTTTCCACTCCCTATTACCCACAAGGCAATGGTCAGGCCGAAGCATCCAATAAAAACATATTGAGGATCCTAAAGAAGACAGTCAATGATGTCGGTCGTGATTGGCATGTTCAATTGAATCCAGCATTATGGGCATATCGCACTAGCATTCGAACCCCTTCAGGTGCAACTCCTTATTCATTGGTCTATGGTGCTGAAGCTATCTTACCTATTGAGGTTGAGATACCATCCTTACGAGTTTCCTTGCATAATCTCATCGATGATGAAACCTACAGAGTATCCCGTCTTCAGGACTTAGAGTTACTTGATGAGAAACGACAAGCTGCATACAATCACCTCAAAGCCTATCAGCAGCGCATGAGTAGAAGCTACAATCACCGAGTTAGATCTCGTACATTTGAGGTAGGTGATCTTGTTCTTCGAGAAAATCCTCGCAACCAACCAAACAGAGAACATCAAGGCAAGTTTGAATCAAATTGGCTCGGCCCATATGTTGTCACTGCTGTGTTCGGGTCTGGGGCATATCAGTTGGCTACTTCAGAAGGAGAACCGCTCGCAGATCCAATCAATAGCATGCACCTCAAAAGGTTTTATACCTAAGGTATACAGAGCATCAGGCTCCCCTACATATCAGAAAATACCAAAAACATTCAGAAAATGTCCTGAAGAAAATACAAAAACATTCAAAAAAGTAAAGAAAAATCATGCATCCAAACGGTGAACAACCACTCCGGTGGCACCTTGGGTAAGTGCGATGGTGAAAACCTGGCAAACAGGCGCCACTCGTAAAGGCAATGGCTCCAGTATCTTTCAGGCTCGTTGCGATCACATTCATGCACACACACATCCATCCAAACTATGGCTTGTTATTTGATCTGCAATTAAGAAAGTACTCCACGCGTCTAGCATCCCACCTTTTCATAGTCCGGTCTACAAACTGGGGGCAATACCCTTACCCTAGTGATGGAAGTGGATTCTACATTGTCTTATACATCATTATGCTCTTCATTTAGGCAATCTTCAGAAAATATCAAAAACATTCAAAAATGACTCACAAAATCCAAAAACATTCAAAAACTATTACACAAAATCCAAAAACATCGAAAAACCCATCAAAAATCACACAAAAACATGGCAACACCTTGTACATATTCATCCGATCAGATGCAAAACAAACATTGACAAACTACTCACACAATGACCACTTATCACTCAACCAAAACAATCGACATCAACAATCCAAACCTGTCTTTAACCAAGGATGCATCCTTCCTTACCAAAACAAAGACAAGACGACGTTTTCTTTGACAAGAAAATTCTGTTAAGCTATCAAATACTTGGTTGATTCGTGAGTAATTCATTTGTTTATCTATATCGGGATCTTTCAGCATTGTTTTGTATCGTTTGCGCATTATTTTCGATGAAGTTCTGGGGCATGTACTAATGGTTTCTACGTGGGAAGTTCACTAAGCTACGTGATCTTATGCAAAATGCAGTCATAGATCACTACGGCTTGCTGACTACAGCATATACCTCGACCATATGAGCATGAGCCATTACCAAGGATCCATATTCTTTATTCTTTATGTATATATACTGTTTGGTTGCAGGTACAATGCTCATCCGTTGATTCCTCTTCCTCCAAATTGGATAAAGGTTTTATTTTCTTAGTACGGTATGTACTTGTCTCAGGATCTGATCAGCCTAAGATCAAGGAGGACGATCCAAGTCATGCATGAAAGGAAATAATCCTTGTCTGTTCCGCAAGCAATACTCTGGTCGACTTGACCCTTATATCAAGTCATTTGTATTAACTTGCTATATTAAAATCCATGAAAGAAATACTCAGGTCATCTTGAATCATTGTGTCAAGATGCTTGTATTCTCTTCCAACATTTTAAAGCTCAATGATGAAAATAGAGCACTATGGATCGTCATTTCACCTCATCTGTTTATATCTTGCATTCCGTTGCATATCACCCATCCATTCATTCATATGTAGGCTTTTACATGTAAAAATGATTAATAAAAGCTGGTCTTGGATACAATCACGACCGAGTACTCTGATACATCATCAATGCATTATGCAAAGTCTTAAAACAACCTTGCATAATCATATCATCCTTGCATATAGGTGCATCTTGCATTGCGACCATTCATGTCATTTTTAAACTTAAACATTGCATATAGTTCATTGTTGCCATTAGTTTTCATTAAACAAAATCATTTTCATCATTGCACCAATCATAAATAATTAGATTCATTCATGGGATCAAATTGTCTTTGATTGTTTTAAATCATTTACTAAACATTTCATCCAGTGTAAATTATCCATTATCATCTTATCAACTTATTATTACACACATCCATTTATCCATTTAGATACACAGTGCATTCATTCATTCATTAATAAGCATCTTATTATGTTCATTTTAGAATTCATTCACATTGCATTTATTATCATTACATTAAGGTGCAGTTATTATCCCCATTAGTTATCCTATCATCCCATTATCATTTGCACTTACCAACATATTTAAAACGCATTTAGAAACATTCATTTAGGCATTATCATATAAACATTTGTACTTTACATTTGTTTATTCATCTACATTCATTTTAATATCATCATATAAACACTTGTACCTTACATTTGTTTATTCATCTACATTCATTTTAATATCATCATATAAACATTTGTACTTTACCTTTTTGTTTATCAATATGCATTCACTTAACATTTTGTTTATCCATATTACATTCATCTAAACACATCTCGATGCATATCCATACATAAAATCATTCATCTAACCATTGCATTAACATCATCACATAAATCATCTCATCATTACATTGCAATAGGAAACATCATCAAATCCTGTTCATACATCAAAGCATGAGCACATATCATCCTGCATTCATATGTCAGTATCTCACATCATAACTCATCATAAAATCATATCAAACCTGCATTCATATGTCAGTATCTCACATCATAAATCATCATAAAAACATGCATAAAAGAAACATCTCATCAAATGCATCCATGAACACATATACCTCTAAGCAATAAATCATCATCATGCATAAAAGAAACACATCATCACATGCATATCATCACAAAATGGGATCTCCTCATATATATCATCTCATATATCAGAGTACAATGAAGTCTACAAAATCGGCTACCAAGAGCCATCCAAGATACAGTCCAAAACATAGACAATGATACAATACATGTATGCAAAAATGCTCTCTCAGATGCCGCTCTGGCCAGATGCTGTACCTGCACCCCCCCTACCTGCTCCACCGCTGGTACCGGCCCCACCTGATCCATCTCTCTGTGGAGGCCTCATCGAACCCCCACTCCCTCCTGCATCCCCTGATCTCTCCTGCCGTAAAGGACCCATCACTCCCCCACTGCTCTGCATCCTCTGTGATCGCTCGGATCTGGCCTGCCGCATCTGGGTATAGCTGAGAGCTCGCTGGCTAATCGGTACCACCTGGTCATATAACCCACGCCAGTACTCTATCTCCGCCTGTGCTCGCCGTATCTCTCTCATAATCTCCCCTGACGGCCCCTGCGCACCAGTCCGGACTCTCTCCTGCAGCTCCGCTAAACTCTCCACCACAGTATCTCTCTCCCGCAGCACCACTGTCAGCTCTGCCTCACGTGCAAATAGCTGCACATCTCTAGCTGCTACCTCCGCCTCTAATCTCTCTACCCGGGTCTGCAAATAACCTATCATGTGCTCCCGCAGATCCCCTGCACCACACTCCCCTATATCCATGGCTGCTGCACCTGTATCACCCCCTCCACTAGGTCCCTCCTCTGCACCACACTCCCCTGCACCACCCTCTCCTGCACCTGTATCCATCGGGATCTCTCTCTCCATCCCCCTCCCACTCAGCTGCACTCCTCCCTGCATCAACGGTCCCTGTGATATCTGCAGAGGTAGTCCCCCTCTCCCTCTCCGCTGTCTCGGCATCCCCATCCCTCCTCCACCTCCTCCACCACCACCACCTCCTCCTCCTCCTCCACCTCCTCCTCCTCCTCCACCACCACCTCCTCCTCGACCTCCTCCTCCCCGTCCTCGTCCCCTCTCATCCTCAAACGCTGGGATCGGCTCCGCTGGATCTGATATCCGTCGGATCGGGTGCGCCGCCCGATACTGGGTATACTCTGCTGTAACCCCTGCATCAACGACCCTCGGTCGTAGATCCCATGGCCTCGCCTGCAATGTCCGGAACTCTGCCAATGCCTGATCATACGGTAGCACTGGACCCCATGCATACCGCTCTCAAATCACTCGAGCATACTCTCCCGATCCGCTCGGCAGACCCTGCTGCCGTCCAAACTGCCTCATAACCCGTCCTGGCACCTGTCTCTCTACATGATAAGAGGTCCTCCCAATGAGGAATCGGGTCATGAAGACATAAGGTAGTGCCTCTGCATCATCCTCCCATGGCTCACACTCCAAGTATGGCCGCCAGATCACTGCATCTAGGTCATCTAATGCTCGCCTCCACCACTCTAGCTTCCCCAAGTGGGGCTGGCTCATCATACCACTATACATAAACATATAGGGCTGGTCCACGGCTCGGAATCTCAGACTCACTGGTAGATGCTCCCATGCCCACACATGCAGCAGCGTCATGCCTACTGCAAGCGAACCTCTCCCCCGGTACACTACCTCGTGTAACTCCTGGTACATGTGCGCTAGCACGCACGGCCCCCAGGCATATCGGGTCCCCTCTGTCACCATCATCTCAATCACCTGTCCCCATCCGACCGCCAATCCATGTGACCGCCTGTCTGGACACAGAAGCCCTCCCACGATCCCTGACAATACTGCTGGAAGGGGCTCATATAGTGCCGCTATATCCTCCCAGGCAATCAACCCATCATCAATGAATACGTCCTCATCAAAAATCCTCTGGCAAGACACTATCCCCCAGGATCGATCATACGTCACCAGCTGCCCTCGAATCGGAATCCGAAGAATACGCCACACGTCCTCCAAAGTCACCGTCATCTCGCCCCGAGCCAGATGGAACGTGCATGTCTCACTATGCCATCGCTCTGCTAAAGCTGTAATCAGGCCGTGATTCATCCGAATCACGGGCATATGCATCACCTCATAGAGCCCAGTAGCCGCAATACAATCTATCTCGATCTGAGTCAAACGATCTCGCAACCCCTGTGTCGCAGGGTGGCGCTCGCGTAACTGCAACACGCGTAGATCCTCCTGCACATAGACGTTCATCCAAACACCATCAGTTGTTTTGTTATCAAACTTTCTTAAGTTTAAACCTAGACTATCATCAGATACTTTGATCAAGTATCTTCGGGTCTCAACAGGTAAGCAATCATGGAAGCCTAGACTTCAACAGGCATTTATCCTAACTAATGACCTAAGTCTCATCGGGCTGCTATGGTTCAAAACAACTCCCACTTCACCTCACCATTCATCAATCGTTAGGCATCCGGAGTTTTATTTTGTCCGAAACTGGGGCATCTTGTATCCTAAAGCAAAAGCGCTATTTAACCTACAAAAGCGCTCATTCTGAACAATAGCGCTACAACAACATCAATAGCGCTCAAAAAGCCCAACAATAGCGCTATCAAAACAAATGCGCTAAAAAAGCTACACAATAGCGCTATTCAGGTCAATAGCGCTCAATTAGCTACACCATAGCGCTACAAAAACAAAGGCGCTAAAACCACTCTACAATAGCGCTATTACGAGACAATAGCGCTCAATTGACCCTACAGTAGCGCTAATTTATCAAAAGCGCTCAAACTTTCTTGCAAAAGCGCTAAATTCATGCAAAAGCACTAAAACTAGCCTACAAAAGCGCTATTGCGGCACAATAGCGCTAATTCATGGAGCAAAAGCGCTAAAAACCTAGTTCCAGCGCTCTTGCTCTGACTTGACTTGGACTTAGCTAAAAACATACCAAAAATGCATAAAAAGTGATTTTTCGAATTTGCGTACCGCTGGTCCATAGTCGGCTGGGCGCTGGTACCGGCGGACTTGCTCAAATCGGTGCTCGGTGATCGGAAACGGCATCGTCGCTCCTCCTTGCTCCTCCAAATGTCACTATCAGAGCTATAGTTTTCAACTGGTCGCGGTCACAAATGATCCTATTTTACCCCCTTTCACCCCATTTATACCCCCCGCCGTCACCATAACTTCGCCCCGCTCATCGTCGTGGTCCCCGTGAACTTCCCGAGCCCCCCATTTCTCCATGTTTCCCCCGATTTCTTCTATTTTTAACCAGTATACCTAACTTCTTCTCTTCTATCACCTCGCCAATTTTCATTCTTTTTCAAGAGATCGCCCGATTTTTCAAAAAATTTCGGCCCATCTCTCGAGGGGGCATACCACCCATTAAATTTACATTTTATGGGGCATTTCTTCACACCAGTTTTTCTTTCTTTGAAACGATGCGATAAACTGCACCGTCTCAAAGAGGGGCAAATGTAGTCACATAAATCTGTCCATTTTAATTAAATGAATATTTTGTATTTATTTGATTAAAAATCCACTAGCCATCAATTAATTAAATTAATGTTTTCATCCCCAAACATTCTTCTATTAATTAAATAAATTATTCAATTTATTTTAATTAATTCATTAAATCAAATTCCCATCAATTAAATAAATAAAATCAATTTATTTAATTAAATCCCCCTTTTCCTCTTTTAAATAAATTAACATTTATTTAAATCATTTTAAAACCCCCCCCACTTGCATTTTCCTACAAATGCAACTTGCACACATTTATTGAAATAAATGAATTTTTATTTTAATAAAATCCTATTTTCCCTCACCCACCAAATCCACTTGCAAAATCTAATCCCCTTCTAGATTCTTCTAACCCCTTCCTGATTAGCCTAATCCATCCCCTAATTATTGTCACATTCCTAAGCAAAATGGAGTCACTTCTCAAAGACTCCAAAGTCTTTGAAAAGCATTTAATGCTTTGTGTGTTCAACCAATTAACCCCCCAAAGTCTTCCAAGACCACTAATGGCTCTTACATGACCATTTATGTCTCTTACATAACCATTTATGGTTATTTCAAACTTGTCTCCCCAAACATTTATTGTTTTGACCATATTCATCCATTTCACATTTGCACAAGAGTTTATCCATTAAATAAAAGCTTTATTCTTTGAATAAAGAGTTTATTCATTCAACCAACCTTGACTCTAAAATCCCAGAGTCATGTCAGGCATTTAATGCTTATTCCCTCTCCTCTCAACCTATCTCACATTGACACTTGTCATCCTGGGATTGGGTTGAAAGCCCTCACATGGATTTGAAATCATTCAATCCTGACCCTTGTTGAGATTACTCAATCTCAACCATCCATTGCTCCATTTTTCCTATAAATAGAGCTCATTCCTTCATAATCCAGATCCTGAAAACTTGTAAGCATTTAGACTATAGCCATTTTAGAGAGCATTTAGCATAGCATAACTAAAGATTGTCTTTTGGTTAAAACACATCATTTTAGCATTAAAATAGCTTTTCATTTCATGTTTAGAGCTATTCTACAATCTCAATCCTCCATAAGCATCCATAGTGCAAAAAGCTGCTGAGAGCTACACTATTTTGGAACTTGGAGAGGAGAGGAACAAGGGAGAAGAAGCTAAGGCCATGCTAAGAGGCAGTTGGAGATGTCTCATGATCATTTGTTCTATTTATTAGATATATTTAGCATGTCTCTTTTAGTGTCTCCTTTGGAATGCCTTCATGTGTTTGGTTTTTGATTAACTAACTCTAACATCTTGTGATTTTGTGTTCTTTGATCTTAGACTAACAATTGTGCCATTTAGGAGGGCATCACAATGTACTACTCAAAATAGCATCTCTAATGCCTGGTTCAGTACCAATTTAAGCTCAGTCGGATACCTTAACCAAAACCTTTCGTTGTCTTTACATATACCAATAATAATCACCTATCCATTCCATTCTACATAATACAAAATGACCTATGAGATCTCATACATATATGAGTCTATTACAATACATTAAGTTGGCTTACAAATAATTAATTACATTTACAATTAAATTCATATAAGCAAAACTTTATCCCATGTCGGCCTGAGTGTCGGTATACTTCATTTCCGGTGTAATCTGGATGTCGGTGAAAGTGCCTATCGGTGTTGGTGCCTATCGGTGCATGATGTTTGTGAAGCCAGTGCATGTGTAGAAACTTGTTGCCGGTTGGTTGCCAGTTGGTTGCCATCAATGACAACATCAACTATTCTCATTAGAGTGTATAATGCCAACAATCTCCCCCTTTGGCATTGATGGCAACACTCATGAGAAAAATCCAAAACTGTTATCCAAAAATGAAATCCAAAAAAAAGTATGTTCCCCCTGAGCAAGTGATCTCCTTTGTGCATTTATTTTCTCCATACTACTCCCCCTTTGACATCAATGGCAAAGGATGTCAGAAAGAATCAAAGAATACAAAAATTCTACCTCATCACCTATAACCGGTTGGTTACAATTTGAAAAATGTCCGCCAAAATTAGATTAAGGCTCTACATGAATTTGTTGTTGTCTGAGAGAATGGTCTCAGTCTGCTGGATCATGTCGGTTAGATAGTGCATTTGTTGCTCCGGTGATCATTCTCCTTGAACAGTTGCCTTTGATACCTCAACCCCCTGAGTAATGAGACTGGCCAATTTTGGACCAAGTTTACTTTTGAGTTCCTAAGATTTTAACCTTTTCCTTGCTTTCTCTTTCTCAAGTTTCTCTAACTTCTCCTCAAAAACTGCCATTTCCTGCTCAAAAACTGAGATAAGTCTTGAAGAACCTATCAAATTATCTACAATATCATCGATTTCTTTCTGTGTCTTCTTGATTTCCTCTTCTATATCCTATTTCAGATGGTGAGGCTTGCAAGCTTCTCTATACAACTCCATATACTCCAAAATTGGTGAGTTGAGTACCGGTAATAATGAATCCATATACTCATTATAGTTTTTGATGGTTTTCTTAAAGAATTATCCTTTCTCTTTATCTACTCTTTCCTTTATAGTATCCTCATTCACCTTATCTATAGTTATGACATTTTCAGCAATGAATTTGGACAATGTGTCCAATTTACCTATAGAATCATTAATGTGATCTATCTTACAGATACGTGCAATCATTTTCAAGATAGGTAATGTGCTATCAATTGCCTTAAATGCTAAGGCATTGCAATCTGTTATCCTCTTGATAGAATCCAATAGAATCTTTGTTATGTTAGTGGGTCTAAATTCTCCAGTGGATGTGCTTGGTTCTGCTATGGGTTTCCTCTCAATAGATGCTTGTCCAATTACCTTCACTATTTCCTCTTTATTTTCATCAGTTGCTTCCACTTTACTTACATTATCTACCCATTCCTCTGTCTGTGTTTGTACCTCTGCTTTTGATTTTTTAGTCTGTACAAGTACCTCTTCAACTATCAGTTTCTTTGATTCTAGTTGCTCTATGTTAGTTACCTTATCCTCTGTTGGTTTCTCAGTCTCTGGTTGCTCCGCTTGTGTCAGTATCTTAGTCTTTTGAGAGTCAATAGTGTGTGTCAGTATCTCAGAGATCTTTTTGTCCTTAACATCATATGCCTTAACCTCTGTCGTTTCTTTATCCACAATAATGTTTATATCCTGTGTATCCACATTCATGGTGAAGAGTATTTCAGACTCCAGGTTAGTATCATCATGAGTTACTTCATCATTTGCCTTATTCGATTGATTTTTTGTATGTACCAGTGATGTTGAAGTTAATGGAGGGGTGTCCTAAGCTGGTGGAGGGATGTTATATGTTACCTTTATAGTACGTACACCACCAATCTTGCATTTCCCTTTGTCCTTTCGGTACACCTTAGAAAAAGATTTCTTTTTTTTGTCTTTCCTTTTCCTCTTTCTTTTCCTTTTCAACAAAAAAGATATCCCATTTGTCAGCAATCTCCTTAACTCTGCTAGCCATTAGGCTAACCTGTCAGTGTCCACTGACAAAAACTGACCGATTTGCCTCAGAGATTAGCTCATCAATTTCCTCTTTAGATTTTACAAGGTGCACTGCCAATAATGCTTCAACTTTTAGCATTTTATCTAGTTCCATCACTGACATTCTTTTAGCTTCTAGCCTTAAATATAAGTCATTCGATTGATCCTCTACAACTTCAATCAAAACTTTCTTGTAGATGTCTAAATGCAAAATTATACTAGCCTCTATAGTGTCCTTGTCTAGATATTTGTAAGAATGACAGTATTTATTCACATTGCAAAGATTTCCATCCTGTGTTATCTCATTTACTAGTTCCTTCGGTGTGAGGGTATCCGGTGTCTTAGTTTGTTTCTTCTTTGGTGTTAGCTTCTTTTTAGGTTCCCTAACTACCTGTTGCTTCTTCCTTAGTGTTCTAGTCCTTTTGGATGAAGGAGAGGGTACCGGTGAGGGTTTTCTCTTCCTCCTTTCAACTCTTTTAAACTCGGTTTCTTTCCCACTGTCAATATCTGAAGAAGTAACAACTGGTGAAACATGAGCTTCTGGTTTCAATCCTTCTAGTTCACTAGCAGATATACCACTTATGTTCATTACATTTTCTTTGACCTCCTTGGCCATCTTGGATGCATCTCTGATAAACTTTTCTCTTCTTTTTCTCTATTTTTGCATTGAAACAGCACTCTTAATGGTCTCAGCATTTCCAAAAGTTTCTTCAGTTGGTTCTCTAGGTGCCTCAAGTAGTGTTTTTGCATATGTTTCAAGAATGTGTAAATCAACTTCATAACCCATTTCAGTAACCCAAATAGTTCTAGGGCTAACTGATTTCATCCATGTCTCATCATGTTTGATTACAAAGAAGATTCGCTTGTCATACTTGTCTGCTATGCTCTGGGGTAACCTTTCTCTAGCTCTCATCTTAGTCTAAAATTTTTTGAAGTAATATGTTATAATGTTGTCACTATTAGAGTCCTTACCGATGATAGCTTCCTTGATTTGTTTTCCTACTGGGATGTCATATCCAAAGTCCTTATGACCAATGTCGGGTATCTCTTTGGTGAAGTAAAGCTTTAGACACACAAGAAGGTTGCCAAAACAAAATGTCCCTTTCTTGTCACCCTTAATCTTTTTTAGGTTGTCTATTAATTCATCTTTAAGCCATTCACAAACATCAATCTTAGCATTGTTTTTTACCATCTCATATGCATTATGAATACATAAGCTAGAAAATGAATTCAATCTGTTTGCATGAGTTACTTTGTATCCAAGTACCATACTCACATATCTTACATTAGCATCAGTAATGTCATCAACCCTAAGAGATCTATTGTTAGATGTAGCTCTAGTTAACTCCATAACTCCCTTATAAGGTATCTTCTTAGTTTTGTCGGGCCTACTACCGATTGAGGGTAAACCTATAACTACCTTGATTTCTTCCTTATAGATTTTAAAAATAGAGTCAAGCCACATGAACTCTCCATGAACTCTACTCAGAACTAGACGGACTACCTCCTTAGGAAATTCAGGTATGTTTAGTATCTCAATGAATCCTAAGTCTTCAACTATCTTATGCTTTGGTTTGATTAAACCTTGTTCATCAGTAATGACACCATTATACATGTTCTCCAAATCATCCATTCCTAGATTTTCTATGTTGCAATGAATGTAGATTCTAGGGTCTTCGGCAAAAGCGACACCCTTTGAAATTTTTGAAAAAGCTCCGATAGAATCATTTTGCTTGGAAATTTTAGGTATGATTTTAAACACGGGCCTAGGGCGCTTAACATTTTCTACCACAGTAGGGTTTGCAATAAACTCAGGTGCAAAAGATGAAGATGTCGTTTCGAAGGATAAATACCTCTTAGCTTGAAATCCTTGAATGCCTGAAAAATCACTTCACTACTTCGCCTTTAGATTGCCCTTGCTCAATTTCATGCTCTCTGAATGCTTGAATTCTTGGTGAATTGAAATGAGGGTTTTCCGGTGTTATATAACCAAAAAATTCTTCAAATACTGCATTAAATGCTTGTCGGTTCAGTGATAACTTAACACATCTACCGGTAAAGAAGAAATGTGTCTTCTTACCATAAACCGAGAAAGAATGCATGATTTTCAACTTGCTTCCATACCCCCTAAGGATTATTCCTTAGTCGGATGAGGAATATCCTACTAGTGGAGGGTTACTCTGTTCAACCGGTGCAGAGATAGATTCATCAACTTTCTGATCTCCCTTCTTAATCCATTGTTTTGAAAATTCTTGCTTTATTTCATTTACCTTTTATTTTCCCTT
Organism: Cryptomeria japonica; assembly: GCF_030272615.1. NCBI lineage: Eukaryota > Viridiplantae > Streptophyta > Pinopsida > Cupressales > Cupressaceae > Cryptomeria > Cryptomeria japonica. Next base: position 717,833,678 of record NC_081411.1, on the reverse strand, counting down.
CACACTAGATCCTTTATTGTTCGTCAATATAGTCTTGCCTCTACAAAATTTTGCAATATGTCCAATCTTGTTACATGCATAACAAGTTACATTATTCCTCTGAATAGCCTTTCCATATCCTTGACCGGTTTGTGTTCTGCATTGATTAGATAAATTCCCAAATCTACCACAAACATAGCATTTCACATTCATTATGCAATTTTCTGAATTGTGACCAATTTTGTTGCCTTTGGAACATTGATCGGTGGGTAAGTTTGTATTCTGATTATTTCTAAATATGCACTAATTTGCTCTATGACCAGATTTGTTGCAATTAAAATATTTCCCATTAAATTTATAAGCATTAGGTTGTCTTATCGGTTTACTGTGATCTTGATTGTTTGCAGTCTCAGAACTTTCTCCATGTTCAAATCCAAGTCCAATTGTATCTCCATCAATTTTTTGTCTTTTCAGCATGTCATCAAGTCTTTCTGAACTTTTCTTGAATTTGTCTTTGTGTTAAGTTGCAATGATCAAATCATTTTCAAGAATTCCAACTTGTCTCACAAGCTCTTCTTTATCAAGTTGCATGTGAATCAGATTTGTCTTTAGCATATCAATTTCATGACAAAGTCTCAGATTTTCATTACCTCCATCATTAAGTCTCCTAGTCAAGTCTTCTTCATTCTTCTTTCTATCTTCAAGATCCCTACATAGCCTCATGGTTAAGTCTTACATTCCATTCCTCGTGTTAGTGTTCTCTTGCCTCAACTTGTCTTCAATATCACTAAGTGTTTCTTTTTCATCATCATGTTTCTGCATTTTCTCATGAAGTTCTTTTCTCTTTATTTGTGCTATAACCAGGTTCTCCTGAAGTCCTTTAATGAATTCCTTAGCATTCCTTAGATCATCTTCAAGTTTGATATTCTTTAATTTTTCTGCATCAAAATCTTCAAGAGCTCCTTCCAACTATTTTCTTAAAATCTCCATCTGTACCAGTTTTAGAATCTTCCTCAAGTTGTTAGGCTTATGCAAATAGAGGACAAGGCTCTGATACCAATTGTTAGATTCAATGATAGTCCCAAATACACTGAGAGGGGGGGTTGAATCAGTGTATAATTGGTTAGTGTTATATTTGAACTTATTTATAACTTTGCAACCCAAAATAATGTATTGGTAAACAAGAAATAATATAGTAAAGAGAAATAATAGAGACAGCATAAATGCACACCATAACACAAGATATTTTAATGAGGAAACCTAATGTAGGAAAAACCTCGGTGGGATTTCTAACCCGCAATATTTACTCACTGGCTAATATGAATAAATACTATTTACAATAGGGGCCTGCACATGCAGGAAGGCCAACTACCTAAAGCGCACTGCTCAAAAGAGTCTCACTGACTACAAAATGGTTAATTTAATCCAATATAATGTACTGCTCAAAATAGCATCTCTAATGCCTGGTTCAGTACCAGTTTAAGCTCAGTCAGATACCTTAACCAAAACCTTTCGTTGTCTTTACATATACCAATAATAATCACCTATCCATTTCATTCTACATAATACAAAATGACCTATGAGATCTCATACATATATGAGTCTATTACAATACATTAAGTCGGCTTACAAATAATTAGTTATAGTAGACATCTAAAATTGTCTTGTCTAATTAAATAAATAATTTTATTTATTTAATTATTTTAGCCTAATTCTTCTATTAATTGAATGAATCTTTATTTATTTAATTAGTTCATTTATCCTCTTCTAGCCCTCTTTTATCATTTAAATAAATACTTATTTATTTAAATTGTCCTTTTTCTAAATTAAATAAATACTTTTATTTATTTAATTGATCCCACTTCCTCTATTAATTAAATAAATCTTTATTTATTTAATTAATTCATTAACCTTTTCTACCTATGACACATGTCATTCATCTTTTAATTCCTACACTACCTACCCTCTCATTATTTTCTTATTTCTTTTACCTACCCTCTAATCCTAGCCGACCATTTATCTTTTACACCTCTTAATCTTATCCCTCCATTTCTTATAGTGTCTTCTATATAAGGAGATGCTTCCTTCATTATCAACCCCCAACTACGCTTTTGAACTTTCACATGCGATCAAGCCTACTTGCAACCACATTTCCATTCTTTGTTGAGCTCTTGTGCACACATAAAATCTGAGTGAAAATATATCAAGCAAGATCAATGGAGATAGGAAGAATGGAGATCCAAACCCTATTGGGCATGTGATGGTATAATCTTTGTGATTTCATTTGATTTGCATTGTCTTAGGTAATCTTTATATGTTATGGTGGATCTTTATTGTTGTTAGGCTAGGGTTTTGTGGTTGAATTCATTCAGTCTTTCAATATTGTTATTCACTTTTCACCATAAAAAATTACATTTACAATATAATTCATATAAGCAAAAATTTATCCCATGTCGGCCTGAGTGCGAGTATACTTCATTTCCGGTGTAATCTGGATACCGTTGAAAGTGCATGTCGATGTCGGTGCATGATGTATGTGATGTCGGTGCATGTGTAGAAACTTGTTGCCGGTTGGTTGCCAGTTGGTTTCCATCAATGACAACATCAACTATTCTCATTAGAGTGTAGAATGACAATAGTTAAACCTTGGAAAGATCAATGGAATCAATAAAGGTACCTTTAGATATGGAAACTTGATTGTTTGTTTGATGCTTTACTTCCTAAATGAGCTACCTGGTATAGGAAAGAAGCATTGGGTTCATGACATACTAGTAGGTATGCAGATCAAGGAAGCTATCACCAGTCTTGGTATCGGCAGAGATGAGAAACTTTGGGGGTATTTTAAGACTTTTCAAGAAAATATGAGGAAAATGGAGAGAATTTCAAAGAACATTGTGGAGAAATATTCCACTGATATTTGTTTCATGGTAAAAACTAATAAAACTCTTATGGAAGCAGTTGAACCTAGGAAAATATGGGTTACTGAGCTTGGATATGAGGTGGATGATAGCATTTTTGAACTCTATGCAAAGATGTTGTTAGATGCCTCGTTAGATGATAAGACAGAACATTTTGGTACAACAGGAGAGAAGGCTCTTGAAGTGAAAACCAGTTTTAACAAAAAGAGAAGAGAAAAGAAAATGGAAAAGATGTATGCATATGTACAAGATGTGCTTTATAAGATAGACACTCAACTGGGCTCTAAATCAAAAAAGGCTACTAAACCGACAGAGGTTGGTACTGCAGAAGTGAAGAAGCCACAAGTTCACATTTCCCCTATCACTTCAGACTCTGATCCTGAGGATAATGAACCTCTGGCTTTCAGAAGGGTACAAAGGAAGAATGTGGTAAAACCACTGGTAGAGCAGAAGAAGGCAGAGCCTAGGAGGAGGCTTGTTAGAAAGGTAACTAAGCCTATTGCACCTCCACCACCAGAAAGGAAGCCTATGAAGAAGAGGATACCAGTCACACCGGCAACCACAAGCAAAAAGAAGAAAGGTGATGATCCTGGAACCGGTAAGACCACAATGACCTATGTTGAGCTTATTGATGAAATTACAAAAGATGGAATATTGAAAGATATATATATATATTATGAAGATTTAGAAGAAAATGAGCAAAGTGAATTAGAAGAGGCTATTTTGTTGTATATAAACATCTATAAGAAATCCTTAATTGAAATTTTGAAGGAGATACTTTTATCCTTGTATAATAAACTTGAGGCTAGGAGACTTGACATTGTTAAGAGAGATAGGGAGATCAGAGAAGTAGCACTTTTGGAATTATGTGGTACTGTAAATAATGAGGAAATGAAAAGATGTATTGACACTGCAAATAGGACAATCTTCAGTAGTAAATCCCAGTAGATAAGCCTTATGATGGGGAGAGTAAATCAGATGGTAAATGAGACAAGTAAGGGATGGACCAAATTCTTTCAGAAAAACCTGACCTTCTCACATCCCAAGAAGAATTTGGAAGGGCAACATCTTCCACCATTCCTAACAAATCAAAAGGGAAAGTTATTTTGGGGAGTTCAACTCCATTTTTGACACAACCGGTAGTAACTATAGATATTCAAACACAATCGGCAGCTAAGGAGAGTGTACAGTATGTACGAGCACAGACCATTTTTGAGCAAGGCAATGTGCAGGACACTGGAAATTATGTAGATAATACTCCACCGGCAGTAACCGACACTGCACCAAGTGGCAAAGCCACCGGTGGAATAGAGGTTGAGATGGACAAGGTAAAAGCCACTGAGTCCATACCAGCAGGTAAAACTGATTCCCTAGCAAAGGTTTTGGCAATTGGTACTTCTCAGGTTGAGAAGAAATCAGTCTCTGAGTTGAGTCCAACTGAATTAATGATGATGGCTACTCAGAAATTATTGAAGGAAGGTATTGTAGATAAAGGATTAATTGATCAATCACTCTCTGTATTGCACATATTATTACCTGACTGTTAGATTGAAGATGGAGCAAGCCCTTCTAAGCTCAAGACTCTAACAGAGCACATATCTAGCAATTTTCAATCTCTGAGGCAGATAGAAGATCAACAGGCTTTGGACAATTTCATAGCAGTGAAAAGAACAGCTTTTGGTCAACTTAGAAATAGGGAAGAAGAAAATTGAGGACAAACTTATCCCTATTGAGGTTTGTCTAAAACAATGTATGAATATCTATAGAGTGTGTTGTAACATAGAAAGTCTTACAGCTAATGTAGATAGCAGATTAAAGGAGTTATATGATAAGATGGCTAAAATTGCTAACTCTTTTGATGGATTGACTACACTAACTACATTTGTTGATGGACAAATTTTATCCTCGGAGAACCAATTTTTTTCTTTTGAGAAGGAGAGAGATAAAATCATGAGGAGAGAAAGAAATCTAAGAGGATTGGTAAGTCCTATACTAGATTCATTGGGTGTTCACAAGAAAGAGTGCATGGATATGATAGCTAAACCACATCGACAGATATCCAAGAGAAAGAAACACTTGCCCACTTACTAAGTGGACTTGCATCTATTTCTGATACCTTTAAATTTGTCTAGGATACATATATTCAGTTATTGCAAAAGGCATACCCGGAAATCTTGAAGATGACTAAGCTCCAGTGAAACTAACAGTATTCTTTTATTCTTTCACCAGTCTTTGGTATTAATGTCAAAGGGGGAGTATGTTCATATGTGAAAAATATCAGGGAAACACATTTCAAATGGAGTATATAGCTCAGGGAGAGCATATCGACAGGGAATCCATTTTTCACATGAGTGTTGTCATCAATGCCAGAGGGGGAGATTGTTGGAAATTGACACTCATGGGATTCATTTTTTTGTCATTGATGGCAAAAAGATATGATGGAAGACATAAACTGGCACTAGGAAGCATATACCAACAGATACCGGCTTTGGAGCATTCAGGGCCACACCGGCACCGGCACTGGCACTAACATCAATACTTCTTTGGAAGTCGACATCAAGGAGGATTTACATAAATCATTTTGTAATTAATATTTTCAAGGCCGATATTTTTGTAAATGTATTGTAAGCTGACATAAGGCGTACCATTTGTAATAGGTATATAGGCCAATTTGCTAGGTTATTTTAAAAAGGTAATAAGACATATGATATGAAGAAGTTGAGGAAATACAACTTCAGAGATCCCAAGAACACCTGCATGCAAATACCTATCACAAGAGAAGAATGGAGGCACATAAAGCAAAAAAGCATAAATGCTCTGAAGAAGAAATTTATCATTCAGAAAGGGAATCAATTGAATTAACAAGTACAATACAATCCTTATAAAAGGATAATAGCAACCCTAAAGAAATGCAACCCTAAAGAAACCCTAAAGGTATAATGTGTATTTAATAATTAGAATAATTATTAAATACCTACAATATTTATTAAATGCCTAATTTTAGTTTAAGTGTAGAGTTGAATAGACTAATAACTAAATAAATAATTATTAGCTAATACAAGATAACTCTAACACCCCCCCTTAAGATGAAATTAGGGAGTAGCTAAAAAACTAAATACATGAAGCAAAAAATGCAACTACATGATGAAGGCAAATTTGGGTCCTGGCAACAAGGCCTGATGAGGTACCCAATCACAACCAAATCTCTATGAAACAAAGAAATAGAGAAAACCACGTGGAAAAAAAACTCTACTCCAAAAAGAGATGGAAAAGCAAGAAGAACACCACAGAACACCACTGAAGCAGGAAATAGCTACAAACATTGTCGAAGAGTAACTACTGATCTAAAGAACCTCCACCGAAATAGAACATGACCAAGTAGAGAAGAATGTAATCTGCATGAGTGCCCTCAAATGGCACTACTCGAATCAGATGGAAAACAAATGCAAACAACTAAACTCGAAGATACAGATGGCATGAGAAACCAAATCCTGAAGAGCTGATCAATCGAACCACAGAAGCATTAGAACCAATAGGACAAACCTCCCCATAATGCTGAAGAGGGAGAGGGACAGGTACACTGAAAAGAATGGCCAACAAGAACTGCATGACAAAGAACCAGGAACATCGAAGGTGCCGATAAAGTACATAGTGTCGTGGAAGGAACGCCCACTTTACACACATCATGAGGCGAATGTCATGGAAGGAACACTCACTGGACAAAGGTAGATGGCAAACAAAAGGCAAACATCAACCCCCTCATGGCACTTTATAAGTAGTGCATGTACAACAAGGCACAAGATATGCAAGATCCCAAGTAAACAATGCATGATGGCACTTTATCTCAATGCATTTGCATAAATGAAATGCTATAACAATAAAAAGACTAGAAATAGAAACAAGAACCAAAATAGAGACATCCTACCCAGAGAAGAGATCTCAATGTTGAAATGTGGCGACTTTGTTTGTTGCCCTAAAAATGCATGTTATAAGTGGCTGGGATGCTTAAGGAATTGTAAGGTTGATGTACTATTTTTGCTAGATAATAAGAAAGATTGGACGGTTGTGTATGGTGGACGCAACCCATTCTGGGTGAACCACGTTAAATCTCTGCGTTATCTGTGTCCTGTTTTATTTCTTTATCTTTTGTATTTAAATCTGCATATAATTGTTAGTTCATATTTGCTTCGGATCTGCTTGAAACCCTAACAATTGGTATCAGAGTGAGGTTTTCTGTAAATTGGCAGGACTTTCAGATTTGAGTGGGAGCAATGGAGGATTCCAAATTCAAGGTCGAAAAGTTTAACAGCCAAAATTATCAGTTATGGAAAATGCAGATGGAGGATTACCTGTATCAAAAGGATTTGTGGTGGCCATTGGAAGGAAAGGAAAAGAAACCGACCACAATATCAGATGAAGAGTGGGACATTTTAGATAGAAAGGCATTGGGATCCATTTGATTGTGCCTTGCGTTGTCTGTAGCATTCAATATAATAGAAGCAAAAACGACTGTAGATTTGATGGCAACATTGGCTAAGCTGTATGAGAAACCCTTGACTTCAAATAAGGTATTTCTTATGAAGCGTTTGTTTAATTTGAAAATGAGTGAGGGAGGATCTGTAGTGGAGCACTTAAATGAATTTAATACAATTACCAGTCAATTGTCTTTGGTAAAAATTACCTTTGCAGAAGAGGTTAGGGCTCTCTTGATTTTATGTTCTTTGCCATAAAACTAGAATAGCTTGGTTATGGCTGTAAGTAACTCTGTCTCTGGTAAAAATACTTTGGTATTTGATGATATTGTTGGTGTTATCCTAAGCGAGGAAATGTGAAGGAAAAGCATAGGTGAGACTCCAACATCATCGGGTAGTGTTTTGAATGTGGAGAACAGAGGAAGATCAAAGGAAAGAGGAAAAGGCCCTGGGAATGAGAAGTCACGAGGGAAGTCAAAGAAAGGACGCTCTCAATCTAGAGGAAAGAAAGATTGTTGGTACTGCGGAAAGCCTAGTCATCTAAAGAAAGACTGTTGGTCTCGGAAAAACAAAGAAGAAGACAAAAATGAAAATGACAGTAAGGAAGCTAATATTGCAAGTAATACTTTACAAGATGCTTTAATCTTATGTTTGGATAATGTTAATGATTCCTGGGTAATAGATTCTGGGGCTTCATTTCATGTTACACCCCATAGAAAATATTTTCTAGATTATGTTCAAGGTGATTTTGGACAGGTATATTTGGGTGATGATGAACCCTATCAAATTGTTGGAAAAGGAAAGATAAAGATCAAGTTGCAGAATGGTAATGACTGGTTTCTGCAGGAGGTAAGACATGTTCCTAATTTAAGAAGAAATTTAATTTCTGCAGGGCAATTAGGTAGTGAAGGCTGTATAGTTACCTTCTCAGATAGTATGTGGAAGGTCACTAAAGGATCATTAGTAGTAGCTAAAGGTACAAAGGTAGGCACATTATATCTGTGTACTGGTAACACTTACTCTACCTTAGCTACTACAGATAAAGTTACTGTAGGAACAACAACAATAAATGTTGCAAGAACAGATTCGATAATGTGGCACCATAGGCTTGGGAACATGAGTGAGAAAGGGATGAAAATCCTTCACTCCAAAAATCTATTACCAGGACTAAAGAAGATTGATTTAGAGTTCTGTGAAAACTGTGTTTATGGTAAACAGAAAAGAGTCAGATTTCTCAAGGTTGGGAAAGAGAAGAAGAGTGAGAAGTTAGAGCTTGTACATTCAGATGTATGGGGACTGGCTCAGGTATCATCTCTTGGTGGCTCTTGTTATTATGTTATTTTTATTGATGACTCAACTAGAAAAACATGGGTATATTTCCTAAAGCAAAAATCATATGTTTTTGAAACTTTTAAGAAATGGAAAGCTTTGGTTGAGAATGAGACAGGAAAAAAGTTGAAGTGTCTCAGATTGGATAATGGAGGTGAGTATTGCAGCAAAGCATTTGAAGATTACTGTTCCTTAAATGGGATTTGAAAGCAGAAGACAGTTCCAGGAACTCCACAGGAAAATGGTGTGTCAGAGAGAATGAATAGGACTATTATGGAACGTACGAGGAGCATGAGATTGCATGCTGGATTGCCCTTACATTTTTGGGCAGATGTTGTACATACTGCTGTCTATTTGATAAATAGAGGACCTTCAACCCCTTTGGATGGTGGTATTCCATAGGAGGCATGGATTGGTAAAAAGGTAAATTATTCTTTTCTAAAAATTTTTGGTTGTGAAGCTTTTGTCCATGTTGATAAAGAAAACAGAACCAAGCTTGATGCTAAATCTCATAAATGTACCTTCATTGGATATGGGATAGATGAATATGGCTATCGGTTATGGGATTTTGAAAATAAGAAAATAATTAAAAGTAGAGATGTTATATTCAATGAGAAGGTTATGTATAAAGAACAGATGCAGGAAAAGAAGCATGAACAAGAAAAACAAGAATATGTGGTGTTGGATGAGATTCCTAAAAATGAAATGCCATAGGTACCTGATGCTTAGCAACAATAGATTGTCCCACAAACTCCTGCAAGTGTTAGACATTCTACGAGGACAAGTAGACCCCCTGAAAGATTTTCTCCTTCTTTGTATTCTATTTTATTAACGGATTCTAGTGAACCAGAAGAATATGAAGAAGCAATGCAGGTAGATGCCAAACAACAATGGGAGTTAGGCATGAAAGAGGAGATGGACTCCTTGATGAAAAATAAGACTTGGGACTTAGTCCCTTTACTTGCAGAAAAAAGAGTCTTGCCTAACAAATGGGTTTATCGGCTGAAGGAGGAGGAAGGAGGTCAGAAAAGATATAAGGCCAAACTTGTGGTAAAAGGTTTTGCATAGAAAAAGGGTATAGATTATGATGAAATATTTTCTCCAATTGTAAAAATGACTTCAATTAGAACTGTACTTAGTCTTGTGGTTGCAGATGATTTACATCTTGAACAATTAGATGTCAAAACAGCTTTTCTCCATGGAGATTTGGAGGAGGAAATTTACATGTTGCAACCATAGGGATATGAGGTCAAAGGTAAGGAGAACTTGGTGTGCAGGTTGAAGAAAAGTCTGTATGGCCTAAAGCAAGCACCCTGACAATGGTATTTAAAATTTGATAGTTTCATGGCTGAACACGGTTATCATAGATGTCATTCTGATCGTTGTGTATATTTTAAAAGATTTGATAATGGCAGTTATATTATCCTGTTGCTTTATGTTGATGACATGCTTGTTGTTGGGTCTAACATGCAACATATAAATGATCTTAAATAGAAATTAGCCAGGTCATTTGCTATGAAGGATTTGGGTGCAGCTAAGCAAATTCTCAGTATGAGGATTACATGGGACAGGAAAAATAGAACCTTGAATTCGTCCCAAAGTGAGTATATAAACAAGGTGTTGAAAAGATCTAACATGCAGGATGCAAAAGAAGTTAGTACACCTTTGGCTAGTCATTTCAAATTGACTAAGGAGATGTGCCCAAAGGCATAGGAAGAGGTTAATAAAATGTCTAACATCCTGTATTCATCAGCTATTGGCAGTCTGATGTATGCAATGGTATGCACAAGGCCAGATATTGCATATGCAGTGGAAGCTGTGAGCAGGTTTATGAGTAATCCGGGTATGGAATATTGGAATGCTATGAAATGGATTCTTCGGTATTTGAAAGGAACTACTATGAAGGCATTATGTTTCAAAGGATCTAATGCTGCTCTGAGTGGATTTGTTGACTCTGATCTGGCGGGTGATATTGATTCACAGAGGAGTACTACAAGGTATGTTTTTACTATAGGGGGAACTGCAGTCAGTTGGATTTCTAGGCTGCAAAAGGTTGTTGCACTTTCAACCACTGAAGCTGAGTATGTTGCTGCTACAGAAGCCAGCAAGGAGATGATTTGGTTGCAATGTTTTCTGGAGGAATTGGGTCAGACACAAGAGAATAGCCCATTGTATACTGATAGCCAGAGTGCCATTCATCTTGCAAAGAACTCTACTTTTCATTCAAGGACAAAGCACATTCAACTCAGGTACCACTTCATCTGGACTATTTTAGAGGAGGGTCAGTTATGGCTTGAGAAGATTCACACAAGTGAGAATCCTGTCGATATGTTCACAAAGGCAGTTCCACAGGAGAAGCTAATTTCTTCATCAGTTTATGTTGGTCTTCTTGATTGATAATTGTGGAATTTATACCAGTCAAGTCCTAGTGTTTTATCCAGGGAATGTTGCATGTATAGTGGTGTTGTGTAGTATCAGTCTCCAAGTGGGAGATTGCTGGGTGTGGAGCCTGATTAGTCTCCAAGTGGGAGATTGTTGAAATGTGGCGACTGATCAGCAAAGTATTGTACACTCAGCACGTATCCTCACCGGGGTCTGGGGCCGGGCTGGGCCCCGGGTAGGGGTTCGGGGGTGGCAGCCCCCGAGAAAAGTGGGGGTTCGAGGGCGGCAGCCCCCGAGAAAATTTTTTTTGTCATTTTTCGTTGATGAAAACCGACATTGTAATAAAACCCTAAAAAGGCTGACTTTGTTTGTTTCCCTAAAAATGCATGTTATAAGCGGCTAGGATGCTTAAGGCATTGTAAGGTTGATGTACTATTTTTGCTCAATAATAAGAAAGATTGGACGGCTGTGTATGGTGGACGTAACCCATTCTGGGTGAACCACGTTAAATCTCTGTGTTATTTGTGTCCTGTTTTATTTCTTTATCTTTTGTATTTAAATCTGCATATAATTGTTAGTTCATATTTGCTTCGGATCTGCTTGAAACCCTAACACTCAGGACCTAAAACAACCAAGATATCCACCAGAGTGCTGAAAAGTGAAAAACTGAATAAAATATGCATGGAGCAGAATCTGGAAATAAAAATCATATGGCTGGAAATTGCACAGAACAAGCTTTCCAACGATATAAAGTTTTCGAAAAATGAAGTTTGGATGCTCATTCTATGGCTCCCGGAGTGCAAAAAAGAGACCCCACTTTGACTGGAAAAAAAACACAGTCAAACAGCAAAATTGGAAAAAAAATTCCAACACCACGAGGTTTGGCTCGGAACCAGGTTTCCGACGCCTATTCATTTTCGAAAAAATGACTCCGTTTGCCCAAGTTATAGCCAAAAGAAAAAAACCCCTCTTTTTGGACATAAAAAGGGTAAAAAAATTAAATAAAATATTTTTTTTTTTTTTTATGAAAATTTTTTGACGCATTTGCAGGTACAACTGTACGGATTTTTGTGTCTCGTAAAGCATGCCAATGAAAAAATCATGGCCCAAATGCACTTGTCATCGAAATAGGTCAAATTATATATCAAAATGAATGGAAACGCCTTTCACTAGCCAACAGTGAGATCTGTTTTGGCCCAAACTGCTCTGATTTTTTTAATGATTTTTTTGACGAATTTCTCAAAATTCGTGCAAAAAAAAGGCAAAACCAAAGAAAAAATTTCAGAACCCAAATTTGTCAAAAATTGACAAATTTTATATGGAAATGGGGTTTTTGATGCGGTCTGAACTCAATGGTGAGGTCCGTTTGAGTCCAAAATGATCAAAAACAAAACAGCTACCCCAGATCCAATAAAAAACTCTGAAAAAACTTGAAACCCTCCTCCAAAAAATCTTCTGAAAAATTAGGAACAAGCAGCAGCAGATGTAGGCTCTGATACCATGAAGAAGTTGAGGAAATACAACTTCAGAGATCCCAAGAACACCTGCATACAAATACCTATCACAAGAGAAGAATGGAAGCACATAAAGCAAAAAAGCATAAATGCTCTGAAGAAGAAAATTATCATTCAGAAAGGAAATCAATTGAATTAACAAGTACAATACAATCCTTATAAAAGGATAATAGCAACCCTAAAGAAACCCTAAAGGGATAATGTGTATTTAATAATTAAATACCTACAATATTTATTAAATGCCTAAGTTTAGCTTAAGTGTATAGTTTAATAGACTAATAATTAAATAAATAATTATTATCTAATACAAGATAACTCTAACATGATATATGTGGATATAGGAGAATATAGCAAAACTGTATGATGCAAAATATATGTATGGAGATCATTTTGTATGTGAATGATATATGATGCAATGATCTTTAGATAGCTTGGAAAGCATTCTTGCAGGAGAAGAGATATCGGTAGCAGTTCGGATTTTATGAACCGATACAGAGCAGAACCAGAACCGGAACTCTATTTGGCATAGCAGATGCATTCTTGAGTTCATTTTCAGTAATTTACTTTGGCAGAAAGCTTGTAGTTAGTGAGGCTCTTTAGTGATGAGCAGTATGCTCTAGGCAGTGTGCCTTCTGGAAGTGCAAGCCCCTATTATATGTAATATCTTTTCATATGACCAGTGAACTGATATTGTGGGTCACAAATCCCACCGTGGTTTTTCCTCATTGAGGTTTTCCACGTATAAATTTTGTGTGTTATGGTGTTCATTTATGTGGATGGTTTATTTTCTTCTTGTTATATGTTTATTTGTTTACGGTATATATATGCATGGTCTAGAAAGTAAAAAATTGTTCATTCTGGCATAACATTGATTCACCCCCCTCTCAGTGTTCTTGGATCCCAACAAAGGAAATCTAAACTGAATTTGTGAAATGTTGAGTACCTACCCCTAGTTATAGACATCTGCCTTTCTCTGAGTTTAGTAATTAGGAAGAACCTATCACAAGAAGTGATAGAGACTTTGATTAAGAGTCAAGGAAATTTTTTAATTAAAATAATGTTAAATTTATTTTGATTTAATAAATAAAGTTAAAAAAAAATGATTGTTTTCCTTTGATATTAAATACACTGTTGTTATGTTTAGATTAAATGAAAACTAAAATGAAATATAATAAGCATAAAATAATTCTCTTAACCAGGAAAACAAATAGGTAATGGATCATTTTGAAAACAATATAGGACCATCCAAAGGCACTAGCATAGCCATGATGAGGCAACTCTTGGAAGCTATGAACAACACTCAATCTAGATCAAATGACCTCGAAAGGAATTTTGGGAGTCAATGAGAATCTAGAGATGAAGAATTTGAAACAAGTGTAGGGTTAATGCTGATAGATAAGAGAAATCTAGGACAACTCATCAACATTAGGAGGAAGAAGAAACCTTAGACTTCAATACCAAGAAGAATCAGATAGTGATTGATCTGTCCAATGATATGAATAAGATCAAACTCCCTAAGTTTGAAGGATTTGCATCTGGGGATGTTGTTGAAGCATGGCTTACTGAAATGGAGAAATATTTCAAAATTCAAATTTACTCCAACAACTCCAAAGTATCCTGGGGTGCTTATTAACTCTAAAGAGAGGATGCCACTTGGTGGGAGAGTAAAAAGGTTGAGATGGGACTTAAGATAGAAAAAATTTCTTGGGAGTAGTTTATGGGAGTTTTTAGGCAAAGATGGCTTCCACGGATGTTCTACAATCAAAAGCTACAAGATTTTCCAAACCATAAGCAAAGTGAGATTTATGTCAACGAGTACTAGAAAAAGTTAACTAGATTGATCAAGTACATGCCCCTTGTACATCAAGAGGAGAACTATCAAGTCAGGAAGTTTGTTATAGGTCTTAATCATAGGATAGGAGGAGGAATATATGTGGTATCACCTAGAACCATGGACGAGGCATATGAAAACATGGTGAAGTAGGAGAAAAGGGTAAAAAGGGATGATATCTTTCATGATAAGAATTGTAAAACGTTCAACTAGAATCAGTCCTCTCCACACTTCAAGAAGAAGAGAATTAAAGGAAACAAACTTAATCATAAGAGGGATAGAAAAGGGTTTAGTAACAATAATTGGAGGGAAGGTGATCATGGAAACAAGGGTTCTAAAAAACAAGGACCCCCTAGTGGGTGATTTACCTATGGAGGAGATCACTATACTAATCAATGCATTATGAAGACTCAAGGTGGCCAGTAGCAACGAAGCCCATTGGCATACAACATTTCAATAGAGACTCCATGCAATAATGGACAACAAGAAATAAAAATATCAAGTTACACCAGTTGAAGTGACAAGTAAGCTCTACAAAAACTCCATCACTATGTTGATAGACACTAGTGCTACAAAATGTGTTATTTCACCTTAACTTTTTAGTAGATTTTCAAAAAGAACTAGTTACATGGCTAATACCATGTTGTAGAATATGCCACCTAGATGAGAGCTTGGTAGAGAAATGTCTATTCAAAGCTAGGGGTGAATTACTAGGATTCGTGACCAAAGTAAACCTTTAGGTGGCTCCCTTAGGGTCTTATGATGTAGTTTTAGGAATGAATTGGTTGAGGGAACATAAGGCAGTTGTGGACTATTTCGCCAAGAAGGTAGAGTACAATGATAATTTAGGAAATAGGGTAAGCTTCCAAGGAATCCAACATGGAGTTAGAGTATGACAAATATTTGCCATGAAAACCAAACGATGCAAAAGGAAAGGTTGTTAGTTGTTTACTGTCAAGATGGAAGAGGTTCAAGAGCATGGGGAGGTTATATACTAGGATGACTTGATGGAGTATGAGACAACCAATTATAGTGGTAAGAGGACAATAGATGAAGACAATAATGTAGAGACCTTTATATAAAAACCCTTATTTGCAATATTTTCAAGATGTCTTTCCAAAAGAGTTGCCCAGATTACCACCCAAGAGAGTGTTTGAATTCTTCGGAGAACTAGTGTCATTTGTTGAACTAGTATCTAAGGTTTCCTATCAGATTACAACAATGGATCTGACTAAGTTAAAATCACAATTGCAAGAGCTAATAGAGAAGGGGTTAATTCGATCAAGTGTATCACCATGGAGAGCCCCTATAATTTTTTTTAAGAAGAAAGATGGGACCCTACGGTTATGCATAGATTACCGAATGCTCAATAAGCTCACCATCAAGAATAAGTATCCACTACCTAAAATAGATGATTTGTTTGATCAGATGAGGGGATTCATAGTATTCTCCAAGATAGATTTACGGTTAGGTTATCATCAGTTTCAGTTGAGGGAAGAAGATATACATAAGATGACATTTAGAACTAGATATGGACACTACAAGTTCAAAATCTTACCCTTCGAACTCACCAATGCTCCTATAGCTTTCATGAACTTAATGAACAGTGTATATTAAGGATTGTTTAGATAATTTTGTGTTAGTATTCTTGGATGATATTATGATCTACTCAAGGAATGATAAGGAATGCCTGTAGCACTTTTGAATAGTTGTACAACGTCTATGTGAGCATAAATTGTATGGAAAATTATCCAAGTGCACCTTTTTCTAAAAGGAAGTACAATACTTAGGACATATAATCTTTGTAGAAAGAATTGCTATGGACCCAGCAAAGATAAAGGATATTATAGAATGTCCAATACATAAAAATGTACAAGAGGTGAGGAGATTCATGGGATTAGTTGGGTATTATAGGGAGTTCATAATGAGTTTTTCCAAGATAGCACATCCCATCACCTACCTCTAATGGAAGGGAAAGAGCTTTGAATGGACAAAAAAGTGTCATAAGGCATCTGAATATCTTAAGGAGAAACTGACTAATGAACCCATTGTGAAGGTAGCAAATCTTGAAGGCCAGTTTGTGGTAGTTACCAATGCATTAGGTGAAGGTTTTGGAGAGGTTCTCATGTAGAATGATCAAGTGATTGCATACAAGTCCAAGAAGCTAAAGAATTATGAGCATAATTCTGCACCTCACAATTTGTAATTAGCAGTGATAGTACACACTCTACAAATGTGGTGACATTACCTTATATGAGGAAACCCTTTTAACTCTAGTCCAATCATCAAGGAGTGAAATACATATTTACCTATCTTAACTTGAACATGAGATAGAGAAGATGTTTGTAGTTAATCTCAGACTATGACTTTGAAATCAATTATATTGAGGGAAAAGAAAATAGGGTGGGTGATGCATTAAGTCATTGAAGATATTTTTCAGCTATGACAACCATGAATACAGATCTCCAAACTTGGGTACTATAGAATTTGGAAGGTGATGAATTTTACAATCAAGTACGAGGGGCCTTACGAAGTGTTTCCCAAGACCCTTGATATAACGATACAATAGTTAGGATAATCGGTGAACAACTAAGAGGGGGGGGTAAATCAGTTGTTAATAGATTATATCAATTAATCCACTTAATAACCTTAAACTAAAGCATATAAACATTAAGTACCAGAATAGCAGAAATAGATATCGATTAGCAATGAAACTTAACAATAAAGCAGATAATCAACACAATGCAACCATACCACATAACACCATGAATTGTACATGGAAAGCCCGAAAAGGGAAAAACCAAAGTGGGAAGCCTACCCATAGTCAGATGATACTTCTACAGAAAGTATGTGATACAATGAGGGGCCTGCACATGCAAGAAGGCACACTGCCTAGAGCGTATTGCTCATTACAAAAGAGTCTCACTGACTACAGTGAGGTTATAACCACCTCGAGCTAAATGGACAACAATCCAAAGTAATGAACTGCCAGAGATAGCATCTACCATGCCATATTATAGTCCCGATTAAGCTCAATACCGAAGGCCTTTAACCTCTTCCTTAATCCAATTTCGATCACCTATGATCGATCAAATCTCCTTCACATATGATATTGCATTTCAAGACCTCGACACATATTCCCCCATGATCTACAATGAGATCTTACATCATTTTATACCAACCCTAAGGCCTAAACCAATTAGGTTAGCCACCTAAAATATATTACAATAAGATCATTACTTAAATCCATATTACAATGATATGCCATGTCGGCTTAAGACCAAAACAACAATAACCAATCCATAGAACATCCTGAAACATACTAATAATGTGTAGAGTACACATTAACATGATATTGGTCCATAACCTAGATAGGTACCAAACCTATTATGGGTCCACCACACCAAAGCAATGTCTTCAAGCAATTGAAGCACGATCAAAGAACATCTTCAGCATCCTGAAATCCATGTAGAAGCTACACCAAACCACTTATGCATCCTGTCAAGATTCCTCGGTGAAAGCTCTACTGGTTAAACCTTAAACCAATGCCAGTATGGGTTTACAAGAGTGTATGATAGCATCTGATTACCAAGTCAATACAAACTGACCAAAACATGCTCCAGGAACATGTAACACATAGAATCAAACATACTCCATTGATCCAAACATGTCGGAAGTGTCCAACAGATAGTCTCTTTTGTTGGTAACACTAGATCTTCTACCGGTAACCAAAACCTGTCTACCGATAGCCAAAACCTATCTGCTGATAACCAACCATAATAGATAGTTTTGACATCAATGACAAAACATCAATGCAACACATAATCAATTCATCCATAATGCCAACAACAACATGGCACCAGATGGTTTGTTAAGGTATCAGGAAGGATGTACATACCCAATTTTATAGGATTGAGGAAACTAATATGGAAGGAGGTACAATGAGCACCATACTTAGGACATCCTTGTATGAGGGTAAAAGTAAAAACCTATGTCACACATTTATAAAGGAAAAGGTTAACACAACAATAACTATTCAATTTTGATGCCATAAAAGTAGCATTTGTATTTTGAATTTGAAGATGATGTAAACTGATGAAATGTGTAAAATTTGATGAAGTTTAAGTCTATTATTTTAAAAAAAATTGTCAAGAATTGATATGTGTTTTTAACTCTTAAAGTCAATTTTTTTGTTGTTGAAAATCAGGGAATTTAGTTCCCACCAAAAAACAAAATATAAATCAACTTATTTTTTTTTCTGATTTTGATATCCTTAATAGATGACATACATATACAATGCATAAAAAAAAAAAAAAAAAATCAATGTATATATTCTTCGTTATAACATTTTAAAGTTGAATATACCTGAATTTGATAGTTTTTTTCACCGACCATATTTTGTCTATTAAATTTATGATAATAGAAAAAAAATGCCCTTTTGTAGAAGACTCTCTCCTCTAGTGAATCATTTTTTTATTTTTATTTTTTTGAGGTGATTCAATATTTTTTTTGTTTTTCAAACCAACCTCTTACCGAACATTAGAATACCTACTTGTAGTAATTTTGAAATAATATATATTAAATATAATCAAAACATAATAAAAATTATATGAGTAGATTCTTTACTTCAATCTCTACAAAAGGGTATTTTTTGTTTTTTTAATAAAGTAAATTTACCTATTGAATTTTGTTGCAAAAGTTAGAAGTTTCGTAGATTTGTCAAATTTGGTGATATGGATGCCACTTAGGATGTTCTAGCCGGAAGGGTTCCATCTAAAACCCTTCTGGTCGGAACCCTTTGGTCGGATCGTTAGAGGTTGGCACAACCAGTCGTTTGAGCGACCACGCCTCTTCAACCCAATACAAATAATTTTTATTTTATTTTAAATATGAAAATAAAGGTGTGTAAAATAATATAATTGATTTTTGAATTAAATAAATTGTTTTTGCAAATAAAAGCAACATTTTTTATATAAAGCGACGAAGATTTCTAATTTTTTTAGGATTTTGCTAGAAGGCTTCAAATTTTTTCTAGTATGTTATATTAAATTATTTTTTTCAATGAAATAAATATATAATATTAGAAGGCTTCAATTATTTTTTATGTATGTTATATTAAACTAAATATTATTTAGATTTTATTAAACCTTATTTTTAAGATTTTTGTACATTTTTTAATAATTGAATTGAAGGGGTCGTTCAAGTCTTAATAATTCCTAGGATATACTAGGGGGTATGTTGTACCTACTAGGACTTCAAAAGGGGTCATATGGGCTTTGAATGGGTCACACATGTGTGCCCCTTAGGACCCCATATGACCCCTTAGGATGCTATATGATCCTATGGGGTCATATGGTGTCCTAAGGGGTATGTTGTACCTACTAGGACTTTAAAAGGGGTTATATGGGGTCCTAAGGGGTCACACATGTTAAAATGCATGTGTGGCCCCTTAAGAGCCCATATGACCCCTTAGCACACTATATGATTCTATGGGGTCATATGGTGTCCCAAGGAGTCATATGGTGTCGTTAGGGGTCATATGGAGTCCTAAGGGGCCACACATATGTTAGAATACATGTGTGGCCCCTAAGGACCCCATATGACCACTAACAACACCATATGACCCCTTATGACACTATATGATCCTATGGGGTCAAATGGGGTTAGTATGGGTCATTAGGAGTCATAAAGGGTCTTAAGGGGTCATTAGAGGTCATAAGGGGCCGTTGCAGTCCTAAGGGGTCTTAAGGGGTCTTATGGTGTTGTATGGGGTCTTATGTTATACATGATAAGATGCTAAAAGGGGTCAAAAGATGTCCTGGGATGTATTATGGGGTCGTCCATGTCTTAATAGCTCCTAGGATGTACTAGGGGGTATGTTGTATCGACTATGACTTTAAAGGGGGTCTTATGGGGTCCCAATGGGTCACACATGTGTTAGAACATATGTGTGACCCCTTAGGACCCTACACATGACCCCTTAGAACACCATATGACCCTATGGTTTCCTAAGGGGTCACGCATTTTTTAGAACACATGTGTGGCCCCTTAGGACCCCATATCACCCCTTAGGACACTATATGACCCTATGGTGCCCTTGTTGGCATTCTAATGCAATTTTGTTTGACCGGTAAACAATATGGTTATCATTATTGAAAACATTATCTCCTTAGTCTTCCCAATCCTCAGGGAGTAAGCAAACCGGGCAGTGAGTAAATAGGCAAACAGTAAGACCGGGCAGTGAGTAAACTGGCAGATAGTAAGTATACCAGCAAGCAGTAGACCGACAAGTAGTAGACTGACAAGCAGCAAGGCGATCGGGTAGCGGTGAGTAGATCGGTAAGGAAGATGTCCACCGGCTAAGCAAAGACTAAACTGGTACACTTGAAGAAATCGGCTAGTCAAGGTATTAATCGGTTCACCAGAAAAGTCAATAACCGACAGAATGGTAACGTTCAGTTACAATCAGTTAAATTGGAAGTCTTCTCTCAGTCAACCAACGGACATATCGGCATGTTTGACAGAATTGACAGAGATTCCTGCATGATTCCAGAAGCGCATTTTAAGGCTTGACAACGGAATTTTGAAAGGTATGTTTTAGAG
Source organism: Cryptomeria japonica (assembly GCF_030272615.1). Taxonomy (NCBI): domain Eukaryota; kingdom Viridiplantae; phylum Streptophyta; class Pinopsida; order Cupressales; family Cupressaceae; genus Cryptomeria; species Cryptomeria japonica. The sequence goes on along the minus strand of NC_081411.1, from coordinate 717,812,650 downwards.
GGAAAAGTTGGTGAAAGACTTAAGGATCTATAAATACATAAATCTCATTGTTGAGAAGGTTGTTGTCAAGGTGATTAAAGTTAAATGTGAAAAAGAACACAGGGGGAGTTTCAAATCGTACAGAGTCGAGTGACAGAAGACCGGTAGAGTGGGTTTCACAGAGAAGTGACTCAGGTGACAAAGGACTGGCAGTGTAGGATTCAAGTATCAACAAACTGGCAGAAGGCAGAGTTGTGAAGGACAGGCACAACCGATGCAGACCAAGACTGATGACTAATTGTGATCTGATCAGGCTAATGTGTAGCTTCATGTATCTGATCATTTTATCTGTTGTTTTCAAATGACTGTAATATAAATCCCTTAACTGGGTGGACTTTAACAGGTCCCATTGTATAAATCCCTTAGCCGGGTAACATCTTAACTGATGTTCTAAGTCCTTTAACCAGGCTACCATTAATAGGGTAAAGGCACTATCGGCCTGTTGTTCATAAAAAATGAATAACCCAAGTACACCTGCAATCAATCTATGAAGTAGCCAATTCAATCTATGAAGAACCTCAGGGCTTGGACAACATGACAAGGATATGAATCCTTCTACTCTTCAGGCTCTACAAAACCTAGGCGCGTATACCTTTGATGCTTAAAATTCAGACTCCTTACCCACATATGACAACATCAATAAAGCAGATAGATCTCATAAATGGTTCAAAAACAAGGAGGGTATTGTAGATAGGCTAAATCTACATTGACAACTCAACAATGTTTGAATCATGAGATGGAGGGACACTACCATAGAACAGAAAATAAAAGATATTCTGATTTTGGAATTTTAAATGATGTTCTCACAACCCTTCAATGTTACGAAAGATCAATGCCTTATCTAGGCCACAGAGTCATGCATAAAACTAGAAGAGAAATCTTAGATGCAAGTTCCTTTCAACATTAAATTTTCATGTATCAATGCCTTACATTAATACAATTTTATGCTCTACCATAAAATCATGCTTACACATCCAATATACATATTCAACATCATTAATGTTGGGTTTCAAGATTTAAATTCTTCCTTGAAGAATACCCAAAAGACAAACATTACACTCTTAGAGAAGGATAAAAGAGACAAATCCAAATTATCCTTGACAATATGAAATTGTATGACTCCGAATACATTTTGGAGACAATTTCATGGAAAATCACACATGCCTTGCATATGTGTGAACTTGCAAACTGAAACAAGACCTACAGCAAAGACAACACTGAAAACCTTGAAGAACACACTGTCATTTGCAAAAATAAAAAGATGTCATCACTAGAACCTGCAATTTCGGATTTCTCCCTTGGAGAAAATCTCTCAAAAACTGGAACCCTTACAATTGAGAAGAAAATAGGAATAATAAGAGGAGGGAAAAATATCAGAATCCATCAGAACAGGCCATGTGTCTTCTTTTTCCTTAACTGCAAAAAATATCTCCTGCCTTCCCATGGAAACTGCTCTCAAAATATCCCATATTTGTTGAAACTAACTCCATAACTGCATTCCTCATCCTGAGAGCTTTTCGTTGATATATGATACTTGCTATTTTGGGCAAAAATGAGCCTCTGGGTGAATTAATTCTTTTTATGCCTCCATCATTTAAATTTTTTTAATTTCTCCTATAGTATGCACTATACAATTTAACTTTGATTTTTCACCCCTTTTTGGCCTGACGCCCTGTCACATGGCAGCCTCTGATTCACTGATAGGGTCCACTGGGTACCACCTCGGATGACACCTCATCGATCTGCCATGTGTTCGCCTCATCACTGCTACTGGGTTGCTTTCTTGTACGCCACCTCGTTGCCACCTCAGCACCACGTCATTGCCATGTCAGCGGGACCCGCGAGCTAGACATCCACCTGGACACCTTGTCATCTTTCGCTTCTTCACAATGGGTAATGTGCATGCATGTTTCCTCCACGAATCCACGCGCACCATTGATCTCTTGCAACTTGCTCGATCTTTAACCTTCGATTTTCCGCCTGATCTTTTCGCCATTTCGCAGGGTTTAACGAAAGTGCATCTTCGGCTCACGAAATCGTGCTGGCCATCAATCTTGCTGAACCTGCAAGCTCTTTAACACTTTGCCATTTCGTGAAGCTTAACCAGCAAGCATCTCTGCCTCGCAAAATCGCATGCACCATCAATCTCCTACAACTTGCTCACTGGTTAAGTTGTCCTTTGTCTGCAAAACTCGCTTGCCTCGGGATCCATGCCTGCGTGGGGTCCACCTGGTCACCACTTGGTCACCTCGAGAAGTGCACCGACACGCGTGGGGTCCGCTTGGGTGCCCAACCGACACCATCTGTCAAAAGCCTCCAAGGCTTGACACTATAGATGGGTGGAGTTTTACTTATAAAGACCACAAATGCTCCCGCCCAGCTAATGTGGGATAATGGCATATTAGCCTGGGACTGCAAGTTGTGAGCTTTTCTTGAATTTCAATGGTGCCAATGGATGTGCTTGAGCTTTCAATGCCTTAGGGTTTATTTCCTTTCCCATATGCCACATGTGAGGGGGGAGGATCGGCACCTTGCATTTACTTGAGCCTCTAAATGAAATTTATACGCTGCTCTTACCTCCATTCATTTAACACACAGGGAGGAGACCACACCGTGCAGAGGGATATTGGAGCATTGTTTAACATGGCCAATTGCTTATTATGTTTGAAAGTTCTGCAACCTTCCTTACCAATCATGCAGAGAGGGGAGTCTTTTACCAGCCACGTTGCATTTGCTAAAAAAACATTTCATATCATCATCCACGCAAAAGAGGGGGGGTGCTGATTTTATTTTGATTTCAATGCCTGAGCAACCATGTGAGAGGGGAGGTTTGGCTGGAAACCTACCAATTGCATTAGCTTGGAGTTTCATATTGTTTGCTAGAAACACCACCACCACTGGGGAATGAGGAGATGCTATGACCGAGAGATATCTACAATGTCTCCTCCACCATACCACGTGAAGGGAGGATGCTGGCAAGGGAGCTCCACCTTATCTCCAACTCACCCACCACGTGAACTTTATGTCTACTAATGTGCACTTGCTGCAATCTGAAAACCCCCCACGTGACATGCCAGTTTCATGTTCCATGTGAGAGAGGGGTTTAGGGAGGCATCGTTAGATTTGGAGGGGTGACTGGCAGAGGGAAAACACCTGCCACGTTGCCATTCCTTGAAAGTTTCAACCTGCCCTCCAAACTCCATGTTCCATTGCATTTTGCAACTTGTTTAGAAGCTTCTGCAACCTCAAACTGGCCCACGCGGAGGAAGCTAAAAGCTTTCTGTATTAACTTCACACCCAAGCTTCACATTTAAAAAAAAACCTCATGAATTGCATTATGCTTGAGATTTTTAGAATGGCGTTTGCTAGGAATTTCACCATGGTGTTGTTGTACGCAGGAGGAAAGGAAGCCATTCAAGTGTTGCATTTTAATAAACTTCAAAGTTGCCCTCTTACCTCACGTGCAATGGAAATGTTTGGGCTTTACACCAATTGCAACGATTCAATTTCAGATGTGGCCCTTTACCACTCCATACTACATACAAGGAAGACATTGAATTGCCTGTTGTTGCATTGGCTGAAGTTTAATGCCTCCCCTTCTCAAGAAAGGAATAACACAACTATTCACTTTACAAACCATTCATCATCATATCTTTATAACTTTCCATTGTCCCATTGGTGAATTGCAATTGAGCCGGTATGGATACGCATATATTGCCAAGAAAAAAGAACATTTCGCCATTAAAATTAATGCACAGGCATGAGCTAGGTTGGGCCCCAAAGTGGGTCCGGCTAAACAAAAAATTGTTTTCATGCAACTGACCTTAGAAATGCCTCAGGAACCTTAAACATACCTCTGGAATCGATCGGCACCATTTTCGGATCATCAAACTAAGTTTTGCAACTTTCAGGCACTTACGCCACATTTTCGCATTTAATTGCGAAGACGTAATTTTCAAACCAGTCAAAACACCTTTCTGGACCTCGCCATCTAACAGGCATGTACCCTGATATACAAGCATGAAATATACCAAATGGTTTTTCAAGACGAATCCCGAGTGAAGAGATATTAATTATCAAAAATGACCAACTAGCTTTGTCGACACTGCGGACCTGATGAAGTCAATGAGTAGGCAACTCATGATGCCTTTCTTAAAAATATTAAACGATCTCCGTAGACCCTCAAATCTGAGGCATAGGTACCTTGAAGTACATATCAAAACTTAGAATACTCAATTCAACCAAAAGGATGATTGGGTGCAAATGGTGCGCTCATGAAAATAGCTACATTAACTGATATAGCAATGAAAGTACGGATCAGTGAAACAGATGGCTCAAGAAACCCTTTTGAAAATCGATCAAACGGATTGGTAGAGGCTTGAAATTTGAAAAATAGCTTGTCATTTATACCAACAATATCTCGGAAAAAACATTCTAACATGACACTCACTGAAGCAACTTTTACACTTATGCAAAACAGGGCTCTGACTAGCAACTGAAATGGGAACTTGTCAAACCATACGAACTACAAACAGATTGAGCTTTAAAAACTAAGCAAATGGATTCATAAAGACTTGAAAATTTGCATGTTGACTCACATTTATGCATAGAATTGAATCCATTTTTAATTTTACCATGATGATCAATGGGGAAAAAGATATAAGAACTTAAAGTAGGCTACTCAATAAAATTTGCATTTACACCTAATATGCACTTTCAGCTCACCCCTTGAAATGGGTACCTGATAAACTGATCCAAACTGAAATCTAAAAGTTGAAACACACTCCATAGGCCAAATGAAAGGTGTATAACAAGTTTCCAAAGCCTTACCCCTTGAAAATCAACTGGCCCCATTTTACCCTCTCTCTAACTAGGCCACCTGAACTGGATTAGGTGCCTTTCTGAAAATGCAAATTTTGAAATGGGCCTCAAAACTTGACCAAATTTAATGAGTCCCAACATGGCCTTCATCAAAATCCCTTAACCAGGTGGCACCTAACAAGTGTCTTTGTAATCTCCTAACAGGGATGCCTCTTCACCGGGTGTACTCCAGAAGAGTACAAATTTTGTGAGTTCCTACTCACACCGTGGTTTTCTCCCTATTGGGTTTCCACGAGATAAATCTGTGTGTCTTTGTGTATCTTTTCGTGCATGCTTAATCTTTTGCAGTAATTGTGTACATTGGTGAATGGTTAATTAGTTCATATTTAAAGCTAAAGTTTCAATTAGTAAAAACCGGTAATGTACTCATTCACCCCTCCCCTCTTAGTACCAGTTGGATCTAACAATTGGTATCAAAGCTTAGTTCCTCTGAAGTGAAGCTTAACAGCTTGAGGATAAAGATCATGGAAGAGTACCAGTATCAGAACAGATTGATGAAGCCAATGAGATCATTTCTTAGTTGAAAGAGAGATTGAGAAAATATCTTGCAAAAAGGAAGGAATTAGCTCAACAGCTAAATGAAAGCCAGGATATCATAGATCAACTCTCTGAGCAGATTGGATCTAAAGAAGCTGAAGAAGCAGTCTCAGAACTCATGGAAAAGAACAAGAAGTTGATCGAAGAAGTCACACATCTCAAAAGGGAACATGAAGCTCAGGCCCTGAGAATGACTGAGATACTGGAAGCCAACAGAAGTGTTGATGAAAGAAAAAGAGAGGCAGAAGAAGAACTATCAAAAGTTGAAAGAGCCAGGAGACTTGTTGAAGATGCCCTGAGAGAAAATGATGCAATCATGATTGAGAAAGATGAAGAAATTTGAGTTCTTACTCAAGAGAATGAATACATACACAAACATCTGAATGACAATGTAGAAGAAAAGGAGAAGATGATGAAAGAGATTGAACAACTCAAAAGTAAGTTGAAAACTGAGAATGAGAGAAATAAGAAGCTGAGAAAGTTCAATGAAAGCTCTGAGAAGGTAGATAAACAGTTGAAGGCTCAGAGAAGAACAAAGGATACAACCGGTCTCAGTTATCCCGGTTTAGGTTCTATGGAAACTGGAGAATCATCTAAATCCAAAAGAATGAAGGATGGTAAAAGAAATCAATCAAACGAAAGAGGTATGAAGTCTTTCAAATTGTCTTGTAATCATTGTGGAAAATCGGGTCATAAGACCAATGACTGTAGGAATAAACCATTTAATCAAAAAAAGACTTTTACTTTTGATGGTTATTGTCACAATTGTCATAAGTATGGTCACACTGCTTATGAGTGTAGATCTCAATCAAGCAGCCTGTCAAGTGCAAAAATATTTAATGGACATTGCTTCACTTGTAATAAGTTTGGACACAGATCCAAAGAATGCAGATTCAAGACAAAGGTATCAAGGCCACAGTTTAAACTAGTTAGTCCTAACAAAAGGAGTAATCAGTTGAATGCCACCTGTTCCATGTGTGGTAATTTTGGTCATGTTGTCGAAACATGCAGAATGAGGATGGGTCAGAAAAACAGTCCAGGACCATGGAGGACAACTGGTATGGCATGTTTTAACTGCCAGAAGATCGCCCATCTAGCCAAAGAATGCAAAAGTCGATCCTACAACCGGTCTGCAGACAAGAATCGGTTTAGCAAGAAAAAGGAGAAAATGACCTAAAAAAAAAGAAGACAATTGGTGTAGGGCATTGATCATGATTCATCACATAGTTCTTGAAGGCCTCTCCCAACATCCCATGCACATTGAAGAATTTCCCAAAATTATTGTATCCCATCCAAAATCCTCTCCTTTATTAGATTTGTCTTATATCCATTGAGTCTTCTATGTCATAAGTTGGAGCCTTCAATCCACCTTAGCACTATAATTTATTAATACCTCGTGAAAACAAGATGAAAGGATTTCATAATAGAAGAAATATTTTGGTGTACTGATAGAAATTGAAGGCTAGTGATGTCTTGTGCGACTTTACCTTCACCTTTTCCTTTGATTCTTCATTATTAGCTGGACCACCCTATTTATTTTAGCCTTCCACTTTATCCAATGTACCAAAATGTTACACAAATACGTTGGACCACCCTATTTATAAAATTGATAAATTATTATAATATCAAATTTACTTTAAATAATATTTATTATTGATTAATAATTAAAATATAACATAGTTAAGAATAATTAGTAATTACATTAATAACTATTTATATATGATATAATCTTAATAAATATTAAATGATTAAATATCATATAATTTAGAAGTTAAATAGTTGAAAGATTAAAAAAGTTAAATTAGAGTGCACGAGACTAGTTAAAATGTATTGCCATAAATTCAAAATGCATTATTATAAGTTTTAACCAGCGTTAGATATATATGGATGTAGTGATAAAAGTAACCATCCATTTCATCGGGTGTAACAAACTGTCCAGAAGTTATTTTTTTAGAGTAAAAATATAGTGTTTTGACAAATACATGCAATGAGAATGGATAAAGAGAAATTTGTAAATGGGACCCACATGTGACAATGCACACTAAGTCAAATCTTAGTGTGTGATGTTTAAGCCAGGCCTGCATAAACCAAACCACTCAATGCTCCTCAATATCACATCGAGGCACATCTAGATTGTATACTTTGGTGTAGGGCATTGATCATGATTCATCACATAGTTCTTGAAGGCCTCTTCCAACATCCCATGCACATCGAAGAATTCCCCAAAATTATTGGATCCCATCCAAATTCCTCTCCTTTATTAGATTTGTCTTATATCCATCGAGTCTTCTATGTCGTGAGTTCGAAACTTCAATCCACCTTAGCACTATAAGTTATTAATACCTCGTGAAAACAAGATGAAAGGATTTCATAATAGAAGCAATATTTTGGTGTATTGATAGAAATTGAAGGCTAGTAATGTCTTGTGCTACTTTACCTTCACCTTTTCCTTTGATTCTTCATTATTAGTTGGACCACCCTATTTTTTATAGTCTCCCACTTTATCCAATGTACCAAAATGTTACACAAATACGTTGGACCACCCTATTTATTTAATTGATAAATTATTATAATATCAAATTTACTTTAAATAATATTTATTGCTAATTAATAATTAAAATATAACATAATTGAGAATAATTAGTAATTACATTAATAACTAGTAGTATCTTGTGCTACTTTGCCTTCGCCTTTTCCTTTGATTCTTCATTATTCGTTGGACCACCCTATTTATTTTAGCCTCCCACTTTATCCAATGCACCGAAATGTTAGACAAATACGTATGACATTATCAACATGCGCACGATGTATCACATACAAACACAATTATTGGAGTAAGAAGTATGCCCACTTTGTCTTCTCTATGTAACTCCCACTTTTTACTTGTTGCCCTAATATCCTATGACGCTAATTGAATTAGATCAATGGCTAGAATTGGATGCTCTATTTTCTTAGTAAGTTGAATGATGCAAGAGAGTAGGTTATCTTTGATGATGGAGGATACGATTCGGCTTAGGTAGCTAGAAAAAAGGGTTATGTTTTAACTCGTTTGGTGGTACAATCAGTTGGGTGAGAAAGCGATAATGTCGTTGCCATTTCATCCACTACTAATGTTCGTTTGATGGCAGTTGCCTAGGCATGTAAGGAAGTTATCTAGCTTCAAAGACTATGGTCAAATGTGGGGTCGACTCGGAGTGCTATTACAATTTAGTGTGACCAATCCAGCAAAGAGCTGAACCTTTAATGTGAGATGAGGCGCATTCATGTCCGATAGCTTTTTTTTAAGACATTATAGAGGACGGAAGGATGATGTTGGAGAACATTTGCACTTTGACAAATATTGTAGAGGCATTGACAAAGCTAGTAACGATAGAGAACAATGAGTTTGTGGGCCTCTCAACCCCTAGCAATTAGATGACAATGTTGGAATTTTCTTTCTATTCTAGGAAGATTTTTTGACAAGTGAGAGAATGTTGGGAAAGGTGCACATGTCAACCTTGCATCGTAATGTTTGCATGTATTTATCATTTGGTCCTCATTTGGGAAAGAGAGCATCCCACTATGAGGTGTCATTCATGGTCATGTATCTTGACTATCTTGAGATTTGTGCAAGAAGTTAAATAAAAGTATAGAATGTGTCCATATGGTTTAATTATGGCATTGTAAGATGGGAGTTATGCCTGATTGATTTTATGACGGGCATGGGAGCATGGTTATAGGGAAGCGATGTTGGAATCTTGACCGACGTCGTAATATTTATGCCATAAAATGCCTTTGCATGGATAACGGAGACAAAATGGGGTGATTAATTAGTTGGTCAACTATTACAAGTTATGACGCATACGATAGATGTAACATGGAACAATATAAAAGTAGTCCATGAAGACCTTGAGACTAAGGAATGCGTTGGCATTTGTGTCATGGGGTTTTGGGCACCATACTTGTTGCACTTTGGTACATGGTTTCTTTTTCAACCCTGGTAGATGGTTTCTTGTTTGTGCTTCGTCTATTTATTAGATGCTTGGATTGAAATATGATATAATGAATTTGGAAGTATTGTTATGTTGTTAGAATTATTGATGGATTTAAGGTCAATGCCACTCTTATAAGGACAAATGCCTTTATATTGTATTGTATCCTTTGTTGATGATAATAGGATCGATTCATTCTTTGGAGCATAGAGTTTTATGAAAACTTTTTACAGGCCCAGATTGGGTGGTGAAGAGGCCCTTTCTAGCAGATGCTTGATCATTAAAGATTAATTTCGAGATGCTTGAGCATTAAATATCAACCATGAAATGCCTCCACGCAGGATCGAACTACGGACCTTCAGTTTACAAGACTGACGCTCTACCACTGAGCTATAGAGGCAGATGGGAGTAATTATATTTTTTTACATTTTCTTAGATCTATATTATTTGCAATCAAAAGTTGTGCCCTTCGCTGTAACTGGAAATCGATGTGCACCCAAAAAAAAATGGAGGATCATTAACAAGTACACGCGTATCTCCAAAACCTCGGATGAAAGATGAGGGGAAAAAAGTTTTCAAATTTACGCAACTATATGCACATTAAAACTTTACAGGGGCATTCCGAGAATTGAACTCGGGATCTCTCGCACCCTAAGCGAGAATCATACCACTAGACCAAATGCCCTCACACGTGTAACTTGTTGCTTAACATTTTATTTAATAGACAATTAAATTCACAAAGATTGAAAATTGCAAAAGTTAATGTTGAGAGTGGGATTTGAACCCACGCCCTTTCGGACCAGAACCTTAATCTGGCGCCTTAGACCAACTCGGCCATCTCAACGCATGTTCATTATTGGTATTAGTGCATATTCAAATTTTATTAATAAACAATCACCTAATCTTTAAACTTTGCAAATACGGCATCCTGGTCCAAACCATTCTAAAATAATAAAAACTCCCCCTTGATTGAAAGTTTGGTTTGGGACTTACATAATTGTTATCATAGATTTGGAAATACTCGCTGGTACTTAGGAGTGTGCATAAATCATTATTAGTGAGATGATATGATATGGGATTATTACTAGTGAGCATTTCATAATGTATTAATTGATTTTTAATCTAAATCATTATATAGTTAAAGTTATTATAGACACACAAAGTCATCTTACAATTAAAAAGCTTTCTTTTGATTCAAAGTTTGGTTTCGGACTTGCAAAATTTTGTTCATAAATTAAATCTGTTTTGGAAATTTGAAAAATCCACATTTGTTAGTTGTCATTGATCATGGTATTGTCATTCAAAGTGTGAGGATTATGATATAACGTATTATAGAGCAAAATAGTGACTAGTTATGGGGAGTTGTTAAAAGGAGAGGGAAATTTAGGGGTAAATAATAATGAGTTGTTTTTATAGGTTGAAGATTGTATATTTTTTATTGCTTTGCTCAATTTAGGATAATTCAATATATATATATATATATCTGTGTGTGTGTGTGTAGTTTTTGAGTCAAACTCATGGGTCAATGAGTGTGACTCAAAAACTACACAGTTGAATCTTGATAGTGGTATCATAATCTGACTTGTTGTGGAAAATATCTCCTACTTATAAATCATATATATTATTAAATATTCACAAATAATAAGAATTTCATTTTTATAGTTTGTAAGAAATTTGATTCAACTTCTTGTCTAAATTCCATTCACTTGTCCATTAAGATATGTCTATGACTAGTTAATGCTACATTGTGATTGGTAGAGTGGTGGAGGCCTAAGCCTCAACTCTAATCACTAACCATTTTTCTACATGTTTTAGATATCACACGCATTTATAAAGGTAGAAATGTAGGTCTTGTTCAAATTTGATTTTTTTTCAAAGAGACTCGTCCTTTGGTTTTATGTTATGTAGGCCACTTTTATGATATTTCAAGCATAAATTTTTTTTATACATGTATTAACTTGATCATATAGAAAAACAAAGGTGTTATGTTTCTTTTAAGGCTAGAATAAGAGGTTGTTGTATTAATACCATACTGAACACTAATCACATTTGGTGATTCACTAGTCCATGTCTTGATGTAGAATTTTAAAATTTACATAGATTTTACCAATGTTTATGTTCTCTATGAAGATTCATTATAAGCACAATATATTAAAGTATAAATTGCAACAAAAATTAACATAGTTCAAATTAACAAAACAATAGTACCAAACCAAACTTTGACATTGTAAATTTTGTATCTTGGAAAAAATGATAACTAGGAAATTATTGAGGTTTCAAATTACATCAATATTTAATCCTATAGCTGAAACATACACGTGTAGGAGTGATGTGATAGTGCTCAATCCCACCCTAGAAGAGACGTTTCCAATTATCCCAAAGGAGCTAGGAGTTGTAGTGATACTTGAGGAGTATACATAAATCATTATTAGTGAGATGTCATATGGGGATTGCTACTAATGTAGAGCATCTCCTAATGTATTGTAGGGTCTAGTTTACCAAATAAGGCACTAGACATAAAATCTATCCAAACATGAGATTAAAACTCAAAAAAGGTAAAAAAAGATGGCTTGCACATGTGATGGTGATGCCATCTAGGATAAAAAAAAAATCCCAATCATATTTATGAGGTTCATGAATAAATTATTCATACTACTTTTTAATAAGTTTTTGGTCATTATGGCCCATTAATGGGCTTCCAAGGGTTAATCCTTCTCAATAAAAGAAAAACAAAGTATCATGGTTACCTCCGGAGCAAGATTGGATTAAGATCAATTTTGATGGAGCGGCTTGGGGTAATCTTGGCCCTAGGTGCAAGGGATAGACAACAAGGGCAACATTATTGCTAAATATAATCAAAATTTGGGAGTGGGCAGAAACAATGTGGTGGAAGCCAAGATCGCCCTCCTTGTTGTTCAACTAACGGGAAAATTGGGAGTGAAAAATCTTCACTTGGAAGGTGATTCCCAAATCATTATCCATGCTATCCTCAGAGGAAAAGCAAAATACTAGAAAATTGACCGAGATATTCAAAGTATCAGAAATCTCCTTATAACTTTTAGTAGATTTAAGGTGTCTCACATTTGGAGAGAGGGGAACATAGATGCAAACGCTTGTGCCAACCAGGGTTTTGATCTTCAAGAAGGCAGCACAAGTGTGCATTTAGTTCATCCCAACAGACATCTTATTGAAAATTTTTTATTCAAAAATTGGTGATCACCCCTTCATGGTGCAAGGATTTTCAATTTGAATATGCTTGGTGGAATATTCCCAACCCTTTTCCACTTGATTGTCATATGGGTTGGACAAATGAAATTAATGTAGGTTCAACTCGGATTGGTTTCTGTTTCTTGTAAATCTCAATTTGATATCTCGAAGTACGAGAGTGTTGAGTGAATGTAACAGTCTATGCAAGTTAGGGGCCCCTTTCTCCTGTCATTGTACAAGATGGTCACGACAATGGGAAATATTTATGCATGTTGTTGGGTACTCTTTCCCTGAAATACCAGAATTCTGAATGATATCGCCTTGCTGGATTTTTTCTCCTATGGCTGAGTTGGATTATTTATTCGAAGCATTGTGCTTTTATTATCTGGGTTGGTGGAGTGTACGAGCTAGAGGGCTAAAGCTTTTATGTTGTAGGCAAGGCCTTTTTTGGCATTGTTTCCAAGTGAAGTTTGTGGGAGATTGCGGCGTGTTTTTTCACCACCCTTGCAAAATGGAGGCAAACTTCTATTTGATAGTGTCGAAGCCTATGGTAGCTTTCTGGGTACATATCTCAGATGAAAGGCTCTCCAACATCTTCAAATTTGAAGACAAGGAATTCTTGAATAGCGTCAAAATCATATTGGGCAATGAGTATTTGAATGCCCATTTCAAATACAAGTGCAATGCAGGCGTGGCATCGATGTTTGCTGCTTGGTGTTTTGAATTAGAGAAGGAGGAAATTGCACAATGGTTGGTTAGTAGCTGCCTCAGATAGGAGTGGTGTGGAGGTTTCGAGAGCCTTATGTCCATGGCGTGTGATGGGCAAGGTTTTGTCTTCTCGGGTGGTGTATGGTTGTAGTTGAGTGAATTCACTCCCCCCGTTCGCTCATTCTTAATTTAGAGGGCAAACAGTGACAAGGAAGTCCGTAGTGTTGGGAAAATGGTGTCTCAACCTTGCATTTACATGAGGTTACTATTTATAATAATTTTTTGCTTGAGCACGAAATGGTGTTAAATTCTCCCCAAAGCTTCGTGTTGGTTAGATAAGCATGCCAATAAATTTTTGTCACAAGATCTTAAGTAGTTTTGAAGGTATTAAAGTTTTTGTTTTTGAAGGGTGTGATAAAAGGTTTAAATTTAATTTTGAGGAATTTAGAGGCTCCAAAACACCCTAAAAAGTGGGCATAACTAGCGTAGTGGGTTACGCAGTGATACAAAACTTCACAATCTTTTTGACACATCAAACAATTCGTCAATTGGATACCACATTCATAAGTTATGGCCTCTGAAAGTTTGGACTCCTGAAACAGGAAATATAAAATGCATGAAACACATAAATGAGCTGTAAAAGGGAGAAAAACGTGTTGATGTGTGTTTTGACATATCATAGGGCATCTAGAATGAAGATGAGTCCGACTCTACTTTATTGAATTGTTTTATCCCATAGTTTTGTAATACTGTTTGACGGTTTCTTGTATTGTATATGAGGTGCGTGAGATAGAGGTTTTGTGTAAGAGTCTTATGGTTAATGAGCTACCTTTGAATCTCTAGTTGGTGGTACTCCTATGAAGATATTTCTCTGCAAGTATATTTAAATTTTTTATTGATTTTTAAATAATATATTGGACAACTTTTAGAGTGTGGGGTTTTTCTCCCAAAAGGATAAATCACTGTGTTGTGGTATGCATCCTATTATGTCTATTTCTGTTAAGTTTTTGTAACTGTTGTAATGATCTATAAATTTTCTTGCATTCCCCTCCTTTCAAAGGTTAGTGTAGGAAGTTTTTCCACTACTTAACTTCCTTACAAGTGGTATGATCATAGCCTGATCACCTTTGGTTTTAGTTGTGGGTTGTCAGGTTTTTTGAACTAATCCAGATTTGAGCGGGAGCTTGTGCAGAAGATACTTTTTGATCTTGTTGTAGGAATTTTTAGATGGAAATTTTGTCAGAGAGAATAGAGGTGGAGAGATTTTTTGAAATTAATTTTGAGGTGTGGAAGTTGAAGATGGAAGATCTACTAATAGATCAAGTTATGTGGGACGTTGTTCATGCGAATGTCTCAAGACCTGTAGATCCTACTATGGTTGCTTGGTATGATATTATGGACCAAAAAGCCAAGGGTTTAGTCAAATTGTCTAGGAAGAGAACTCTGCACAAAAGCTATGGACTAAGCTTGGTGAAATGTATCAAACGAAATCTTTATTAAATCAGATTTTCTTGAGGAATAAATTGTATTCCTTGAGAATGGAAGAGAGTGGACGAATTACAAACCACTTGGAAGCATTTAATATGTTAGTGGCTTAATTGGTATCTATTGGTGTTAAGATAGACGAAGAGGAGAAATGTCAGATCTTTCTTTGCTCTTTGTCTAACTCATGGGATTCTCTTATTATGGCTATCGGTAGTACTTCAATTGTTTTGAAGTTTGAAGATGTGGTGGGTGCCCTACTTGGTGAAGAGATGTGGGGGAAGGTATCCATCAGTTCGAAGGAATCCCTAACTGTTTGTGGAAGACCCAAGGAAAAAGGCAAGAAGAATGAGAAGCACAATAAGTCCAATTCCAGAGGGAGATCAAAATCTCCTAGAAAGTCCAAAGTCATTTGTTGGAATTGCCATAAATGAGGTCACATCCATAAGGATTGCAAAGAAGAAAAGAAGAAGAAAAAAAAGAAGTTTAATTCTAAGTCTGACTCCAAGAAGGAAGATGGTGATGCATTCATTGTAGCTTTGACTACTCATGCAGGTAATGATGCATGGCTAATTGAATCAGGTGCATCTTTTCCTATGAATTCCAATAAATATTGGTTATTGAATATGAAGAATTTAATGGAAGTAAGGTGTACTTGGGTGAACATTTAGATATTGTTGGTCGTGGTAAAGTTAGGACTGGGTTTCCCAATGGTAGAATAAAAAGGACGGTGTGTTGCATATCCTTGGATTAAAATGGAATTTATTATCTTTGAGAAAATTGATAGATGTGGGTGTGTAGGTAGTCTTTTCTGATGCGGGATGTAAGATGATTAAGGGTTCTATGGTGATTGTTAGAGGTGTTAGGTTCGATACTTTGTATAAGCTAGAGGCATACACTATTCAGTGTAATAGCACTTGTCACGCACCATATTTATCTATAATTATTTAATTGAGAAAATAATGTTTACTTTTCATTTATAAAATGAAACTGAAATGGAAATGTAATTTTTAGTGAAATAAGATGATAATGAAGTAGGAATTCAAATACAAAGAAATGATTTACATTACTTTATTTATGTAAATGCAATTGAATGATCAATGAAATTGGGGATCATCATTGCTAATGAGCAATTGAGTGTAAGTGAATGCAGGAACAGGTGAACGCGGATGAAGGCGAGAACATGGTTCAGGTAGAGTTGCTTTAGCTCATGGATTTCGCTAGAATAGATGGAATCACACACACCACTGTAGTATATACATATTTATGTGTGCCTTAGTTGCATGATTTGAGTTGTGATTGAAATTTCATGAGTGATGGCAAAATATTATGTTTTATGATTCTATGAGAATGCAATTTGTTAATGATTTGAAAATGAATATTGACCCCATGATTGCATGTTCTTTTGTTCAGATATGTATGATTTGGTGAAATAATATATTTATTTGTTTACTATAGATACACACACACACACACACACACACACACATATATACGTATTATATATGTATATGAGTTCGAATAATAACTCGATCATGTACATGTATATATGTATGTAATTATAATATATGTAAACATATTTGATTATTCATGAAATTTGATTATTTTGCTTTATGAAAATTCTTTGTTTATATATATAAATATAAATATAATAAGTGATTTATTAAAAGGTATATTAACCGATATGGTATTTGGCGGACTTATTAATGTCATGTTATAGTTGACAAAGCATATCACACATTGCAAGGAGGAGTCAATAAGTATATATGAAACTAAACAAACACATTGTGTTTGAGTTAAACTCGAACTGTATTGTTAAATACATGCATTGCATGGTAAATTCGTAGGCCAAAGTGCCATGCGAACTATTCCACGTACCAATGGTGATGCATGGGTGGCAAGTTAAAATGTTGTATGGAAGGGAGGGAATAGGCATTACTATTGAATACCCACTCAAACCTCCACCCTCTCATGCTTTCAATTTTCCATATAACGTGGCATGACCAAATAGTAATGATATCACCGATAATAATGAACTTAAACGGTATGTGCAATTCGAATTGTCACGTGCAAGCAATATAACAGAGTTCAAATTATTTTGGGACTATTACTATAACTATAAAAATTAGAGGTGTCAAATATAAACTTAGATAACATTCCCCCACTCTGAGAGATTGGTCCGAAAATAGGAAGAAATATAGATTGGATTAGTATATATAGACTGTTGATTTTGGAAAAGAAGGAGGAGAAATATGCAGGAAATAGGGATGATAGAACAAAGAATAGAGAATGGAATGAAGAATAGCGAATAGAGAAGGGAGATTAGATAATAGAGAGGAAAGAAAACAAAGGATTTGAACAACATAGAGGAAGAAAAGCATTGGAAATCTAGGAGTATTGTAGTCAAAATTGGAAAAAGATTAGCATTAATCATATCAGACTGGGCTTAAATTTCAGAGGTAGGCTCTTTAACGAGAAATAGTTTGTTATATAATTAGAGTATAAGAACAAAATTATCTTGAGATTTGTTTGTTTTAGATCATTTGTGAAGAAAAGAGTTAAACTTTTGAATTTGTTTCTTGCAATAGAAGTCATGATGGTTATTTAAAATTTCATTTGAAAAAGCCATATAGGAATGTGCATTATGAATTATCATTTTATTTAATGCCCATTATGGAAAATTACCAAATTTAGTTAGTTGAATTCATAAAGCATGGAAAACACATGATAGTATCGTACTAAATATTTAATTCGAGAAAAGAAGTAGATAATCAAAAACATGTAGAAAGATAGAGAACTTATGCATTATAAACTTGGAAATTTGAAACCATAGAAAAGAGAATACAAGTTAATGTATACGCTATTTGGATTTTATGAGAAATAGATGAAAGAATGTGTACTCATAATTTCTATTTCTGAATTTTATTTTTGTCTATATGCTAAATATGCATACATGTGTTACACCTTCTTATTTTTAATTCTTGTCCTAGATTTACTTGAAAAGATAGGAACCAAATGTTGTTTTCTTATTGGATATAATTGGTTGTAAATGAAAGATTGGTTCTACTATATCTTTTTAACAAAATATTCTCTTGTTTTATTTTTCATTTTTGGATATCATACGAATAATAGGAAGGCTAGATATGTTGTGTTTGTGAGGAAAGTTACCTTCCAGGACGGGTGTCAAATGTGGAATTATAGAGAGAATAGTTTGATTTTACAAACTATATTTTATTGCTATGCATGGCATTATATTCGACCGAGTAACTTATTGACCATTGAAATAGATGGATATATTTATTTACACTTTCTACCATATCCTCGATTGATCTTGCTTGTTTCTTAATGGAATTAGAAAATTGAAAATGCATGTATCATTCTAGGCACGCACAAGATTCCATATTGTCTATCGAATTTTTTTGCTAAGTAATTTGTGCAGGGTCGGGTATTCTTGATTGACCAAGAATTCTAGGGAAGTGTAAGCTTCAAGGTTGGGTGGAAAAAGCACCTGAATCTTGTTCTCATCTTCATTCTAAAGATTACATTGAAGATAGATTGGATTGTAGATCAATGGACGCATCTCATCCTTTACTTTATATTTTTCTTGTCACTAATACATTCAGACTAGATTTCCGACTGAGGTTTCCGACGGAGAAGGTATGTTGTGACCAAATTTGATTTTTTTAATGAAAAAATGCCCGAATTCGTCAGAATTCCAATGGCAATTTGCCATTTGGTTTCGATGAAGAAGGCATTAGTAATGAATTTATTTTTTCAAAAAAGTGTTTGAGTTCGTCGTAATTCCGACGACAACGACCATTACTTAAAAAAAGAAGAAGAGGGCAAGTCATTTGTGCATTGCAATCCCGCGTAGGCGTCCGTGGTGACTTCAATCCCCAACAAGATCAAACTCGCATCGAAGGCATTTGTGCATTGCTTGCAATCCCACACAGGAGGTAGATTCTTCACCTTAATTTCATGTTGCAAAAAATATACCATTCAAGAGATTCTACAACTTTTGCTTTTATACATGCTAGCTATGCTTGCATTCTTGT
Source organism: Cryptomeria japonica (assembly GCF_030272615.1). Classification (NCBI taxonomy): domain Eukaryota; kingdom Viridiplantae; phylum Streptophyta; class Pinopsida; order Cupressales; family Cupressaceae; genus Cryptomeria; species Cryptomeria japonica. Next base: position 717,793,770 of record NC_081411.1, on the reverse strand, counting down.
GGGATATTGACCGATTGTGGAAGCAACTCTTGGAGTATGAGAGATTCATTTTTTATGCAAAAGATGTTAGGAAATGAGACATGTGGTGGTTAATTGCCCTAGTTTTTGATGCAAATTGGTCAATCTCATATTCATATTGATTATCCAATCTCAGGCCAGATGGCTCCTAGTTAAAGGTGTGGTTCCTTGAATGCGTAATACCCTATAGTAATACACTCTTCATAAAACCATAGAACTATGATTGAGGAGTGAGCATTCAATTTTGTCAGAGCAATCCCTTCCTCTCGTATACGTGTTGATTGATCATTATTGTACGAGTTAATATATAGGGCGGTGTCTACCTTTGGCTGCTGAATCGATGGAGATCAAACCAACGCACAAGAAAACAATGGGAATGAATATTATTCAAGTGATTTGCAACCTTCATTCAGTGTTGTTCGAGCAAGCCTTTCTTTCTCTTGCCAGCCAGCCTAACACACCCGACCTGGAAGCCCTAGGGCTAGATACAATTGTGTTCAGTTTAGCACAATCCTAACCTAGAAGGGGTGGACTGAAAATCTCCAACCACACAACTTATCACTTTGTAATTAACATACAATATAAATCTAGTCCATATGACTCCCAAACCATTTTCTTGTTGTCTCGGGTTACCCTAGTTTAGGGTATTGGCAGTTTTTACTAAATCTTCTCTAATTTAGGGTATTGGCAACTATCTCTCCTTTTGCATAGTTTTAGGTGGCATACAAATTCATTTCCTTGTTTGGCTTCCTTGCGGCCTCAACCTCAACGATCATCTTTTGAAAACTTACTTTCTTCAATACTCTCTTCTTTATCCTTTCAAAGTTGAATTGTAGCCACTTAGGAACATCTAGATTCTCATCACTTTGGATGGACGGGTTCATGGTAGTTACAACCTACTTTGGCCTTTGTTCTTCATCTTGTTGCTTGTGCACCTAAGTTTAAAATTTTGGAGTAATCATCTTGGGGGTGGGGGCCTAGATAGATCCTCTTTTTCTTGTTCTCCATGCTTCTTTGACTCCACATTCTAAGTTCCTTCTGACTTATATTTCATTTTCATGAGTCAACTTATAGTTCTTAATTTAGTTATAGGCTAGTATCTTGTGTGTTGATTGTACCTCTTAGTTTGATAAGGTTTTGGGTGGAATTTAATCTCTAATTTTGAGGAAAAAGTTTCCCTATAAATGCAATTTCAAAATTCATTTTGAGGGTCTAATAATTGATTATTTAAGGTCCAAGTTTAGTAACACTCATTAGTGTGTTTTCTTTTAAAAGACATTTAGCAATAGGCTGTAGATTGAATACTTGTGCTTTGCTAGTATATTTTGAAGAATTAATGGAAATGAAGTTCATAGTTTGCAACGGTATTGGTAGTCTTTTTTGATTGCTTGGTATTCTTTTATTTCTTTCATTTTCCTTAATCATGAATTAATATTTACATTTATGAAACATCTTCTTTGTTATAATCAATTTGTGCATCTTTCGTGGTGATTGAGGTTAATAAGGAACATGTGAATGAATAGTAGTAGTTGTTCCAGAGCTTTCCTTGGTCTCATTTTCATGTTAGAATTGGCAATTTTGGCATGATAAATTATTTACATACAAGGTTATTTCTAGATTTTGTTGATAATGTGGATTTAGGTAATACTGATGATTCATTTTCTCGTAGCCTTGTTCTATCTTTTGCAATTTATTTTAACCTTTTAGCTCAGGCAGATTGAGAAATAGATATTTCAACTTGATTAGTGACATTTTCCCCTTGAACAACTTGATTAGGAAATGATAAATTCTAAAGGTAAGCTAACTTAACTCAAGGGATTGAGATGGTATCCTACCATGAAAGATGATAGTTCTAAGCAAAAGACTACCTAGTGATATGAAAGTTGATGCAAGATAGTAAGGACAACAAGGAAATTTATTTTGAACTTTGACAAGATTGAATCTTTGGGTGGAAGTTTGAATGGATTGATAGTGAAAAGGCATGCTGATGCAGAGAATCCAATAAACTCAACCAACAAGGGAGATATTTCTCCCAACTCACCTATTCAATTAGGTGTCAACCCTTCACTTACTCACAAGACCCCTCACAATGCCACAAGTTACTCAAAAGGATTCAATACCCCAAAACACACCCATACTCACCAACCCTCACCCAACAATTGAATCACACTCAAATAGGACAAACAAACATGTCTAAGTCACAATCCAACTCTCCAACATTCAATCACCACCAATACCCTCAACCCTTATTCACACAATCCTCCTTCAACTAGGTCTTCTAATCCCCCTAATACCCAACTCACAAAATGTAGTAGATATCCAAAAACCAATGTACTTTCGGATACTCTTACAAGAACCACTAAACATATACCACCATGGGTCTTTACCCTCCCAACCACCCAAAGGTCAAAGGAAGATTCACTACTGCAACACTCAGTTTTTGTGACAGTATCAAGCATTTAGGATAGTCACTCCTTTTATGACAGTATCAAGATCAACTCGATACTGGACTGGGTAATAACGGAACCGCCAACAATGTATTTCTCATCTCAAATAATAAAGAGAATATAGGGTTGCATCTTTGAAGAAAAAAAATGTTGGAAAAGACTATTTCCACCTACTTGGCCACCAGAGTGGTTTTTGAGGTGTATTCAAAGCGTTTACTCCTTTTGTTGCATTTTCACTTGAAATATGGTTGAATTGGCTTTGTAAGCTCCTAGATACTTGGTACATGTTCTAAACGAGTTAAAAGAGTCTCAAGACTACTCTATAGTCATGCTCTACCTTATCCAACTACTCAATTAGCTTCCCAAACTTATAGGACATATGGTTTTATTCCTTACTTTGAGTTGAAATTGTCTTGGGTTAGATATAACTAAAATAAGCCCTTCCTTCAACTACTTCAAAAATCGTCAAAAAGACTTCATACTACTATCTACATGTGTTTCTATCCTTAAGAATTCTAATTTATGCAAGTGAAAAAACACCTAAGAGGTCATAGCTACTCCTTTTGACTTGGTAATATTCATGGTTTTTCTTTGTCTATTTAACTTCATTCCTTGCATCTTACGCACTATCTTGTAGCATACTTTGTTTTCTTTTTTAGTGAATTGCATTTAGTGGACTGTTGTGCATCTTTAAAATCATTTGACAACTTCAGGAAATGGTTTTCCTTCTTTATTACTTGACTATATCATTTAATATGCATGGATGGTATTATCATTTAATTTTCAAGATGGACCTTATATGGATGGTCCTTGCACCTTTTCAAATTGAACTTTTGCAAAAGTCCAAATTTGGAGAGGAAATTCCTATTATTTGCGAATCCAACATTCATCTTTCAAATTTTAGGTCCAATTTCCATGAATAAGGGTTCCAAAGACCCTAGTCCTATAAAAATGAGCCATGAGGAATATCATGAATAAGGGAATGAACCAAATTTATGAAAACATTGTCAAACCTAAGTACAATTAGGCATAAATAAGGCACAACCACTTAAATTGAGTCCAAACTTAGTGTATATTTTTAAAGAGATACAACTTATGATGCAATATTTATCCCCCTCTTAGCAAGAGTATGAAATTATGCTCATTTACTCTTTGGAAAATATGGAGAAACCAAATATTCGTTCACCAAGATATTGAAGAGTCAAGATGACTACAAGTTTGGAAAGGTGGTAGCTCCCAAGACTTATGATATTGTCAATCTACAATATTGAGATAAAAGGGAAGTACAAAGTGAGTAATGCGAGTAACATTGGTAACACACATGGAGCATGCAAAACACAAAGTTATGACATTTAGAACTAGCAAGATTCATATATTCTCACTAGGAACCATATCAAAAAGACAAGGCATAGATCTAGGACTAGTAAGATCCTTATATAGTTACTAGGAGTCATGTCAAAGACACATAAAATCATGATACCTAGGTTAGTAAGATCCTCTAATACTTAGAGATAGATCACATTCTAACAAAAAATAGAGACCTAATTGTGAAAGTTTGAGGTCCATTGGGAAAAAAGTTGTCATATTGCCATGACAACTTTTGCATTTCTTGTAGAAACTTCTTAAAAATATGGTTGGAAAGTTAGTTTATGGTGGTTTGAGGTTGTAACACACTTGGATGGGAATAAATAGGCCTTTGGCATGCCATCCAAGAGTTTTGCTTAATGAAATTGGGTTTTTATGTGCATTTTTTCATGCTATGTATCATATCATGCTTGATGATAGACCTTTTTTCATGCTATGTATCATATCAGGGAAGAATTTGGTGGGAAGACCAAGCGATTGGTATTTTGAAGTAGTTGATGATAGAGAGAGGGGTGAGGGGACCCTATGCAACCTTCAAAAGGGTTTGTCGATCAAAACCAAATGAAATAGATTAAATTCCTATGACTGTCCTAAGGGTATTGATTGTCACAGATATAATTTTACAACTGATATTGTTTTTGTTTTGACGGAGTTGTGTTTGTAAACACAAGTATGGACATGTAATAGAGTCATGAGACGTCTTAATACTACATGAATACTTAACAACAACATAGTGTGTAGGCACCTAAAATATGAAAGGACTACATATTGGAAGGCGCGCGTGAAGATCTCATGAAAGGTCTGATATCCCTATGTATCGGACTGAGAAAACCAGTGAAAGACAAAAAAAATGCATTGAAAAGGCAAAAGGTTGAATTGCCTAATGTTTGTTGTTGAAGTGATGTCTGGGGACCCTACCAAGTCAAATACCTTATTGTAGTTTCAAAGGGTGGAAAAAGAATAAGCAGTTTATATTGTAGTTTCAAAGGGTGGAAAAAGAATAAGTAGTTTATTTACCGTCCTAATAGACCATCCATCATAACAATTATTACCAATAATGATGTGTGTGTTGCAAACAAAGTTCTAGAGGAAGGCTCTTTCTATTGTAACACCAAGTGAGTGTTCATAGACCTTCTGTAGGGTCCTCCTAGCCTAGAGTTAGGAGTTTGAAGCCTACATACATTTATTTGGCCTTGTGGCCATCAATGAGTGCTCACCCAATAGGACAAGTCTTGAGACTGGCAATTTGGAAGTGTGGCATTGTTGAGAGCCAACACTTATGTGTGAACCCCTTCTTCACGTATTATGATTAGTTGCCATGATACTTGACCCTATCCTCATGGTGTTGGCTCAATTCATATTAGTGTGTTTTGTTGAAGAAACATGATGTGAGAAGTTTGATGCAGAGGCAAGGGTAGAACTCAGTATTTTATATTAGGACAACAACCACATTGATTAGGCAAGTCAGATAAGGTCTCTCCAATGTTTAGGATACTGAATTCACATTAGACACTCATGGATTACCCCATTTAGACATTAGTCAACTTAATATATTATACAAGGATTGCATACCACAAAGCCATTAGATATGTTTTGAGATGAAAAAGAAGAGTTAAATGGTTTTGGTTCAATGATGATAATTTTTATTTTCAAGTAATTTAATTTGGTATATTATACTGAAACGTGATTTCATAACTAACATTTCAACTTCTATATAACTAGTTCTATAGCCTGATTTTCTTTCTTGTGAAGAAAGACCATGTCAGACAATATCAACGAACAACAAAATAAGGAGACAATTGCTAGATTGTGGTCTAACTTGAAAAGAAAAGGTGATGGAAAATGTTATTTTCTATGCAAAATTTGTAAGGGGTTAAAGACTAGAAGACTTCTAATCAAACCAACGAAGAAACATTGTAGGCTACATGGTCACATTGAAGGTGGACATGATTATCATCCATTGGTAAGTTTTTCATTATATCGTTTTAACAATTTATATACATAATAAATCACGTGATGATGAGATCATGATCATGGTTTATTTATGTTTATCAATTTTATATAGGTTGAGCACCCCAGAGCACATGGTATGGATCAACACAACCTAGAGAATATGGTTTTCAAAGTGGACGAACACAGAGGTGTGAATATCGAAGTTGAAGATAATGATCCTATGGAAGATGACGATCATGAGCCAAAAAACATAATTGAAGATGATGGTACAAATACATTGATCCATGACACATTTAGTACTCGCGCAACTGATCATGATGATGAAGATGACCTTGATGTTGTTCATGATGTCCCTCTACTTGAGAAGGCATCTAAGGCCCTTTACAAAGGCTCACAGACAACTCTTCTCTCCGTTGTATCGTTGTTGGTGAACTTGAAGGTTATGAATGGTTTATCCAACATAAGAATGTCACATATGTTAAGGTATGTCATATATGTCATAATAAACTATGAATCATGTTGTACCATTAATATTCTTTATATTAACAAATTATATTTTTTTGTTGTAGATTGATAGGTGAGTTTTTGTTACCACCATCAAATATTCTACCTCGCTCATACCGAGAATTATATGCCATTATGAAAGATATTGGAATGGAGTATCAAGCAATAGATGCTTGTCCCAATGATCATATTATATATCACAAACAACATGAATTTCAAACTGAATGCCCTGAATGTCATATCAGTAGATATCGAACAGATCAAATAACAAAAAGGGTTCCTCACAAAGTTCTTCGCTATATTCCCATTATTCCATGTATGGAATGATTATTCAAGTGCACTAGCTTGGCACAATTTATAGATTACCATGCATGCAATAGAAGTTGAGATGACATTATTCGAATGCCTGCGGATGGTTCAACATTTATGGACATAGAGGAAAAGTGGCCACACTTTAAAGAAGAACCTCGTAATCTCAGGCTTTCATTGGCAGTGGATGGTGTCAATTCATTTGGAGAGATGAGATTCGTTTACTCAGTGTGGCATGTTTTTGTTATCAACAATAACATTCCTCCATGGATGTCAATAAAGAGGGAGCACATAATGTTGGCAATGATTGTTCCAGGTGTTTTATCATTTAAATATAGTCGTCTAAATTTAATTATAAATATTGCAGTAAAATGGTCGTAATAACTATGTAATGTTTTTGTTCATTCGATTAGGTAAGTACCAAGTTAAAGATATGAATGTATATATCGAGCCTCTTATCGACGAGTTGCTAGAGTTATGGAATGGTGTCACTATGTATGACGTCTCTAGACCAATAGAACAAAGACAATTTCAATTACATGCGATGCTTCTATGGACAATACACTATGCCCTAGGGCTAACACATTTTTGTGGTATGTTATAGTGTTTAAGTTGTGCATGAACATTATAATTCAAAAAATTATCATATTTAATCTAATTATACATTATCTTGTAGGTCTTCACACAAAGGGAAAATTTGCATGTCCTGTTTGTGGTCCAAAGATGAAATCTCGTCATTCAAAAAGTTTAGGAAAGCAGGTGTTTGATGAGCATACACATTTTCTCCACAAAAATCATAAGTATCAAAATACTGAAAAATATATTTTCAATGGGAAAGAAGAGAATACATCAAATCCATGAAGAATGACAGCTCACCTGTGGAAGTTGGAATATAATAGAATTAATCGTCAAGGTAATGTATGGAAAATATTGGATGGAAGGCATGACAAAGAAAAAAATGTCAAAATATGTAGTGACATTCAGGATTCCAATCATGCAATGATAAATGTCATTCAATCAAATAGCCATGGAGACCAGATTAATATAAGTGAGCTTCCTTGGTTATTAACAGACCAGTAAAGCAATGTTATAAAAGAAGTCATATGAAAAATTCGATTTCCCAGAGGATTTGTTGTGAACATAAACAATCTCATATCAAAGAAAAGTAAATTTGGGCTAGGGATGAAAACGCATGATTGACATACCTTCATTAAGGTAATTCATGTTCTTGTGTTTTTAGTATATATTTAAGTACTGCGTGTACGTGTACTTTTCATTGTATTATGTTACAAAAAAATGAAAAGATAATTTTATAATTGTTACAGTATGTTCTACCTCTATCTCTCCCAGACGACTTCGACAATAATGTCAAGCAAGTCATATATGGTCTTGGAAAATACATGAGGTAAGTAGTGATATTTGTTCAGTTCGTTGTATAGCTATTATATTTGCTATTTGTTTTACTTGTTATGTAATATTTTTTTTGCGTCTTGAATATCTTGTAGGTGGTTGTCATGTAAAGAAATCCATAAAGATGATATAAAATATTGGAAGAGAAAAATTCCTCATTTAATGTGTGAAATGCAAAAGTGTCTACCTACATCTTTTTTCAATGCACAAGAACACTACCTCATACGCCAAGTTGAGGAGATTGAATTGTGTGGACCTGTACACACTAGGTCAATGTGGATGGTTGAGAGGCACTTGAAATTTTTGAAGGCTTTGGTTCGACAAAGAACACATCTTGAGGGTTCTATGGTGGAGGGATATATGGTATACCGGACTATGGTGTACATTTCTGAATATCTTCCGAAGTTTGCAGCAAAGATCCACGTGGATCGCATTTGGGATCCCAACCCCATTAACAAATTCGAAGGGAAGTACTTGACAGAGAAAGGTAGATTGAGGAAAGTGAGAGGTAATTATAAGATGTTATTGTAGTTAATTAATTCTTAATCTTCAAAATAAATCGATTGTAAGACGTCTATTTATTTTTTGCACAGTTGGTCGAGAGTGGGATGCACTACATTTGTATATTGCAAACAATATTGATTGGATGGCGGTATGGATTGAATGTTGTCAACATTCTAGACACATGTTAACATGGGAAGGTGTGACTTCATTGGTTAAAGAAGCTCATCGCAATGGAGATTCCAATGTTACACAAAGGGAAATTGATTTAGCATATGGTTTAAGAGATAAACATGTACACATAAATTTATTAATCACCCATATGTTTATCAACTCACAATGCAATAAATTTTACATGGTTGACATATCGTAGGTCGAACACCACAACACTATGTGTTGCAATGGTCATAAATTTCGCATAAAAAAGTTGGATGACACGAAGAAAACTTGTGATTCTGGCATCACTATGGTCTTTGAGGTGACAAATATTTCATCGAGAAATGACATACATCCTCAACAGTCTCAAAATCAATACTATGGCATTTTGGATGATATACTTGAGTGTGACTTTAATTCCTTCAAATTAGTTTTGTTCGTTGTCAAATGGTACACGCTACGATTGAAAAAAAATGATCCTTATAGAACTGTTAATGAACATGATAATGGTTTTACAATGCTAAATACAAAGTCATTTGAACCAGTTGGGGATGATCCCTATGTTCTTCCAAGCCAATGTGAGCAAGTATTTTACTCAGAGGTTCCACATAAACCGGGTTGGTCATTTGTTGTTAGACATGATCCAAGAGGAAGGCCGATAAAGTATAATGTGATGGAAGAAGAAGATACTGAAGAAGAAGATACCAAAGAAGTAGAAGATGAAGTGGATGATGATCACAATCGACAGTTTCTCAGTGATGATGATGATGATGATGATGATGAAGAAGAAGAAGAAGAAGAAGAAGAAGAAGATGATGATGATGATGATGATGATGATGATGATGGTGGTGATGGTGATGGTGATGGTGATGGTGATGGTGGTGATGGTGATGGTGATGATGGTGATGATGATGGCAAAGACGTTGATGGTGATGATGATGATGATGATGATGATGATGATGATGATGATGATGATGATGATGATGATGTTGGCGATGATGACCTTGATGTTCAAGATGATGAAGAATAAAATGTATGAGGTATGCGATTAGTATATTATCTATTTAATATTGACTTCTTGATAGAATTTTTTTTACATAATTAATTCATTATGTTTTAAATTCTAATGTCATTACATAATTAATTCATGATGCACCTTTTAATATGGAGATGGAGATAAGGAGAGTGACTATTTATGTGACATTTTTTAAACTGTGTTTATTTATGGAAATTAGATTATTTATTAGCTATGTGATGGATGTTGATTTAAAATAGATATGTGATGGATCACATGTTTATGATGATGCATGTGACATTTTTTGAACTTTGTGTTTATTTATAGAATGTGGATTGTTTATTACCTATGTGATGGATGGTGATGGATTACATGTTTATGATGACACATATGTGATGCTAATTGTGATGCTCAATTACATATATGATGACACAACGTGTGATGCTTATGATACGTATGTATTTATTATTTATCAACTTACAAATGTAGTAATGCTTATGATGCTCAATTGATGGTGTTGATTTCATGTATAGTCCCTATGTGATGATGTCACCCTTGGTGGGAATAGGTTGTTGACTACAGACATCGTCAACCATTTAGTTGAGGATCCTGCATAGTCTACATAAAGTAAAGGTAAGGAATTAAAAAATTTACAATGATTTTGATGACAACATCTTTTTATTTGGTCATATACATGTATATACATATGTAATTATAATATATGTAAATATATTTGATTATTTTGCTTTATGAAAATTCTTTGTTTATATATATATATATAAATATAATAAGTGATTTATTAAAAGGCATATTAACCGATATGGTTTATGGCAGACTTACTAATGTCATGTTATAGTTGACAAAACATATCGCACATTGCAAGGAGGAGTCAATAAGTATATATGCAACTAAACAAACAATTGTATTTGAGTTAAACTCAAACTGTATTGTTAAATGCATGCACTGCATGGTACATTCACAGGCCAAAGTGCCATGCAAACTATTCCACGTACCAACGGTGATGCATGGGTGGCAAGTTAAAATGTTGTATGGAAAGGAGGGAGTCGGTATTATTGCCGACTACCCACTCAAACCTCCACCTTCGCATACTTTAAATTTTCCATATAATGTGGCATGATTAGATAGTAACGTGGGTGACCAACCCATATGATATCACCGATAATAATGAACTTAAATGGTATGTGCAGTTCAAATTGTCACGTGCAAGCAATACAACAGAGTTTGAATTCTTTTGGGACTATTACTATAACTATAACAATTAGAGGTGTCAAATATAAACTTAGATAATAGTCCACCACTCTGAGAGATTGGCCCGAAAATAGGAAGAAATATAGATTGGATCAATATATATAGACTGTTGATTTTGGAAAAGAAGGGGGAGAAATATGCAAAAAAAAATAGGGATGTTAGAACAAATAATAGAGAATGGAATGAAGAATAGCGAATAGAGAAGGGAGATTAGAGAATAGAGAGGAAAGAACACAAAGGATTTGGACAACATAGAGAAAGAAAAGTGATGCACGCTAAAAAGGACACAAGAGACACACAAGTTCAAATGTTAGTATGTTAGTGACACAAATGAAATACAAACGAACCTATGATCCTTAACATGCACATCAAGAGAGATATAAAGCAGACAATAATAAGCATACAAAAATGGAAAAGGGAAAGAAAATTCCCCAATATGCTCCTCACAATGCTCATAGTTTCTCCTCCCTTGTTCCTCTCCTCTCCAAGTTCCACATGAGTGTAGCTCTCAGAATTTTGCAATATCAATGTATGTCTTATGGAGTCAAGATTATGAAAATAAAAATAACTACTTATGCAAGTGTAAACAAGCTAATATGAGTAAGCGCCTTAATTATTCTATGTTAATTTTATTCAAAATAACAAAACAAATGCTTCTAAAATGCTCTCTCAAAATAACTATAAGTTTGATGCATACAAGATTTCTAGATCCTTTTGAAGAAGGAATGGGCTCTATTTATAGAAAAAAAATAGAGAAATGGATGGTGCAGATTGAGTAATCTTTGAAAGGGTCAGGATTGAAAGTTAATCAATCCATGTGAGGGCTTTCAACCCAATCCTAGGATGACAAATATCAACATGAGATGGCTTGAGAGGAGAGAGAAGAAGCATTAAATGCTTGAGATGACATGAAGGTTACCTTAGGAGATAAGGTTTAGGCTTGAGTTAGTGAATAAAGTTTTTATCCAATAAATAATGCCTTTATCCAATGGACAAACTCTTGTGCAAGAGTTAGTGGGGATAACCATGGTCAAAGCAATAAATGCTTGAAGAGACCTATGAGTTAAATGGGGGTTGAGTTAGAGGGAAAGCCTCTAACCATGTGGGAAAGTTGAATTAACCATTATTGGTTATATAAGAGCCATAAATGGTTATGTAAGAACCATTAATGGTTTGGAAGACTTTAGGGGTTAACTTGTTGAAGACATAAATCCTTTAATGTTTTTCAAAGACTTTGGAGGCTTTGAGAAGTGACTTCAAGTTTCTTAGGAATGTGACAATAATTAGGGGATGGGATTAGGCTAATTAGAAATGGTTTAGAAGAATCTAGAATGGGTTTAGGATACAAGAGGGTTTGGTGGGTGAGAGAAAATAGGATTTTAATTAAAATAAAATAACTTTATTTCAACCAAATAGGTGCAACTTGCATTTGTAGGAGAATGCAAGTTGGGGGGGGGGTAGTTTAGGGATTTAAATAAATAAATATTTATTTATTTATTTAAAGGAAGAAAGTGGTTAAATTAAATAAATATGTTTTATTCATTTAATTGATTGTTAGAGTGTGGCTTAATGAATTAATTTAAATAAATTGAATAATTTATTTAATTAATAGGAGAAGAGGTTGAGGATGAATTAATTAAATATTAATTTAATTAACTGATTATTGATGATTAAAATAATCAAATAAATATTAAATATTTATTTAATTAAGTGGACAGATTTATGTGTCTACAAAAAGCATTGGAAATCTAGGAGTATTGCAGTTAGAATTGGAAGAAGATTAGCACTGATCATATCAGACTTGGCTTAAATTTAAGAGGTAGGCTCTTTAACGAGCAACAGTTTATTATATAATTAGAGTATAATAACAAAATTATCTTGAGATTTGTTTGATTTAGATGAAGAAAGGAGTTAAACTTTTGAATTAGTTCCTTGCAATAGAAGTCATGATGATTATTTAAAATTTCATTTGAAAAAGCCATATAGGTATGTGCATTATGAATTATCATTTTATTTAATGCCCATTATGGAAAATTACCAAATTTAGTTAGTTGAATTCATAAATCATGGAAAGCACATGATAGTATCGAACAAAATATGTTATTCAAGAAAATAAGTAGATAATAAAAAACATGTAAAAAGATAGAGAACTTATGCATTCTAAACTTGGATGGGTGCCGAATGTGGAATTATAGAGAGAATAGTTTGCTTTTCCAAACTATATTTTATTACTATGCATGACATTATACTTGGGCGAGTAACTTATTGACCATTGAAATAGATGGATATATTTATTTACACCTTCTACCATATCCTTGATTGATCTTGCTTGTTTCTTAATGGAATTATAAAATTGAAAATGCATGTATGATTCTAGACATGCACCAAATTCCATCTTGTCTATCGAATTCTTTTTGCTAAGCAATTCATGCAGGGTCTAGTATTCTTGATTTACTGTGTTACTACATTGAGGGTTTCTACCGGTTGGTGAAACGTGTTGGAAATTTGTCTTAGCATGATTTACGATGGATATAATTGTTTGGGAATTTGTTTTAGGTCCATGCTATGTAATGTAAATCATAATATTGATCCAGTGATATCGTGTGATGTAAGTTTTGTAATTATGGGTTTATGGGTTTAGGGTTTAGCCGACCTTATCAATAAGATTGATGATCTATATTTATAGGTGACTTATTTATGTAATTGGATATGGTTTTTGGGATCAATGGTATGGTATGGGATTGATGGTTATGTTTGAATTATCAAAGGAAGGCTTTTGTGCAAACATTGTTATATCATTCAGTGAAAGGATTTGGTGTTGCAGGGCAAACATCTGTGCTTAACTGAAACTGTATCAAGCATTAGGAGATGCTACTTTCATAGTTCATTCTTTCTAGATTGTAGTCTAATGCTTTTGTAAGTCAGTGAGACTTCTCTTTTGTGATGAGCAATGAGCTCTAGGATGTTGGCCCGATTACAAGTGCAATTCCCATTGTAATTATTTCACATACTATTATAGAAGTATTATTTGATTGTGAGTAGGGTTTCCCACTGTGGTTTTTCCCTTTACTGGGTTTTCCACATCAAAATATTGGCATTGTGTGTATTGTGCTTTCATGTTTTATCTTTCATTGTTTCTCTGTGCTCCGGTATAAAGGTTATAATCTACAATAGTTCTGACCATTGTTAGAAAACTGATTCAACCCCCCCCCCCCCAGTTTTCTCTTGGTATTAGATTTGTCTAACAATTGGTATCAGAGCAAGGTCCTCTCCACAAAAGCTTAACCGCTTGAGGAGATTTGATGGCATCTGCATCTAGTTTCACATTTAATCCCTACCAAAAGGAGAGTCCTAAATTTGATGGCACAAATTACAAGATATGGAAGGAGTGAATGAAAATTCATCTGAGATGTCTTGGAGCTGAAGTTTGGGAGATAGTGGAGAAAGGGTATATACCTCATGATCCTAATTCTGGAACACCGACACCTGCTGATGAACATAAGAGAGCTGAAAATGATGTTAGAGAAAAAGAAGCATTTTTGAGTGCCCTATCTGATGAAAAGCTATTGAATGTCATAGAGTTGGAGAATGCAAAGCAAATTTGGATAAAGCTTGAAACTCTCTATGAAGGTGACCAAGCAGTAAAGATTGCAAAACTTGAAGGCTTCTGGGTAAGATATGAAACTTTGAAGATGGAAGAAGATTAGAAGATTAGTTCTTTCATGGATAGAGTGAATGAAATTGTCATGGGAATCAAATGTTGTGGCGGATCAGTTAGTGAGGATGAGGTTGTGTCAAATATTCTGAGAGTTCTACCTCCAGCTTACAAGATGAAGGCTACTACAATTAATGAACTTTGGATAATGTCAAGTACCCCTGTTACCAGAGATACATTACTTGGGAAATTGACTGCTTTTAAGCTTGAGGAACTTGGAGATCAGAGTACAACTAAATCAGAGACTGCATTTAAAGCATCTGCCTTCGGTAAGAAAAAGATAGATTGGAAGGAATTGTATGCTAAAGACTTGGAAGATATTGAGAGAGAAGATAGAGAACTTGAAGAGTTGGAAGCTCTAATTGCTAGAAGAACCCCTAAAGGACTGGTTGGAAGTAAGTATGAAGGAAAAGTCCCTTTTAAATGTTTTTCATGCAATAAGATTGGTCATTTTGCTTCTAGATGTCCTGAAAGAGCTGCTAGGAATCATGAAAGATTTGTGAGGAGTTATAAGCCTAATCTGGAATATCATAGAAGACCTAGATTTAGAAGGAATAAGGATAAATCATGTTATTATGTTGGCGATGATGATCTTGGTATTACTGATGATGATGATGATGATGAGCCTGTAAGTGGATCCAGTAATGGAAGCTCTGGTAAAGGTTGGGTCTTTATTGCTATCAAGGATGACTCTCTGGAATCTGTCATTGAAGCTACTCATAATGAGGGGAAGGCTTTATCTACTAAAATTGAAGAAAAGAATGAATAGGTCATAGATAGTCGATGCTCACATCACATGACTGGTGACAAGAGGAAGTTCTTAACTTTGCAAGAATTTAATGGTGGACTAGTCAGATTTGGAGACAACAAGGCATGTAGGATCAAAGGCAAAGTAACAATATCCTTGAATGGTAAGACTAATACTGACAATGTTTATTATGTTGAAGGATTGAAACATAATCTCTTAAGTGTAGGCTAGATGGTGGATAGAGGATTTCATTTGCAATTTAAGGATGGTAATGTAAGATTATCAATAGATATGGATTGGAGATTTCATCCAGAACTCAGACCAAAGGAAACATCTTTCATCTTAACTCTGGTGAGAAGACTTGTTTGATTGCTCATATTAATAAAAGTTGGTTATGACATAAGAGGATGTGTCATGTAAATTTTTATTGCATAGTCAAGATCAGTTCAACACAAGCTATCAGAGATTTGCCCAGGATTGTTAAACCTCATAATCCGATATGTAGAGAATGTCAAATGGGTAAGCAAGTTAGAACTTATTTCATAAGCATACATGATAAATCTAATGAAATTATTGATCTTATTCATACTAATCTGTGTGGACCAGCAAGGACTAAAAGTTTTCAAGGTGATAGATATTTTATGTTACTTATTGATGACTATTCTAGAATGATGTGGGTTGCATTTTTGAAATAAAAATATGAAGCTCTTGAGAAATTCAAAATTTTCAAAGCTATGGTTGAGACTGAGACAAGACTAAAGATAAAATGTTTAAGATTAGATCAGGGTGGTGAGTTTACATCCGGCTTCTTCAACAACTTTTGTGAGAAGCATGGAATCAAAATACAACTTTTTGCACCTAGAACCACACAACATAATGGATTAGTGGAAAGAAAGAATATAACCATATTGGATGTTGCAAGGACAATGATGACTGAAGCTAAATTTCTTAATATCTATTAGAGAGAAGTTGTCAATACCGTTGTATACACTTTCAACATAGTACACATAAAAGGTGATACCAGTAAGGCTCCTTATGAAGTGTGGTTTGGTCATACTCCTACAATTAGATATTTTAGAATTTTTGGAAGTAAATGCTATATCAAAAGAGATGATGCATTAGGAAAATTTGATCCTAGAAGTGATGAAAGAATATTTTTGGGTTATTCTACTAAGAGAAAAGCTTATAGATGTTATAAGAAAATATTGAATAGGATAATGGAGAACATAAATGTTAAGATGGATGAGCAAGGCAATAATCAGATCTGATCATATGACTATGGACCAGAAGATGAATTTTTCAAACCATAATCGGTAGTGCAAGAATCTGTTCAGAGCGTTGAACCAGTGACTCCGGTAACATCAGAAAATTCAACAATGATTGTTGAACAATAGAAAGAGTTAGTAAATCAAGAAAATTCAAAGACTCTCAGGTATGTGAAACTAAATTATTTTGAAGATCGGATCATTGGAGATAAAAGGAAAGGTGTGATGACTAGAAGGTTAGCTACTGAAGAGGTATATTTGATTTCTAAAATTGAACCGACATCTTTTATTGAAGCAAGTAAAGATGAAAATTGGATGAAAGCAATGGAAGAGGAATTCGATCAGATAGAAAAGAATAAGACATGGGAATTAGTTCCTAGACCTAAAGATAAGAATATTATTGAAACTAAATGGTTTTTCAGAAATAAATTAAATGAGGAAGGTCAGGTTGTGAGAAATAAAGATAGATTAGTTTGCAAAGGTTATTCATAGGAAGAAGGAGTTGATTATGATGATACTTATGCTCCGGTTGTAAGAATTGAAGCAGTAAGACTATTTCTTGCCTATGCTGCACACAAAAACTACAAAGTATATTAGATGGATGCAAATGTGCATTTCTAAATAGAGATCTTGAGGAGGAAGTCTATATTGAGAAACTTGATGGATTTTCTTTATCAAAGGACAAGGACATGGTTTGTAGATTGAAGAAAGCCTTATATGGATTGAAACAAGCCCTTAGAGCATGGTATGCTAGATTAGATAAACATCTTTCAAAGCTCAGTTTTAGTAAAGGTAATGCTGATAATAATCTATATTATAAGATTGAAAATGATGACATACTGATCATTGAAGTCTTTGTGGATGATATCATTTTTGGAGGAGAAGAAAGTTTATGCATGAAATTTGTTGATGATATGAAGAATGAATTTGAAATGTCTACGATTGGTGAGATGAAATTTTCTTAGGTTTGCAAATCATTCAAACTGATAAAGGTATTTTCATTTGTCAAACTAAGTATGTGAAGGAATTGATTAAGAAATTTGGACTTGAGAATTATAAACCAATTGGTACTCCTACGATATCCGGTTGCAAATTGTCAAAGGATGATGAATCTCCTAGAATTAATCCAAGCAAATACAAATCAATGATTGGTGGATTGTTGTACTTAACTCGGACTAGATCTGATATAATGAATGTTGTTTGTATTGCTTCTAGATTTCAATTAGATCCTAGAGAAACTCATGATATTGTCGTCAAGAGGATATTCAAATATCTAGCAAGTACAACAAACTATGGGTTATGGTATCCAAAAGATGATGATTTTAGACTATGTGCATATACAAACTTTGATTGGGTAGGAGATGTGGATGACCACACGAGTACTATAGGAAGTACATTCTTTCTTGGAAAGAAGTTGGTTTCATGGCTTAGCAAGAAACAATCACGCACTTCATTATCTACTGCTAAAGCGGAATATGTAGCTATTGCAACTAACTGTACTAAGATATTATGGATGAAATAGATGTTGAAAGATATAAGGGTAAGTTATGATGAGCCTATTGTTATTCACTGTGATGATACTGCTGCTATTGATATGTCAAAAAATCCAGTATTTCATTCCAAATCAAAACATGTTTCTATAAGGTATAATTTCTTGAAAGAAAAGGTTGAAGAAAAAGAAGTCAGATTGGTTTATGTGACTACTAAGGAATAGATTGCAGATATTCTAACAAAACCATTGCCTAAAGATACTTTTGAATATCTTAGAGATCAGTTGGGGGTTACCACCCCTCCGGAAGAGACTTAAAGATGCAAGAATGCATCAATTTGGTGAGCCTATCAGACATGCTTTTTGATCCAGGTTGATGAGATGATGATGTTGCTTAGGGGGAGCAGTCAACCATTTGGTTCATTTTTTCTTTTTGGTTTGGTATCCGTCCTTTGTCATTGATGTCAAAGGGGGGGATGGTGTTCATGTAAAAAATAACTAATCTTTGGAGGATATGGTATTCATGTTTATCTTATGGGGAGATATACTTCAGATCAATCTTCTTTGGGAGACTGTTGCCTTTCCTTGGCACTTAGATGTTTTTCACATTCAGTGTTGCCATCAATGCCAAAGGGGGAGATTGTTGGAAATATGCTAGATTTGGTTAAGTGTTGTCATTGATATCAACACTGTATCCCGGTTGGACCTATCTCGGTTAGACATGGTGTTTATCTTGGTTTTGGTTGCAATTTTGATCCGGTATGATCAGATCCATGGTTTCTATTTTGGATGCTTATTCGGGATGGTTATATGCTTGACATATTCTGTTGGTTCATGATTTGGTGCTCTGGTAGCTATCGCATATGTTCCCAGTTGGTATTCCTAGTATCGGTTAGCTTTACCAGTTAGCGATATTTGATGATTTGGTTAGATGATTTTGGTCCAGCTTATGGAAATGATTTATAGCCTGTTGAAGGTGCTTCTTGATCATGTCCTAATCATTTGGCAACTCTGCATTGGCTGATGTGCAATTATGGTGGTCCTATTTGGATCTGGTTAGAATTTTTGTGTTACTGCGTTGAGGGTTTCTACCTATTGGTGAAACGTGTTGGTGATTGGTCTTAGCATGATTTTCAGGTTTGAGAATTTGTTTTAGGTCCATGATATGTAATGTAAATCATAATATTGGTTTGGTGATATCGTGTGATGTAATTTTTGTAATTATGGGTTTATGGGTCTAGGGTTTAGCTGACCTTATCAATAAGGTTGATGATATGTATTTATAGGTGACCTATTCATGTAATTGGATATGGTTTTTGAGATCGATGGCTATGTCCTGAATTATTAGAGGAAGACTTATGTGCAAA